>NC_064620.1:27515000-28715000 GCF_023898315.1 Schistocerca nitens | reverse complement strand
TCCCCATGGATTTTAATACCTACTCCGAACTTTCCTTTTGTTTCCTTTACTGCTTGCTCAATGTACAGATTGAATAGCATCGGGGAGAGGCTAAAACCCTGTTTCACTCCCTTCCCAACCACTGCTTCCCTTTCATGCCCCTCGACTCTTATAACTGCCATCTGATTTCTGTACAAATTGTAAATAGCCTTTCACTCCCTGTATTTTACCTCTGCCACATTCAGAATTTGAAAGAGTGTATTCCACTCAACATTGTCAAAAGCTTTCTCTAAGTCTACAAATGCTAGCAACGTAGGTTTGCCTTTCCTTAATCTTTCTTGTAAGATAAGTCGTAGGGTCAGTATTGCCTCACGTGTTCCAACATTTCTACGGAATCCAAACTGATCTTCCCCGAGGTTGGCTTCTACCAGTTTTTCCATTCGTCTGTAAAGAATTCGCGTTAGTATTTTGCAGCTGTGACTTATTAAACTGATAGTTCGGTGATTTTCACTTCTGTCAACACCTGCTTTCTTTGGGATTGGAATTATTATATTCTTCTTGAAGTCTGAGGTTATTTTGCCTGTCTCATACATCTTGCTCACCAGATGGTTAAGTTTTGTCAGGAGTGGCTCTCCAAAGGCTGTCCGTAGTTCCAATGGAATGTTGTCTACTCCTGGGGCCTTGTTTCGACTAAGGTCTTCAGTTCCCAGTCAAACTCTTCACGCAGTATCATATCTTCCATTTCATCTTCATCTACCTCCTAATCCATTTCCATGATATTGTCCTCAAGAACATCGCCCCTGAATAGACCGTCTATATACTCCTTCCACCTTTCTGCTTTCCCTTCTTTGCTTAGAACTTGGTTTCCATCTGAGCTCTTGATATTCATGCAAGTGGTTCTCTTTCCTCCAAAGGTCTCTTTAATTTTCCTGTAGGCAGTATCTATCTTACCTCTCGTGAGATAAGCCTCTACATCCTTACATTTGTCCTCTAGCCATACCTGCTTAGGCATTTTGCACTTCCTGTCGATCACATTTTTGAGACGTTTGTATTCCTTTTTGCCTGCTTCAGTTACTGCATTTTTGTATTTTCTCCTTTCATCAATTAAATTCAGCATCTACTCTGTTACCCAAGGATTTCTACTAGCCCTTGTCTTTTTACCTACTTGATCCTCTGCTGCCTTCACTATTTCATTCCTCAAAGCTACCCATTCTTCTTCTACTGTATTTCTTTCCCCCATTCCTGTCAATTGTTCCCTTATGCTCTCCCTGAAACTCTGTACAACCTCTGGTTTAGTCATTTTATCCAGGTCCCATCTCCTTAAATTCCCACCTTTTTGCAGTTTCTTCAGTTTCAATCTACAGTTCACAACCAATAGATTGTGGTCAGATTCAAAAATGGTTCAAACGGCTCTGAGCACTAGTGGACTTAACATCTATGGTCATCAGTCCCCTAGAATGTAGAACTACTTAAAACTAACTATCCTAAGGACATCACACAACACCAAGTCATCACGAGGCAGAGAAAATCCCTGACTGGTCAGAGTCCACATCTGCCCCTGGAAATGTCTTACAATTTAAAATCTGGTTCCTAAATCTCTGTATTACCATTATATAATCTATCTGAAACATTTTAGTATCTCCAGGGTTCTTCCGTGTATACAGCCTTCTTTCATGATTCTTGAACCAAGTGTTAGCTATGGTTAAGTTATGCTCTGTGCAAAATTCTACCAGTCTGCTACCTCTTTCATATCTTAGCCCCAACCCATATTTACCTACTACGTTTCCTTCTCTTCCTTTTCCTGCTGCCGAATCCCAGTCACCCATGTCTATTAAATTTTCGTCTCCCTTCACTACCTGAATAATTTATTTTATCTCATCATACATTTCATCAATTTCTTCGTCATCTGCAGAGCTAGTTGGCATATAAACTTGTACTACTGTAGTAGGTTTCGGCTTCGTGTCTATCTTGGCCACAATAATGCGTTCACTATGCTGTTTGTAGTAGCTTACCCGCACTCCCATTTTTTTATTCATTATTAAACCTACTCCAGCATTACCCCTATTTGATTTTGTATTTATAACTCTGTATTCACCTGACCAAAAGTCTTGTTCCTCGTGCCACCGATCTTCACTAATTCCGACTATATCTAACTTTAACCTATCCACTTCCCTTTTTAAATTTTCTAACCTACCTGCCCGATTAAGGGATCTGACATTCCACGCTCCGATCCGTAGAACTTTAAAACAATAACCTAAAGTATAATCAATTAAATCGCACAGAATTTTATTTTATTCATGAAATGACCGTTATACCGCTACGCAACATTCGGCAACCGTCTAAACCGATGGACCCAAGTAACTCTTGCCGCACTCGCCAGGAATGTTACAAATTCCCTGCACTTTCAGGTAGTGATTATCTTTAACGGGTCGCAACTTCTCTTTAATTTTTTCTAAGCAGCCCACAGACTTGTCTGACTCCTTGCCTGTGTAGGTCTCTACCTGTCTTGCTAGCTGTTGCATCGGAGAATAAAAGCCGCGCATTTTGTTGGTCCTCTTGGCTTGTTTGAACGGAGTCACGTCATACTGTTCTCAACAGCATAGATCTAATGTGACAGACAGAACACTTATTCTGTAGATTCTGTCTCACTCCGTACGTTCACACGCATTCTCTAACATCAGTCGCCTACAAGAGCAGCAAACCCGTCGTTACCTGCAGGTGTTTCTCCTTGTGTTTAGATTAACCAGCGCGTGTGTTTATCCCACTTTCCGTATAGCTACACTAATAAAAGCGAATTGCTTTCCTCATTATTAACAGTCACGAGGTTTCACATGTTTACTTTGTTCCGAATTTACAGCGCTGATCGTGCTGCATGTCATAAATGTTAAATGATATGCAATTATGCTGGTTGGCTATGACGCCTGCGGTACACATGTTTACGCTGCATTCGAGAGCCTGCACTCAGCTCTAGATAATGAGCACACACACATTTATCGAGAGACTCCACCTATATTTATACCTGCATGGCTAAGTAACATAACACAGGGAATGGTGTGGGCGTATATGATGCCTAGGTTCACCCATATCGCCTAATTTTAAACAACTCTGATGCCTGTTGCACTCATCTCCTAGCATTTACGACTTTATGTATTCAGAAATATACCATAACAAAAGTGCTGAATGTCAAAAATTTTAGTTATTACTCATGTTTTGATGAAGCTTCTAAGTCCCGAGATGTAGCTCGAAATAAGAATCTATTAGTTATCAACTCAAGCAGTGTTGCTTTAGCGATAAATTATGTGGTTTAGCTGATGGCGAAAACTGCAAAGTACTTTTAAAGAAGATTGCTTAGCAAGACTAAATAGCTAAATAATATAGCATACACGGTATACGGTCTGAAGTGATTTTTGAGATCATTCGTCATATATAGAACTGTTCTGAATTATGAACTGGGTATCGTTTGCGATAAAATACTCTGAAATGGGATTTGTACAAAATTTCCTGACTTACATCTTAGCACAATATTTACTTTCTTGCAATAAAACAGATTTCGCACCCTGAAACTGCTGACAGTGTGTGCACAGTATACAATTCGAAATATATTGTGCAAAGGAAACGGTTATACACCGAGCTGCTTCTTTTTCGGAAAGATCGTATTGTCATAAGCATTTGAATTAAAATCCTACTGCAAAAATTTGTGTTCGCTTACAATTCTGGACACTGTATCAAGTTTATATTGCACTGTAACTAATATATTCTGAGAGGGCGACGCAACTTCCATAAGTGTAAAGAATCAGATCGTTTGTACCTGGTAAATTTATGAAAGTATTTTATCAAGCACCACTAGCATTTTTCGAACGTGTGCTTCACAATTAACAAACGCTCAATAAAGAATTCATATAAACTAACAACCTGAGAGAAAAGATGTTCCTTCCACTGTAATTATTTCGTACTTTCAATTCGGATGAAAGGAAGTGAAGCGAATACTGATTTAGACAGTTGAGAGTTGGGAGCGTGAGAGGGATCGAAGGGGGAACTGCTAAGACTTTCAATCAGATGAGAGGGAGAATTGTCGAAAATATATGAGAGCCTTTAACATATAAACCGGTTCCTATCAGTTCCAAGCTACGTATTGCTTCTTGCCGTCAGGTACTGTGTTAGTGCCACAAGGCAGCGTTTCCTGGGGTCTCCTCCGCTATTTACCCATTCAGTTTTCATCAACATTATCATATGAGACAAAAGTGTATACAGAGCAATACATCCTCAGAGCCTCAAACTTATTAGTGTGTACTACGCCCTTTCTGCGGCATTCATTACACGACACCGAAAACATTGCGAACCATCCCTATCCGTTACCGCTCTACCGTCACCCGCAGATCATGCAGATAGGTCGCTAATGTTTTGCACGTATTTCGCTCAGTGGCAGTTGACATGGAAACAAATAACAGCACCAGTTGCAAGTTTATATTCTGACACCACGACTTGTTGCCAGCCACCAAGGTTATTTTCAAGTGGTTATGAGCCTAAACCCCTGACAGTGTGTTTCAAGACGCTAAATTCATATTGTTGCTGTGCTCTTCAGTCCGAAGACCGCGTTTCCGTAGAAAGTGGTGTCAGTTCTTGTAGCGCAATCGATTTCTCACGTGATGCAAACAGGCTGTCTGTGACTGTAAGTGGATAGTGAATTGGCAGTCTGTTTGTAAAATCTCCCCTATATTTTGTACTTCTATGAGATTTTGCCCACTTTAAAAAAAATATCTCTGAGCACTATGGGACTTAACTTGAGGTCATCAGTCCCATAGAACTTAGAACTACTTAAACCTAACTAACCTTAAGACATCACACACATACATGGCCGACGCAAGACTCGAACCTGCGACCGTAGCGGTAGCGCGGTTCCAGACTGTAGTGCCTATAACCGCTCGGCCACTCTGGCCGGCGCCCACGTTTACCTCCCACTCTATAAAAATGTACGTATTACCAAAATTATGTCCCCGCATACTGTTATCCAACTTAAACTCGTATGCTAACCTTTGACTAAACAGGACATAATTTGAACTGAACTGTAAATGATCTGAATGCAACTTGTCTTTATATTAAATGCGTCACTGAAGTAAAACAATGATCTGGCCCCAATCAAAATTTCCACTTACCTAGCGCCTTGACAACGTGGTTGCAGTTTTTCCGAACAACAGCAAGCAGCAATCAGGCAGCGAATAACCTACATTTCTGTTTCTAAAAACATGTTCAAACTGTTGCATGTGGTAATGCCTAATGAAAAACAGTGGGATGGGGAGAGTAAGTATTTCTATTAAATGATACGCCAACACAACGATTTGAGAGAGAAATATTTATTAAAAAAGACAGAGTAATACTTCGCCTGATCTTCACACATTACATAGGTCTGCACAATAGTATGCTTAAAGAAGTGACCAGTTATTTAAAAAGGGTACCATGTCAACAGATAAATTCTACAAAAACCAAAGAGCTTAATAAGTTAACATGTTCATGAATGACCCAAGAAAGTGGGATGGCTTTTTCTCTCAGCTCTGAGTAAGTTACCTAGATGACAATAGTCATTCCTAGCTGCACACTGCTGCAGTCTTACTTCATGCTTCTTCTATTCAAAAATAATAACATTTTTCAAACTTTATGTTCCTTTCGCTTTCCAACATATACCTCATATTCATCGTTGCTGTCCTTTACAATCGATCTTTCTTCATCTAATAGATACGATCACAAATCAACTCAGCACTCCTGGGTACATTCATCACCTACCACACTTCAACTGAGAATGTGTCACACTGCGCAAAGGCAAAGACTGTGCCACGACAAGACCAAGGATTGTTTAACAGTAACGTAACTTGCTCTCCCTCTGACGTGCATATTGATACCACACAAAAACCAAATGACATGAACACCTTTCTTTACAGACGAATGGAAAAACTAGTAGAAGCCAGCCTCGGGGAAGATCAGTTTGGATTCCGTAGAAACACTGGAACACGTGAGGCAATACTGACCTTACGACTTATCTTAGAAGAAAGATTAAGGAAAGGCAAACCTACGTTTCTAGCATTTGTAGACTTAGAGAAAGCTTATGACAATGTTGACTGGAATACTCTCTTTCAAATTCTAAAGGTGGCAGGGGTAAAATACAGGGAGCGAAAGGCTATTTACAATTTGTACAGAAATCTGATGGCAGTTATAAGAGTCGAGGGGCATGAAAGGGAAGCAGTGGTTGCGAAGGGAGTAAGACAGGGTTGTAGCCTCTCCCCGATGCTATTCAATCTGTATATTGAGCAAGCAGTAAAGGAAACAAAAGAAAAATTCGGAGTAGGTATTAAAATTCATGGAGAAAATATAAAAACTTTGAGGTTCGCCGATGACATTGTAATTCTGTCAGAGACAGCAAAGGACTTGGAAGAGCAGTTGAATGGAATGGACATTGTCTTGAAAGGAGGATATAAGATGAACATCAACAAAAGCAAAACAAGGATAATGGAATGTAGTCGTATTAAGTCGGGTGATGCTGAGGGAATTAGATTAGGAAATGAGACATTTGAAGTAGTAAAGGAGTTTTGCTATTTGGGGAGCAAAATAACTGATGATGGTCGAAGTAGAGAGGATATAAAATGTAGACTAGCAATGGCAAGGAAAGCGCTTCTGAAGAAGAGAAATTTGTTAACATCGAGTATAGATTTAAGTGTCAGGATTTCTGAAAGTATTTGTATGGAGTGTAGCCATGTATGGAAGTGAAACATGGACGATAAATAGTTTGGACCAGAAGAGAATAGAAGCTTTCGAAATGTGGTGCTACAGAAGAATGCTGAAGATTAGATGGGTAGATCACATAACTAATGAGGAAGTATTGAATAGGATTGGGGAGAAGAGAAGTTTGTGGCACAACTTGACCAGAAGAAGGGATCGGTTGGTAGGACATGTTCTGAGGCATCAAGGGATCACCAATTTAGTATTGGAGGGCAGCGTGGAGGGTAAAAATCTTAGAGGGAGACCAAGAGAAGAATACACTAAACAGATTCAGAAGGATGTAGGTTGCAGTAGGTACTGGGAGATGAAAAAGCTTGCACAGGATAGAGTAGCATGGAGAGCTGCATCAAACCAGTCTCAGGACTGAAGACCACAACAACAACAACAACAATGAACACCTTACAAGTTTCCTCAAAATAAGCCCCGGGATGCCGCTATGAGGGGTTTATTAGTGAACACCGCGTCGGACCGCGATTCGAACCCAATTTCTGGGTTCGAATCCTGGTCCGGCACAATGTTTCATTGTTGTCATTCCATTATACGGCTGACGGCCGTCCATACTCGCAGCTGGGAACACATTCCTTGTGTGGGCCATTTAAGCCTGATACTGACGACCGACGTGAACACCACAATGGGAGGCGCCATTCTTCATGCAATTGACGACTACCGTATTCTCAGTACAAGACAGATGACCACATGACTGTCTGGCGAGTGTTACACGAGGACCAGCTGCACCCGTACCATTTACATCGTGTGCAGGCACTATCAGCAGTTAATTTACCTACATGGGTACTCTTCTGTGAATGGTTTATTCAACAAAATGTCAACTTATTTTAGTGGCACATTGCTGCTCATAGAGGAGGTGTCGTTTCAAAGAGATCAGATTGTAAATTTTCGCAATCGGCATCTATAAGCAGACGTCAACCCTCAGCAGCTGGTTGAAGCAAGTCCACAACAAAGATTTTCTGTCAATGTTTGGGCCGCATTGTTGGTGACTTTTTGGTAGGGCCTCACTTTCTTCCACCAAGGCTCAACGGACAAAGTTATTATAATTTCATAGAGAATGTTCTACCTGATTTCATGTCCATTATAATTATCCGGGCTGTTATGCCGTGGTCGGTTGATGAATTCTGTGTCAATTTCCAACGTTTCGTCCCCGTCTGCGGGGGACATCTTCAAGGTGGTATGTAGCTCAATGGAAGGTCCAACACACCCACTGGCTCGCTGACTGCCGCTAAATTCCGTGTCCGCGTGCTCTCGCTCCGAGTCGTGACGTCACGTGTTTTGAAAACGTCAGTGCAATCGGCCGCTGTCCGTTGCCGTCGATCGCCGTTGCCATCACCCAGTAGTGGACGGGTGGTACACATCTTCTTCAACACCGGCATCCATATACCGTTCAATTTCACGCCTTCCTTTGCCCTTCCATCGAGCTACAGATCCTCTTGAAGATGTCCCCCGCAGACGGGGACGAAACGTTGGGAATTGATACATAATTTATCAACCGACCACGGCATAACAGCCCGGATAATTATAATGGACATGACATTCCCGGCCGTGAAAGCCTACATTTTAGTATCTTCATGATTTGTTAGCAAATGTGGCTTAAGTTGTGCTACATAACATGCACTTCATGCACGATGGAGCACCTTCTCATTTAAATGTTAATGTCCCTCGGCTTCTAAATAACAGTTTTGCTGTCGGATGTATAGGTAGAGATGGACCATTTGCCTGGCCTTCACGCTCTCCGGACCTAAACCCACTGGACTTTAATTTGCGGGGGCGTTTGAAAGCACAAGATGTTCAGAGTACCCCTGGCCTTATCATGGAAGGCTGAGAAACCATACACAACATTCCAGTGACAAATCTGCTCATCCAAGATACATTTCATCGCCGGTTTGATGCATTTATAAGTTTCCATGCAGGGCATATTGAACTTCTCGTGTGAGAAAGATTTGCATGTGATATGCTGTTGCGTCCTGTTCACTGTTGCGTCCTGTTCGTGTGTGTTTCAAATGGTTCAAATGGCTCAGAGCACTACGGGACTTAACATCTGGGTCATCAGTCCCATAGAACTTAGAACTACTTAAACCTAACTAACCTAAGGACATCACAAACATCCATGCCCGAGGCAGGATTCGAACCTGCGACCGTAGCCGTCCCGCGGTTCCAGTCTGGAGCGCCTAGAACCGCTCGGTCACAAAAGGCCGGCGCTCGTACTAGGGCTCATCTCAATAACCTATAGAGTCCAGGCCTCCATATCTGGTGTACGCACAGTCGCTTCCCTCCACGTTTGTCTGAATGGACGCATGATCACACAGACGCCCAAAAATGTCATGCGGATGGTGTCTGTGAGGGTACTTGTCTTGGTGTAGTCGTGCTGCCTCTGGAGTGTTTCCATCTGCTTTGCCGGCCGAAGTGGCCGTGCGGTTAAAGGCGCTGCAGTCTGGAACCGCAAGACCGCTACGGTCGCAGGTTCGAATCCTGCCTCGGGCATGGATGTTTGTGATGTCCTTAGGTTAGTTAGGTTTAAGTAGTTCTAAGTTCTAGGGGATTGGTTGGTTGGTTGGTTTGGGGAAGACCAGACAGCTTGGTCATTGGTCTCATCGGATTAGGGAAGGATGGGGAAGGAAGTCGGCCATGCCCTTTCAGAGGAACCATCCCGGCATTTGCCTGGAGTGATTTAGGGAAATCACGGAAAACCTAAATCAGGATGGCCGGACGCGGGATTGAACCGTCGTCCTTCCGAATGCGAGTCCAATGTCTAACCACTGCGCCACCTCGCTCGGTAGTTCTAGGGGACTAATGACCTCAGCAGTTGAGTCCCATAGTGCTCAGAGCCATTTGAACCATCCATCTGCTTGGACGTGCACAAACACCATTTCCGCTTGTTTCCGACGTGACTACCGGAGCATTCTGCTGCTTAGAGTACCCTGCGTCAATAACACAGCATGCAGCATCCAAGGAACACACGACAAGTTGTTCCCCTCATCAGCACCATCTACCAAGGCAACGGTTCATTTCCAGATAATTATTTATGGGACCTTTCTCCCTCAGGTTCCTGTCAGGAATCCGTTTCTGTAGTTTGTTGGTTTTATTAGTGTTCACCATATATCGATCTTCGAAGATCTCGTAAAATATGAGGGTGAGTCAAATGGAAATCTTAAATATGTTTTTAAATATTATTCATTGTGAAGAAGTGGTATAAAGCTGTATCACTTTTCAACATATTCTACCCCACGCTCAATGCAAGTCCTCCAGCCCTTACAAAGTGCATAAATTTCTTTACAAAAAAATTCTGGTGGTAGTGCATTCATGCACCGCATGGCGTACCTCTTCATCAGAACGGAACTTCTTTCCTTCCATTGCGTCTTTGATTGGTCCAAACATACGGAAATCACTTGGGGCACAGTCTGGTGAGGATGGTGGATGAGGAGACACTCAAAATGCAGGTCTGTGATTGTTGCAACTTTTGTCTGGACAGTGTGGGGCGTTGCACTGTCATGCGGCAGATGGACACCTACTGACAACAATCAACATCACTTAGATTTTATTTCGGGCCGCAGCACTGGTGATGCAGTGGTCCCTCTAGGCATGTAATGCTCCAAAATGACGACTTTCTCGTCCCAAAAGAGAGTCAGCATAACCTTCCCTGCTGATGGTTCTGTTCGAAAGTTCTTTGGTTTTGGTGATGAGGAATGGCGCCATTTCTTGCTCGCTCACTTCGTTTCCCTGTTGGTGGAAGAGAACCCAGGTTTCGCCCCCAGTAACGATTCTTGCAATGAAGCCACCACCTACTCGTTCAAAGCACCAAAGAAGTACTTCACAAGCATCAACACGTCGTTCTCTCATTTCAGGAGTCAGCTTCCGTGGCACCCATCTTGCAGACACTTTGTGAAACTGGAGCAAATCATGCGCAATGTGGTGTGATGACCTGTGACTAATCTGTAAACATGCTGAAATGTCATTCGTGGCACCCATCTTGCAGACACTTTGTGAAACTGGAGCAAATCATGCACAATGAGGTGTGATGACCCGTGACTAATCTGTAAACATGCTGAAATGTCATTCATGGCACCCATCTTGCAGACACTTTGTGAACCTGGAGCAAATCATGCACAATGTGGTGTGATGACCCGTGACTAATCTGTAAACATGCTGAAATGTCATTCATGGCACCCATCTTGCAGACACTTTGTGAAGCTGGAGCAAATCATGCACAATGTGGTGTGATGACCCATGACTAATCTGTAAACATGCTGAAATGTCATTCATGGCACCCATCTTGCAGACACTTTGTGAAACTGGAGCAAATCATGCACAATGTTGATGTGATGACCCGTGACTAATCTGTAAACATGCTGAAATGTCATTCATGGCACCCATCTTGCAGACACTTTGTGAAACTGGAGCAAATCATGCACAATGTGGTGTGATGACCCGTGACTAATCTGTAAACATGCTGAAATGTCATTCATGGCACCCATCTTGCAGACACTTTGTGAAACTGGAGCAAATCATGCACAATGTGGTGTGATGACCCGTGACTAATCTGTAAACATGCTGAAATGTCATTCATGGAGCCCATCTTGCAGACACTTTGTGAAACTGGAGCAAATCATGCACAATGTGGTGTGATGACCCGTGACTAATCTGTAAACATGCTGAAATGTCATTCATGGCACCCATCTTGCAGACACTTTGTGAAACTGGAGCAAATCATGCACAATGTGGTGTGATGACCCGTGACTAATCCGCAAACATGCTGAAATGTCATTCATGGCACCCATCTTGCAGACACTTTGTGAACCTGGAGCAAATCATGCACAATGTGGTGTGATGACCCGTGACTAATCTGTAAACATGCTGAAATGTCATTCATGGCACCCATCTTGCAGACACTTTGTGAAACTGGAGCAAATCATGCACAATGTGGTATGATGACCCGTGACTAATCTGTAAACATGCTGAAATGTCATTCATGGCACCCATCTTGCAGACACTTTGTGAAACTGGAGCAAATCATGCACAATGTGGTGTGAAGACCCGTGACTAATCTGTAAACATGCTGAAATGTCATTCAGTGCTATTCGGCGGTTTCCTTCACTATGACTTTAACTGCTGCAATATTCTGTGGAGTCACAACTCTTTGTGCCTGACCTGTATGAGGAGCATCTTCCATCGAAGTCACACCATTTGCTAACATCCTACTACATTCGTAGACTTGCTGTTGTGACAAACATGCATCATCGTACTGAAACTTCAATCACCGATGAATTTCAATAGGTTTCACACCTTCAGTACGCAAAAACCGAATAACAGAACGCTGTTCTTCCCTGATGCAAGTCGCAAGTGGGACGGCCGTCTTTATACTGATACTGCGACGGTATGTGTGCATTTGCATTATGCTGCCAGCTACAGACTATTTTGCACGCTGTTTGTAGCACGCTTACCAACTTACAGGATAACGGCGCGAAACTTCAATTTGTTATTACAAATTTAAGGTTTTCATTTGACTCACCCTCGTATCTCAAACTCGTTATTTATATTGGGAGCTTTTCCACTGCCTTTCGGAAGCCTTGTCGTATTGGAAATCACTTTCTGTTTTATGACAAGGAAATTCTTAACCCTCTTACAACAGCTTTGTAAATTACCTTTACTCGGTAATTATTAGAGAGTGATTCAAAAGTCACGAGACATGGCACAAGTCCGTTCTTTGTAGGAATAACTGGGCGGAATTGTTGGAGATATACTGTCTTAAATCGGGAGATTAGTAGTTGGGATGTAAGATTCAGTATTCAGAAGAGTCATTGGGTAACGTTATGGGTCTGCTAGAAATCGAATACTTAACAAAACAAGATGACCTTCATAATGAAAAACTAGAATCAACGCAAAGAAATCAATACACCATTGAGGACTTAACAACAAAATTAACAATCACAGCAGTAAATGCGCGGAGTAAAAAGCTGAAACATATTAATAACTTCAACTGCCATGGCTTGCAATTGTACCTCTTGGACACCGCTGGAGGAATTGTTTAAACTGATTGCCGTCCTATTGACTGCAGATCCGAATACGGTTCATTTACCTCTTGCACACCTTATGTAACACCGCAGGTGTTATTACTGCACATCCTTCTTTGATGTCTTCCTGCACTTGCTGCAGTGTTCCTCGACGGTTTTTCTACACTAACGATCTGATATGGCCACAGAGGAAAACGTGGTGTCAAATTTAGTGACCTAGGCGGCCAGTCAACTGCACCCTTCTACCTATCCAAAGCTCAGGTAAAGCGTCATTCAGCAACACATTTGTCCGAAGTGCGGCGGTGTTCCATTCTGCTGAAAGAAATGCCCCGGTCGTTTTGCTACGGGTAGATTATCCAAATCCCCGTCGTTTTGCTACGGGTAGATTATCCAAACGCATCAGGAGTGTCATCTGGAGATGCTCTTAGTTCAGCAGTGAGTTTATTGTTAAGAAATACGAGACCGATGAGAACATCACCGTTTATGCCACACCACACATTTGAACTTGGGTCAGTCTGATGATCAGCATCTACAGCAGTGTAAGAGTTTCCGGTCGCCCAGTAAACAACGTTATATCTACTCACTGTCCCGTTCACATGGAAACAGGAATCATTGCTGAAGATAATATCAACTCAAGGTATGGCTGGTGAGTTCGTTTTTCTGTACACCACTCACATTATGGAACTGCACCCGTCTACACTCCTGGAAATTGAAATAAGAACACCGTGAATTCATTGTCCCAGGAAGGGGAAACTTTATTGACACATTCCTGGGGTCAGATACATCACATGATCACACTGACAGAACCACAGGCACATAGACACAGGCAACAGAGCATGCACAATGTCGGCACTAGTACAGTGTATATCCACCTTTCGCAGCAATGCAGGCTGCTATTCTCCCATGGAGACGATCGTAGAGATGCTGGATGTAGTCCTGTGGAACGGCTTGCCATGCCATTTCCACCTGGCGCCTCAGTAGGACCAGCGTTCGTGCTGGACGTCCAGACCGCGTGAGACGACGCTTCATCCAGTCCCAAACATGCTCAATGGGGGACAGATCCGGAGATCTTGCTGGCCAGGGTAGTTGACTTACACCTTCTAGAGCACGTTGGGTGGCACGGGATACATGCGGACGTGCATTGTCCTGTTGGAACAGCAAGTTCCCTTGCCGGTCTAGGAATGGTAGAACGATGGGTTCGATGACGGTTTGGATGTACCGTGCACTATTCAGTGTCCCCTCGACGATCACCAGTGGTGTACGGCCAGTGTAGGAGATCGCTCCCCACACCATGACGCCGGGTGTTGGCCCTGTGTGCCTCGGTCGTATGCAGTCCTGATTGTGGCGCTCACCTGCACGGCGCCAAACACGCATACGACCATCATTGGCACCAAGGCAGAAGCGACTCTCATCGCTGAAGACGACACGTCCCATTCGTCCCTCCATTCACGCCTGTCGCGACACCACTGGAGGCGGGCTGCACGATGTTGGGGCGTGAGCGGAAGACGGCCTAACGGTGTGCGGGACCGTAGCCCAGCTTCATGGGGACGGTTGCGAATGGTCCTCGGCGATACCCCAGGAGCAACAGTGTCCCTAATTTGCTGGGAAGTGGCGGTGCGGTCCCCTACGGCACTGCGTAGGATCCTACGGTCTTGGCGTGCATCCGTGCGTCGCTGCGGTCCGGTCCCAGGTCGACGGGCACGTGCACCTTCCGCCGACCACTGGCGACAACATCGATGTACTGTGGAGACCTCACGCCCCACGTGTTGAGCAATTCGGCGGTACGTCCACCCGGCCTCCCGCATGCCCACTATACGCCCTCGCTCAAAGTCTGTCAACTGCACATACGGTTCACGTCCACGCTGTCGCGGCATGCTACCAGTGTTAAAGACTGCGATGGAGCTCCGTATGCCACGGCAAACTGGCTGACACTGACGGCGGCGGTGCACAAATGCTGCGCAGCTAGCGCCATTCGACGGCCAACACCGCGGTTCCTGGTGTGTCCGCTGTGCCGTGCGTGTGATCATAGCTTGTACAGCCCTCTCGCAGTGTCCGGAGCAAGTATGGTGGGTCTGACACACCGGTGTCAATGTGTTCTTTTTTCCATTTCCAGGAGTGTATCTGCGTCATCCTCACGAAGTCCCTTGACAAAATGCACGCAATATGGATGGAAATAATTTCCGGATAATATCCTTCACACAGATGCTTGGCTGGTGCTTCATCCTTAACTCACTTTTCTTGTTCACGGCGTTGAATTGACTGTTGGCTAGTACGCTAGCTATGGTTGTACGATTCGTTGCTATAGGTGGTCGCCCAGACCGTCGTTTATAACGGATACTGCCTGTTGCTGTGAACTGCTCTAGTAAACAACCAATGCTTCCGTGGTGTGGGCGTGGTTAATCTGGATGCTGTTTGTGATATCATCCGCAGCTTCCCGCACATTAAGCTTGCAGAATGCATAAGAACCATTTACACCCTTTCCTGAATTGTGTGCTGGGGCATTGTTCATGATTACTGGAAAAAAAGTTCTACATTTAGGCCATGATTTAAGACACATGTCCAACAATTTTACTGTGCTCTCTCGCGTTTAGTTCGAAAACTCTCTCTGGTACTCAAAATGACATTCTTTAACAATTGTTTCACAGCTTTGTTAATTACTTTTATCATGTAAATAGCACCGTATAATATCTCTTCAGTCTTCTTCACGTTTATGGTATTTGAAAACACGTTTAGGTAAATCAAAATCAAGCTCATAAGGTTACCATTTTCTTAATAATTTTAATTTCCTTTACTCTAAAGTTTATTCAATTGTTTCACACTCTTCTTTCAATAAAGCACTGACTATTCTTTTCTCTTTGAGTTACTGATCATGGTCACATAGCATCATTCATGCACTTCTGGGCAATGACCCCCAATATTTTTACTCTTTGTATTATTGTTATACCATTTATCTTAACGGCCATACTGCTCTTCTCAAAAATCATGAAGTCGCATGGTGAACCAACAAATAGTTTCATATAATAAAACTGGTACATAGATGAAGTACCACTACGTCAACAATTTTCAACAATTCTTTATTCCTCACTTCTACTAATATTTGTTTCTTTATTCTCATGGCAGATACGACCTCAAATCTTTACAGTGGGGAAACTGGTGCTCTCTCTTTACTTACTTTTCTCGCATAAGATCCTAACTTTGCAATGACACATAACTTGCTAGCGATTACATAGCCCGCTACTATTTCAATAGCATAGGCTTTAATCCTCAGACTAAACTTATAGTTCTTTAATTTTTTCCTCTTATCGGTGTTTTCTTTCTCATTATCATGACACTGCACATTGCAGCGAAAAGGTGGACTCCTGTCAACGTTTTCTGGGTCACAATAAGTACATTGTCGGATACCGTGCAAATTTCAAGTCTCAGCAGTGTTTCCTTTGCTATAGTCATTATTTTATGTAGTACAATACGACCGTGAAGCCCTTTGTTACCACCCCCCCCCCCCACTTCTTTTCAGGAAATATTGTACGTATATTACCTATTTTCGTAGCTTACATGTGACTATTTCCGTTCCCTCCTTTCTTTGCCTTCCATCTCACACACTTCTTGCCGGTAGCTTTCGTTTCCTTTTCTAACAAAGCTACCGCCTGATACAGGATCTTCTCAACATTCCCCTTCGTTTTTCTGCAGTCACTTAGAAAATCTGGGGAACATACTTGTTTTCATACAATGGTCCTCTTTACATTTCCTCAATAATTATTAACTGTATCCCTATTTATTGAGTGTGAGTGTAATTTGTTCTTTACCTTTTTATCAGAAGTTCCATTGTTTATGTTAGTGAAATCACTGATCTTACTACCTCCACAATCACCTCTTCGCGTTACTCGCAACAAATTTTTTGGCAGTACCTACTTTGAGCGATAGCGCGGTTTCAGCTATTCATCTGGGAGTAATTTAACTGCCCTATGATTATCAAGAATTTTCATAGCCTCTTTCTTTTCTTCCTGTATGGCTTTCATCAGGTTACCAAACTTTTCTTCAGTATCCGCAGAAAATTCGTCTATTTTTGTTAGTCGTCTCATTAATTTTTCTAGTTTTTGACAAATTCATCTTTAAAAATTAGATTGGTTTCCATGCAACACTTGATAGATGCTTCTATTTTAATGGTCCATTTTTCTAATTTACTGTTAAGTGCTTCATTAATTTCTTTAATTTCAACAAATTCACCTTTCAATATTTGATTAGTTTCTGTAGACGAATCTTAGTTTCTTCTGATTTATTCATCAATGTGTGATTATTTGCGCCATTAATTTCTCTAATAAATTTCTTAAAATCTTGCAAGGAAGGTAAAGGGAAATTTTTTCCCGTTTGTCCTTTTTTTTAGTTTCTTCCTCGTTAGTAACAATATGAACACTTATTTCAGCAGTATTTTCTGTAGATCCAGCTTTGACTTGAGTTATTTCCTGCTCCTCATTTCTTGCTGAATTATTCATTCTCAGTTTTTGACGTTCACTAGCGACACACACAATTTTAACTCGACGTTGCTGTCCGAACCCACAAATTTCTCTCATAAATAGCTCACAGTTCACTTCCTGCTTCTCTTTATGACGCACTGAAATCCAAATTGTATCTTCTACTATTAACGTAGGTTCTTCAGCAGTATAGGTTTTCCAGTGCAAAGTTATTCCCACGAGGGAAGCCAAATACACGCAATTCTGGCCCACCGAAGACTCAACTAGTTAAGCTAACGCTTTCAAGGATTATCTTAATGAATCGACGCTTAGGATTTCCTCCTGTCTGTTTTCACCAACGGTCTCGCAGATTTTGTCCATCGAAGCAGTTCTTGTACTGCGTTGCCCTCCTAAGAAGATTCAAGCAGGCTACCAGTGACTGTAAGTGGATGAGTGGATAGCTAATTTACTTGAAATACGTACTTGGATGCCATAATGATACGTTTATAGAGGACACAGTAAAACAGTAACAATTAAATATTATGAAACAATTCCTCTTAAAGAGTTAATAAAATTTGTATGCGTGGTAAGAGTGACATTCACATAAGAATAGGCTCTGTTTATATCTCATTGGTGACTGGCGAGACTGGCGCATGGCTAAAACCTCTCGCTTACTTCGTAGTCTCCTCCTAGTGTTTGCTATGTCAGAAGTGGTCTCTAATAACTAATGTGTAATAAAGAATATTCCCAGTTTCATGTCAGGACACTTGTCATTCTCCTTCGTATTGACTGCCAAGTAAGATTCACTCTCAAGACCCGCATGCCTCTCTCCACTGCTATGATTCACTACCATGCCACACAACTCACTCGTCACCAGTACCTTCGTGGGAATCAGCTGCCTACTTGCTGCCATCGTCTTCTGCAGTACTGCTTGAGGCAGAATATTACGTCTCCTACTGCCGCGTTCTACTATACGTAAAATTTAGAGCATAAAATGCATACCTAAGCAGGATAAACCTCACGCTCTCCGTGTCCTATGCAGGACTTTTCATCCCCAAATAACTGCTGCAATCCGCATGCATTTGCATCTGCATATTCATCTCTTGGTTTTGGTTTTCCCCTACAATTTATGCCTCGGAACAGTACTAAACTGAACATTTCTTGCTGTCAGTCAAGGTGCCCTTTCTACTAATACCTCATATTATGCAAGTTATGCCACGAATTTATTTTGTCCGCAGTTCAGTTAAGTACCTCCTCATTAGTTGTGTGATCTGCCCACTTAATATTCAGCATTCTACTGTTGTACCACATTTGAAAGGCTTCTCCTGTCTTGTCTAAATTGCATATCGTTTACTCCGATAGCCGTGCGGGGTGTCTCTCCAGACAAACATCTTCAAAAAATTATTCCTAACACATAAATTTATCTTCGATGTTAACAAATTTCTCACTTTCAGAGACGTTCTTCTTCCCACTGCCAGCCTGCATTTTATATTCTCTCTACTTCATCAGTCATGAGTAATTTTACTAACCCCATAGTACGCCTCATCTACTATTACTCGTACCATTACAGACCGACTTGCTCCCCTTAGGAAAACGCCACTATTAGGAGCGAGAATCAGCAGCGAACAACGGCATGATGATGCAGATGTCACAGGAGACTATTGCATTAAAGGCGCATAACGTCTGTCCACAAGAAATGTAGACTGATATTGAAAAGTGTCGTGATGATCTCTCCATAGGCAAAGGATTCCGGAATTGGGCCCTGTTCGGTTCTTCCGAAGGACTGTGCTAGGGGCGGGGGAGGGGAGACTTCTGAAGGGAGCCAAGGGAAAGATGAGATAACGAAAGTAAGGGTAACATCTAATATTCTCCTAGTGGAGGTGCAGAATGTCACAAACGTGAATATGATAAGGATGAAAGAAATATGAAAAGAGAATTACAAAGGCTTAGCCTAAATATACTAGGGTTCAATCAAGTGAAATGGAAAGAAGGTAAGGACTTTTTGTCACACGGATATTTGGTAATATTAACAGCAGCAGATAATGGTATAACAGGAGTAGGGTTCATTATGAATAGGAAGGTAGGGCAGAGAGTGTGGTACTGTTAACAGTTCAGCGACAGAATGGTTCTCATCAGAATGGACAGCAAACTAACGTCGACAACAGTAGTTTAGTTATATATATATACTGATGTCGCAAACGAATGACGAAGAGACAGAGAAAGTATATGAGGATATTGAACGAGAAACTCAGTCCTTAAAGGAAGATGATAATCAAAAAGTCACGGGGGATTGGAATTCGGTTGTCGGGGAAGGATTGGAAAAATGGGTCATTGGAAAGAATTGGCTTGGTAGTAGAAATGAGAGAGGAGAAAAATTAATCAAGTTCTGCATTAAAGTTAAGTTAGTAATAGTGAATACTCTGTTCAAGTATCTCAAGAGAAAGTCGCATACGTGGGAAAAGCCCGGAGACAGGGGGAAGGTTCCACCTGGACCACACGATTGTCACACAGAGGTTCCGACTGTGTGTATGTGTGTGTGTGTGTGTGTGTGTGTGTGTGTGTGTGTGTGTGTGTGTTGGCGCTTATGGGCGCTCAACCTCGAGGTCATCAGCGCCCTGACACACATTAAAAGGAACGAATGTGGACACACCTAATAAAACTGAAGCAAACACGCAACGAAAGCAGGAAAAGAAGGAAAATGCTACACACGAAAGTAAAACGCAAGGAAACGGAAAACGTAGCAGCAAGAATGCCACAGGAAATTGTCATTCGCTGGATACTTACATAAAATATGTTCGAGCTTGTCACACGGTGAGCAAATTATGATCCTCTCCCTAAAATCTTTGGAAAAACATTTGACATGTGCACAGAAATTTAAAACTTTAACCACATTCGTCCGAGTGTTTCCTAAAAGAGATGGCAGATCCGCTGGCAAGGCAGCCGCGCCCCGCAAGTCAGAAAATAAAACGCAGTCCAATAAAACGTGGCGCACAGTGACCTGGACGCCACAAGCACCACACATTGGAGGGTTCTCTCGCCGGAGCAGGAAGCCATGCGTCATAGGACTGTGGCCTATCTGAAGCCGAGTGAGGAGAACCTCGTCCCGTCGACGGGGCTGGAAGGAAGTACACCACACACGCGTTGTGGGCTCGACTAAATGGAGCTTATTGTCAGTCATTTCCAGCCACTCATCCTCCCACCGACGCATGACTCGTGAGCTCAACAGCGAGGTGAGTGCGTGCAGGGGTATAGTACACTGAAATACTTGTGGATCGGGACACTGTGTTCTTGCTCAACTTCATCAATGGGGCTTTCGTGGCCGCCTCCCCATTTTCATTCGGTCTTTCCTGTCTCGGCGGTTTTTTCGGACCCGCGTTGGTGACACACTGTCTGATCGCTTTGAGCAAGAGAACGGTGTCCCCCAGGGCAGTGTTAAGCGTTACCCTCTTTGCCATAGCCATCAACAGTATAACATCTACAGTGAGGAGTCCAGTACAGTGCTCCTTATTTGTGGACGACTTTGCTGTCTCCTGTTCCTCCTCCAGTGTTGCAACCGTGAGCCGCCAGTGGCAGCTAACAGTGGGGCGGTTATAGGAGTGGGCTGCAAAAACGGGTATTCGGTTTTCTGCCGATAAGTGTGTTTGTGTTTATTTTAATCGTTCTCGTCGTCCTTTTACTTTGCCTGCCTCGCATATGGGGGATACTGTCCTACATTTTAGAGACACAGTGTGGTTTCTGGGCCTAATTTTTGACTCCAGGTTTTCATGGCTGCAACACCTACGAGACTTGAAAGCCAGAACCCTGAAGGCACTGAACATCCTCAAGTGCCTCAGCCACAGGTCTTGAGGAGTGGACAGGGCGGGTCTCCTTCAGTTTTATCGGGCTTTTTTGTGCGTTCACGGCTGGACTACGGGTGACGGTGTATGAGTCAGCGAGGCCGTCTTATTTGCGGATCCTTGACACTGTCCACCATGCTGGGATTCGACTGGCCTCGGATGCTTATCGGACCAGTCACATGCCCAGCGTATGTGCTGAGGCTGGGTAACCGCCACTTACCATCAGCTACTGGTGCGCCAGGCTTGTAAGATTCTTGCAGCTCCAACCTCGCCTGCTCACCATATTGTTGCTCATCCACCTCTGCACCGCCTTTTTTCCCACCGTCCCCGGGCTACATTACCGTTTGGGATCCGTGTGCAATGTGTGCTAGAGTCCCTCGGTGTGGAGTCTGTACAACCCCAAATCCTGGGCTTTAACCGCCTGCCACCCTGGTTACTGAAGAGGCCCAGAGTGATTTTAGATTTATTGCAGTACAAGAGAGATTGCACTCCTGCCACCGTTTCTAATATAGCATTTTCTGCCATTTTATGTGAGCACCACGCCTATGTAGCTGTTTTTACGGATGGGTCGAAACAAGGTGCTTCCGTTGGTTGCTCTGTTGTTTTTCCGTATCGTGTTCTCAAGGTCCAACTGCCTCAGACCTTTACTGTCCTTGATGCAGAATTGTCTGCGAACTTGCTGGCACTGGAGCAGATGAGACATTCTAACTGTCCTAAATTTCTTGTCTGTTCCGGTTCACTAAGTGCCCTTCACTCATTGCAACGTTTGTATCCAGCAGATAAAATAGTCCAGACCATCCAGGATACCCTCCTCCAACTACAGCGACTGGGGAAGGTGGCTTTCTGCTGGGTTCCAGGGCAAGTCGGCATTGCTGGGAATGAAAGGGAAGATCTCACAGCCAAGGAGGCGTGTCTCGATCCACAAGTATTTCAGTGTGCTATCCCCCTGCACGCACTCACCTCGCTGTTGAGCTCACGAGTCATGCGGCGGTGGGAGGATGAGTGGCTGGAAATGACTGACAATAAGCTCCGTATAGTCAAGCCCACAACGCGTGTGTGGTGTACTTCCTTCCAGCCCCGTCGACGGGATGAGGTTCTTCTCACTCGGCTTCAAATAGGCCACAGTCCTATGACGCATGGCTTCCTGCTCCGGCGAGAGGACCATCGAATGTGTGGTGCTTGTGGCGTCCAGGTCACTGTGTGCCACGTTTTATTGGATTGCGTTTTATTTTCTGACCAGCGGGCCGCGGCTGACTGGCCAGCGGATCTGCCATCTCTTTTAGGAAACACTCGGACGAATGTGGTTAAAGTTTTAAAGTTCTGTGCCATGTCAAATGTTTTTCCAAAGACTTTAGGGAGAGGATCTTAATTTGCTCACTGTGTGACATGCTGTAAGGGGTCTGTAGGCCCTTATTATAAATTTGCACTCGGCACAGGTTGATAGGGCAAACAATCGATTGTGTCATGTTGCGAGAGCGAGTGTGGAGTTGAGCGAGTGCCATGTTGCAGGTAGAGGTGTGTGGAGGCAAGTTGCTGAAATGCAAGGCTTTAACGGAGAAGGGAGTCTCCATCGCCGTGGTTAGACCCCTTTGTACTAGAAATAATACCGTGAAAGTGAAGAAGTATCATTACTGAAGTGGTCAGTGACATTTCCAGTGCCGATATTTTGGTTTCGCGTCCACCGCGCTGGCATCACCTTGGATTGCAGTGTTGGATGCAGTGATGGATTAGCGTGTGATGATAATGGAAAATGAAGAAGCCTGTACTGATATTAGCCGTAATTAGATATGTATGACGAAGGCAGTGGCTGTCTCCTCCTTTTTGTGTTTTTGAGACGAATATAGGTTCGTAATTAGTGAAACTGTGTTGGTGTTTTTCTTGTTAACAGACATTTCATTAATACAGTATTGAGAAGGACGAACTGGAAAGTAACAACTTCCGTAGCAGTCAATTCTGATTGCCACCCCCATTAGGTACACGGTCACATTAATAATAATTATTGGGCTGCTATTCGATCAGATTAGGTCGGGATAAATAAACGGAAGTGTTACACCATGGCTTACCGTGAAAGGACAAGTGCAATCTTCGGACGAATAGAGAGAACAATAGGTAATTTTATCTTGCTTAACACGAGAAAATGTTTTTCAATTTCGGATGAAGACAGAGTATAAACTTTAAAATCGCGACAAGAAACAATGCATCTTGAACAATTCAAAGTAATAGCATCTTACGATTATGAATAAACTGTTTTTTTTCTCGCCATATTAGATAAGAGTAATAGTGTCGATAAACTGTGTTATAATGTGCAAACACGTAAATCCGCGCGAAAAGCCGTGAAAAGTGGATACCAAAGAAAGACACGTGTGAACATTACCACAGCAAAACGAGCCAAGGATTCGTCACGAAAGCTTTAAAGAAGTGTTTAGTAGTAATGTTATGA
Source organism: Schistocerca nitens (assembly GCF_023898315.1). Taxonomy (NCBI): domain Eukaryota; kingdom Metazoa; phylum Arthropoda; class Insecta; order Orthoptera; family Acrididae; genus Schistocerca; species Schistocerca nitens. The sequence continues at coordinate 28,691,509 of NC_064620.1, read as the reverse complement.
TCGAAATTGCTTTTTGAATAATGAAAATCGAGCAAATTCATGTGGACCCATAAACTGTTATGCAGGCGACAATTTATGTGGCGACGCAATTGTTGAATGACGTCACGCAGACCCGTGCTGCAGTTGTGCCAAAGAGCTTCAATCCGTGAGGTGATTTCACACATCATCCCAACTACCTGTGCAAGGAGTAGGTCAGGTGCAGACGCACTACACTGACAGTGATCAGCTCGATTTCGAGACACCGAGCGCCAACTACAAACTACGCCCGCCTGCAGCGCCACGGAGCGACCGACTGAGAACTACGACGACTCGCCACAGATCTTCAGTGCGACTTCATGTGGCTCCGGTGGCAGTACAGCGCCACGCCCACTTCAAACGTCAAAACATCGCGACTCGTGGTAATGTCAGTTGGTGAGTGAAGACAACTGGTTAGCATAACATTAAATTGCAGTATACTGTCTTCACGATAAATAAACAGTTTTAAACTGTGTTTCACCTTAGGAGAAGTGCCCAATTACAGTAATTTCCGAAAAGTTGCGAAACATACTCTGAAATATAGCATACTTATTGATGCATGCTGCGCTGTCTAAATGGTGATTATACAGTTATGCTCATTGTTTTCGGGGATTTTACATTTATAGATTTAATGAATGGTGTGATTTGTCTTATTTAAAACATTTTACATAAACTGTGTATGTGAAAATTGATATTTGAAATTATTAGGTTTTGAGAGTCGTTATGTTCAGTACTCATACGTATTGTATCAATTTTGGGATTAACTGAAGATACTGCAGTTACTGTTTGATTAGTTTCGCGGTAATTAGGAGTGTTTTGGATTACTAAAGGTTATTTTATATTACTTGCCTGTGCATTAAAAATAAAACAAAGATGTCTACCGAAGATAAGCAGGAGGTTTGTGAGGCAGTAGCTGAAAGGAAAGGGATAGGACAGGAAGACAGAGATGATTCAGGAATCAGTGATTATGGATTGTCATTAGAAAGCCCATTAGCACATTGAACTAGTTACCCCGAGACACTGGGGCAAACGACGAGAGATAAGCCAGTTTCAGAGCGTGAGGATATACGGTCGATGTTAGCAGACTTGTTAAAGGAAACCTAGGCAACAAAAGTGAGGGAAGAAATATTCCGCAAATCATTAAAGGAAGATTTACAAGAAACCAAAGAAAGCTTAGAAAAATCATTTAAGGAAACTCTAGCACAAGAGATCAAAACATCGCAAATGAAGATAGAATATAATCTGAAGAAGGAAATGCAGGAGTTACAAGAACGACTGAAGATGGACATCAACGAGAGAGAGAGTAAGCTACAGAAGAGCATAGACCAAGTCCAGGGAGACGTGGAGAAGATGGAAGGAAAGTTAACAAAAAAGATAGAAGACGATATTGAAGAGACTAAAGCCGAATTGGGAGAAAGGATCACTGAAGTGGAAACAAATTGCAATCATCGAATCGCCGAGGTGACGCAGATGCAGAAACAATGCAACGACGCGGTTAAGGGGATAGGAGATAGGCAAAACCAACTGGCTGTCAATCTGAGAAATGCTATAGCCGTGCAACGAGAAGAGGATAACAAGAGGGTCGCAATGGAGGTGAGGCAATTACAACAGGGAGTGCAACAATTGGAGAGCAAGACAGAAGAAATTAATAAACGAATTAGCAATGCCACTTTAACCGTTGGGGAAGGTAGAGTCGTTACCTTGATGAGCAGTGATAATCGGTACGTCCAGAATAATACAGGGCAGAAGTTTAAACCGAAAGGAGGGTTGCACCCAATGATATTTATGAAATGGTTAAAAGGAGTTTTCCCAGCACATTTCAAAGACGCAGACGAGATTCAATTTGCAATAGATAGGATGGAAAGTGAGACCTTCACTTGGGGAGTCAGGAAGAAGGAAGGGACTACTAGTTATGATCAGTTTGAAGGGGAATTCTTGAAGAAATACTGGTCCAAAAGTCATCAGTGTGCAGCACTTGAGGACCTACTACACCGCAAGTCACTTAATACATGGAGAGGAACGTTCAGAGAGTTTGCCGAACATTTGTGGGAATTGAACGAGACCTTGGAACAACCCCTGAGTGATGACATAATGATATCAGCGATATAAAGAAGATTGAGCCGGAGAATGCAAGAAACTGTATCCGGGAGCCTAATTAAAGATAGGGAGGCCTTGATGGAGTTACTGGAACTGTTGGAATCTGTTCGATCACAGGAACACAATCAAGCTAATGATCTAAACCGAGAGGGAAGTAGTGACCAAAGGAATCATTTTAATAAATCGTCTGATTATAGAGGAAGAGGTGGTGGCCATAAGTATAGGAACCATGGTGGTGAACGACAATGGAGAAATGATTGGAGAAGGAGTGAAGAACCAAGAGATCAAGAGAGAGGAAGGGATAGGCGAATGAATGGGACAGTGCATATAGAAGAGGCAGAGAGACCAGAAAACTGAATGACACTCCAGATGAGGTCCGGTCAGGAGTGAGAGCGACAAGGACCAGAATGAACCTACTAAGACATGTTTAGAACATTTAGTTGTTAAACGGACATTTGAAAAAGGGGAATGATTATTTACATTGTATTTTCTGATGTATTATAACTAGAACTTCATATTTCATATCGACGATTACCTGAGAGTTGGAGTAAAACCTTTAACAACTAATATGTAATTTATTACCTCTTATGTCATGTGTTCACGTAATAATTTTTGATTGTATGTTGTGTGTGACATTCAATATGGACTACAGAGGATTATTGCTGCTTGATAAAAAATTGTGATTTGGACAATGCCATGTTCGTGAGATGTAATAACCTTTTGTAGAAAATTATAGTGGCGGCAGCCCACTACCGGAGTCGAGGGATTATTTGGTGAATTGTAATTTCATTAATTATTTACACTGTGTGTTTTGATCAGATGTAATAATATTTAATTTCTTTGCCGATTCTTTTACGCCAGAGGCTCCAAAGAAGTTTTCGAGGGCGGGGACGTAAGGGGTCTGTAGGCCCTTACTATAAATTTGCACTCGGCACAGGTCGATAGGGCGAACAATCGACTGTGTCGTGTTGCGAGAGCGAGAGTGGAGTTGAGCGAGTGCCATGTTGCAGGTAGAGCTGTGTGGAGGCAAGTTGTTGAAATGCAAGGATTTAACGGAGAAGGGAGTCGCCATCGCCGTGGTTAGACCCCTTTTGTACTAGAAATAATACCGGGAAAGTGAAGAAGTATCATTACGGAAGTGGTCAGTGACATTTCTAGTGCCGATATTTTGGTTTCGCGTCCGCCGCGCCGGCATCACCTTGGATTGCAGTGTTGGATTGCAGTGTTGGATGCAGTGATGGATTAGCGTGTGTTGATAATGGAAAATGAAGAAGCCTGTGCTGAGATTAGCCGTAATTAGATATGTATGACGAAGGCAGTGGCTGACTCCTCCTTTTTGTGTTTTTGAGACGAATATAGGTTCGTAATTAGTGAAACTGTGTTGGTGTTTTTCTTGTTACCAGACATTTCATTATTACAGTATTGAGAAGGACGAACTGGAAAGTAACAACTTCCGTAGCAGTCAATTCCGATTGCCAGCCCCATTAGGTACACGGTCACATTAATAATAATTATTGGGCTACTATTCGATCAGATCAGGTCGGGATAAATAAACGGAGGTGTTACAATGCTCGAACATATTTTATGTAAGTGTCCAGCGAATGATAATTTCCTGTGGCATTCTTGCTGCTACGTTTTCCGTTTCCTTACGTTTTACTTTCGTGTGTAGCATTTTCCTTCTTTTCCTGCTTTCGTTGCGTGTTTGCTTCAGTTTTATTAGGTGTGTCCACATTCTTTCCTTTTAATGTGTGTCATGGCGCTGATGACCTCGTCGTTGAGCGCCCATAAGCCCAAACACACCCAAACACACATACACACACAGTCGGAACCTCTGTGTGACAATCATGTTGTCCAGCTGGAAACTTCCCCCTGTCTCCGGGCTTTTCCCACGTATGCCACTTTCTCTTGAGATACTTGAACAGAATATTCTCTATTACCATCTTAAATTTAATGCGGAACTTGATTAGTTTTTCACATCTCTCATTTCTACTACCAAGCCAATACTTTCCCATGACCCATTTTTCCAATCCTTCACCGACAACCGAATTCCAATCCCCCGTGACTTTTAGGTTATCATCTTCCTTTAAGTACTGATTTTCAGGTTCAATATCCTCATTTACTTTCTCTATCTCTTCATCATCCGCTTGCGACGTCAGAGGGTACACCTGAGCTATTGTTGTCGCCGTTAGTTTGCTGTCCATTCTGATGAGAACTATTCTATCTCTGAACTGTTAACAGTACCACACTCTCTGGCCTACCTTCCAATTCATAACGAATCCTACTCATGTTATACCATTATGTGATGCTGATAATATTACCAAATATTCGTGTGACAAAAAGTCCTTACCTTCATTCCGCTTCACTTGATTGAACTCTAGTATATTTAGGCTAAGCCTTTGTAATTCTCTTTTCATATTTTCTTACATCCTTATCACATTCACGTTTGTGACATTCTGCACCTCCACTAGGAGAATATTACATGTTACCCTTGGTTTCGTTATTTCATCTTTCCCTTGGCTCCCTTCGGAAGTCTCCCCTCCCCCGTCCCTAGCACACTCCTTCGGAAGAACCGAACAGGGGCCAATTCCGGAATCCTTTGCCTATGGAGAGATCATCACGACACTTTTCAATATCAGTCTACATTTCTTGTGGACAGACGTTATGCGCCTTTAATGCAATAGTCTCCTTTGACATCTGCATCATCATGCCGTTGTTCACTGCTGATTCTCGCTCCTAATAGTGGCGGTCTCCTAAGGGGTGCAAGTCGGTCTATAATGGTACGAGTAGTAATAGATGAGGCGTACTATGGGGTTAGTAAAATTACTCATGACTCATGAAGTAGAGAGAATATAAAATGCAGACTGGCAGTGGGAAGAAGAACGTCTCTGAAAGTGAGAAATTTGTTAACTTCGAAGATAAATTTATGTGTTAGGAATAATTTGTTGAAGATGTTTGTCTGGAGAGACACCCCGCACGGCTATCAGAGTAAACGATATGCAATTTAGACAAGACAGGAGAAGCCTTTTAAATGTGGTACAACAGTAGAATGCTGAATATTAAGTGGGCAGATCACACAACTGCGTACAAAATAAATTCGTGGCATAACTTGAATAAATGAGGTATTAGTTGAAATGGCACCTTGTGTGACAGCAAGAAATCTTCACTTTAGTACTATTCCGAGGCAAAAATTGGAGGGGAAAGCCAAAACCAAGAGATGAATATGCAGATACAAATGCATGGGGTTTGCAGCAGTTATTTGGGGATGAAAAGTCCTGCATAGGACACGGAGAGCGTGAGGTTTCTCCTGCTTAGGTATGCATTTTATTCTCTAAATTTTATATGTAGTAGAACTCGGCAGTAAGAGACGTAATTTTCCGCCTCAAGCAGTACTGCTGAAGACGATGGCAGCAAGTAGGGAGCTGATTCCCACGAAGGTACTGGTGACGAGTGAGCTGTCTGGCATGGTAGTGAATCATAGCAGTGGAGAGAGGCATGCGGGCCTTGAGAGTGAATCTTACTTGGCAGTCAATACGAAGGAGAATGACAAGTGTCCTGGCTTGAAACTGGGAATATTCTTTATTACACATTAGTTATTAGAGACCACTTCTGACATAGCAAACACTAGGAGGAGACTACGAAGTAAGCGAGAGATTCTAGCCATGCACCAGTCTCGCCAGTCACCGATGAGATAAAACAGAGCCTATTCTTATGTGAATGTCACCCTTACCATGCATACAAATTTTATTAACTCTTTAAGAGGAATTGTTTCATAATATTTAATTGTTACTGTTTTACTCTGTCCTCTATAAACCTATCATTATGGCATCCAAGGACGTATTTCAAGTAAATTAACTATCCGTTCATCCACTTACAGTCACAGGTGGCCTGCTTGAATCTTCTGAGGAATGCAACGCAGTGCAAGAACTGCTTCGATGGACAAAATCTGCGAGAGCGTTGGTGAAAACAGACAGGAGGAAATCCTAAGCGTCGATTCATTAAGATAATTCTTGAAAGCGTTAGCTTCACTAGTTGAGTCTTCGGTGGGAAAGAATGACTAGTTACACAGTAAATCATCTATACCAGAATTGCGTGTATTTGGCTTCCCTCGTGGGGATAACTTTGCATTGGAAAACCTATACTGCTGAAGAACCTATGTTAATGGTAGAAGATACAATTTGGATTTCCGTGCGTCAAAAAGAGGAGCAGGAAGTAAACTGTGAGCTATTTATGAGAGAAATTTGTGGGTTCGGACAGCAACGTCGAGTTAAAGTTGTGTGTGTCGCTAGTGAACGTCAGAAAGGCAAAATGAATAATTTAACAAAAAAATTAGGAGCAGGAAATGACTCAATGTAATATTGGTAAATTTTGACTCACAAAACTTAATATACGCTCAATAGTAAACGCCTGATGGCCTAAAGTTATCGAACAATTGTAAAGTAAAGGAAATGAACCATCGCATTGCAGACACAGAATGTATTATTCTTTATCTTTGTTGTTCTTGCGTGGTGGCTGTAAATCTCTATGTACATGTATCGATTGATGATGTAAAATGAATTCTGTTGTTTCAAGACAAATGAGGCATAGGGCGCCTCGCCTTTTACTGTTTGTACTCCATGTAAGGCGGACGCAGACATCCAGCGATCCTCATCGGTATTTTATAATTTATGTGAAAATATTTATTAAAAATGCTAATTTTTATTTTTTGCAATCAGAAAACATGTAGTTTCTTGTAACTGGTTACGAGCAGACAGCATCAAGAGGACATTTTGACTGTTATGTATAAAGTATTCAACCACAATGGTCATCTATTGTAATTTAATATGAAAAGGTACGTAGCATTAAAAAAAGTATGTTAAGGATAAGTGTGCTTGTTTTAGTAAATTAGCATTGATGATTTCTATCTCCTCATTTACTTGAATGATAATTATTTTGTGTTAGTTCATCACCAGAAATTACGATCTTGCTGATGCGCCGAACGCAGCGTGAGGCAGAAGGAAGATTATTCATTTTCTGTTATTTCTGAATAAACTCTCTCTTTTTTTAATTGTGTAGTGTTGCATTTCTTTTAAAATCTATAAATCTTCTGTTCCCTTAGTGTTGTTCCGGGTATGACTACATCACGCCTACAAAAATGCACAGAAATGATAATGTTTCTTCCGAACGATCTCAAATCAATCTGCTGCTCTTATTCAGGTATTTAACGCTCAACGTATGTTATTATAATAGTGTAATCAACCCCTGATTCTGTTGTCAAGTGGCCCACCGAAATATCCACTTTTTCTACATTTTTCAAAAGAATATAAAATAATTCTTTTTCTTTTCGGCCCCCAAGAGCAACGCTACATTTGGCGCTCGAACAGGGACTCGATCGAAAATCAGTTCATGAATGTGTTTAAAAATTTTCAGTAGTTGTTCGAATAACAGTTTCATTTTTTCATGTGGATGCAACTGAACCGAGAAAGAGAAGTGGGACAAACCTTTAATCAGTTCAGAAGAACGACTTAAGATAAGGCTAAATTACGCGAGTATCCAGCCGTACAGGCATCAAGACAACCATAGTAAGTGATATTTTCATACGCAGTATCCAAGCCTTTGTAGTGACGTGGCATCTTTCGAGTCGATCAGAACGTAAACCTGCCTTTCATTGCCTTGAAACAGCTTTATTTCAATTTCTCCATAGTCCACTCTTCTGTAGTTAAATTCAGTGATAGTGTACCATTGTTGTCAGTGCATCAAAAATTTTTACAATAGGGCGGACAATTGCGCTCAAAACTGGTAAAACGTGTGATATTTCATTTGTTTGTAATTAGTAGGAAACAGCTTGTCTTCATGGCGTACGTGAAGGTCAGTTGTTACCCAGAGTTAAAATTTAATCTTAGGTCCCAGTAAGCCATAGCAGTACGTCACAGACAAACGACTGATGGCAGTGACATACAATATCTGTAGCATTTTTACGTTTGACAAATAATTCATGAACATGGCTGACGGTAAACAGCGGGCACAGACAAAAGCAGATGACAGCGGTGATGCGAATGGACCTCATTATCCATTACCATCACGGGCGATAGGTACACGAGCGGAGGCAGTAGCAGCCTCGACCGAAGTTTAAGAAGTCGGCCCTGTGTGCAAACTATTCCCACTTTTCAAAAAAATGACTTGGCCGCAATTATCGAAGCAATAATGGAACGCAAGTTCGAAAGTCAAAGACAGAGAAAAACGCAAAGAAAGGAACGTGAAAAGTAGGGAAAGGAACGTGAAAAGTGGAAAACTTAGATGAAAAAACATAAATTCAGTAAAAACAGACACAAATTCAGTAAAAATAGATCTGCAAACGGAGATAAATGACCAAATTACACGGTTAAATTAGGTAAAGGCCGAATTAAAGGCAGACATAACAGCTGATTTAAATAACCTGTTGGGTAATGTCCAAAACCAAATCAGTAGTCAGTTCACGACCATGAGGTTAGAAATTGACACACAAGCAGAGTCGAAAATAGGGGATATATCAAAACGGTTAAAACGGTTAGATGAAAAAATCGAAGCAGCCAAGAGAGAGATAAATTCAAGAGTGATGGAATATCATCAACAAGCTGCGACCTTAAAAGATGATTATAATGCAATCTCTAATGAGGTCAAGGGAGTTAAAACTGCAGTAGACAGCCGGCCGAAGTGGCCGTGCGGTTAAAGGCACTGCAGTCTGGAACCGCAAGACCGCTACGGTCGCAGGTTCGAATCCTGCCTCGGGCATGGATGTTTGTGATGTCCTTAGGTTAGTTAGGTTTAACTAGTTCTAAGTTCTAGGGGACTAATGACCTCAGCAGTTGAGTCCCATAGTGCTCAGAGCCATTTGAACCATTTGCAGTAGACACGATCGAGGATGTTGTTGATCTTTCGAAACAGATTGAGACTCTTAACGTAGAGGATCAAATAAAGAATACTGTTAAGGCACATGCCGAAGCATTGTCCGACCACTACCAAGAGTGGATTAAAAACAAAGACGGATTCACAGAAAACAAGGTCAAGAACTAACTCAGGGAAACTGCCAAAAATGTAACCATTGAAATATTGGCAGCCCCTGGAAAAACAGGAGACACGATCGTGTCAGAATTAGGCCAGATAAGACGAACGTTAGCTCAAGATTTACCTGAATGGCGTAAACAGATAGTTGATGAAGTTCGTAGAGTAAAATGTCAAGTTGAAAATTCCCCACATCCCGCGTCAGGAGAGTGGAATAATTCACCATGATGTAATGAACAACAGCAGGTACATTACCGTTCACCACTTGATAACGCTCAAACCCATAGTTCTATAGAAGCACAATTTAACCAGAGTACCAGCCCACCTACTTTTGTTAGTTTGATGTAGGAGGGAAGCGTGATCAAACATCGTGTTTTTCCGACCTTTCACCCACAGAAAAGAGAAATTAATCCTATAGTATTCCTCCGAAATTTTTCAGGAATTTTTCCGAATAGCTGGAGTGACCACCAGCGAATTCAATTCGTTACTGGATTTATTGAAGGCGATGCTGCCTTATGGGGAACCGAAATGGTCGACTCTTGTAAAAGTTACAAAGATTTTGAACAGATGGTTTTAGCTAAAGTCTGGAGTTCTGGTGTGCAACAGCGCCTGAGAAAAGAGGTTTACATATCCGAAGTATTCAACAGGAAGCGCGGTAGTCTGAGGAGATATTTTGAAAAGTATTTGGTGAAAATCAAGTTCTGGGATTCGCCCACCACTGTCAAAGACGTTATTAAGTTTCTAAAAACAAATCTACCGATTGCGATCAGAGAAAAGTTAGTAAACGTGTCTGAGGACGATTCGGGCACCTTCCTATCTGATTTACGAGGCCGCTAGAGTTGATGTTGGCAACGCCCACTTCAGTGTAGGCGGCCTGCACAATACGGAATACGCAGACAACAATGGTGGCCGGGCGAAAGCGCGTCACAGCGACGGCCAGTATCAACCCCACAACGGTTTCAAAAATGAACACACTACGTACTCCGACAGTAAACACAAAAATAAGTACAATAACGGCCAAAGATACAATCCAATATATAATTCGTCACCACATCAGTACGGATATGCACATTATAATACACAGCCCCAGCAATATGGAAACACGCAACCGACCAACGGTAATTATTAAAACGACCAGTCTTACGATTCAAATCGTCAGTGGAAAGGAAATAAATGGCATAATCAATCTGGAGACCGACGTACACCTTTCAGTAACCGTTACAATCAATACCAGCCACAGCAAAATACTTTTCAGCCATAAAATATACATTTCACGCAAAAAGCAAACGGACCTTCGGGAAGTCTGAAGCCTAAACGCCCGCATAATACGCAAATTTATTATGTGCAAGCGAATACGCCAGTACAACAAGACCCATTTCCACCTGAGTTCGTACCACAAAACCAACACCAGTTCGAGACGGAAGAATCTTTAAGAAATATGTATCAGCAGGAAAGAAAGCGTCGAGCGAAAAATTAAAAGCAGCACGTTTAAGCCTCCTAGAGGATGTTGCAGGTTTGAATGGGGGCACCCTGTCCTTAAGAGTATTAATTGCCAACATACCAGTAACAGACATTGTAGATACAGGAGCTGGTATAAGTGCCTTATCATTATGTTTATTTAAGCAAATATCCAATGTATGCAAAGTTTTATCACTTCCAAGTCAAGGTTGCACCGTTTCGGGAGCAATTGGTCCACCAACCAACACAAAGTGTAAATCTTCAGACTCAGCTTCAAATCCAGATAGAGCCTATTTTAGTAACATGCATTTTTCTTATTGTTAAAAACCTATCTGTGCCATGTATCCTGAGTATGGAATTCATGAGACAGACGAAAGCTAAAATTGACATCGAGTGTGGAATCTGTACTCTAGTAGCAGGTCAGCAACGAGTAACAGCAAATTTGTTAAGAAGTAAGGTGAAGACAAACTTTGGTGTGCTTCAAATAGCAGTACGACCATGGACTAAAAGACAACAGTACAGTCAGACAGGAGACATGACAGATCTTAAAGTGTTAATGACGATGAGTATAAAGACCTAATTTCCGGTCAGAATGAATTATACGTTAAAGCTAGCGAGTCCACTGAATGATCCAAACAACAGAAGAATGCGCTTTACAATTTGTTAACAGATTAAGTTCAAGTATTTTCTAAGAAACCTGGACTAATAAATGGCTTTGAATATCGAATGGATGTCCTGCCCCATTCAACATACTGTAGAACAAGCTATTCCATTCCATATGCGAGACGCGAAGCTGCCAAGTGCGAGATCGGGAAAATATTACGCTGGAATGTGATAGAAGTGTCTCATTCACCTTATTCGAGTCCTTTATTGTCTGCACTAAAATCACATGGTAGCGTATGGCTAGTCTTAGATGCAAGATTAATCAATAAAATTATAGTACCCGTAAGAACGAGACCTGAGGCTCTTGAAGAGCATCTGCAGAAGTTTGAGCATCCTCGATTTGAAAAGCAGTTACTGGCAAGTAAAACTTGCGCAGTAGTCTAGGAAGTACATTGCGTTTATATTTGCAGGTAGATCTTACCATTTCAAAGTTGTACCGTTTGGACTAAATGCAGGTCCTGAACTTTTAGATGAGGTAACAGTCTATGTGGATGACGTTCTTGTAGCATCGAAAAATTGGGAAGATCATGTAGCCCTTCTGCAAAAGGTATTTCAACGATTCAGAGAGTATGGTTGAAACACGTATGTATTCAGTGTATTCATTAGCAGCGATGGCGAGGCATGACAGAATCTCTGACCAGAGAGTTGTTTATCGTTGCTAGTCTGCGCTTGACAGCGCGTGAGAGCAGTATTTGTACGTAGCGAGTCGCGAGAGCATGTAGTTCAGTTGCGAGTTAGCAGTTGCCTGTCGGAGTTGTGTGTGAGGTGTCGGCGGGCGTCGACATGGGTCTCTGTTCACGATTCAGGACGAGGTATATTGTTAAGTAAGGTAATGAAGCAGCATTGCGCGCATCTGATAATGTAATGTATGTTAATTGTAATTAATTTCTTCAAGAAATGCCCCAATAACAATTTTGTTTTCAAAGCAATCATTTGAAAGAAAAGAATCATTCCAATTGAAACAATATTTCCTATGCTTTTCCTCCCAGAATCAATTTTTCAGGTTAATTATTGCACAGGGCCTAAGGTCAGCGATGCTGCCCTATTGTTGTAGGTTTAATGATCAATGTTCATTTCTTAATTTTTGTGTCGAGTTTACATTGGGCGATTATTTTTCAATAATTTTGTAGCGAAGTTACAGTCACTTTTATTTCAATTTAACGATGTTTTGTGGGAGCTCAACAACATTTGCCTCTATTCCGATTAACATTCAAATATAGTCATTTAAATTATTTGCCAGGAAAACATTGTCATTTCAAATATTTGTGGGGAGACTACACTTGGTTCTATTTAATTCTTTTCATTTTCATATTTTTACGGGGAGGTTACGTTATACAGCACGATGTTTATTTACATTTAAATATTTTCAGTTATATATGTGGGGAGGTTACACTTGGCGACATCCGGACCAGGATCGTATTTCTTTGAGAATCTTTTGAGAAGTAGTTAGATATCTGCTCTTATTTAATAAAATATAATTAGCATTTGGCTCACTAATTTTGTGACTTTCTCCCACAGGTCATCGGCAATTTGTTGCTCTTTGTTGTATTTATGTTTGTTGCATTTTGTATTGTCTTTGTCTCATTTGTGAATAATTGTGACTAGTGTAAAAATGCCGCGAAAGACTATTAATAGTGCATCGCGAGGTATAATGTGTGAAATAACCGAATTAAACAACTTGACCGATAGTAATTGTGACACGCAGTGTAATGATGACAATCCTGCGTTCACTGACAATCAGTGCGTTCTAACCACTAATGATGATTTTTATCTTAATGATGAACAAATGAACTCAATTGTCTCCTCTGTTAATTTGACGACAAGCGGGGCGCTCTATTTTAAGGAGCGCTGCCCAGCTTAACACACTCGGTTTGGAAAATTCAAGTAACGTACAGACAAATTTTTCTAATGAAAATGTACAGTGTACTGAAGGTGCGACAGATTTGTTTAAATCCGGTGTAGTGGCTGACAGTGTACATCCGATTGGTAAACCTTTTTGTAAATTACAGAATGACCAAATGGTCATACAAAACGCGACAATTGCAGATACACCAACAAACAGTACAGAGAATAGAGGCGGTAATATTGACTTTGAACAAATTATGGCAAGATTGCTACAACAACAACTTAGTGAAAATTTCAAACAACTTAAGGAAGATTTCAAACAACAGAGTGAAAAATTAGACAACCTTAATGAAGGTAACAAACAATTCAAAGAAGATTTCAAACAACTTAGTGAACAGAACAAACACTTTACTGAAAAATTAGACAACAATTCCAGACAGCTTAGTGAACAGATCAAATAGCTTAATGAAAAACATGACAACCCTAATGAAAAATTAGACAACAATTCCGACAGCTTACCGAGCAGATTACAGCCGTTGCCGCGCCGTGTCATGATACTAAGGAACAGTTATGCGAGGAAATTGAGGCTTGTTCAAGAAAAAGTAGCGAAGAAATTAGATCGGTTGCTCAAGAATTAAGGGATATGCAAACAGCTACAACAGAAACACTTAGAGAGGAAATTAGTACAGTCGGTAAACAATGCTCTGAAAAAGCTACACAATTACGCGACGAGTTTAAATTAATGACAGCAGAACTTTCGCGCACAATGGATGCAAAGATAGACGCGAAATTCGAACAACAGAACACTCAAATTGACGAGCGCTTTAATCACCACATACAAAACAGTGATACGCGTTTCCGGAAATTTATACAGGATCAAAATAAAGTAAAACGTCAAGTAATGGAAACAATCACAGCACAGAGACAAGAAGACAAACGTAAATTGTTTGCGAAGGCAAAAACATACGTAGACAACAATATTGCTACAGTGTCCGACGAAATTAATACCATCAAACAGTTGAACATAGAATTACGTGATGAAATTTCTGATCTTAAATCAAAAACAGATACACACACAGCAGATATTCAGACAGTGACAGACAGATTCGAACAATTAGAATTAACACAGGATTCCGATGTCCTGAAAGCTGACGTTAAAAAATTGAACGAAACCACACGTAAACTACAAAAACAGATTAATGCTTCTGACAGTAAAAACGATGATCAAGCAAAAATACTGACTGAAAAATATGATGAATTGGCCAGTCGTATTGATGTTATTGAAAGTAATAATGACAGCAAATCAGACGATACCTCAACCGGTTTCATTTAACCAAACACCTGAATTCCATAATTTACAGCAGACAATTAATGAGATCGATTCATCTAATAACACGTTGCATAGAAAATTGTCAAGTTTACAGCAAGAAGTAACAGAGATGAAAAGTATTTCAGTTAATAACACATCACAGCAGACGCCATTTTGCGAACATTTGTCAGACTCACGCAGCGCGTATAATTTGGATAATCTACAGAGAGTACGCGACTTAGATTCCGAACAGACACAGACAAACAGATTCCCATACAATCCTGAACCTGTTCCATCATACAGAGACGATAACGATTACGAGCAATTTTTATCCGTAAGAAAATCTAAGGAACTTAATAATGACACAGCACAGATACACGATTTGAATTGTATACGACAATTTATTTTTGTACTTTCAGTAGCATTGCCTGTAATGAAGAAACTACAATTAGCATGGATACCGCAATTTATTTCTGAATTTTAACCGCCATTGCCTGTAACACAAAAGCTGAAAATTATTTGCAGCGCGTAATTGACCTCAGGGGATTCATTATGCTTTAATGAATATGTGCCGTAGCGCGCATAGGGCCCCGAGCTGTAGTATTGCTGTTTCATCTTTAGTTTTCTGCACTGCTGCCTTCTCTTCTACTATCCTTTATAACTATCAATACAGCTCTTTAACTATTGCTCTACCTAGAATTAAGAAATGTGAGTAAAGAAAACCCGATAAGACAAGTTATACCGAAAGTGACATTTTTTCATTAGACGCTCCAGAAATGACAACCACGATAACATTTTAACAAAAAAAAAATTTTATCATCAGTATGTACAAAATTTTCAGTAGTCGCAACCACATTTTAGTAACAATAGACGTTTTTCACCGCAACAACATCAAAGCCAGCCGGTTAGCATACCTAACCAACAATGCAGTGTTCAAGGTCAATCAAACTTTAATGTTTCGCCGCGTGCACATATAGTCTCAGCTACAACAAATAGTAACGCACGCCAGCAAAGAAATGAGTACGTACAGAAAACACACTATTTAATCTCGTATCGCAAATGCACCGTATAGAAGTGACTATCATGACAAACGTAAAATAATGAGCACAATTTTTTCAGCGTACCTTTAATAACAGTCGATCTTTTCAGCAGCAAGAACATCAGCAACAACATATTATCACGAATCAACCAGACAATAGGTGTCATCCAGAGCGTTGTACGTCAGGAAGAAATAATAGAACAGTAGAAATAGTTGAAACAGCATCCTCCCGAAATAATAACACGTCAGAAAGAATTTGATTAAATACAGTACAGATTGCATATTCCAGTAACGTAAGCAATAATTTTGACACGCAGAATCTTGTTCACGAAAACGTTATCTGAAACATGCTTTGTTGAATGCACTACTTTTATCACACCCATATCTTACCAGAAATTTTTCCATTGTTACCGACAGTTCTAACACCGCTCTAGGCGTACATATTTTTCAGGAAATTGAAGAAGATGGCTCTACAGTAATTAAAAACATCGCATTTGCGAGTCGCATTCTGTCACCTGCTGAACGAAATTATTCCGTTACAGAACTGGAAACATTATGTGTTGTATGGGCAGTTACGAGATTTAGGCACTTTCTTTATGGAAGACCTACCACCGTTTACACAGATCACAGAGCGATACAATTTTTACTTTCAGCTAAATCACACACGATAGATTAAGCAGATGGAAGCTTTATTTACAGGAATTTAATTTCACAATTGTTCACATTCCCGGCACACAATATATTATAGCAGACGCACTATCTCGTTCTCTCAGCAACAATCAGCAAGACATGGCAACCAACTTCTGCAAAGCAAATTTCAGCGTCATGTACTCGTCGTCATTACAGGACATAGCACAAGAACAAAATAAAGACAACGTGTGGAAAGAGATTAAACACATCTGGCAAGATAGGAATAATGTTACGATTAGAAACCACTACACTGTACGCAATGACATTCTGTTTCGCCGCTCTCATCCTGACAGCAACAATTGGTTATTATGCATTCCTGACGAACTGGTTAACAAATTAATATGGTATACTCATTTAAGTTATGCACATTACGGAGCCAGAAAATGTTTTCTTATACTGAGACAGAACTGTTATTTTGCCAACATGGAGAAACGTATACGACGAGTTTTAGCGTCATGCAAAATCTGCCAGAAAGCTAAGTCAGACACAACTTCACATATTCCTCCATTACATCCAATTGTACCTGTTAAATTGAGACATATGGCCGCTGTAGACATTTTTGGTCCAATTCCGAGAACTAATAGAAGTTTTTGCTACATCTTTGTCGCTGTTAACTCACTTCAAAATTTGTTACTTTCACTCCGTTACGCAAAGCTACTGCTAAAACTGTTTCGAAAGCATTTGTAAAACATTTTCTATTTCATGTAGGGCATGTGTTGAAAGTAATCTCTGACAATGGATCACAATTTCGTTCTGCTATATGGACACGTATGTTACGAACTAGAAACATTCTCCGATCTATATATTCACGTACCATGCTTCTTCGAACCCTTGTGAACGATTAAGGAAAGAAATTGGTAAACTGTGTAGAATATACTGCCACAAAAGACATATTGACTGGACACACACATATTCTCATTCCAAGATGTAATTAGTTCCATTCCAAATGAATCCACTATGCTATCTCCGTGTTTTATACTGAAAAATGTTGAACCATCTAACAAAATTACAGAATTAGTAAACTTTCCTACATCTCGTCGATTACGACACCATGAAATAATCGACATTGCGCTGAACAACATCAAACGTGCCGCAGAGCGCCGGAGAAGACAGCAAAAACAGGTTTGTACACGCCGTGACTTTCACATTGGACAGAAAATATTAGTACGTACACACTATTTATCCAACAAAGGAAGAGGTAGGTGCAGTAAATTTGAACTTCTATACGCAGGTCCATATCGGATTCGCAGCATTCCTCACCCCAATGTTGCACACGTCGAAACTTAGAGAACCAGAAAATCCAAAGGCAACCACCATTGGTCAAACATCAAACCTTTTATTGAATGAAGACACTTTATGATTTAACATGCTATAATACAATTTTGCTAGTTTTATGATCACTTATGCAATTATATTTATGTGACTAATTACTGATGATTATCGTATTTTTTCTTGGCAAGTTCCCGGGAAGGTAAGGTTAGCAGGTCGCTCTTCTTGTCGTTACATATCAGACTGTGCACATTTTTCCAGATAAGCTTACGTATCTTATGAATAATTATGCAATGCTATCTAGTGACATATTAATTTTATTAAATTTTGTCTCCATTAAAGTCTTTAATTCTCGCCTCAATTAACTACACAACATACAAGCTGAACACAACGAACGTCATATTTTTTGTCTTTCTTAGGTATATACGATTGTTTCATGTTTTGTTTGTATGCACTATGAAATATTTAAGATATAGCAAACACCAGTTGACTTTGACATTTTGCCGTATGATATCTCAACATCGTGACTACTTTACTGTTACATTGTGATACACTGAGTACATTTTTGCCTCTGAACACTATATAAGTTTTTCACATAACACGTTTTCTGTCATGTTATGCTGTATGCTTAATTATGTTACCATAAACCAGTCATTATTTAGTGAGTATATGATTTAAATGCAAGACATTAATCTCTGTTCATCAATTTCAGAAAGAAATGATGTGTGAAAGAAATAAATTAAACAGAAATGGGAATTTCACCTTCGGAATGATCGAAAGAAGATACAAACCTCGTGAGGAAGAGTAAATGGATCAGGATTAACAAGCATTAACAAGAATATACTATGCACATCGTAAAATAGCACTCTTAACTAATTTTTTCTTCCAGAATACAAGGCGATCGATGCAGGCTGTCAGACAGAACTACACATCTTAGTTTTAGTGATGGAATATGGTAGAAATAAGGAATAGTTGTATAATGAATAATGAAGTGATTTTTTTTGCAGATGATAATGAATGCTGATGAATAATGATGAAGAATAATGCTACTATGGATAATGAAGTTTTTCTCTACAGGTGATGATAATAATGGAGTTATGATAATATAGATAATGAAGTGATGGATAAAGAAGTTTTTTTTTTCTTTACAGATGAGGATAATGTGGAAGTTATGTATTCATGCTATGTAGTTATTTAAGTATTTGTTGCAGTTCGCTGTGACAGCAGGTGTTATATTGCATAGTATAATGACTGAAGGTTTTGGAAAGGACAGCTATGGATCACATTTTTATACACATTTCACTACCTGTTAATTCGAAGTTCACTACTTTTCAGCATAAAATGCGTTTCTTCTTTCAGCTTAATAATCCATCTTTTTTATATATTTTTGCAGGAGTAATTATTTATGAAATTAATGTGCTATAAGTAGTTGTTCATTAAATCTATGTCATTTATGAATGTGATTACATATACTCTACTTGTTTCATAATCTTGCTACAGTTGACTCATGACGAATGACATTACACATTTTCATTTACAGCAACAACCCAAAAGCAATTTTTTTCTCTTTCCCTTGTAATTACCCAACGCAATGCATTGCCAACAAAAAAAAGTATTACCAGTCCCAAATAATGCTACTGGTTTAAGAGAGTTCTGAGTAATACTGATTAGCTCTGAATAGTATGTCACTTGAATAATGAATGCATAAATACTATGCGCATAATTTCATTACTGTATTGGGATGACCAATGATTAATTAATAATGCATTGTAACTGGGAAATAAATGTTACTAATTACTGCATTGAGATGACTAATGATTAATTAATAATGCTTTGTAACTGGGAAATGAATGCTACTGATTACTGTATTGGGATGACCAATGATTAATTAATAATGCTTTGTAACTGGGAAATGAATGCTATTACTGTATTGAGATGACCAATGATTAATTAATAATGCTTTGTAACTGGGAAATGAATGCTACTGATTACTGTATTGGGATGACCAATGATTAATTGTCAACATTATTCTGTAATACTATGTTATTGACTACCTCCTGTTTTAAGTAATGACTTCTCATGATTTGTAATTAGGCAATGAATTTCAATGTTCTCTGTAAAACGAATGACTACTGATGATTTGTAATTAGGCAATGAATGCCAATGTTCTCTGTAAAACAATTTATGAACATTTTTCTGTAATACTACATACATGGTACAGAAATGTTCAATAACTGGGCTATGGCTGCCGCAAACTACTAATGTAATTCCCAATGAAGACTAGTATTTGACTTAATGTCTTTCACCTTCTGACCTAACTACCCTGAATTACTGCAATATACATTTGTCCTGTATATCCTCTTGATCATGGAGCACTATATATGGTTTTTGCACTAATTCTACGTTGGTGTGCCTTGTAAGAGCGTGGTGTTGACATGACATGCTGTCCACCACCGTGAGCGATGGAGACATTATTATGGTCCCACTGTTTGGTGTACCTAATGTACTGCCAAAATGATACCATGGAATATTACTACGACATTTCAGTGTCTTGGCTCCGCTGATAAATACATCTGGGAAAAGAACTTCAGATTGTTTCACTTAGTGTTGTGCTACAGTAGAAAGATATGGACTTTCAGTGCAGCTGCGTGCAACCTAAAGTGCTACAACCATGGTGCAATCCTTCCCTTTCCTATCCTAATTCTTGTAACATAGTGAAAATCATTTTTTTTTGCTAACATCATTTGTATTTATGGCCTATACATTTTTTCGATTTACTGATATATTCTGAACTACAGTGCGTGTGCACTTTTGTCATTTTTCTAACATGATTTCTACTTATTGTATATACATTTTGTGATTTGCTGATATATTCTGAACTATAGTACATGTGCACTTATGTCACTTGTCAACATGATTTTTTTGCCATTTCGTTTATTTGTTCTGAAAATGCTAAAGAGTTTTTCAGTGTGTGTGCACTTTTGTCATTTTTCTAACATGATTTCTACTCATTGTATCTGCATTTTGATTTGCTGATATGTTCTGAACTACAGTGCATGTGCACTTATGTCACTTGTCAACATGATTCTTATGCCATTATGTTTATTTGTTGTGAAAATGCTAAAGAGTTTTTCAGTACATGTGCACTTATATCATTTGTTAATATGTTTTGTACTTACATTTTGTCATTGTCTAATATGTTTTGTACTTGGTGCATGTGCACCATATTTACTTCATGTTCTATATCTGTATATATGCTGTAATTGTAAAGTTAATTAATTATAAAAAAAATTTGTTGGTCATGGCAAGTCCAAATGACTCACCATCGCTGCCAAATTTTTGCCCCCCCCCCCCCCCAGTGGAGGGTTATGAAACACGTATGTATTCAGTGTATTCATTAGCAGCGATGGCGAGGCATGCCAGAATCTCTGACCAGAGAGTTGTTTATCGTTGCTAGTCTGCGCTTGGCCGCGCGTGAGAGCAGTATTTGTACATAGCGAGTCGCGAGAGGATGTAGTTCAGTTGCGAGTTAGCAGTTGCCTGTCGGATTTGTGTGTGAGGAGTCGGCGGGCGTCGACATGGGTCTCTGTTCACGATTCAGGACGAGGTATATTGTTAAGTAAGGTAATGAAGCAGCATTGCGCGCATCTGATAATGTAATGTATGTTAATTGTAATTAATTTCTTCAAGAAATGCCCCAATAATAATTTTGTTTTCAAAGCAATCATTTTAAAGAAAAGAATCATTCCAATTGAAACAATATTTCCTATGCTTTTCCTCCCAGAATCAATTTATCAGATTAATTATTGCACAGGGCCTAAGGTCAGCGCAGCTGCCCTTATAAAATTTATCAGGTTCACCATAACGTTAATTTTGTGCGGACTTAACATTTTTGCACATTTTTATTATCATTGAGTTTTATTACTGTGGGAAGCTAACATTTGGCATTACTTGCAATTCTATTCAATTCTTTTCATTTTCATATTTTCACGGGGAGGTTACATGGTATTACAGCAAGTCTTAAGGAATCCAAGTTTGGAAAAAGTGAAATTAAATTTTAAGGACACATCATCATCCCTGAAGGAATTAAACCTGACCCGGAAAAACTGTCTGCTATAAAAAACTTTCCAACCCCTGTTACAAAAAGGCAACTGAGAGGATTCATCGGTCTTACGTCATTCTTCAGACTTTTTGTTTCCAATCAAGTACTAAATAATCCCGCTCTTCACAAGCTTTTGAAAAAGAATTCACATTGGAAATGGACACCGGAATGCCAAGACGGATTTCAGAAAATTAAAGACAGTCTGCTTAACAGTAACATTCTCCATCATCCTCAGACGGATAAGGAATTTTGCATTACTGCAGACGCTTCCTTTGTGGGTATCGGCGCTTGTCTTTTCCAGATTCAGTTAGTAGATTGACACGAGCAAATCCAAGTGATTAGCTTTGCGAGTCGAGCGTTATCTGAGTGTGGAAAGTTTTATTCGGTTACGGAGTTCGAGACACTCGCCTTTGTATGGGATTTCAGACGATTTAACTATTATACGTATGGATGAAAAATTAAAGTCTATTCAGACCGTCAAGCCTTATCATTTCTCTTACATGCAAGTTGCAACATCCCCATCTTACTCGATGGTGCTTATTTCTACAGTAATATGATTTTGACATTGTATATATAAAAAGTAAAGGTAATGTTATAGCAGATGCACTCTCTCGCTCACCTCAGGGCTTACCAGAAACCAGGGAACTGGTGGAGCAATTGTCTGATTATAAAATTTTGTTAATGAAAGATACAATTCACAGAAAGTATTTTCTTCAGTTATGTATTCAGATTCTTCAAAATACAAATCCAAAATGGAAAAAGGTTAAACCAAATCTTCAGGAAAATCCAGACCACAAGCTGTCAAAGTTTTATAAAGTTCATAACCAAGTGCTATTCCATAAGATGTCAGAGTCATCTGAGAGGTGGTGTGTTTGCATCCCTCGAAATTTCACTGAACATCTTCTGTGGTACCCTCACATTTCATGGGATCACTACGGACCTGAAAAATGTAAAAGGAAAATCTCGACTTACTGTTATGTTCCGAATATACACCAGAGAATCAATAAATTATTGAGAAACTGTGTCATCTGTCAAAAGGCAAACTACTTAAACATTCCCACTTCAATCCCACTAAATCCAATAATTGCTGAAAGGCCAAACGAGCTTCTTAGTATTGATTTGGCAGGTCCACTACCCACCGTTAGGGGAGGGGCTAAATGCTTAGTAGCAATCCTCGACAATTTTTCTAAGTGCAAATCCGATAATTCGTCGCACTGAAAATGATTCGGGATTCCTGAGTCAATCTTGTTTGATAATGCTTCAAATTTCACATCACGCCTGTGGCGTGCATTTCTTGCTCGTCATGGAATCAAACAAATTAGGATATCCCGGTTTCGGCCGCAATCGAATCCGACAGCAAGAATCTTCAAAGAATTTACAGATTTATAAGGACGTACATTCTGAATAATCAATTGGAGTGGGTAGACTTCTTAACACCTTTCGAACAGATTGTACACCACCTTCCTCATCTGTCGACCGGATTCACGACACATGAATTAATGTCAAAATCAAAAGAAAGGAATGAGTGGATAGACCCCCTTCCAAAGTTACAAGACAACGAATTGGACCTAGACGCAAAAATCAGGCAAGCTCTCATGTCACTGACAACGTATGCTAGCCTCCAAAAAAGGCATTTGATAAGAAGGTAAACAGAGTTGTCGATTTCAAAGAAGGAGAAAAGGTGTTTGTCAGGATCACTTTAAACCAACCCTGTTGTTAAAGAAGAATTGCAAGTGGCAACACATTTATGAAGGTCCCTGTGTGATAATAAGGAAACCACACATTGGTACCTATTTCTTATCTGACCCTGCCACGAATAAAATCAAAGGATTGTTCCACCATCATGATTTAAGAAAATTTTATAACGCCAGGAATTATGTTAATTTAAGCTGTAAGAAAATTCAAAGGTATTGGAGATCAGGATTAACCAATGAGTGACAAAAACTGAACTGAACTGACTACGAACGTTAACCGGTGCGAAAAGGAAACCTTATGTTTTAAAACAACGTGTCTGGAAAATAAAATACAGAATAAGTTGTAGACAAGTATTTATAAGAATAATTTTTATGTAAACCGGAGGACATGTCCTAGAGGCGATTTCCAATTTTAGTTATAAGTTAGTATGTAAGAAAAATGATGTACTCGAGAGGTATTAATTAGCCCCAAGGTACTAAAATGAGGAAAGAGGAAGGAGCGAGTAATGCACTTCTCTCCCTAAATAGTTAATATAAAAATGGTGATTATATGCTCTTAGTATTAGTAAGTGAAATTTAATCGAGAACAAATTAGTGACCTGTTTTGAAAGAAAATACTTAACATCCAGACAAAGGAGGAAAGTAGTGTGAAAAGATTCGATTCCATGAGGTTATTCCCTAATTTCAAATGCGAAGTAAATAAGGCACCACCTGTTAGCGCAAAGCAGTCAGTAGATTTAACTTGTAAGTTCCAGCATAGTGCTGTGCCAGCGATAAAATTACATTACTTTGAAGTAAAAAGATACCTAGGGTTAAGCATGAACAGATTGATAACGCAGTGCAATTGTTCTAAAACGACCTGACGTTAACCTTAAGTAAAATCGTGATGGAATAAAGAGGAAGTTCATTATATAACGCAAATTAAGATGAGTCCAGACTATAAACAAGCTGAGTAAAAGAGCATATGAGTAACATGGTTTATTATGGCAACTTCACGGTACTATAGAGCATTAGCGATACTGCATATTCACAAGCTAGCAGCAAATAGAATAAGAATCTCGCCCAAGCTTCACAGGTCGCCACAGCAATAAACAACAACACTCTAGTGAGAGCCTTATATATACAAATGATAATTAATACCCAAATGCGTAATGCATAAACTTGACTTAGTCTAAGAAATGAACAAGGAGCAGTAAGCAAGCTGCAGCAAGATACATATTAGATATACATGCTTTAAGTGATATATTTTAAGTGTGCACGGCAATATTTATTGTTTTATCTGTGATTCTGTGATTATTGAATCCCTTTCCTAAGCGCAAATCCATTAAGATCCTTGATTCTATCCACTCCCCAGGATCAACTTGTAAGTACTTTGGAAGTGAGGCACTGCGTATAAAAATGAGTAGGTTCGCGACGTGTAAATTGCTTTTGTATTGCGCAGTGTAAATTAAATTTTCGACCTCGTTGAGGAGTAATTTAAATCCTGTTGACGATCCGCGGGTAGGCCCGCTTGCCCACTATTCTTTTTCAACTAAAAAATGAATAAGAAATCGTGATAAAGATTGCTATGAATGAAATTAATTTGTAAAGGTGATTGGAATGAATTTTGTAAAAGGACTTTTAATAGCTTACCTGTGACTGTAGGCATAAATGTTAAAAGAAAAGACTAATGAAGAAACAATTGTTCTCATTCAAAGTGGTCAATTAGATTATTTCTCGATATAAATGAACTCTTGTAAATATTAGTATGTAAATCAACTTGTAAACACAGTGTGATGTTATGAAGTGAGAATTTCATCGAATACAACGTTCACGCAGACGCTCACCACAGTGCAAGTGAAGTTGTGAAGTTCGACGATTTTCAGTGGCAATATTCTACTGCACCATATGTGTGAAAAATTCATTCATGTGTGCAGTGTGTCATAATCAGTGTCATTCCACACATGCAGTTGCAACAGTAGCTACCACTTACCTGTGAATCCGTATTGGATAGTGTACAGGAAGTGATGTGAGGCAGTTTCGGTGGCAGAAGCTCCCTCCAGCAATCTAGAAAGCACAAAGCCACGATCCGACGAACAAAAGCGACGCACGGCGCCTCAAACGCGAAATCAACGCTCTGCAAGTAAGCTCCGATCACCTGCGCGCGCAGCCTGAATTTCAAGATTGCTCGCAACACTGGAGGTGGAGAGCCACCATGTGACGAAACAATGCAGACGTTCAACCTCCAAGTTGTGCGATACATCTTGTAGCAAAAACATTGACATCCAGTACTGAAAACATTTTTGTATGTATCATAAACCTCCTGACAGACTCTAAGATAGAGAAGTTAGCGTAATTAGTATAATGACTGATTATACACAGAGATAAGTCACAAGGTCATGGCAGAACGCTGTTGAAATGTAAACTTTAACGAGAGATCACGATTCGAATAAAAATAGGCACACGAAAATATGTCAAAGGAACTTCCCACATGTACATAAAATTAGTTTTGTAAGCTATTCTAATATAAGACATTTTATCTGTTTCACATGTGAAATAATTTGGACAGCCTCTCTTGAGCCTTGAAAGTGAAAGATACGGACTTCCTTGTCGAAGCCATTACCAGTTGCAGACAATCCAAGTCTACATAAATAGTGTATGTGCGACGAAAATAAGTGTATAATTAAGTGTGATAACGGACAAAGCAATCAACTGACAAGATGATGACAGTATAATGAATACAGTCAAAACAGAAAATTGTGTACCAGTTGTGATAGTCAAATTAATTTTACAAAGATGAAAATGAAGTGTGACTCTTTTTCCTTATAAATTTTGTAAATATGTATACTTATAGACGTAATATTAAGAATCATCAAGAAAGACTGAATCCATACAAAGACTGATAGAAACACAGAACAAATACACATTCATCTACCGCCAGTAATTACAAATTGTAACGTTAATTATTTTATTATGGAATGCATGCGAAATGAAAACTTTTAATAACTTGTATCTTACATCCGAAAATTACAAATATTCCAATGGGCATGAGGATGAAAGAAATACCTTCAGTATTCCTTCCCTCCTCATGGGAGGCAGTATAAGATTAGTAATTTTCGCCTCACAAACATTAATATACGCTCAAGAGTAAACGCCTGATGGCCTAAAGTTATCGAACAATTGTAAAGTAAAAGAAATGAACCATCGCATAGCAGAGACACAATCTATTATTCTTTATCTTTGCCGTTCTTGCGCGGTGCCTGTGAATCTCTATGTACATGTATCGATTGACGATGTAAAAAGGAATTCCGTTATTTCAAGACAAATGAGCATTAGGCGCCTCACCTTTTACTGTTTGTATTCCATGAAAGGCGGAAGAGGACGTGCTGCGATCCGCATCGGTATTTTATATTTGATGTGAAAATATTTAGTAAATATGCTAATTTTTATTTTTTGCAATCAGAAAACATGTAGTTTCTTGTAACTGGTTACGAAGAGACAGCATCAAGAATACATTTTGACTGTTGTGTATAAAGTATTTAACCACAATGGTCATCTATTGCAATTTAATATGAAAAGGTACGTAGCATTAAAAAAAGTGTGTTAAGGATTAGTGTGCTTATTTTAGTAAATTAACCTTGATGATTTCCATCTCCTCAATTACTTGAATGATAATTATTTTCTGTTAGTTCATCACCAGAAATTACGATCTTGCTGATGGGCCGAACGCAGCATGAGGCAGAAGGAAGATTTCCTTTTCCTGTTATTTCTGAATAAACTCTCTTTTTTTTAATTGTGTAGTGTTGCTTTCCTTTTAAACTCTATAAATCTTCTGTTCCCTTAGTTTTGTTCCGGGTATGACTACATCACGACTATAAACATGCACAGAAATGATAATGTTTCTTCCGAACGATCTCAAATAAATCAATCTGGTGCTCTTATTCAGGTATTTAACGCTCAACGTATGTTATTATAATAGTGTAATCAATCCCTGATTCTGTTGCCAAGTGGCACACCAAAGTATTCACTTTTTCTACATTAAAAAAATACATAAAATAACAATTTTTTTTCTTTTCGCTTCCCAGGAGCAACGCTACATCAAGACATTGCTGGGTCTACAGAAAATGCTGCTGGTATAAGTGTTCATATTGTTAGTAACGAGGAAGAAATTAAAAAAAGAAAAAATTGGGAAAACTTTTCAATTACCATCCTCGCCAGATTTTAAGAAATTTATTATAGAAGTTAATGACTTAAATAATCACAATTTATGAATAAATCAGAAGAAATTAACATGTCTTCTAGAGAAACTAATCAAATATTGAAGGGTGAATTTATTAAAACTGAAGAAATTGATGGAGCACTTGACAGTAAATTAGAAAAATGTAACAATAAAATAGAAGCATGTAACATGTGTTGCATGTAAAGCAACTTATTTTTTATGGATGAGTTTATCAAAAACTAGAACAATCAATAACACAACTAAAAAAAATAGAGGAATTTTCTAGGGATACTGAAGAAAAGTTTGGTAATCTCATGAAAGCCATTCACGAAGAGAAGAAAGAAGCTATGAAAATCCTGATAATGTTCTGAGGAGTAGGTCCACACTGGTGCGTCGGCTTTCCAATAAAATGTGAAATGATGTCATGGGGGGGCTCTCCACTACGTACCCTCAGACTTAAAGATGAAATATTAAAAGTTTTAGCTGGTTTCGTTATCTATAGGCTGGGATACATACAGGGTGTTTCAAAAATGACCGGTATATTTGAAACGGCAATAAAAACTAAACGAGCAGCGATAGAAATACACCGTTTCTTGCAATATGCTTGGGACAACAGTACATTTTCAGGCGGACAAACTTTCGAAATTACAGTAGTTACAATTTTCAACAACAGATGGCGCTGCAAGTGATGTGAAAGATATAGACGACAACGCAGTCTGTGGGTGCGCCATTCTGTATGTCGTCTTTCTGCTGTAAGCGTGTGCTGTTCACAACGTGCAAGTGTGCTATAGACAACATGGTTTATTCCTTAGAACAGAGGATTTTTCTGGTGTTGGAATTCCGCCGCCTAGAACACAGTGTTGTTGCAACAAGAGGAAGTTTTCAACGGAGGTTTAATGTAACCAAAGGACCGAAAAGCGATACAATAAAGGATCTGTTTGAAAAATTTCAACGGACTGGGAACGTGACGGATGAACGTGCTGGAAAGGTAGGGCGACCGCGTACGGCAACCACAGAGGGCAACGCGCAGCTAGTGGAGCAGGTGATCCAACAGTGGCCTCGGGTTTCCGTTCGCCATGTTGCAGCTGCGGTCCAAATGACGCCTACGTCCACGTATCGTCTCATGCGCCAGAGTTTACACCTCTATCCATACAAAATTCAAATGCAGCAACCCCTCAGCGCCGCTACCATTGCTGCACGAGAGACATTCGCTAACGATATAGTGCACAGGATTGATGACGGCGATATGCATGTGGGCAGCATTTGGTTTATTGACGAAGCTTATTTTTACCTGGACGGCTTCGTCAATAAACAGAACTGGCATATGGGGAACCGAAAAGCCCCATGTTGCAGTCCCATCGTCCCTGCATCCTCAAAAAGTACTGGTCTGGGCCGCCATGTCTTCCAAAGGAATCATTGGCCCATTTTTCAGATCCGAAACGATTACTGCATCACGCTATCTGGACATTCTTCGTGAATTTGTGGCGGTACAAACTGCCTTAGACGACACTGCGAACACCTCGTGGTTTATGCAAGATGGTGCCCGGCCACATCGCACGGCCGACGTCTTTAATTTTCTGAATGAATATTTCGATGATCGTGTGATTGCTTTGGGCTATCCGAAACATACAGGAGGCGGCGTGGATTGGCCTCCCTATTCGCCAGACATGAACCCCTGTGACTTCTTTCTGTGGGGACACTTGAAAGACCAGGTGTACCGCCAGAATCCAGAAACAATTGAACAGCTGAAGCAGTACATCTCATCTGCATGTGAAGCCATTCCGCCAGACACGTTGTCAAAGGTTTCGGGTAATTTCATTCAGAGACTACGCCATATTATTGCTACGCATGGTGGATATGCGGAAAATATCGTACTATAGAGTTTCCCAGACCGCAGCGCCATCTGTTGTTGAAAATTATAACTACTGTAATTTCGAAAGTTTGTCTGCCTGAAAATGTACTGTTGCCCCAAGCATATTGCAACAAACGGTGTATTTCTATCGCTGCTCGTTTAGTTTTTATTGCCGTTTCAAATATACCGGTCATTTTTGAAACACCCTGTAGTTGCCGCATTACAATCCAAACACTGCTGAATATACAGTGTACAATATGAATATACACATGCATCGAATGGTCGAAGGTTCCTATCACTCGGCAATTGCGAATTTTGGATGTAACATTTATAAATGAAAAATTGCAAATAATTAAAATCTGCAGGTACTATCTTAACGACTTTAAATGATGTGTACGATAGTTGCCTGGCCAGACACAGGAACAGGGAACAACAACAACAGAAGGCCGAACCAAGTACCATGCAGAAGCAGCAAGACTTGAGTGGAACCGAACGTCACCATTACCATGCTCGCACCGGGGAGCACGATGAGTGTTTGCAAATGAAATTTGGAGCCGCCAGGAGGTGCTTGGATTACGACGACATACCTTCCGCCTCCAAATCTGTTCTGCCAAAGGAATAACGCGTCCACTCCCGCTTCCGGTGCACGTCCCTTGTTTCCGGAAGATGCTCAGCCAAACAAACTATGACGTCGTGTGAGTGGTAGAACAAACAGGAAGCCGGTTGCTCGCAGACCTCCGCTGCCCGTGTGGTTTCACTCACTGCCTGTCCCCGGGAAACGGTGTAAGTGTGACTCGCGGAAAACACCCTTTAGATCGTGTTCCAGGAGACGTGGTGCGAGATACCGAACGCGCAAAGGTTCAGTCGTCAGTTCTGATGTTCAAGTTCCTCGCTATTCTCATTTCTGCTACTTCTCATTACTTTCGTCTTTCTTCGATTTACTCTCAGTGCATATTCTGTACTCCTTTCACCGTTCGTCCCATTCAACACATCCCTTAGTTGTTCTTCACTTTCACTGATGATAACAATATCATGTGTGAATCTAGTCATTCGCAGCCTCCCCCTTGAATTTCCATCCCACTCTTGTATTTCCGACGTATAAACTGAACATTTGGGGCGAAAGACTACATCTTTGTCTTACACCATTTTTAATCCGGGCACTTCGTTCATGACCTTCCACTCTTATTGTTCCCGGCGGAGGTTCGATTCCTCCCTCGGTCATGGGCGTGTGTGTTTGTTCTTAGGGACTGATGACCTTAGCAGTTAAGTCCAATAAGATTTCGCACATATTTGAACATTTTGAACTTATTGTTCCCTCCTGATCTTGTGCAAATTGTGTGGTACCCGTCCTTCCTCTTCGCGTACCGTTATATGTCTCTGAAGTTCGAACGTCTTGCACCGTATGGCACTGGTGAATGCCTTTTTCAGGCGACAAATCCAATTGATGTATCTTGATTGTCTTCAGTGTTGCTTCCAATATCAACCGAAATGTCGGAACTGCCTCTCTGATGCCTTTACCTTTCCCAAAGCCAAACTGATCGTCATCTGTCAGATCCTCAGTTTCCTTTTCCATTCTCACTGTACACCACTCTCCTCAGCAACTTAGGTGCGTGAGATGTTTAGCTGATTGACAGCTCTTACTGTCTTCGGAATTGGGCGAATTATGTTTTTCCGAAAGTCTGATGGTGTATCGCCAGTTTCATACATTTCACACACCAACGTGAATGATCGTTTTGTTGCCACTTCCTCTAAAGGTTTTAGAAATTTCGATGGTATGTTATCCATTCCTTCTGCTTTCAAAAATCGTTCAAATGGCTCTGAGCACTATGGGACTCAACTGCTGTGGTCATAAGTCCCCTAGAACTTAGAACTACTTAAACCTAACTAACCTAAGGACAGCACACAACACCCAGCCATCACGAGGCAGAGAAAATCCCTGACCCTGCCGGGAATCGAACCCGGGAACCCGGGCGTGGGAAGCGAGAACGCTACCGCACGACCACGAGATGCGGGCCTTCTGCTTTATTTGATCTTATCCCTCCCAAATTCTTTTAAGTTTTCCTTCTGGTACTGGATACACTATCTCTCCTGTCACATCATCAGACAAGTCTTCCCCATCATAGAAGTCTTCATTATACTTCTTCACCCAACCACTCTCTCGTCTGCAGGTAATTGTTGAATAAATATCGCATTCTTAAAGTTTCTTTCTCGTTTATTCACATTTACCATGTAACTATTTTGCCTTAGTGCCCCAGTACTTCCTCTCTCTTTTTTTCCTAAGTGACTTCTATGTCTATGTTCCTAAATTTCCCTGATCATCTTTGTACGTCCTTCCTGTTATCCGACTTGTTCAAAGTTACCTTCATTGCACCTACATATTCTTTCCAACTACTGTGTTTGTTCTGTTTAGAGATGCCCTATTCCACCGAACTGCCTACGAAAATATTCATTATCGCCGTATCTATAGGCCCAGAGAAATTCAAGCATATCTCTTCATTACTTAATACTTTTGTATTCCATTTCTTTGCGCATTACATCTTCCTGACTTGTCTCTTAAACTTCCTCCTAGTATTCATCACTAACAAATTATGATTTGAGTCTACAGCTGCTCCTGTGCACACTTTACAATAAAATATCTGTCTAGGCATGATGTAATCTAACTGAAATCTTCCTGTGCCTCCCTGCCTTTTCCAGGCATATATCCTCCTCTTTTAATTCCTGAAGAGAACAGAATATTCACTATTGCTAGCATATGTATTGTAGAACTCCCCTCTCTAATTATTAGTACCGTGCTCATATTTTCCCGCAATCCGTTCATCTGCCCCTTTTCCTAGAGCCGAATTCAAGTCCCAATGACTACTAGATTTTCATCTCCCTCTACGCACTGAAACTACCCGTTAAGTACCCTTATATACGTTACCTGTCTTTTCAAATTCAAATGGTTAAAATTGCTCTAAGCACTATTGGACTTAACATCTGAGGGCGTCAGTCCCCTAGACTTAGAACTACTTAAACCTAACTAGCCCAAGGACATCACACACATCCATATCCTAAGCAGGATTCGAACCTGTGACCGTAGCAGCAGCGCGGTTCCGGTCTGAAGCACCAAGAACCGCTCGGCCACAGCGGCCGGCTCTGTTTCTTCACCTTCGGTTTGCGACTTCGGCAAACACACATGAACTATTGTCTCGGTGTTGGTTTCCTGTCGATTCTTATGAGAAGAACGCTATCAGAGAACTGTTCACAGTAACACACTCGCTGCGAAACTATCCTATTCATAATGAACCTTATTCACTTTATGCGATTTTCTGCTGCTGTTGATATTATTCGACCAGCAATCTTTGTCTTCTTTACATTTCACTTCAGTGACCCCACTACATCTAGACTGAGCCTCTGTATTTCCCTTTTCAGATTTTATAGCTTCCCTGCTAAGTTCAAGTTTCTGAAATTTCACGCTCCGACTCGTTGAACTTTATACTTTCGTTGGGTATTCAGTCTTCTTCTGACTGTCGCCTACCCCTTGGCAGTCCCCTCTCGAAGATCCGAATGGATGACTACTTTGGAATCTTTTGCCAATTGAGATGTCGTAAGAATTACAGATGTCATATGAATTAAGGGCCACATGTTCTGTGGATACACGTTATATCTCTTTAATGCATCCTTTGGCCTTTTCCATCCTCATATCGTTGCTCATCTGATTCTTCCTCCTTTTAAGGGAAGTTTTCCAACGCAAAGGGCAAGATAGTTCCCTGTACATCTGCCTAATCCTCCGTCCTTTTGGACAGGAACCTCGGCACAACGGGGGTGACCCAGGATGTCAGAAGTCATCGTCTGCCATTGATGCTGATTTTTATTCAAAATTTAATCATAGGCAAGATTTGAACCTCGGAACGAGAACGTTTTGATAACCAGAAAAAAATGCTACTCTGAGTCCATGGATGTCTCTTAATTACATTATTATTTATATAAGCATTTTCAAAAGTATTACAAAGAAAGTTAAAATATGCTCAGCCTGAGAAATATTAATTTCTTTTATGAGGCAATAGTATACTTTTATTTAGAATATAATAATCACTCTGCCCTTGGTAAAGGGGTTTCCTTATTACTCTTTCCCGGCCGGTGTGGCCGTGCGGTTCTAGGCGCGTTAGTTTGGAACCGCGTGACCCCTACGGTCGCAGGTTCGAATCCTGCCTCGGGCATGGATGTGTGTGATGTCCTTAGGTTATTTAGGTTTAAGTAGTTCTAAGTTCTAGGGGACTGATAACCTCAGTAGTTAAGTCCCATAGTGCTCAGAGCCATTTGAACCATTTTGTGAACCTTGTTGTTGTTGTGGTCTTCAGTCCTGAGACTGGTTTGATGCAGCTCTCCATGCTACTCTATCCTGTGCAAGCTTCTTCATCTCCCAGTACCTACTGCAACCTACATCCTTCTGAATCTGCTTAGTGTATTGATCTATTGGTCTCCCTCTACGATTTTTACCCTCCACGCTGCCCTCAAATGCTAAATTTGTGATCCCTTGATGCCTCAAAACATGTACTACCAACCGATCCCTTCTTCTAGTCAAGTTGTGCCACAAACTTCTCTTCTCCCCAATCCTGTTCAATACCTCCTCATTAGTTACGTGATCTACCCACCTTATCTTCAGCATTCTTCTGTAGCACCACATTTCGAAAGCTTCTATTCTCTTCTTGTCCAAACTGGTTATCGTCCATGTTTCACTTCCACACATGGCTACACTCCATACAAATACTTTCAGAAACAACTTCCTGACACTTAAATCTATACTCGATGTTAACAAATTTCTCTTCTTCAGAAACGATTTCCTTGCCATTGCCAGTCTACGTTTTATATCCTCTCTACTTTGACCATCATCAGTTATTTTACTCCCTAAATAGCAAAACTCCTTTACTACTTTAAGTGTCTCATTTCCTAATCTAATCCCCTCAGCATCACCCGATTTAATTTGACTACATTCCATTATCCTCGTTTTGCTTTTGATGATGTTCATCATATACCCTCCTTTCAAGACACTGTCCATTCCGTTCAACTGCTCTTCCAAGTCCTTTGCTGTCTCTGACAGAATTACAATGTCATCGGCGAACCTCAAAGTTTTTCTTCTTCTCCATGAATTTTAATACCTACTCCGAATTTTTCTTTTGTTTCCTTTACTGCTTGCTCAATATACAGATTGAATAACATCGGGGAGAGGCTACAACCCTGTCTCACTCCTTTCCCAACCACTGCTTCCCTTTCATGCCCCTCGACTCTTATAACTGCCATCTGGTTTCTGTACAAATTGTAAATAGCCTTTCGCTCCCTGTATTTTACTCCTGCCACCTTCAGAATTTGAAAGAGAGTATTCCAGTTAACGTTGTCAAAAGCTTTCTCTACGTCTACAAATGCTAGAAACGTAGGTTTGCCTTTTATTAATCTTTCTTCTAAGATAAGTCGTAAGGTTAGTATTGCCTCACGTGTTCCAACATTTCTACGGAATCCAAACTGATCTTCCCCGAGGTCCGCTTCTACCAGTTTTTCCATTCGTCTGTAAAGAATTCGCGTTAGTATTTTGCAGCTGTGACTTATTAAACTGATAGTTCGGTAATTTTCACTTCTGTCAACACCTGCTTTCTTTGGTATTGGAATTATTATATTCTTCTTGAAGTCTGTGAACCTTATTACTCTTTATTTTGAATGAGAAAACCAAATCATTACATGAGGCACATTGATGCCAACTATATACAACGGTGAAACTTACTGCCGATAAAAACTCCCCTAGATAATGTTTGGTGAAAACGTATCTCTAACTTTAATGAGTATTAACCAAATATTACCAAAAATGACATAGGGTAGTACCCTAATAATGAGAGATCGTAACAGGACCATATTTTTTACATGAAACAAAAACATATTCATGAGCGTGTTCGCAGCGGTGTCATTTCGATCTTATGTTGCCAATGCAATCACCAGTATAACATGCAAAAATATCATACAAAGTCAGTCATCTCACATAATGAAATGAAATGGAATACATTTCTTTACATTAAGGATGTAGTGTGCATCAACTGTAAACATTATACAAAATGGTTCAAATGACTCTGAGCACTATGGGACTTAACATCTGAGGTCATCAGTCCCCTAGAACTTAGAACTACTTAAACCTAACTAACCTAAGGACATCACACATATCCATGCCTGAGGCTGGATTCGAACCTGCGACCGTAGGGGTCGTGCGGTTCCAGGCTGAAGCGCCTAGGTCCGCTCGGCCACATCGGCCGGCAAACATTATACATAGATAGGAAAACAAATATCGAAGCAATAATAGTGCTGATTTGTAGATGAGCTGAGAAAGTTAACATCAAAAAGAAGAAAATAAGTGTAACTATTACAAAAATTATATGTTACCCGAAAGCACTAATAGTAAAATGAAATGTTGTGTGGTTAGGGCGTCCTGTCGGGTAGACCGATTTCCTGGTGCAAGTCTTTTGAGTTAACGTCACTTGTGCAACTTGCGCGTCGACGAATATGAGATGATGATGATGCAGACAACACTACATCCCGTCCTTGAGCGGAGAAAAGTTTCCGGCCCAGCCGGGTCTCGAACTCATGCCCCTTGGCATGACAGTCTGTCGCACTGACCACTCAGCTATCGGGGCGGACTGCACTATTAGTGAC
This sequence comes from Schistocerca nitens, assembly GCF_023898315.1. Taxonomy (NCBI): domain Eukaryota; kingdom Metazoa; phylum Arthropoda; class Insecta; order Orthoptera; family Acrididae; genus Schistocerca; species Schistocerca nitens. Next base: position 28,655,589 of record NC_064620.1, on the reverse strand, counting down.
CAAAGGTAGTTAAAGTATGAATGATAACCCTGTCCTTTATATATGGGCCATGAGCAGTATGGCAAAAAATGTGTAAGTTTATTAGGCTAGAGTAAATATTTCCGTCAACGTCCAGTATACTATGTACATGAGTGAGTGATATAAAGAATAAAGATACATGTATGTCCTGGGCCCGCTGTAGACAACCAGAAAATTTAATAAAAGCACTAATTCCAGCACATGCGAAAGGAATGTTAATATGTCAGGAGATCTTTGTTGGGTTCACGCTGTTACAAGAGGAAGGTAGGTGGCACTGTCACACAAGTTTGTAGCAGAATCACATGGTTTACTTCGATGACGGGACCATATGTTTGTAGCTTGTCTTCAGCAAGTGGGGTAGCTCTTAGGTTCACCATTGCCAGGATGTCATCGTGCTTAGCGACATTGTGGCAGCGAGTGTCCACACAATGTTCTCCAGAATTGAAGAAATAAGAATTTGCATAAACTGACTCTTAACACAACGCTGCGAGGTTTTACATATAGTATTTTCCTTCAAATGGGAAAAATATCTATCTATAGATGTATATATTCATTTGCGTAATGTTGCCGTTCCGTTCATATAGAGCTGCTGTCCAAGGTTTATTCACTGTCTTCCTACAGAGAGCCAACAGCTGTCGTCACTGTTGCGGGAATGTGTTGTTTGTGTTCACAGCATGTCCCGCATTTTGACGGGTGAGTCGCGACAAAGCTGCGCGGTGCGTTGACCGCTAATGACTTTGGGACAACCTGCTATTCCGCCTGATGCCAGGTTGCTCACCTCGCCTCCCCAGACCACAGTGCAGGACACAGAGATGCTGAAAAGTCAGACAGTTTATCACCACCGCCTCTACGATGCTACCAGCTCTGTGATGCTCCAAACTGTGTGCCCGCTTCGCCCCTTGTGGTCATATGTGTTGGTGGCTTGTGGCCCCAGGGAAACTTCGGGCCTGCTACGGTCGCAGGTTCGAATCCTGCCTCGGGCATGGGTGTGTGTGATGTCCTTAGGTTAGTTACGTTTAAGTAGTTCTAAGTTCTAGGGGACTTATGACCTAAGATGTTGAGACCCATAGTGCTCAGAGCCATTTGAACCATTTGAACCCAGGGAAACTTGTGTCAATAATACGCCGAGTTTTGTAAATTAAATGCATTAAAACCGCAACAGAAACGCCTACAATAAAAAGATACGGTTACATACACTGCTAGCCACCGTAAATGCAACACCCTGAAGGATGCATCCGAATCAAGTGAAATGTACACCATGGGTTTGCAGCGATGAGATATGCAACTGATTAGAATTTCAGCGCAGACGCACATCACGCGCGCCTGTGGCGCCACCTCATAACGCCATTTAAGGCTTGGCGATTTCGACGAGTGTACGTTCGGCACGTGTGTTTACCTTGTGGTTGTTTCACAAGACGATCAGTTATGCCTCGTAGATAACAGCGAACATCGTTTGATCAAGTATCCGAGTTCGACAGAGGAAGGATAGTGGCTTACCGAGATTGTGGATTATCATTCAGAGAAATCGCTAGTCGTGTTGGACGAAACCAAACAACTGTAATGCGGATATGTGACCGTTGGATGCAGGAGGGTACGACGGACCGACGTGGTCGATCGCATTCACCTCGGTGCACCACTGCACGTGCTGATAGGCAAATTGTGCGCATGGCAGTGACGGATCGCTCAGTGACATCCCGAACCATAGCACAGGACATTGCGTCTGTAACGCATCATCCAGTGTCTGCGTGTACCATTCGACGCCGTTTACAGCAGAGTGGTCTGTCCGCAAGATGTCCATTGCTTCGTCTACCGTTGACACAGAACCACAGACGTCTCCGTCGCCAATGGTGTGATGACAGACGGATGTGGACGGCAGAATGGAATGACGTTGTCTTTACTGACGAGGCACGGTTCTGTCTGCAGCACCACGATGGTCGGATTCGAGTGTGGAGACACCGTGGAGAGAGCATGCTGGACAGTTGCATTATGCACCGCCACACTGGTCTTGCACCGGGTATTATGGTATGGGGCGGTATTGGATATTACTCTCGCACGCCTCTAGTACGCATTGCCGGTACTTTAAATAGCCGGCGCTACATATCCGAGGTGCTGGAGCCAGTTGTCCTTCCTTACCTTCAGGGCTCGGCCACAGCCATATTTCAACAGGATAATGCGCGACCACACGTGGCACGCGTTGTCCAAAGGTTTTTCGTCAATAACCAGATTGAATTGCTTCCCTGGCCGGCTCGCTCTCCGGATCTTTCGCCGATAGAAAACATGTGGTCCATGGTTGCTCAACGAGTGACCCAGATTACATCCCCAGCTGCCACACCAGATGATCTTTGGCAACGTGTGGAAGCTGCTTGGGCTGCTGTACCCCAGGAACACATCCAACGTCTCTTTGGCTCAATGCCGAGACGTGTGGCAGCGGTGATCTCCAACAATGGCGGCTACTCTGGCTACTGATTCTGACAGGAACCACATGTCACAGACGTCTGTAAACGTAATCATTTGATACTTGGTCAACATGTTATCTACAAAAAAAATTTTGTTGTGCTACCTCTTGTCTTTCTTGGTGTTGCATTTACGGTGGCCAGCAGTGTACTTCATTGTTACTGTTTTAATTTCATGATTTTCGTGTTATTTATGTCAGTAACTTCACAACAAGAAAAATTCCTTTTTTCTGTCAGTCTACAATCATAAATCAGTGATTACAACCATCCACATGTTCTTCTCACTATCGCAAAGTAACCGTAATTATTTTACAATATGCAATATTTTATCATGAAAGAACACGAATACAATCATCATTGGATTAGTAGTTGGTCACTACCACCACCTTCTTCCTTTCATGTAATTGCTGACATATAAATGTACACTTAGTATTATTTTGGTAATGCGGCCATTTGTACCAATACCTCTAATCTAATGATTAATAAATAGGAAAAAAGACTGTCATCAGTGCTGATCTCAACACAACTATCATGCAGTCTCAGCTCCCTTTCGTGTTCCTCTTTCCTTTCTTCTTGTTCAGTATTTTCTCCATCACTCGAATCTTGTATTCTATCTCTTTATTGACTCATTTATCACTGATATTCTCCCTCTTACGTCCACTACGTCGTATTCACCTCCTGTGAACAGTAACTCACACAAAACCACAAATGAAATCACCACATCATATTTAATCGTACCTCAGATCTGCAGAAAAAACATTCCAGTACTTACTTCGATACTCTCAAGCTTATATTCAGCACTTGCGTACCTTCACGTTAGAGTACTCGTGTCATTTACGCTCTCCTACTTAAGTTAATGGCCTCTTTACTAAATCCTGGAGTAAGCATTCCGCGACTGTGATCATCCATCCTTATTATGTCTTCTTCCTCTTCTTTTATCTCCTTTTCAGTAAATCTCTGAATAAAATTTTGAACATACACTACTCTTGTTTCTTCCTATTGAAAGTAATGTTCCTCTAATAGCTCTGGTCAGAATTTCATCTACATGAAGATGTGTGCCTCGTACTTCCTTGATCCTCAGTCGTCCTGTCTGTACGTTTTAGGGCAGGAAAACATGTTACCCATTCTAGTACATGCACCACACGTGCTCCTTATACAAAAAGAAAAAAAACAAAAAAAAACATATCCCGAAAAAACTATAAATCGTTCAGATGTATCCGGACGTTGAATTTCTACTCGCTGTCTATGTCTGTCTCTCTCTTTCTGTGTTTCTCTCTCTCTCTCTCTCTCTCTCTCACTAAAACATAGTACAAATGTTACATTGACGTTGACATGTACATAAACGTCCACATAACCTGCGGTCCAAATGCTGTAGTGGCGTGGACGAAAACAAATAAGACTACATCAGCTCTACCTGACATATAAAGGTGTCCAAAAAGAATATCTAGAAAATGCAATTATCTCATTACTTGAAGCTGCAGAAAAGTTCTTCCCACCACCTTCTATCTCACAAAAGGTGTATCTTTCCATTGATTCTTAACTAATGTAATTACTCCTCGATTCTCGTATACATTTTTCTTTATTATCTCTTTATTCATGTCCTATTGTCACAGCAACCTGGTGATGTTCTTTCTCTCTTTATCACTTCTCTGAATTATTTACTCAGCTGTATTACAAATGGAATGTTTAAATGAGCTTTATCATAAGTATTTCGTGACACTATATGTCTTCCTTCGCACAGAGAAACAATCATTCTCCGACACAACAGATTTATGCTACACAATGTTACTGTTCAATCTTAATTATACACAAAATATGTACCTCCGTCTAAACACATGTAACACATAGTAGGGGACACAAAAATTTTATACACAAATTGCTTCTTCTAGTTTCCTCATATCCTTACATTATTTCTCTTCTATGATAGTTTTGATATGACTGACGTGATGCACACCAAGAGGTTTCCCAGATTTGATCGTCTACAATTCTATTGTAATGCACAATTCTTTGGATTCGCATAGAGCCATTATAAAAAAAGAACAATTGATAGCATAATTTCTTAAGTAAGTTGGAAAGACGGTAAAATTTCACAATGATTTGGTGACCCTCATATTGTCCTCCTCTAGGGCTCTTGCCTGCACGTTCCGTCCTTTTCCTGGGTGCAGCTTGAGTATTACACAACACCTTGTTGGTATTCTCTCATATTTTTGTTTCATCCACAGCAAAAAACTGAGGTCTCTCTCTCATCTGATTAAGTGGCCTTTTTTTGGTCATCAGTCTACTGACTGGTTTGATGCGGCCCGCCACGAATTCCTTTCCTGTGCTAACCTCTTCATCTGAGAGTAGCACTTGCAACCTACATCCTCAATTATTTGCTTGACGTATTCCAATCTCTGTCTTCCTCTACAGTTTTTGCCCTCTACAGCTCCCTCTAGTACCATGGAAGTCATTCCCTCACGTCTTAGACGATGTCCTATCATCTTGTCCCTTCTCCTTATCAGTGTTTTCCACATATTCCTTTCCTCTCCGATTCTGCGTAGAACCTCCTCATTCCTTACCTTATCAGTCCACCTAATTTTCAACATTCGTCTATAGCACCACATCTCAAATGCTTCGATTCTCTTCTCTTCCGGTTTTCCCACAGTTCATGTTTCACTACCATGCAATGCTGTACTCCAGACGTACATCCTCAGAAATTTCTTCCTCAAATTAAGACCGGTATTTGACATTAGTAGACTTCTCTTGGCCAGAAACGCCTTTTTTGCCATAGCGAGTCTGCTTTTGATGTCCTCCTTGCTCCGTCCGTCATTGGTTATTTTACTGCCTAGGTAGCAGAATTCCTTAACTTCATTGACTTCGTGACCATCAATCCGGATATTAAGTTTCTCGCTGTTCTCATTTCTACTACTTCTCATTACCTTCGTCTTTCTCCGATTTACTCTCAAACCATACTGTCTACTCATTACACTGTTCATTCTATTCAGCAGATCATTTAATTCTTCTTCACTTTCACTCAGGATAGGAATGTCATCAGCGAATCGTATCATTGATATCCTTTCACCTTGTATTTTAATTCCACTCCTGAACCTTTCTTTTACTTCCACCATTGCTTCCTCGATGTACAGATTGAAGAGTAGGGGCGAAAGGCTACAGCCTTGTCTTACACCCTTCTTAATACGAGCACTTCGTTCTTGATCGTCCACTCTTATTATTCCCTCTTGGTTGTTGTACATATTGTATATGACCCGTCTCTCCCTATAGCTTACCCCTACGTTTTTCAGAATCTCGAACAGCTTGCACCATTTTATATTGTCGAACGCTTTTTACAGGTCGACAAATCCTATGAACGTGTCTTGATTTTTCTTTAGCCTTGCTTCCATTATTAGCCGTAACGTCAGAATTGACTCTCTCGTCCCTTTACTTTTCCTAAAGCCAAACTGATCGTCACCTAGCTTTGTAAGCATCTTCGATGCATGAGCTGTTAAGCTGATTGTGCGATAATTCTCGCACTTGTCAGCTCTTGCCGTCTTCGGAATTGTATGGATGATGCTCTTCCGAAAGTCAGATGGTATGTCGCCAGACTCATATATTCTACACACCAACGTGAATAGTCGTTTTGTTGCCACTTCCCCCAATGTTTTTATAAATTCTGATGGAATGTTATCTATCCCTTCTGCCTTATTTGACCGTAAGTCCTCGAAAGCTCTTTTAAATTCCGATTCTAATACTGGATCCCCTATCTCTTCTAAATCGACTCCTGTTTCTTCTTCTATCACATCAGACAAATCTTCACCCTCATAGAGGCTTTCAATGTATTCCTTCCACCTATCTGCTCTCTCCTATGCATTTAACAGTGGAATTCCCGTTGCACTCTTAATGTTACCACCGTTGCTTTTAATGTCGCCAAAGGTTGTTTTGACTTTCCTGTATGCTGGGTCTGTCCTTCCGACAATCATATGTTTTTCGATGTCTTCTCATTTTTCCTGCAGCCATTTTGTCTTAGCTTCCCTGCAGTTCCTATTTAATTCATTCCTCAGCGACTTATATTTCTGTATTCCTGATTTTCCCGGAACACGTTTGTACTTCCTCCTTTCATCAATCAACTTAAGTATTTCTTCTGTTACCCATGGTTTCTTCGCAGCTACCTTCTTTGTACCTAAGTTTTCCTTCCCAACTTCTGTGATGGCCCTTTTTAGAGATGTCCATTCTTCTTCAACTGTACTGCCTACTGCGCTATTCCTTATTGCTGTATCTACAGCGTTAGAGAAATTCAAACGTATCTCGTCATTCCTTAGTACTTCCGTATCCCACTTCTTTGCGTATTGATTCTTCCTGACTAATGTCTTGAACTTCAGCCTACTCTTCATCAAATGGTTCAAATGGCTCTGAGCACTATGGGACTTAGCTTCTAAGGTCATCAGTCCCCTAGAACTTAGAACTACTTAAACCTAACTAACCTAAGGACATCACACACATCCATGCCCGAGGCAGTATTCGAACCTGCGACCGTAGCGGTCGCGCGGTTCCAGACTGTAGCGCCTTTAACCGCTTGGCCACCATGGCCGGCTACTCTTCATCACTACTATATTGTGATCTGAGTCTATGTCTGCTCCTGGGTACGCCTTACAATCCAGTATCTGATTTCGGAATCTCTGTCTGACCATGATGTAATCTAATTGAAATCTTCCCGTATCTCCCGGCCTTATCCCAGTATACCTCCTCCTCTTGTGATTCTTGAGCAGGGTATTCGCTATTACTAGCTGAAACTTGTTACAGAACTCAATTAGTCTTTCTCCTCTTTCATTCCTTGTCCCAAGCCCATATTCTCCTGTGACCTTTTCTTCTACTCCTTCCCCTACAACTGCATTCCAGTCGCCCATGATTATTAGATTTTCGTCCCCCTTTACATATTGCATTACCCTTTCAATGTCCTCATACACTTTCTCTATCTGTTCATCTTCAGCTTGCGACGTCAGCATGTATACCTGAACTATCGTTGTCGGTGTTGGTCTGCTGTCGATTCTGATTAGAACAATCCGGTCACTGAACTGTTCACAGTAACACACCCTCTGCCCTACCTTCCTATTCATAGCGAATCCTACACCTGTTATACCATTTTCTGCTGCTGTTGATATTACCCGATACTCATCTGACCAGAAATCCTTGTCTTCCTTCCACTTCACTTCACTGACCCCTACTATATCTAGATTGAGCCTTTGCATTTCCCTTTTCAGATTTTCTAGTTTCCCTACCACGTTCAAGCTTCTGACATTCCAGGCCCCGACTCGTAGAACGTTATCCTTTCGTTGATTATTCAATCTTTTTCTCATGGTAACCTTCCCCTTGGCAGTCCCCTCCCGGAGATCCGAATGGGGGACTATTCCGGAAACTTTGGCCAATGGAGAGATCATCATGACACTTCTTCAATTACAGGCCACATGTCCTGTGGGTACACGTTACGTGTCTTTAATGCAGTGGTTTCCATTGCCTTCTGCATCCTCATGTCGTTGATCAATGCTGATTCTTCCGCCTTTAGGGGCAATATCCCACCCCTAGGACAAGAGAGTGCCTGAACCTCTATCCACTCCTCTGCCCTCTTTGACAAGGCCAATGAGTATTTAACACAGTAATGAGTGGTAACATGATGGTATTGTGTGAATGTTTGTTCGTAGCGGTTTGTAAATCAAGCAAAAGGGTGTCCACGAAGTAGGCTAGAGCAATATATTTTACAAAGGTTTCCTACCTCCTGTATTATACCTTTTCATGGTATAAGGTGGTAAGCTTATATCTCTATGGGTTTAATTCTGTATCTACTCTATTTTGTTTGAAGCGTCTATGAAGTGAACTATGGACTGTTATCATAAATGATCTTGTGCCTATCTGTGTCTGAAAGTGTTTACTGAACAGCTCCGATTACATCACCGCCTCTGCTTTTCATAGTGGGATAAGGTTAACGAATTTGGACATAACTTCTACTACAACCATCATGCAACAGGAACCACATTGTGTTCTCAGTAGAGGGTACAGTAAATCTGACGTCAGAATTCATTTTAATTTGCTGGACGCAGTTGGGTATAGTCGTGCCCATGCTGCCTATGTAGAAGATTTCACTTTTTGGCATGCCTTGCACACGAATAAAACTTTTCATATTATCCTCTCCAATTTGTTGGTGTGGTACAGGGTATTTAACTTGAGGAAGCATTTATTCAGAAGGAAATAAGCGCAGCTCAAATATGTATGCAATGAGATCTTATCAGTCAAACTTGTGGTATGCATATAAGCCAAAGCGAATCACAAACAATTGAAGAATATTCTCTTTCCCATTGGACAGTACTGCCTAGTGGCTGCCTGACATAGTTCAATTTGTTCTTCGGTTCCAGGATTATAAGATCGTTTCTGCTCTTACTCACATATTTGATGGAGGAATGATACTTTTCTGAGATAGGAGAAGTAAATATGGTATTCTTCTAGCTCTCTCCTTACATCTTCCACTCATCCAATCAGCGAACAACACAATACATAAGTAAAATTCTTTGTTGTACCTGGTAGATAAGCAATTTTAAATTCAAATCTTGCTAACCTCTTGTGAGTCAATGTATTAGTTAACAAGAATCCTAATGCGTTTTCGTACATATATGTTCTGATCTTCTGGCCAAAGCCGGCTGAAGTGGCCGAGCGGTTCTAGGCGCTACAGTCTGGAACCGCATGACCGCAACGGTCGCAGGTTCGAATCCTGCCTCGGGCATGGATGTGTGTGATGTCCTTAGGTTAGTTAGGTTTAAGTAGTTCTAAGTTCTAGGGGACTGATGACCTCAGAAGTTGAGTCCCATAGTGCTCAGAGCCATTTGAACCATTTTTTTTTCTGGCCAAACAAGAAGCATCAGAATTTCTGAAAGGTCCTTACCACTACCAGCACTTCCAGTCCCGTTACAGAGTAATACCTTTTGCATTTTTTTTCCAGGCTCGACTACGAAATTCTCTAGTTTTGGTGCAAGTGTTCCTGAAAGATATTCGCTCCCAGGCGCATCCTGGCGTTGTCGATAGCCATATAAAAATGTTTTGGCGGATACGTTTGTGAGAGTATCGCTGCTGGCATTAACGCTATTTTCAATTAACTCTCGTTCTGCTACCGAGCGACATAGCGCAATAGTCAGCATACTGGACTCGCATTCGGGAGGACGACGGTTCAAATCTGCTTCCGGCGAGCCTGATTTCGCTAAATGCTTAAGGCAAATGCCGGGATAGTTCATTTGAAAGACCACGCCCGCTTTTCCTTCTCCTCCCTTGCCTAATCCGATGATGATGATGATCTTTGGTTTGCAGGGCGCTCAACTGCACGGTTATCAGCGTTCTTACAGATTCCCAACCTTTGCTCAGTCCAATCTCGCCACTTTCATGAATGATGATGAAAGGATGAGGACAACACAAACATCCAGTCATTCCGAGGCAGAGGAAAATCCCTGACCCCGCCGGGAATCGAAGCCGGGCCCCGTGCTCGAGAAGCGAGAGCGCGACCGCGAGACCACAAGTTGCGGACTCATTAATCCGAGCTTATGCTCCGTCTCTAATATCCTCGCTGTCGACGGGACGTTTAACACTTATCTCCTCTCCTTCCTCTCTCGTTCCGCTGCTGCATCCCACACCCAAGGCGTTCCCTTTCCAGTTTGCTGAGCTCAGGTGATGCCAGTGTGTGTGTTTGATCTAAGGTTTGTTAACGACAAAATTTCGACGCTATCCAATTTTCATAGGAGCTCCTTGACATTCCCAGGTGTGTCAGTTTCCGGTGGGATTACAGTGCTTATCTATTGCGTATGTGACTTGAGGCGAATGGATCTGTCTTTCTTATTATCCATACCCATGTTTGGTTCTGTCACTCTATCGTCTAGCATTATGTGTAGCTCCAGAATAACTTTACATCTCTAGGTGGGTGGAATGGGGTACAATGGCGAAAAAGTAGCCCGGTGTTTTTTTTTTTTAAATCTGGACTAAAAATTCTTAATTGTTCCTCGTTTTGTTGCGAATACATTTCTATTTTTTAGTAGCATCTTGTAGAATTCCTCCTCTTCTTTCATGTTTGCACCTGGAACACCAATATATTTCCTTCAGTGTTATTTATTAAGAGGAGGGGGGGGGTAATTAGTGCCAACCCTACAGAAATAAAGAAAACAAATTTCGTTAATTGTTGTCGAACTATATTAACAACATACTTTTACAATAAGTATCGTAATAGTGAATACTCTGTTCATAAAACACGACGAGGAGGTACACTTGTCAAAGATGTAGAGGCATTGGAAGATTCCATTTGGATTACCGTGTGGTCAGACAGATATTGGGTTGGAAGATGTACCCAGAGGCAGATATAGACTCATATCACAATTTAACATTGATGACGAGCTGAGTGTAGTTTAATAGGATTGTCGGCAGGTCTCAGGTGCTGAGCAATGACGAGGCGCATTTGAAGTTCGCTAAGGATGTGGGTATTAGGATAAGCAATACAAGTAAGCAGTTCCGCTGAAGCGGAGGTGAGATCTCCAAAAAGGGCAATCACAAATGTTGGATAGTCAAATGTATCTACAAGGAAGGCAACTGCGAAGAAACATTAGGAAATAAAACAATTACTTCAACTGAATGAAAAAAGTAGGAAGTCAAAAACATTCATTGAAATACAGGAGTACAGCAATACAAACCCCTTAGGAATAAAATAGGAAGTGCGGGTCCGCAAAGGGGAACAAACTGCATAACAGACATGAAGAAATCTAAAAGAAATGATCATCGTGGAGACTCATTCACCATATGGAACAGTCAAAACAACTTTGCGTGAAATTAAAAGCGAGGGTAGTAACATTAAGAGTGCTAAGGGAATTCCGGTGTTACAGGAGAGAATTAATATATGGAAACAGTCCACTGAAGGTCTCCTTGAGAGAGAGGAATTATCTAATAACTTGACAAAAGGAACAAACAGGCAGGAGTCGATAGGATGGTATAGGAGTTCTAGTATTAGAGCCACAATTTTAGAGTCTGGAAGACCTGAGATCAAATAAGGCAGCAGGATTCCATCGGAATTTCTAAGATTATTGGGGGAAGTGGCAACCAAACGACTGTTCAAGTTTCCAGAATGAGATTTTCACTCTGCAGCGGAGTGTATTATGAAACTTCCTGGCAGATTAAAACTGTGTGCCGGACCGAGACTCGAACTCGGGACCTTTGCCTTTCGCGTGCAAGTGCTCTACCAACTGAGCTACCCAAGCACGACTCACGCCCCGTCCTCACAGCTTTACTTCTGCCAGTTCTGCAAGGTTCCCAGGAGAGCTTCTATAAAGTTTGGAAGGTAGGAGATGAGGTAGTGGCAGAAGTAAAGCTGTGGGGACGGAGCGTGAGTCGTGTTTGGGTAGCTCAGTTGGTAGAGCACTTTCCCGCGAAAGGCAAAGGTCCCGAGTTCGAGTCTCGGTCTGGCACACAGTTTTAATCTGCCAGGAAGTTGCGACTGTTCAAGTTGATTTCCAGAATCTACGAATCAGACTTTCGGAACAATCATCCACAGAATTCCGAAGGCAGAAACGGCTGCTAAATGCGAGAACTGCTGCACAGTCAATGTAACAGTTTAAGCATCCGAGCTGCAAAAAAGGGTGATATATAGAAGAATGGAAAAAAAACTGAAGATCTGTAAAGAATACTATCAGTTTGGCGTTATGAATGTTAATTTCAGTAGAGAGGCAGTCCTGGTATTGCATTTAACAATAGAAGCAAGCCTGAAGAAAAATGAAGACTCGTTCATCTGATACGACGATCTAGAAAAATTCTTCGACAGAATGAAATGGTACAAGATATTAGAAATTCTGTGAAAAGTAAGAGTGAGCTGTAGGCAAGGACCTGTAATATACGATATGTACAAGAAACAAGAGGGAACGATAAGACTGGAAGACCAAGAATGAAGGGCCTTGGTGTGGCCTTTATTCGTGCACAGATAGCCGAATCTGTTAAAGCGGGAATTCCAACTTCTATTACCGCTCATGCGCAAATTTTCAATGTCGTCATTGCAGTATACAGATGATAGTAGTTCATATTCGCAATTGCGCATACGTGTCCTGCAAGGATATCAGTGACAAGACTCACTGTCTTTCCTATTCCCCAAAGAGTACAAGAAAAACTACAGAATCTGCTGAATGGAACGAACAGTCTAAACAATGTGACTGCTGAAATTTTCCCGGCGTATTTCTTCTTCTAATAATTTCCGGGTATGCAGCCGGATCCCGTCGACATTCTGCCACGATATTTCGGCCCAGAGACGTCCGGCCATCATCAGGTGAGTACACAACTACTGAAGAGCCCAGGTGCAAGCCTTTACGGTCTTCCGAAGATACACAAGGATGGTGCCCCACTACGATTAATAGTGAGTAATATTGGTGCTGCGACCTATTCTACAGCAAAATATCTGGCCTCATTACTAAAGCCGTATGTGGGTAAGTGTTGCCACCATATACGAAATTCCGAGGATTTTGTCAGCCGCTTGAAGGAAGTTACGCTTAGCAGCTCGGATTCATTAGTCAGCTTTGATGTGGTCTCACTTTTTACCAAAGTGCCTTTAATGGAATCATTACATCTTAAAGGTAACTTATTCAGTGCAGAAATGACGGCCTTGTTTGAACATATACTCTCCTCAACGTACTTTTTATTCAATGACGAATTCTTTGAACAAACAGACGGCGTCGCCATGGGGAGCCCTTTGTCCCCTGTGGTAGCTAATCTCTTTATGGAGGACTTTGAGGAGAAAGCACTTGAGTCTGCTGTTTTAAAGCCTACGGTCTTCTGGCGGTACGTAGATGATGTTGTATGGCCTCATGGCAGACAGGAACTGGAGAAATTCCTTCATCACTTAAACTCATTACATGAGAACATCAAATTTACGATGGAGATTGAAAAAGGGGGCACTTTACCATTTCTAGACGTGCTAGTACGCCGTAAAAATGATGGGTCATTAGGACATTCTGTGTACAGGAAACCGACTCACACTGATCTGTATCTCCAGGCGTCAAGCTGCCATCACCCAGCACAAACAGCCGGTGTTCTCAGTACCTTAATACATCGAGCGCATGTAATATCGGATGATGAAAACCTCCACGCAGAATTAGAACACTTGGAGAAGGTTTTCAAAGAGAATGGCTACACTTCTCGCCAAATAAGGAAGGCCATGCGCAACTATCATAACAAGAAGCAACGCACTGAGGACGCTGGTGACAACTTTAAATCAACTGCGTTCCTTCCATACGCCGGGAATGTGTCGTCGAAAATAGGCCGATTACTGAAGAAAAATAAAATAAAGGTTATCTTCCGTCCACCAGCAAAGAACCGAGCCCTGGTTGGATCCGTTAAAGACGGTTTACAACTGAAGAAAGCAGGCGTCTACAAAATTCCCTGTGAATGTGGCTCTGCATATATTGGCCAGACGACAAGAACTGTCCATGAACGATGTATTGAACATGAAAGATACACCCGTCTGCGGCAACCGTCAAAATCGGCAGTAGCAGAGCACTGTATTTCATTGGGACATTCCATGGAATACAATGGAACAAAAATTTTAGCCCCGGTTTCCGGTTTTTGGGATTCCGTAATCAAGGAATCAGTGGAAATACGTCTTGCCAATAATCTTATAAATCGTGACAACGGCTTTCAGCTGGATAAAAATTGGAATCCTGTTATTAAAATTATACAATCACAGTGGAATCGACAGTGTCATTCGATACTCAATGACTAGATGAACCTTTATATTCACCACCGAGGGCAGCACGTACAACTCGGCTATGCTGCGCATGTCAACACCTGACGCATGCGCTGTAGGATGCCAGTACATTTCGCATGCGCGAGACTCGGCATAAATACCGCGACTGCACCTGGGCTCTTCAGTAGTTGTGTACTCACCTGATGATGGCCGGACGTTTCTGGGCCGAAATATCGTGGCAGAATGTCGACGGGATCCGGCTGCATACCCGGAAATTATTAGAAGAAGTCTAAACAATATCCAATACGCACTGAGAATCAACCGAAGAAAGACGATAGTATGAGAAGTATCTGAAATGAGGAATGCGTGAAACTCAACATGAGAATTGATGATAACTAAGTAGACGAAGTTAAGGAATTCAGCTACATTCGGAAGAAAATAACACGACAGACGAAGCAACAGAGACAAAAAAAGCGAATTAGCGCTGTGGAAAAGGGCATTACTGGCTAAGAGGAGTTTACAGGAATCAAACATAGGTCTTAATTTGAGGAAGAAATTTCTATGAATGTACGTTTGGCGACAACTAATTGTGTGGTAGTGAATTACGGACACGTAAAAAGCAGAACAGAGAAGAATAGAAGCGTTTGAATTGTGGTGCTACAGAAGAATGTTGAAAAATAGTTCGTCTGATAGAAATTATGAGGTTCTCGGCAGAATCGCGAAGAAAGGAACATGTGGAACACACTGGCTAAGAGAAGGGAGAGGCTGGAAGGATATGTATTCAGACGTCAGGGAATAGCCTCCATGGTAGCAGAGAGAGATTTAAAAAGATAGGTGAGGAAGAGATCGAAATATATCCAAGAAAGTGTGAAAGTGCAACTCAGAGATCCATAAGTTAGCGAAGGAGAGGAATTCGTTGCGTGTAGCAATAAGGGAGTGAGGTGGCTCATGACTCAAATAAGTAAATAGTATTCTGGAGGAAGCTTTAAATTCCGCAGTCTAACTTGTTTTATTCGAGAATGGTAGGTTACGTGATTCTGTCGGGTTTCACCCTCTCACTTCCCTCTCGTATTTTTCAACCAAATTAGCGTAACTTCGACACCTACCAAGCACTTATCACAACTACTTACTATCAAACTGTATACATACGACGCAACGCTCGCACGGAAAGAGACAATGTGCGTGAAGAATGAAAAATATTTCCAATTTGACAGCCTAACAACCCATGTGGAGTGCTCCTGCTAACAAAGCACTCAAATTTACATTACAAATTTACATTGTCTTGTGTAGTTGTATAGTACGTCTCTAAACTGGTTACATCGTAGTTAGGTTCTGTAATTTGTTACTGGTTTGGTCATACTGACAAAATACAACAAACAAGCATGCCGTCTAAAGTTTTCCGCAATTAAAAACATTTAATTCTTATCATCGCAAATAAGCTACAGTGCAACTTACGCCACCAAAGAACGAGATTATGAAAGCCATTCCTGAGATAGCACCTTCTCAGATATAGAACACCCGCGACAAAGGTGTACTACAGAATATTAAGTTACAACCTTACTTGCTCTAATTACAATAATACCGAGTCCATTCGAGCGCTCAGGAAAGAGAGACACCGTCAAAAGAAAGAAACCAGAGTTACGCAAAGAGAGAGTAAAAGCTGTCGGTGTAATTAAAAAGGAACGTTTATAAAAGAAAATACTTCATTAAATTTAATTTAAAGAGTGAAAATTCCTTGTGAAAATATTAGCGACTACGTAGATGCTCCATGTACTTTCCTTCCAAACGTATCCGTGTAGGGGCTATTACCATTACCGCCAAGGAAAGTTGTAAGAGTGGCAACAAAAGGTGCTCCAAGCCTTTTACGATGATTTCAAAATAGGTCCCGGGCCGAAACTAGACATCAAGTAAATAAAAAAAGTGAAATTTGCTACTTCGGCTGATTTTTCGTTGTACTAATTAACAGAAGTTGCCCACCTCCAATAGCATACAGAAAGTTCGTAAACACTAACTTGGTTGGTACCAACGTCAAACTTACAACCCAATGTATCATACATCACTGGTAATCTGCATTTAATTAAGATAAATTTGGCACAAGACTAAAAAACTAACTATATGTCATCTTTTCAGAGTTGGTTGCGGGATTCGGCTATTAGATACAGGGTGTCAAATCAAACATCTTTCAACCGTCTAGCTTCACAAACTTATTTTATTCGGCTATGAGTTTCGGCAATTTTCTACGTAATCTTCAGGCCCCTGACCGACGTGTAGGAAGATTCCACCTCGGTTCTTGGCAGACCAGGGGCCAGCAATACTGGTATTTTTCTGTTGCGAGCCCTGATTCCTCTTATTTTATCGTGATGATCATTTCTCCCTATGTAGGTGGGTGCCAACAGAATGTTTTCACAATGGGAGGAGAAAATGTGTGATAGAAATTTCGCGAGAAGATCCCGTCGCAACGGAAAACGCCTTTGTTTTAATGATTGCCACTCCAGTTCACGTATCATGTCTGTGGCACTATCTCCTCTGTCTCGCGATAATACAAAGTGAGCTGCTCTTCTTTGTACTTTTTCGATGTCATCCGTCAATCTCACCTGATGCTGATTCCACACCGCACAGCAGCACTGCAGAACAGGGCGGACAAGCATGGTGTAATCAGTCTCTTTAGTAGATCTGTTGCACCTTCTAAGTGTTCTGCCAATGAATCGCCGTCTTCGGTTTCCTCCACCCACAACATTTTCTATGTGATCGTTCCATTTTAGGTTATTTGTAACTGTAATCCCTAAGTATAAATACTTGAGCCTTCAGAATTGTGTGAATTATCGCATAATCGAAATTTAGCGGATTTCTTTTAGTACTCATGTGAATAACTTCACACTTTTCTTTATTCTCCGTCAATTGCTTCTTTTCACGCCATACAGATATCTTATCCAAATCTTTTTGCAATTACTTTTGGTCATCTGATGACTTTACAAGTCGGTAAATGACAGCATCATCTGCAAACACTCTAAGACGGCTACTCAGATTGTCTTCTATGTCGTTAATATAAATCAGGAACAATAGGGAGTCATTAACTCTTCCTTGGGGAACTCCAGATATTATTCTGTTTTCTTCGATGACTTTCCGTCTGTTGCTACGGACTGTGACTTTTCTGACAGGAAACCACAAATCCAGTCGCACAACTGAGGCAATATTCCATAGGCACACAGTTTGGATAGAAGAAGCTTCTGAGGAACAGTGTCGGAAGCCTTCTGGAAATCTAAAAATATGGAGTCAATATGACATCCCCTGTCAATAGCACTCATTAGTTCACGAGTGCAAAGAGCTAGTTGTGTTTCTCAAGAACGATATTTTCTGAATCCGTGCTGACTATGTGTCAATAAATCGTTTTCTTCGAGGTAATTCATAATGTTCAAACACAGTATATGTGCCAAAAACCTACTGCAAATCGACGTTAGTGATACGGGCCTGTAATTCTGCGGATTACTCCTACTTCCCTTTTTGGGTATTGGTGTGACTTGAGCAATTTTCCAGTCTTTAGGTACGGATCATTCTGTAAGCGAGTGGTTGTATATAATTGCCAGATATGGAGCTATTGTATCAGCATACTCTGAAAGGAACCAGGTTGGTATAAACGCTGGACCAGAAGCCTTACTTTTTTAAGTGATTTAAGCCGCTTTGCTACACCAAGGATATCTAAGTCTATGTTTCTCATCTAAGTAGTTGTTCGTGATTGGAAATCGGGAATATTTACTTCGTTCTCTCTGGAGATGGTGTTTCGGAAAATCGTGTTTAATAACTCTGCTTTAGTGGCACTGTCATCAGTGACTTCACCGTTGTTATCGAGCAGCGTCTTGCTACTGTTGTGCCTTACTTATGACCAGAATCTCTTTGGGTTTTCTGCCAGATTCCCAGACAGAGTTTCGTTGTGGAAATTATCAAAAGCATCTCACTAGGAGGTACGAGCTATATTTCGAACTTCCGAAAAACTTTGCCAATCTTGGGGATTTTGCGTTCTTATAAATTTGGCATGCTTTTATCGTTGTTTCTGCAACAGCCGTTTTGAGTACCATGGAGGAACAATACCATAACTTATTAATTTATGAAGTATATATCTCTCAATTGCTGTCGATACTATCTCTTTGAAATCATTACACAATTTTTCTAAGCTTACATGATCAGATCGGAAGGAGTAAAGACCGTCTCTTAAAAGCATTTTCTCAGCTTTTTTAAATATATATACTTTTCTTTTCTTTTTAACGGTTGTATCTGTTACGGTATTCAGCCTATCAGCGACTGACTTTTGTCGCTAATCCCTGTATCGGTTGTGATACTCTCTATTTGACCTGGGTTATTTGTTGCTAAGAGGTCAAATATGCTTTCGGAACCATTTACACTACCAGAGAGCTCATGAAGTAATTGTTCAAAATAATTTTCTGAGAAAACAGTCAGTACAATTTCGGACGACGTTTTATGCCTGCAGCCGGCTTTAAACGTATAACTTTTCCAGCATATCGAGAGTAGATTGAAGGAACCACCGACTGTAATTGTATGAGCGGACTACCTATTTGAAATGGGACTCAAGTTTTCTTTGAACTGTTAAGGAACTATATCTTCTGAGTCGGAGGGGTCGGTAAAACGATCCAATTAATAATTTAGCCCGATTTTCAAGTATAACCTCTACCCATACTATTTCGTAGGATCTATCTACTTCGATTTCACTACAAGTCAAACTACTTCTGACCGTAATAGATACTCCACCACCAACAGTATTTAATCTGTCCTTTCTAAACACTGTTAGATCCTTTGAAAAATTTTCGGCTGAACTGATTTCCGGCTTTAGCCAGCTTTCTGTACCTATAACTATGTGAGCTTCAGTGCTTTCTATTAGGGCTTAGAGCTCTGGTTCTTTCCCAACCCAGCTACGACAATATACAACTACAATACCTATCATTTCTACAATTAACTTAATGTGTTTTACCTGTCCCCTTTTAGACGGACGCCCTTTCCGTGGTGTCCTGAGACCCCATAACCTAAAACAAAACCGGCCAGTCCTTCCACGCAGCTCCCCCGTCCCCCCCTAACCCGTGTAGCCACTTCCTGTGTGTAGTAGACTCCTGACCAAATGTTCAAATGTGTGTGAGTTCTTAAAGGACCAAACTACAGAGGACCCTAGACTTACTCATTACTTAAACTAACTTAAACTAACCTATGCTAAGAACAACACACACACCCATGCCCGAGGGAGGACTCGAACCTCCCGTGGGAGGGGACTCCTGACCTTCAAGCTTTATGTCTTCCCCGACGCCGCTGTCATTTTACGGCGTTATAACTGTCCCTCAATCGTAAGCAAACCCGTGCTACAGTGGTTTGAGGAGCGTTGCACTCAACTCGCCTTGATGTCAGGGCGACCAAATTCGCCTCATCTAAGTCCTGTGGAGCCCATCTGGGTAGCTACCTGGCGCTGTCACCGCATACGCAGATCAGGGGCCGTTATTTATACGTGTTACGTCATCTGTGCGTAGATATCTAATACCCCATACCTCCGTTAACGTACCAACACACTATCAGATGCCTAATACGCAGATGCAGTGATGCATTTCGTTCTAAGTACGTAGAAAATGGCTCTGAGCACTATGGGACTTAGCATCTGAGGTCATCAGTCCCCTAGAACTTAGAACTACTTAAACCTAACTAACCTAAGGACATCACGCACATCCATACCCGAGGCAGGATTCGAACCTGCGACCGTAGCGGTCGCGCGGTTCCAGACTAAGTACGTAGAAACAAGCTATTAAGTAGGTGGTTATAATGTTTTGGCTCGTCTGTGTATGCTAGCCTTAGGATTTTTTAAAATATCAATTCCTCAGGATACTGTTTCATACGTGACTAGAGGAACTGCAAAAAGTCCATAGAAGAATGTTACAGTTATGAATTTGATACGTATTGACTGCAAGGTTGTAGAATGTTGGTTCAAGTCGCAATTAAAGAGTAACTCAAACAGTTTTAGGTACGTATATGAGAGATTAATGGTTCACAGTTTTGCCTCTAGCAGCACCACGTACGCTATATAGTGACTCCTGAGCGTAAAGCGTTTTGTGTTTCCTTAGATTAAATCCGTAATTTCAGGTCAACGAGTGTTTTGTTTAAATGTGATACCCCAGTGCCAAAACATCAGCCGATGGTGTAGTCAGTTCGAAAAGACCAGATGTGTGTGTAAAGGAGAAAGCAACGGACAGCCAAAAACGTCCGAAAACGTTGTTGGCAGTGGAGAGCAAGTCTTGAACTTCATTTTCCAAATACGACAGTGTGGAAGGTTCTAATAAAACGTTCATACACTACTGGCCATTAAAATTGATACACCAAGAAGAAATGCAGATGATAAACGGGTGTTCATTGGACAAATATATTATACTAGAATTGACATGTGATTACATTTTCACGCAATTTGGGTGCGTAGATCCTGAGTAATCAGTACCCAGAACAACCACCTCTGGCCGTAATAACGGCCTTGATACGCCTGGGAATTGAGTCGAACAGAGCTTGGATGGGATGTACAGGTGCAGCTGTCCATGCAGCTTCAACACGATACCACAGTTCATTAAGAGTAGTGACTGGCGTATTGTGACGAGCCAGTTGCTCGGCCACCATTGACCAGACGTTTTCAATTGGTGAGAGATCTGGAGAATGTGTTGGTCACGACGGCAGTCGAACATTTTCTGTATCCAGAAAGGCCCGTACGTGACCTGCAGCATGCGGTCGTGCATTATCCTGCTGAAATGTAGGGTTTCGCAGGGATCGAATGAAGGGTAGAGCCACGGGGCGTAACACATCTGAAATGTAACGTCCACTGTTCAAAGTGCAGTAAATGCGAACAAGAGGTGACCGAGACGTGTAACCAATGGCACCCCATACCATCACGCCAGGTGATATGCCAGTATGGCGATGACGAATACACGCTTCCAATGTGCGTTCACCACGATGTCGCCACACACGGATGCGACCTCCATGATGCTCTAAACAGAGACTGGATTCATCCGAAAAAATGACGTTTCGCCAATCGTGCACCCAGGTTCGTCGTTGAGTACACCATCGCAGGCGCTACTATGATACAGCGTCAAGGGTAACCGCAGCCATGGTCTCCGAGCTGATAGTCCATGCTGCGCAAACGTCGTCCAACTATTCGTGCAGATGGTTGTTGTCTTGCAAACGTCCCCATCTGTTGACTCAGGGATCGAGACGTGGCTGCACGATCCGTTACAGCCATGCGGATAAGATGCCTGTCATCTAGACTGCTAGTAATGCGAGGCCGTTGGAATCCAGCACGGCGTTCCGTATAACCCTCCTGAACCCACCGATTCCATATTCTGCTAACAGTCATTGGATATCGACCAACGCGAGAAGCAATGTCGCGATACGATAAACCGCAATCGCGATACGCTACAATCCGACCTTTATCAAAGTGGGAAACGTGATGGTACGCATTTTTCCTCCTTACACGAGGCATCACAACAACGTTTCACCAGGCAACGCCGCTCAACTGCTGTTTGTGTATGAGAAATCGGTTGGAAGCTTTCCTCATGTCAGCACGTTGTAGGTGTCGCCACCGGTGGCAACCTTGTGTGAACGCTCTGAAAAGCTAATCATTTGCGTATCACAGCATCTGCTTCCCGTCGGTTCAATTTCGCGTCTGTTGCACGTCATCTTCATGGTGTAGCAATTTTAATGGGCAGTAGTGTACATCACATCCACCGATTTGTGTCCCATTCGGATAATTCAACATTTACTGACTTGTGTCTCGGCAGTAATGTAAATGCACACGTGGAAACAGAAAAAGTGCCACGACCAGATGTGTGTGTAAAGGAAAAAGCAACGGACGGCCAAAAATGTCCGAAAACCATGTTGATCGTGTCAGTGCATCTCACTTTACAGTAGGAGAGCAAGTCTGGATATTCATTTGCCAAAGACTACAGTGTGGAAGATTATAATAAGACGTTTATATGTGAGTCCTCGCCGATTACGCTTGGCACATGCTTTACAGCCATGATAACTTAGCAAGGGAAGTGTTGCAGCAGGAAGATGACTTATTCATTGTTTAGTATTGTATCATCAGGCAACAATTCATCTAACTTGGAAGATACATACCCATAACGTTCCTATATGGGGCACAGAACATCTTCAAGAACCTTTACAATATCAGAGACATTCCCGAAATTAATCGTCTTCTGCGCTGTGTACCGACATCAAGGATATGGATCATACTCTTTCGCTGAAGATACCACAACATAGGATAGCTTATGGGGAAACGTTGCAAGAGTGGTACATTCGCCACTCTGTAAGTGAACCTGAAAGTTTATTTGGTGACAAGATGGAGCCCCTACGGCAACACATCTCGTTGTGCCATGTTGTCCGAAGAAAAGCACCACAGGCGCAAAGATACGAGCTGGTACTAGTGACATAGAGACTCGAAACTTGCGTCGTCCCACCATCGGCACGGGTGGCGATGAGGATGAAGATACCGACTTCGCCTCGGCCAATTGCCGGCCGACTACAGTTCGCCAATGACTGGGCGACTACGGAAGACACAAGAGCAGTTCTCGCCCACTTTGTTATAGATCATCGTCGAGGGCTGACCTGGACAGGGAACGTCGTTTAGTGAACTCTTAGAAGCGAACACACAGTTGCTGTAAATGGCATTTGTATGTACTATGAAGCTTACCTCGGATTATTTTAACTTAGCCATTAAGGGCCGTTTTTGTGTTATGTTACATGCAGTGTCGCAGACTTCATTTGTTCAAATGGCTCTGAGCAATAGGGGACTTTAACATCTGAGGTCATCACTCCCCTAGAACTTACAACTACTTAAACCTAACCAACCTAAGGACATCACTCACATCCACGCCCGAGGCAGGATTCGAACCTGTGAGCGTAGCTGTCGCGCGGTTCCGGACTGAAGTGCCTAGAACCGCTCGGCCACTGTGGCCGGCTGCAGACTTAATTATTCAACAAGTCACAAAGATAAGTAAACCCCTTAACCCATTTGTGTCGCTGTGTTTCTAATTAGTTGGAGTGTTGTAGAATCTTCTTTCTCCCATCCTGATCCCTGACCGTTTCACAATCTCAGAAGCTCGGCCTACCGTAAAAACAGTGGCGACTCGACCTTCACAGCAGTAGCGACGAAGCCTTAACAAAAACTGGCGAGGAAGGCTTACAAAAATTTCTATGCGAGTAACTGAACATGAAAGGCCCTGACCGTTAGATTGATCGTAATGGTTAATATCACAGAGCTCTTTTCTACAGGCCTACACGTCCACCTGACCTGACGACGTTCTTTTGGGACTTATGTGATGATTTTCCGGAGTTGAGAGAAAAATCTGAAAAAGATATTGCTTCCGTTATTGCGGACTTGTTATCACCTTAAAACGTCAGTCTTAAGTTGTTGTAGGTGTACTCTGATGTATCCAGCGCCTTTTGGAGGTCATGCAGTTATTCTACTGAGCTAAGCTTGTACTAGAATCCGTCTTGGCTGTAGTTATTGATGATGGTGTATTTATTTACCCACAAAATAAAATACAGCCTCTGTCGGTGGTCAATGAATCCCATATTGTTACTTGTTCTGGACCCTGATTTGCAACAACATATTTGCGGTATTGATATTATGGTACTGACGAGAATGTTTCGCATCCAACGTGCTCCTCAGGAATCAGGAATGTGGAATTTCATGGGCAACTTTTTTTGATTGTGGCATTTTTGTGTTCAGGAACGTTAATTTCTCCTTATACGTTCCCTTTCTTCTCCATAACCACATTTCCACAATCTTTTCATTTCCACAAAGATCCAAGACTCTGTTCATTTAGTACTCTGTAAGATACTTTATTACTTATAAACTCTTTCCTACATTAATGGTTTGCGTCATACTAACAAATATGGAGAACTGAATCTCGCATTTCTCCAGAGCTGAGAGATTGTTAGAAATTCGGAGGCAACTACTAAATTCTTTAAAGAACACTATCTGTTACTTTTCCTCTAGTTGTGTTTATGTTAATATTGATTGCCGTTTGCGAAACTATTGAAGCTTAAACTTCTACTCTGTCCTTGAAATTTTGTCGCTGTGATGCAAGCGCTTCGCATCGTTAGTAATAGAGATTCTGAGAAATTTGGGAATCAAAGGAGAATTGGTAGGTAAAGCCAAGTGGGCTATTTACGTTTAGTCAATTGAGAGATTATTCATTGGTGTCAAATAAATTACTAATACAACATACCAATATAGAATAAAGCAATGCTCAAGAGAATTCAGAACATATAGAATGTTGGCTGGCAATGGTAAGTATCTACACATCCTGATTACCTAACCATGAACATTTTGTAGAATGACTGCTAGCGCAACATGCCAGTATAGAATCAGGGCGAAATTTCACCATTACTTTCTCCTTCGAATGGACTCGCTTTGAACTGCATATTAGTAACTAACCTCGTTTAGTGAGTCTCTATTCGGTTTGTCGGCCGATGTTGGCATCAAGTGTGACTTTGTTTGAGCCCGCTACTCTGATACAGACCCTTTCTTTCCATGTAGGCTTTCACGGCCGGCGTCTTCATCAATAAACACTTCCGGGCTAAGTTGCCGTGGTCGATCTGTAAAACTACTTCTCCCTAACGTTTCGTTCTCAACTACGGAGAACATCTTCGGAGGTGAGTCAACGACTGGCTGCTAGGAGCTGGGGCCGCCGCTTATATGGATATCGTAGAGGCCGCCACTGCACGTCACGTGGCGTCGATGTGCAGCTATCTCTGGCTATCGTCTGTTCTCTCGATTGCAGGCAATCGATTGTCACGTGATTGATGCAACGTCGACCGCCATATCTTATCCAATTTTAATCCTTTTTCTTTACGATTAAAATTGTATTGATGTTTGTGGATTTCAATTGCCTCTCTACACATACGTGTATAATAATGCGACGTCCTCGCTAGCACGCTGGTTTCACCAAATTTTATTTCGTGATCTCCATCCTTAAAAACATGTTCCGCTACTGCCGATTTGTCGATATGTCCCAAGTGACAGTTTCTTTTGTGCTCCGTCAACCGTGTATTGATGCTTCCTTTTGTAGTTCCTATGTAAACCCTGCCACAACTGCACGGAATTTTATATACCCCTGGGGTGGCTAGGGGGTGACGAGCATCTTTTGTTGATCTTGGCATTCACTAATTTTCTTAGTAGGTCTGAAAATGGTCTCTAAGTGAAACTTGGCTAGTACTTTCCCAATGCGATCCGTGATATTATGGATGAACGGAAGAAATACTTTTCCAGCTGATGGTTGTTGCTCTCTCCTATTTTTAGGCATTTTTCTATTTGGGTGAAGTGCTCGGTTAATCTCGTTTTTCGTATAACCATTTTTTGCAAAGGCTATTCGTAAATGATTTAGTTCTTCTTGTAAGTAGCCTGGTTCACAAATATTATTGGCCCTATCCACTAATGTTTTTATGACCCCCCTCTTTTGCCTAGGGTGGTGGTTTGAGTTCTTATGGAGGTAGCGATCAGTATGTGTACCTTTCCTGTAGACCTTATGGCCTAAGGTCCCATCCGCCCGTTTGATAACTGATACATCCAAGAAGTTAAGTTGTCCGTTCTTCTCCTTCTCCATAGTAAATTTAATCTTTGGGTTGATGCTATTTAAGTGTACCAGGAAATCATTCAAGTCTTCTTCCTCATGATTCCATATTACAAAGGTATCATCCACATACCGATACCACTTCGAGGGGCGTTTTTTGGCCGACTGCAGTGCTTGATGTTCAAAATATTCCATGAATAAATTCGCAATTGCGGGACTTAGGGGGCTTCCCATGGCTACCCCATCGATCTGTTCATAAAATTCGCCATTGTACTGAAAATAGGTCGAGGATAGACAGTGTTGGAACAAGGCTACTACATCAGTAGGGAACATATCGGCTATATGGGAGAGAGCTTCATCAACTGGAACCATCGTGAACAAAGACACTATACCAAAACTGACAAGGATGTCATTAGGACCGACAGTAATGTCCCTCAATTTCCCAATGAAATGTAGAGAGTTTTTAATATGACTTTCAGTTTTGCCTATGTAAGGTTGTAACAAAGAGGCAAGGTGTCTGGCTAGTTCTTGGGTAGGAGCTGCAATTGCGCTGACTATTGGTCTCAAAGGAACATCAGGCGTATGTATCTTTGGTAATCCATATAATCTCGGAGGATAAGACTCCGTTTTACAAAGATACTTTTTAACTTCTGTAGGAATGGAAGACTGTTTTATCAGACGATTGGTGGCATTCAGCACATTCGTTGTGGGATCCTTTTTCAACTTCTTGTATGTGCTGGGTTCCAGGAGATCACTGATCATCTTGTGATAATCCTCAGTATTCATTAAAACAGTAACATTTCCCTTGTCAGCGGCAACTATAATAACATTCTTGTCTGCATTGATCTCTCGCAATGCCTTCCTTTCCCCTTGAGACAGATTACTACTGGGTGGCTTAGCTTTGCGTAATATCCTGGAGGTTTCCATTCTAATTTCGTCAGCAGAATATGATGGTAACTGACGAATTCCTGCCTCTATATTAGCAATAATGTCCTCCATAGGAATCTTGGATGGAGTTATTGCAAAATTCCCTCCTTTAGACAGAACAGAAAGTTCTTCCTTAGACAACTCTTTTTCTGATAAATTAATAACCGTTTGGGAATTGTTTGGAATCGGTGTTTCCTGTCGACCCTCTTGTAGACGATCAAACTTCTTCTTCTGCCTATTGGAAGACACTTCTGCACTAATCTCCATAGATCTAAATGTTAAACTGTCCACTTTGTTCCAATGACAAAAGTGCATAGTATTGCTAATAAGTAAATGAAGATTTAGCAGTTGACCATCACATACCACCAGTCCTCGTCGTGTCTGATGTATCCGCTCACGTAGTAATGCCAGTTCCATACGAGAGTAAATACGGTTAGCTTGTGCCGAATGAAACATTCTTCTAACTTTTAAAAACTTGGGAACTATACCGGTATCACGACAGCGTAGCAGAAACGTGAGTGAGCAAAGTTGTTGACCTTTCTTCTTGCGTAGGTTCTCCAGTCGTCGTACCCTAGTTGACATTTCCTCCCCGTAGAGGCGTCGAATCATTCCATGTAGGCTTTCACGGCCGGCGTCTTCATCAATAAACACTTCCGGGCTAAGTTGCCGTGGTCGATCTGTAAAACTTCTTCTCCCTAAAGTTTCGTTCTCAACTACGGAGAACATCTTCGGAGGTGAGTCAATGACTGGCTGCTAGGAGCTGGGGTCGCCGCTTATATGGATATCGTAGAGGCCGCCAACGCACGTCACGTGGCGTCGATGTGCAGCTATCTCTGGCTATCGTCTGTTCTCTCGATTGCAGGCAATCGATTGTCACGTGATTGATGCAACGTCGACCGCCATATCTTATGCAATTTTAATCCTTCTTCTTTACGATTAAAATTGTATTGATGTTTGTGGATTTCAATTGCCTCTCTACACATACGTGTATAATAATGCGACGTCCTCGCTAGCACGCTGGTTTCACCAAATTTTATTTCGTGATCTCCATCCTTAAAAACATGTTCTGCTACTGCCGATTTGTCTATATGTCCCAAGCGACAGTTTCTTTTGTGCTCCGTCAACCGTGTATTGATTCTTCTTTTTGTAGTTCCTATGTAAACCCTGCCACAACTGCACGGAATTTTATATACCCCTGGGGTGGCTAGGGGGTGACGAGCATCTTTTGTTGATCTTAGGCATTCACTAATTTTCTTAGTAGGTCTGAAAATGGTCTCTACGTGAAACTTGGCTAGTACTTTCCCAATGCGATCCGTGATATTATGGATGAACGGAAGAAATACTTTTCCAGCTGATGGTTGTTGCTCTCTCCTATTTTTAGGCATTTTTCTATTTGGGTGAAGTGCTCGGTTAATCTCGTTTTTCGTATAACCATTTTTTGCAAAGGCTATTCGTAAATGATTTAGTTCTTCTTGTAAGTAGCCTGGTTCACAAATATTATTGGCCCTATCCACTAACGTATTTATGACCCCCTCTTTTGCCTAGGGTGGTGGTTTGAGTTCTTATGGAGGTAGCGATCAGTATGTGTACCTTTCCTGTAGACCTTATGGCCTAAGGTCCCATCCGCCCGTTTGATAACTGATACATCCAAGAAGTTAAGTTGTCCGTTCTTCTCCTTCTCCATAGTAAATTTAATCTTTGGGTTGATGCTATTTAAGTGTACCAGGAAATCATTCAAGTCTTCTTCCTCATGATTCCATATTACAAAGGTATCATCCACATACCGATACCACTTCGAGGGGCGTTTTTTGGCCGACTGCAGTGCTTGATGTTCAAAATATTCCATGAATAAATTCGCAATTGCGGGACTTAGGGGGCTTCCCATGGCTACCCCATCGATCTGTTCATAAAATTCGCCATTGTACTGAAAATGGGTCGAGGATAGACAGTGTTGGAACAAGGCTACTACATCAGTAGGGAACATATCGGCTATATGGGAGAGAGCTTCATCAACTGGAACCATCGTGAACAAAGACACTATATCAAAACTGACAAGGATGTCATTAGGACCGACAGTAATTTCCCTCAATTTCTCAATGAAATGTAGAGAGTTTTTAATATGACTTTCAGTTTTGCCTATGTAAGGTTGTAACAAAGAGGCAAGGTGTCTGGCTAGTTCTTGGGTAGGCGCTCCAATTGCGCTGACTATAGGTCTCAAAGGAACATCTGGCTTATGTATCTTTGGTAATCCATATAATCTCGGAGGATAAGCCTCCGTTTTACAAAGATACTTTTTAACTTCTGTAGGAATGGAAGACTGTTTTATCAGACGATTGGTGGCATTCAGCACATTCGTTGTGGGATCCTTTTTCAACTTCTTGTATGTGCTGGGTTCCAGGAGATCACTGATCATCTTGTGATAATCCTCAGTATTCATTAAAACAGTAACATTTACCTTGTCAGCGGCAACTATAATAACATTCTTGTCTGCATTGATCTCTCGCAATGCCTTCCTTTCCCCTTGAGACAGATTACTACTGGGTGGCTTAGCTTTGCGTAATATCCTGGAGGTTTCCATTCTAATTTCGTCAGCAGAATATGATGGTAACTGACGAATTCCTGCCTCTATATTAGCAATAATGTCCTCCATAGGAATCTTGGATGGAGTTATTGCAAAATTCCCTCCTTTAGACAGAACAGAAAGTTCTTCCTTAGACAACTCTTTTTCTGATAAATTAATAACCGTTTGGGAATTGTTTGGAATCGGTGTTTCCTGTCGACCCTCTTGTAGACGATCAAACTTCTTCTTCTGCCTATTGGAAGACACTTCTGCACTAATCTCCATAGATCTAAATGTTAAACTGTCCACTTTGTTCCAATGACAAAAGTGCATAGTATTGCTAATAAGTAAATGAAGATTTAGCAGTTGACCATCACATACCACCAGTCCTCGTCGTGTCTGATGTATCCGCTCACGTAGTAATGCCAGTTCCATACGAGAGTAAATACGGTTAGCTTGTGCCGAATGAAACATTCTTCTAACTTTTAAAAACTTGGGAACTATACCGGTATCACGACAGCGTAGCAGAAACGTGAGTGAGCAAAGTTGTTGACCTTTCTTCTTGCGTAGGTTCTCCAGTCGTCGTACCCTAGTTGACATTTCCTCCCCGTAGAGGCGTCGAATCATTCCATGTAGGCTTTCACGGCCGGCGTCTTCATCAATAAACACTTCCGGGCTAAGTTGCCGTGGTCGATCTGTAAAACTTCTTCTCCCTAAAGTTTCGTTCTCAACTACGGAGAACATCTTCGGAGGTGAGTCAATGACTGGCTGCTAGGAGCTGGGGTCGCCGCTTATATGGATATCGTAGAGGCCGCCAACGCACGTCACGTGGCGTCGATGTGCAGCTATCTCTGGCTATCGTCTGTTCTCTCGATTGCAGGCAATCGATTGTCACGTGATTGATGCAACGTCGACCGCCATATCTTATGCAATTTTAATCCTTCTTCTTTACGATTAAAATTGTATTGATGTTTGTGGATTTCAATTGCCTCTCTACACATACGTGTATAATAATGCGACGTCCTCGCTAGCACGCTGGTTTCACCAAATTTTATTTCGTGATCTCCATCCTTAAAAACATGTTCTGCTACTGCCGATTTGTCTATATGTCCCAAGCGACAGTTTCTTTTGTGCTCCGTCAACCGTGTATTGATTCTTCTTTTTGTAGTTCCTATGTAAACCCTGCCACAACTGCACGGAATTTTATATACCCCTGGGGTGGCTAGGGGGTGACGAGCATCTTTTGTTGATCTTAGGCATTCACTAATTTTCTTAGTAGGTCTGAAAATGGTCTCTACGTGAAACTTGGCTAGTACTTTCCCAATGCGATCCGTGATATTATGGATGAACGGAAGAAATACTTTTCCAGCTGATGGTTGTTGCTCTCTCCTATTTTTAGGCATTTTTCTATTTGGGTGAAGTGCTCGGTTAATCTCGTTTTTCGTATAACCATTTTTTGCAAAGGCTATTCGTAAATGATTTAGTTCTTCTTGTAAGTAGCCTGGTTCACAAATATTATTGGCCCTATCCACTAACGTATTTATGACCCCCTCTTTTGCCTAGGGTGGTGGTTTGAGTTCTTAGGGAGGTAGCGATCAGTATGTGTACCTTTCCTGTAGACCTTATGGCCTAAGGTCCCATCCGCCCGTTTGATAACTGATACATCCAAGAAGTTAAGTTGTCCGTTCTTCTCCTTCTCCATAGTAAATTTAATCTTTGGGTTGATGCTATTTAAGTGTACCAGGAAATCATTCAAGTCTTCTTCCTCATGATTCCATATTACAAAGGTATCATCCACATACCGATACCACTTCGAGGGGCGTTTTTTGGCCGACTGCAGTGCTTGATGTTCAAAATATTCCATGAATAAATTCGCAATTGCGGGACTTAGGGGGCTTCCCATGGCTACCCCATCGATCTGTTCATAAAATTCGCCATTGTACTGAAAATGGGTCGAGGATAGACAGTGTTGGAACAAGGCTACTACATCAGTAGGGAACATATCGGCTATATGGGAGAGAGCTTCATCAACTGGAACCATCGTGAACAAAGACACTATATCAAAACTGACAAGGATGTCATTAGGACCGACAGTAATTTCCCTCAATTTCTCAATGAAATGTAGAGAGTTTTTAATATGACTTTCAGTTTTGCCTATGTAAGGTTGTAACAAAGAGGCAAGGTGTCTGGCTAGTTCTTGGGTAGGAGCTGCAATTGCGCTGACTATTGGTCTCAAAGGAACATCAGGCGTATGTATCTTTGGTAATCCATATAATCTCGGAGGATAAGACTCCGTTTTACAAAGATACTTTTTAACTTCTGTAGGAATGGAAGACTGTTTTATCAGACGATTGGTGGCATTCAGCACATTCGTTGTGGGATCCTTTTTCAACTTCTTGTATGTGCTGGGTTCCAGGAGATCACTGATCATCTTGTGATAATCCTCAGTATTCATTAAAACAGTAACATTTCCCTTGTCAGCGGCAACTATAATAACATTCTCGTCTGCATTGATCTCTCGCAATGCCTTCCTTTCCCCTTGAGACAGATTACTACTGGGTGGCTTAGCTTTGCGTAATATCCTGGAGGTTTCCATTCTAATTTCGTCAGCAGAATATGATGGTAACTGACGAATTCCTGCCTCTATATTAGCAATAATGTCCTCCATAGGAATCTTGGATGGAGTTATTGCAAAATTCCCTCCTTTAGACAGAACAGAAAGTTCTTCCTTAGACAACTCTTTTTCTGATAAATTAATAACCGTTTGGGAATTGTTTGGAATCGGTGTTTCCTGTCGACCCTCTTGTAGACGATCAAACTTCTTCTTCTGCCTATTGGAAGACACTTCTGCACTAATCTCCATAGATCTAAATGTTAAACTGTCCACTTTGTTCCAATGACAAAAGTGCATAGTATTGCTAATAAGTAAATGAAGATTTAGCAGTTGACCATCACATACCACCAGTCCTCGTCGTGTCTGATGTATCCGCTCACGTAGTAATGCCAGTTCCATACGAGAGTAAATACGGTTAGCTTGTGCCGAATGAAACATTCTTCTAACTTTTAAAAACTTGGGAACTATACCGGTATCACGACAGCGTAGCAGAAACGTGAGTGAGCAAAGTTGTTGACCTTTCTTCTTGCGTAGGTTCTCCAGTCGTCGTACCCTAGTTGACATTTCCTCCCCGTAGAGGCGTCGAATCATTCCATGTAGGCTTTCACGGCCGGCGTCTTCATCAATAAACACTTCCGGGCTAAGTTGCCGTGGTCGATCTGTAAAACTTCTTCTCCCTAAAGTTTCGTTCTCAACTACGGAGAACATCTTCGGAGGTGAGTCAATGACTGGCTGCTAGGAGCTGGGGTCGCCGCTTATATGGATATCGTAGAGGCCGCCAACGCACGTCACGTGGCGTCGATGTGCAGCTATCTCTGGCTATCGTCTGTTCTCTCGATTGCAGGCAATCGATTGTCACGTGATTGATGCAACGTCGACCGCCATATCTTATGCAATTTTAATCCTTCTTCTTTACGATTAAAATTGTATTGATGTTTGTGGATTTCAATTGCCTCTCTACACATACGTGTATAATAATGCGACGTCCTCGCTAGCACGCTGGTTTCACCAAATTTTATTTCGTGATCTCCATCCTTAAAAACATGTTCTGCTACTGCCGATTTGTCTATATGTCCCAAGCGACAGTTTCTTTTGTGCTCCGTCAACCGTGTATTGATTCTTCTTTTTGTAGTTCCTATGTAAACCCTGCCACAACTGCACGGAATTTTATATACCCCTGGGGTGGCTAGGGGGTGACGAGCATCTTTTGTTGATCTTAGGCATTCACTAATTTTCTTAGTAGGTCTGAAAATGGTCTCTACGTGAAACTTGGCTAGTACTTTCCCAATGCGATCCGTGATATTATGGATGAACGGAAGAAATACTTTTCCAGCTGATGGTTGTTGCTCTCTCCTATTTTTAGGCATTTTTCTATTTGGGTGAAGTGCTCGGTTAATCTCGTTTTTCGTATAACCATTTTTTGCAAAGGCTATTCGTAAATGATTTAGTTCTTCTTGTAAGTAGCCTGGTTCACAAATATTATTGGCCCTATCCACTAACGTATTTATGACCCCCTCTTTTGCCTAGGGTGGTGGTTTGAGTTCTTATGGAGGTAGCGATCAGTATGTGTACCTTTCCTGTAGACCTTATGGCCTAAGGTCCCATCCGCCCGTTTGATAACTGATACATCCAAGAAGTTAAGTTGTCCGTTCTTCTCCTTCTCCATAGTAAATTTAATCTTTGGGTTGATGCTATTTAAGTGTACCAGGAAATCATTCAAGTCTTCTTCCTCATGATTCCATATTACAAAGGTATCATCCACATACCGATACCACTTCGAGGGGCGTTTTTTGGCCGACTGCAGTGCTTGATGTTCAAAATATTCCATGAATAAATTCGCAATTGCGGGACTTAGGGGGCTTCCCATGGCTACCCCATCGATCTGTTCATAAAATTCGCCATTGTACTGAAAATGGGTCGAGGATAGACAGTGTTGGAACAAGGCTACTACATCAGTAGGGAACATATCGGCTATATGGGAGAGAGCTTCATCAACTGGAACCATCGTGAACAAAGACACTATATCAAAACTGACAAGGATGTCATTAGGACCGACAGTAATTTCCCTCAATTTCTCAATGAAATGTAGAGAGTTTTTAATATGACTTTCAGTTTTGCCTATGTAAGGTTGTAACAAAGAGGCAAGGTGTCTGGCTAGTTCTTGGGTAGGCGCTCCAATTGCGCTGACTATAGGTCTCAAAGGAACATCTGGCTTATGTATCTTTGGTAATCCATATAATCTCGGAGGATAAGCCTCCGTTTTACAAAGATACTTTTTAACTTCTGTAGGAATGGAAGACTGTTTTATCAGACGATTGGTGGCATTCAGCACATTCGTTGTGGGATCCTTTTTCAACTTCTTGTATGTGCTGGGTTCCAGGAGATCACTGATCATCTTGTGATAATCCTCAGTATTCATTAAAACAGTAACATTTACCTTGTCAGCGGCAACTATAATAACATTCTTGTCTGCATTGATCTCTCGCAATGCCTTCCTTTCCCCTTGAGACAGATTGCTACTGGGTGGCTTAGCTTTGCGTAATATCCTGGAGGTTTCCATTCTAATTTCGTCAGCAGAATATGATGGTAACTGACGAATTCCTGCCTCTATATTAGCAATAATGTCCTCCATAGGAATCTTGGATGGAGTTATTGCAAAATTCCCTCCTTTAGACACAACAGAAAGTTCTTCCTTAGACAACTCTTTTTCTGATAAATTAATAACCGTTTGGGAATTGTTTGGAATCGGTGTTTCCTGTCGACCCTCTTGTAGACGATCAAACTTCTTCTTCTGCCTATTGGAAGACACTTCTGCACTAATCTCCATAGATCTAAATGTTAAACTGTCCACTTTGTTCCAATGACAAAAGTGCATAGTATTGCTAATAAGTAAATGAAGATTTAGCAGTTGACCATCACATACCGCCAGTCCTCGTCGTGTCTGATGTATCCGCTCACGTAGTAATGCCAGTTCCATACGAGAGTAAATACGGTTAGATTGTGCCGAATGAAACATTCTTCTAACTTTTAAAAACTTGGGAACTATACCGGTATCACGACAGCGTAGCAGAAACGTGAGTGAGCAAAGTTGTTGACCTTTCTTCTTGCGTAGGTTCTCCAGTCGTCGTACCCTAGTTGACATTTCCTCCCCGTAGAGGCGTCGAATCATTCCATGTAGGCTTTCACGGCCGGCGTCTTCATCAATAAACACTTCCGGGCTAAGTTGCCGTGGTCGATCTGTAAAACTTCTTCTCCCTAACGTTTCGTTCTCAACTACGGAGAACATCTTCGGAGGTGAGTCAACGACTGGCTGCTAGGAGCTGGGGCCGCCGCTTATATGGATATCGTAGAGGCCGCCAACGCACGTCACGTGGCGTCGATGTGCAGCTATCTCTGGCTATCGTCTGTTCTCTCGATTGCAGGCAATCGATTGTCACGTGATTGATGCAACGTCGACCGCCATATCTTATCCAGTTTTAATCCTTCTTCTTTACGATTAAAATTGTATTGATGTTTATGGATTTCAATTGCCTCTCTACACATACGTGTATAATAATGCGACGTCCTCGCTAGCACACTGGTTTCACCAAATTTTATTTCGTGATCTCCATCCTTAAAAACATGTTCCGCTACTGCCGATTTGTCGATATGTCCCAAGCGACAGTTTCTTTTGTGCTCCGTCAACCGTGTATTGATGCTTCTTTTTGTAGTTCCTATGTAAACCCTGCCACAACTGCACGGAATTTTATATACCCCTGGGGTGGCTAGGGGGTGACGAGCATCTTTTGTTGATCTTAGGCATTCACTAATTTTCTTAGTAGGTCTGAAAATGGTCTCTACGTGAAACTTGGCTAGTACTTTCCCAATGCGATCCGTGATATTATGGATGAACGGAAGAAATACTTTTCCAGCTGATGGTTGTTGCTCTCTCCTATTTTTAGGCATTTTTCTATTTGGGTGAAGTGCTCGGTTAATCTCGTTTTTCGTATAACCATTTTTTGCAAAGGCTATTCGTAAATGATTTAGTTCTTCTTGTAAGTAGCCTGGTTCACAAATATTATTGGCCCTATCCACTAATGTTTTTATGACCCCCCTCTTTTGCCTAGGGTGGTGGTTTGAGTTCTTATGGAGGTAGCGATCAGTATGTGTACCTTTCCTGTAGACCTTATGGCCTAAGGTCCCATCCGCCCGTTTGATAACTGATACATCCAAGAAGTTAAGTTGTCCGTTCTTCTCCTTCTCCATAGTAAATTTAATCTTTGGGTTGATGCTATTTAAGTGTACCAGGAAATCATTCAAGTCTTCTTCCTCATGATTCCATATTACAAAGGTATCATCCACATACCGATACCACTTCGAGGGGCGTTTTTTGGCCGACTGCAGTGCTTGATGTTCAAAATATTCCATGAATAAATTCGCAATTGCGGGACTTAGGGGGCTTCCCATGGCTACCCCATCGATCTGTTCATAAAATTCGCCATTGTACTGAAAATAGGTCGAGGATAGACAGTGTTGGAACAAGGCTACTACATCAGTAGGGAACATATCGGCTATATGGGAGAGAGCTTCATCAACTGGAACCATCGTGAACAAAGACACTATATCAAAGCTGACAAGGATGTCATTAGGACCGACAGTAATTTCCCTCAATTTCTCAATGAAATGTAGAGAGTTTTTAATATGACTTTCAGTTTTGCCTATGTAAGGTTTTAACAAAGAGGCAAGGTGTCTGGCTAGTTCTTGGGTAGGCGCTCCAATTGCGCTGACTATAGGTCTCAAAGGAACATCTGGCTTATGTATCTTTGGTAATCCATATAATCTCGGAGGATAAGCCTCCGTTTTACAAAGATACTTTTTAACTTCTGTAGGAATGGAAGACTGTTTTATCAGACGATTGGTGGCATTCAGCACATTCGTTGTGGGATCCTTTTTCAACTTCTTGTATGTGCTGGGTTCCAGGAGATCACTGATCTTCTTGTGATAATCCTCAGTATTCATTAAAACAGTAACATTTCCCTTGTCAGCGGCAACTTCTCCGTAGTTGAGAACGAAACGTTAGGGAGAAGAAGTTTTACAGATCGACCACGGCAACTTAGCCCGGAAGTGTTTATTGATGAAGACCCTTTCTTTTTTCAACTTTCCAACACCGCTATAGAAACGGAATAGCTTTTCACCCACCTTCTGACACTAATCCTGTCATTTAATTTACCATCAGCAATGCCCATCTCTCATAGACTTCACACATACTTGGAATCAACTTAGATGCTCTTTAGAATATTCCAGATTTTCTCTCTGAAATGGTCATTATACATAAGGAAAATATGGCTGTAGTACAATAAAGCCCCAATTATTAATATTGTTGTTGATTACATGTTATTGGATACTTCTTCATCGTACCACGATAGCTTGCTTTTCGTTATTCCATCCGTTGCCTAAGATTTTTCATAGCATCCTGTGTTCTCTTTTAGTAAGCGTCGTTTTCCATTGACGCATAGGGTCTCCGAAGCATAGGTACCTTTTGGTCTTAGTGTATTCAGCATCTTATGGTATATCTTTTTAGTCACCTGAAAATCCCGCGCCGGCTCTTGTGGCCGAGTGGTTCTAGGTGCTTCAGTCGGGAACCGCACTGCTGCTACAGTCGCAGGTTCGAATCCTGCCTCGGGCATGGATGTGTGTGATGTCCTTAGCTTAGTTAGGTTTAAGTAGTTCGAAGTCTAGGGCACTGATGACCTCAGATGTTGCGTCCCATAGTGCTTAGAGCCATTTTAAGCATTTTTTGGAAATCCCGATCTACTTTCCAAATCTGGATATACCGGGTGATCAAAAGGTCAGTATAAATTGGAAAACTGAATAAATCACAGACTAAAGTAGATAGAGAGGTACAAATTGACACATATGCTAGGAATGACATGGGGTTTTATTAGAACCAAAAAAATACAAAAGTTCAAAAAATGTCCGACAGATGGCGCTTCATCTGATCAGAATAGCAATAATTAGTATAACAAAGTAAGACATAGCAAAGATGATGTTCTTTATAAGAAATGCTCAAAATGTCCACCATCACTCCTCAACAGTAGCTGTAGTCGAGGAATAATGTTGTGAACGGCACTGTAAAGCATGTCCGGAGTTATGGTGAGGCATTGGCGTCGGATGTTGTCTTTAAGCATCCCTAGAGATGTCGGTCGATCATGATACACTTGCGACTTCAGGTAACCCCAAAGCCAATAATCGCACGGAGTGAGGTCTGGGGACCTGGGAGGCCAAGCTCCTTTTATACACGATTGTCATGCGCAGTCACTGACGTTTTGCTGTCCAGCGCCATCTGTCGGACATTTTGTGAACTTTGTTGTTTTTTTGGTTCTAATAACACCCCATGTCATTCCAAGCATATGTGTCAGTTTTTACCTCTCTATCTACAGTATTCCGTGGTTTATTAAGTTTTCAAATTTATACTGACTTTTTGATCACCCGATAGATCGCTGCTTGTTCCAACCCATTTCGTCGCATCTACCAAGTACTTAAGCTTCTTGATTCTTAGAATCTCCCGTGGCCCGTTATCAACTGTCCTGGACTGTCATGTATGTTCGTTTGTCCGTGATACTTTCTCTTGCCATTCATAAAACCGTTTACCTTCCCGACTGTCGAACTGACGTTGGCAGAAATAGCCACGTCATTGGCGAAAGCCAGATAATGAAGTACACTGCTTTCAATTTTGCTACTAACCGAAACAGCTTCATTGT
The DNA here is from genome assembly GCF_023898315.1 of Schistocerca nitens. NCBI lineage: Eukaryota > Metazoa > Arthropoda > Insecta > Orthoptera > Acrididae > Schistocerca > Schistocerca nitens. Next base: position 28,616,955 of record NC_064620.1, on the reverse strand, counting down.
ACTCTTTGTTGTTTAGCGATTTCCTCCATCCTCCAATAACCTTTCCTAAGACACAATTGAAGTGGGGAAGTCTGTGTCTTGTTGCAGCCTTAGTGTTTACCTCAGGGCCATATGAATTTAATTCTTCAACTTCATCTTGCTCTCTGGTGTTAGTCCGCACTGTTGCGACTGGTAGGGTCCTCAGGATGAGAGGGCGGAATCGATTGACTTATTGAGTTTTGGTTACAGATGTAATTTATATAATATTTATTGACAATCTGAAGAAAGAGCTGCACAGGGAAACAGATTTATCTTATCAAATAACCTGTCCAGGTAACTGGAATCCGGATTTAGCAGAGCAACGAATTGTTGGTAAAAACTCTATTCGATAATTTTAATGTGTTTAGTACAATGTCCGCCTCTGTAGCGCAGAGGTAGCGTTACCACCTACCATGTGTAACACTCCCTTATTATTTTCGGTGTATCCGCTCGTTCGCGGATCTGAATAGCAGCCCAAATTAAGTAATTAAATAATATGACCGTGTACCTAATGGGGCTGACAATCGGATTGGACTGCTTGGGAGTTGTTACATTCCATTCTGTCCTGCTCAAATGCTGCAATAATGAAATGTCTGGTGGCAAGAGAACAACAACACAGCTTCCCTAATCAAGACCTATATTCATACCAAAAACATCAAAACAAGGAGACAGCCACTGCCTTCGTCATACACTGTTAATAACGGCTAATCTCAGCACAGGTTTCTTCGTTATTCTTAGTCGTCACACGCAAAATCCAATCACTGTAATCCAACACTGTAATCCAAATAATGCCGGCGCGGTAGACGCGGAATTTCAATAACGGCACACAAATATCACTGATCGCACTCTGTTAATTAAACTTTCTCACTTTCCCGTATAATACTAACACAAAGGGGTTAAACCGCGGCGATGGCCACTCCCTTTGTCGGTAATCTGCATTATTTCAACTGCTGGCTTCTGCACAGCTCTCTGCCCGCCTCGCGGGAAACTCCAACACGCACTGACTACTACTCCACTCTCGCTCTCGCGACCTGACACACTAATCGATAGTTGCCCTGTCGACCTGTGTGAGTGCAAACTTAGTAGTAAGGGCCTGCGGACGCCTTACATCCCCGCCCTCGAAAACTTCTTTAGAGCCACAGGCGAAAAAGAATCGGCAAGGGAATTAAACATTGCTACATTTGAATGAAACATACAATACAAATAATAAATGGAACTACAGTTCATCAAAATAATCCCTCGACTCCGGTAGTGGGCTGCCTCCACAACAATTTTTACAAAAAGGTTATACATCTCATAAACATGGCATTGTCCAAATTCCAATTTTTTTTATATCAACCAGCAATAGTCACCTCTAGTCCAATATTGGATGAAACACACAACATATACACTCAAAAATTATTACTTAAACACATGACATATGAATTACTACACTACAAAATAGTTGTTACAAATTTTATACTCATTCTTAGATAATCTTTGACATGAAATATGCAATTCTAATTGTAACACATCACAAAACACAATGTAAATAAACCCTTCCCTCTTTCAATTGTCCATTTCACAGTTAAATGTTCTAACCTTGTCCTACGCCACTACTTCAAGGAGCTTGAACGCTCTCAGTTCAGACATTGGCCCTAATCGAGTTCCTCTTCCTCATCTGGGCTATTTCTGCTCTCGTGTGAGTAGTACCTTTTTATGTTTTCCACATGCTCCTTACCATGCACTCTCTTTGTCCGTGCATATTCCAATTCCACAGTGTTAGGATGACCAATTTTTATAATCCTGTACGGTCCCTTATAAACGTGGTTAAACTTATGTATTTCAGAGTTTATCTTCTTTGATCTAGCATGAACCTTTACTAATACCAGGTCTCCCACTCGGTAAGTTATCGGTTTCACTAGCTTATCGTGTCTTTCTTGTCTTTTCCTAGCCTTCTCCTTCATACTTAATTCCACTAGCTCCAATTTCCTTTCCCAGGTCAATGAACTTCCTGGTGGGTAGACTACCAACTCACGAAAAATACTATCGGGTTCTTGATTGAGCAATACTTCACATGGGGCAAACCCTGTAGAATCATGTGTGAGGTGATTCCTAACCCGCTCAAATTCTTCCAGATATTCTTTCCATGAACCATGCTTCCTATGACAGTAGGTTCGGCATAAACGGTTCAATTCCTTCATCGTTCGTTCCGCTGGGTTGGAAGCTGGCCTATACCTGGAAATGGCAATTTGCTCTATTCCGTGCTCATTTAGCATCCCTGTCCACTCCTTTGATCTGAACTGTGACCCATTATCACTCAAAATTCGCTTAGGAATACACACCTTTTGAAAATAGTCTTTCTCAAAATGGTTAATGATGGCTCTACTAGTAGCTTTCTTCAAGGGATAAAATTTTATATACTTGGAAACCAGCTCTTCCACTACTAAGATTTGTGTGTAATTCCCTCGTGAGGCAGGAAGTGGCCCAAAGAGATCCACTGCAACTATGTCCTTAATTGCTGTTGGTACAATTGGATGCATATATCCTTTGTGCTGTACTGTAGTCGTTTTAGATTTCTGACAGGTGTCACATGTACTCAGTATTTTACGTATACGCCTTTCCATGTTGTTGAAAGCACAATCCAACTTCAACTTTTCCAGACACTTCTTTGGTCCATAATGCGCATTACTATAGTGCGTATACCAAATTAATTTTTCTACCACATGCTCAGGCACACAGAGTTTCCAGTTCTCCTCACTCTCCCTGTTTCTTTTATAAAGTATCCCATTGTGAATATAATAAAATGTGCGAATCCTTTCCTCTCCTGCACACCTGTATTTGTTTTTAATTGTCTTTAATTTCTCATCCTCGTTCTGTTCCCTACGCACATTCTTTAGGAACTTCCTTATGAATTCTTCATACTGTACTCCCCTCATCAGGTTAATTCTAACTCCTTCTCCTTCCGGCCTGTCCACCAACATTCCTCTTGAGTCAGCTGGTAGTCTTGACAAAGCATCAGGTATTATATGTGTTGCTCCTGGTTCATAAAGTATCTCGAAGTCATAGTCTTGTAATGCCAAGGCCCATCGCGTTAGTCTGCTATGCCTCAATTTGCTTGTAGTCAGAAATGTAAGGGCCTTATGGTCAGTCACGACTTTCACATGCCTCCCGGCCAAATAATACCGGAAACGCTTAAACCCCCACACAATTGCCAATGCTTCCCTTTCAGTAATCGAATATTTTCTCTCCCAAGCATTTAAACTTCTGCTACCGAACGCTATTGTTCTTACACTCTCACCATTTCCGCTCCTCTCTACTTGGTATAAATGTATTCCTAGTCCATAGTCAGAGCTGTCTGCTCCTAAATAAAAATCCTTGGAAAAATCCGGGTGGTACAATATATCTGCATTATATAGTGCTTGCTTGATATTCTCAAACTAGGTTTGGCATTCTGCACTCCAATGCCACGGCATCCTCGCCTTGGTCAATTCCCTCATACTCGGGGCATTAAGTACAGATCCTTTGACAAATTTTCTATAAAACTCACAAACCCCAAAGAATGCTCGCAACTGCTTCTTACTATGAGGAGTCGGAAAATTTCTAATAGCCTCCATTTTACTAGGATCAGGATAGATACCCTCCTCGGATATTATATGGCCCAGAAATTTTATCTTTGATTTGCCAAATTCCGACTTGTCCAGGTTTACAGTTACCCCTGCGGTTTCAAAAGCTGCCAAGATTGCATCCAGTCTATTTAAATGTTCTTCCCATGATTCGCTTGCTATCAAGAGGTCATCCACGTAGACGGTGACCCTCTTAAGTAACTCCTCGCCTAGTATTTTATCCATCGCCCTTATAAATTCAGACACTGACACATTTAGCCCAAATGGCAACACTCTAAATTGATAGCACCTTCCTCCATAAGTAAATGCCGTATACTGGCGAGACTCTGTGGCCAATGGTATCTGCCAGTAACCAGCAGTCAAATCGATACTACTAAGCACCTTTGCTCCTCGGAATTTTTGAATTAGTTCTTCTATAGTCTCTGGTTTGTCCCTCTCCGGTTCGATGATTTTGTTCACTGTTCGTGCATCCAAAACTATCCTCACCTTTCCATCCTTCTTATCAACGACAAATAGGGGGTTGTTGTATTGACTATTGGCCCTTTCTATAACACCAAGGTCCATCATCCTCTGTATTTCTTCATCTACTGCTCTTCGTTTCGCCTGGGGAATGGAATACTGTTTTATATTGAACGGTTTATGGTTCTTTATCTTTAGCTTACACTCCACCCCTTTCATGATACCTGGCCATTGAGAAAATACTTTACAACGCCTGTATAATACTGTGGCTAATTTCTTCTTAGTCCTCTCATCTAGGTGTGTCATCTCCTCCAACTTTTTTCTGATCTTATCCTCTTTATGTCTATCCTCTCGTGCTAGTCCCTCAAGGTATATCAACTCTTCTTCTCCTAGTTCCTCTTCCCTGTATCCCGTGGTGGGTTCCTCTTCATGACGCAAATTTACTCTTCTGAATTCTTCCTCTTCTTCGATTGCATTCCCCTCAGCAAACTTTAACCTCTTCTCTTCTCCCTTTCTTCCTTTGACCTTGATAGTACCTTCATCAAAACTCACTACTGCATCAACTTCATTCAACCAATCTATCCCTAAAATAATTGATGTGTTCAATCCGGCTACCACCAAAAATGTTGTTTCGTATTCTTCTCCCTCTATCTCGAAGGTAATCAACACTTGTTCTTTAATAGGTTTACTCCTTGCACCCAACGCGTTCTCAATTCTTACTCCACTCACTGGGAAACTAGGCAAGCTAATATTTGCTTTTAGTATGTGTTCATATAACCTTTTGGGTACTGCACATGCTTCACTACCTGTATCGACTAATGCCTCGATATTCAGTCCACATAACTTGATCCCTATCATGGGTAGCATGGGTTCTTTGGGAATCCCACTTCTTTCCTCCAGTAGATCTTCTCTCAGGTCTCCACCATTGTCGTGTCTTAGTAGGTTCACCCTGGTCCTCGTAGCTCTCACTCCCGATCGGACCTCATCTGGAGTGTCATTCAGTTTTCCGGTCTCTCCACCTCTTCTATATGCACCGTATCATTCATTCTCCTATCCCATCTTCTCTCATGATCTCTTGGTTCTTCACTCCTTCTCCAATCATTTCTCCATTGACGTTCACCACCATGGTTCCTGTATCTACGACTGCCACCTCTTCCTCTATAATTAGACGAATTACCAAAATGATTCCTTGGGTCATTACTTCCCCCTCGGTTTTGATCATTAGGTTGATTGTGTCCCTGTGATCGAACAGATTCCAATTGTTCCAGTATTTTCATTAAGGCCTCCCTATCTTCAATTAGGCTCCCGGATACAGTTTCTTGCATTCTCTGGCTCATTCTTCTTTTTATCGCTGATATCATTACGTCATCACTTAGGGGTTGTTCCAAGGTCTCGTTCAATTCCCACAAATGTTCGGCAAACTCTCTCAACGTTCCTCTCCATGTACTAGGTGACTTGCGATGGAGTAGGTCCTCAATTGCTGCACATTGATGGCTTTTGGACCAGTATTTCTTCAAGAATTCCTCTTCAAACTGATCATAACTAGTAGTCCCTTCCTTCTTCCTGACTCCCCAAGTGAAGGCCTCACCTTCCATTCTATCTATTGCAAATTGAATCTTGTCTGAGTCCTTAAGATGTGCAGGGAAAACTCCTTTTAGCCATTTCATAAATATCATTGGGTGCAACCCTCCTTTCGGTCTAAATTTCTGCCCTGTATTACTTTGGATGCACCGATTATCACTGCTCATCAATGTAACGACCTTATCTCCCCCAATGGCTAAGGTGGCATTGCTAATTCGTTTATCAATTTCTTCTGACTTGCTCTCCAATTGCTGCACTCCCTGTTGTAACTGCTTTACTTCCATTTCAACCCTCTTGTTATCCTCTTCTCGTTGCACGGCTATAGCATTTCTCAGATTGACAGCTAGTTGATTTTGCCTATCTCCTATCCCCTTAACAGCATCGTTGCATTGTTTCTGCATCTGCGTCACCTCGGCGATTCGATGATTGCAACTTGTTTCCACTTCGTTGATTCTTTCTCCCAATTCGGCTTTCGTTTCTTCAATATCGTCTTCTATCTTTCTTGTTAACTTTCCTTCCACCTTCTCCACGTCTCCCTGGACTTGGTCTATGCTCTTCTGTAGCTTCCTCTCTCTTTCGTCGATGTCCATCTTCAGTCGTTCTTGTAACTCCTGCATTTCCTTCTTCAAATTATATTCCATCTTGATTTGTGATGTTTTGATCTCTTGTAAATCTTCCTTTAGTGATTCTCTTGTTTCTTGTGAACTCTTCTCTAATGATTCTCTGAGACCTTTCTCTAATAATTCTCGGGATATTTCTTCCCTTTCTCTAGCTTCTTGTGAACTCTTCTCTAATGATTCTCTGAGACTTTCCTCTAATAATTTTCGGGATATTTCTTCCCTTTCTCTAGCTTCTTGTGAACTCTTCTTTATCAAGTCTACCAACATCGACCACCTATCAGCGTCCTCTGAAACTGGCTTAGCTCTCATCGTTTGTCCCGGTGTCTCAGGCTAACTAGTTGAATGTGCTGATGGGCTTCCTAATGACAATCCACAATCACTGATTCCTGAATCATCTCTGTCCTCCTGTCCTGTCCCTTTCCTTTCAACTACTGCCTCACAGACCTGCTTATCTTCAGCAGACATGTTTGGTTTATTTCTAATGCACAAGAAAGTAATACAAAATAACCTCTAATAACCCAAAACACTCCTAATTTCCCTGAAACTAATCAAACAGTACCTGCAATCCTTTCAGTTAGTCCCCAAAATGATACTACATGCATGAGTACCGAACATCACAACTCTCAAGAACCTATTAACTTCCAATAACAATTTCCACATACACAGTTTATGTAAAAAAAAATGTTCTAAACAAGATATTCATAACACTCACAAAATCTATAAATGCAAAATCACCAAAACAATTACCATTTATACAGTGCAGTGTCCATAAATAAGCATGCTATATTTCAGAGTATGTTTCGAAAATTTTTCGGAAATTACTACGATTGGGCACTTTTCCTAATGTAAATATCAGTTAAAAACTGTTTATTTATCGCGAAGACTGGACACTGCAATTTACTGTTATGTCAACCAGTCGTCTTCACTCACCAACCGACGTTACCGCGAGTCAAGATGTTTTGACGTTTGAGGTGGGCGTGGCGCTGTATTGCTGTCGAAGCTCGCGTGAAGTTGAAGATCTGCTACAAGACGACGTAGTTCTCCGTCGGCCGCTCCGTGGCGCTGCAGGCGGGCGTAGTTTGTAGTTTGGCCGCTAGATGCCGGGACTGCGCACGTTGTCTCGAAGTCGCGTTGCTCCGTGGTAGGATGTCGTGTGAAATCACCTTGCGGATCGAAGCTCTTTGGTGCAACTGCTACACGGGTCTGCGTGACGTCACTCAATAATTGCGTCGCCGCAACACATTGTCGTCAGCATAACAGTTTATGGGTCCACACGAAGCCGTCCGATTTTCACTGTTCAAAAACAATTTCAGTCGAAATACTACCGCTAAACACATTTTTAACAACTTTTGTGGCGAATTCTCAGTTCGTTTTGCTATTTTAATGTTCACACGTGTCTCTCTTTGGTGTTCACTTTCCACAGTTTTTCGCGCGGATTTACGCATTTGCACATTATACCACAGTTTATTGACACTATTGTTCTATTTAATATGGCAATAAAAACAGTTTAGTCACAATCGTAAGATATTATTACTTCGTATTGTTCCAAAAAATGCACTGTTCCTTGTCACGATTTTAAAGTTTATGCACTGTCCCGATCCAAATTGAAAAATTAATTTTCTCGCGTTAAGCACGGTAAAATTACCTATTGTTCATAACGATTCGTCCGAAACTTGCACTAGTCCTTTCACGGTAAGCCAAGGGTGTAACACTCCCTTATTATTTTTGGTGTATCCGCTCGTTCGCGGATCTGAATAGCAGCCCAAATTAAGTAATTAAATAATATGACCGTGTACCTAATGGGGCTGACAATCGGATTGGACTGCTTGGGAGTTGTTACATTCCATTCTGTCCTGCTCAAATGCTGCAATAATGAAATGTCTGGTGGCAAGAGAACAACAACACAGCTTCCCTAATCAAGACCTATATTCATACCAAAAACATCAAAACAAGGAGACAGCCACTGCCTTCGTCATACACTGTTAATAACGGCTAATCTCAGCACAGGTTTCTTCGTTATTCTTAGTCGTCACACGCAAAATCCAATCACTGTAATCCAACACTGTAATCCAAATAATGCCGGCGCGGTAGACGCGGAATTTCAATAACGGCACACAAATATCACTGATTGCACTCTGTTAATTAAACTTTCTCACTTTCCCGTATAATACTAACACAAAGGGGTTAAACCGCGGCGATGGCCACTCCCTTTGTCGGTAATCTGCATTATTTCAACTGCTGGCTTCTGCACAGCTCTCTGCCCGCCTCGCGGGAAACTCCAACACACACTGACTACTACTCCACTCTCGCTCTCGCGACCTGACACACTAATCGATAGTTGCCCTGTCGACCTGTTTGAGTGCAAACTTAGTAGTAAGGGCCTGCGGACCCCTTACACATGCAAGGGGCCTGGGTTCGATTCCCGGCAGGGGAGTGGGTGTTGTGTGTCCTTCATCATCATTTTCATAAACATTGACACGCAAGTCACCGAAGAGGCGTCAACTGAAAAGACTTGCAATACGGCGACCTAACCCCGAAGTGGATATCCGGGTCAATAAATGCCACACGATCATTTCAGTTTTTCATGACAATAATAAAACAACCAAGAACACAAGAAAACAATCTGAAACAAGCAAAAGCTAATTTATACTTGGTTTAGAGATGGAATATTTAAAAGAAATTCTATAATCAAATGCCTTAAAGTGACTATCAGTTGTTTATCAATGCCCAAATTAATTTAAAAACATGATTAAGAACTATAACGTTAAGAATAAAAGTCGGTGAAAAGAAACTTCAAACTGATTTGAGCTTAAATTAACTACAATAATCACAACAGTCGTTGCTTCACTAGTGTATTCAATGACCCTCTGCCGTAGCATCCCGCCATAACCATCTATCTTGCTATCTGAACATCAGCCCATGACGGCAAGTAAAAATACATGGAACTACCCCATACAAACCAGAAACTGTTTAGTAATAGATACAGGAAATACAATTTTCCTATTCCATTAAGAAAATGTGGCACCTCTCGTACGTATCTAAAAGTAAAAGAAATAAATAAAAAAAATAAAAAATAAAAAAATTATCTAACCACTCGATTGTCCAATTAGTCACACCCAATCAACGTGATATCTGTATGACGTACGGGGAACATAAGACATTGTGGGCAGCCAAATTAATGTTAACACTTGTAAACACAGTGTAGTGGAGCACTGTTCATGGACAGCCGTCGGATGGCGCCGATTTAACAAGAAGCATGGTACAGTACACGTTCAAAAGAGTATGCACACAAGCGCGGGTAGCACCCCCCCCCCTCCCCGCCCTCACACACACAAAGTATGTGCTACATATAGTCAGTTTGTCTGATATAGGGGGAACATTAATTCAGTGTAACAGGTTCCAACACATCCAACCTCCTCATCTCACATGGGGACCGCCCGGAAATCGGTTTTTTATACGTACAGTGCGTGTAGATCAGAAGTCGAACATTAATCTTCTTAAGCATTTGGACGCATTTTTCCGTATCAAGCGGCGACCTCACACATTCCAAACCCCAACACTCACCTTGCAGGTACACTTCCGCTTTCGACAGACGAATACCATGCAGCTTGCTCGCACCCATCACCGTTCTTCCCTCAGGCAACCGAGCTGACAGACGCACATTTCCTCAGTCAGGGAGTCATGCGACGTTCGCCAGCAACACACCGTCAGGTAGTAGTGGCTTACTAGGGAACCTTGGCTAGACAGTGTGTAATGGTTCTTTATTTACGTGACCATTACGGCACTCCAACCCCAGTTCTCGATACCAGTAATATCGTACTACTTTTCTACGAAGTAACAGACATATTTTTGTGACAATATTCACACTTGGTTTTATTAACGTATAGGTACTCCGATGTATCGATATATTACAGTGATATGGTTCTTGTGTGTATTCATTTCTGTGTGACTGTCATAATCTTTGCCTTTCTTGTAACCGGTTTGGCACGAATGCGCACAGAGCAGTCCTTGTTTCACTGTGCAGAAGTTAAGTTGTTATTTCGCTTTGTAAAAGAACAGTCAAATCTTGTGTTTGGTTAAAGTGGAAACTAAATATGTGAAGATTGATACAAAAGTGTTTTCTTGATGATGTGACAATTAAGAAGAAGTACATGTGAATTTAGAACAAGTTTAATGAAAATGTGGATCTTGAACACCAAGTGAAATATTATTTCTACCATACCATTGTTCTGATCTGCGATTGTTTGATTATTAAGAATTTCCTGAAAAACGCATTTGTTAGGTCTTCAAATATTGCTAAAATACAGATCTGGACCTTCTAGCAGTCAAAGTGGAATCAGCCTAGAATCAAGAAGATGAGCCATAACAACTTCGACGAAATCTACGTGGGAATCCATTCAAGATAAGTGCCAAAATTAATGACTTTTCTGCAGTGACCTCATTATTTGCAACTTTGTTGTTGCCCGATGAAGCGAACATAAGCTGCGTGAGCAACATTATTAATCTGATTTCTAATCTACTTTGCATGTGGTGGTATTGTTAGAATTGCCACACTTAGCGCAGTACGTAACACTACGTAAACTCTTCCACAACATCCAAAACGACACTCGCTCAATTGAAAGTTTGACTTTTATTACCTTAACGATAGCGTATTTTCTGTGTGCATCTGTCACTTATGAACAAGTGATTTCTACATGTAATATAAAAATTGTAACTATTTGCTATTACCTGCCAGAGGCTAAAGGCTTGCGAGAGAATGCTTAATGTTTGTTGGCGATTAGAAGAAGAGCTTAGCGCAGTTCCACAGGATACCTGTTACTTGGCTGCGCCGGAATAGCTGACGTTGGAGGTGAATAGTGGCTGACAATGCTGCACCGAGGTCCCGAAGCGCAACATGCATTCCAGATTGCTTGCATGACAGCGCGTTAACGGCCAATTGCGTGGCAAGCGCGCATGTAACGCGCGCAGGCTATTACTGCCGGGAAATTAATTTCCGTGCATAGCGGACGTTTCTGCTCTTGCAAGCTGTCTCCTATGATAATTACCGGCAGGGTCACCAGTCATAGAGTTTCCCATGGCACCTTCCTCTCTGTTCTTTGTACAGCACAGATTTTTTAATTTTTATAGTGTTCCGTAACTCTTCATATATGGCACGTGAAAAATTAAGTTGTCAGTACTGTACCTTCTTAAAATTTTCCCATGCGATTATGGTATGTAGTCAAAATAAAACAAATATTCCGTATGACTCCAATGGTGTACTGTGCTTTTATGTTTATTTCGACGAGGCTGTCCGAGTTGCAGGGCGACTACAAGTTTTGAAAGTGTGTCTTTGTACCTTGAAGAGAGAGGAAGGTGCCAAAAACTCGATTCAGTTTGGCGTAACAGATTTCAAACTCATGTCCACCCACCCTCACGTCATTTTGTGCACAATCAACAGTAGCACTAAATCTAAACTGTAGTTTACTAGCCGTCCGGTGTGGCCGAGCTGTTCTAGGCGCTTCAGTCTGGAACCTCGAGACCGCTACGGTCGCAGGTTCGAATCCGGCCCCGGGCATCAATGTGTGTGATGTCCTTAGGTTAGTTAGGTTTAAGTAGTTCTAAGTTCAAGGGGAGTGATGACCTCAGATGTTAAGTCCCATAGTGCTCAGAGCCATTTGAACCATTTTGTACTTTACTCGGTCGTTATAATTAAATTTCCGCCACTTCAGAGGCCCCCGTGTAAACTAAGTGATCGTGGGACAATGAAACTTTGTCGAAATACGAGGGCAGTTCAATAAGTAATGAAACACATTTTTTTTCTGAAACAGGGGTTGTTTTATTCAGCATTGAAATACACCAGGTTATTCCCCAATCTTTTAGCTACACAACACTATTTCTCAACGTAATCTCCATTCAATGCTACGGCCTTACGCCACCTTGAAATGAGGGCCTGTATGCCTGCACGGTACCATTCCACTGGTCGATGTCGGAGCCAACGTCGTACTGCATCAATAACTTCTTCATCATCCGCGTAGTGCCTCCCACGGATTGCGTCCTTCATTGGGCCAAACATATGGAAATCCGACGGTGCGAGATCGGGGCTGTAGGGTGCATGAGGAAGAACAGTTCACTGAAGTTTTGTGAGCTCTTGCGTTGTCATGAAGAAGGAGAAGTTCGTTCAGATTTTTGTGCCTACGAACACGCTGAAGTCGTTTCTTCAATTTCTGAAGAGTAGCACAATACACTTCAGAGTTGATCGTTTGACCATGGGGAAGGACATCGAACAGAATAACCCCTTCAGCGTCCCAGAAGACTGTAACCATGACTTTACCGGCTGAGGGTATGGCTTTAAACTTTTTTTTGGTAGGGGAGTGGGTGTGGCGCCACTCCATTCATTGCCGTTTTGTTTCAGGTTCGAAGTGATGAACCCATGTTTCATCGCCTGTAATAATCTTTGACAAGAAATTGTCACCCTCAGCCACATGACGAGCAAGCAATTCCGCACAGATGGTTCTCCTTTGCTCTTTATGGTGTTCGGTTAGACAACGAGGGACCCAGCGGGAACAAACCTTTGAATATCCCAACTGGTGAACAATTGTGACAGCACTACCAACAGAGATGTCAAGTTGAGCACTGAGTTGTTTGATGGTGATCCGTCGATCATCTCGAACGAGTGTGTTCGCACGCTCCGCCATTGCAGGAGTCACAGCTGTGCACGGCCGGCCCGCACGCAGGAGATCAGACAGTCTTGCTTGACCTTCCGGCGATGATGACACACGCTTTGCCCAACGACTCACCGTGCTTTTGTCCACTGCCAGAACACCGTAGACATTCTGCAAGCGCCTATGAATATCTGAGATGCCCTGGTTTTCCGCCAAAAGAAACTCGATCACTGCCCATTGTTTGCAACGCACATCCGTTACAGACGCCATTTTAACAGCTCCGTACAGCGCTGCCACCCGTCGGAAGTCAATGAAACTATACGAGACGAAGCGGGAATGTTTGAAAATATTCCACAAGAAATTTCCGGGTTTTTCAACCAAACTTGGCCGAGAAAAAAATGTGTTGCATTACTTATTGAACTGCTCTCGTATTTGTAGGGACATGCTAAAAACAACTGGCGTACAAACCATTCATGTAAACACAGTTTTAATTTTCGCATGAGAGGAAATACGTTTGTTAATTGTGTACTATGTTTACTGTCCCTGCTGTAAAGTTGCTCAATGTGACGACCATTTGCATCCAAAACAACGTGAAAACGCCTGAAAACATCTGAGGTGAGTTGTTAGCTACCTCCATCACAATGTTCATCTTCAATATCCAACTTCTTTTATCGTCTCCTTGATAAACCCTGACATTCCGGTAACCACACAGCCAGATTTTACACGGGTTCAAACGTGGGAAGCTTGGTGGCCACGCAGTTAGGAATGATCGGCCACATTTTCTGTTCTGTCCAGATGTCTTACAGAGTAACCGAGTCACCTCACGAGTAAAGTGAGATGGAACTCCATCGTTTATCTACTCTTCCGCAGATCAGGGATCACACGTTGGCAGATCACAGTAACGTGTCCCGTACACGCCGCATGTCATTGGTCTTTGGGGTCCGGGGTCCTCCCTACGTCGCCCTACGAGTACAGGTGCCTAACGACAAGTCACGTCACTAACACAGTAGGCGTGTCCAGGTAAAGAAAAAGGATCGAGAAGAACTTAGTGGTCTATTGAAGGACAGATGACGATTTTTAGCAATTTCCTGTTGTCAAACTTGTACTTCAAAGGAACAATGAAATACATGGCTTAAGATATGAGAAGAGGAATGAAAATGGTGAGGTTATAATGTACCGATGTTACAGTTTACAGAGGACGTAAATGTCTTCGCCAATAGTAGGAGTAATGAAAGCTTTTGGATGTAATGGGCCAAATACTTTGAAGTGGATACCGACTATGGATATGAGAAGTAAACGTAACGGAGACCAAGAGTGGCAGGAAAGTTAGTGGCACCATAAAAAAAAAAAGAAATTTGGAAATTTAATTTGACCATCCAAACTAACTTTTTTTTCTAGAGACAAATTAAACAATGTAGGAAATATATTTTGTTTAGCTGCCATGGTTACTTTAACCAGCATGACTCCTTTCCTAAGATTTTCGTTCGTGAAGAAGGTATCCACAGCAGTACGTCTTTCTTATGTATATATAGGAGTCTAAATTTTATATTAATATTGCGTTTCTCGAGACCTGTTCAAAAACATACGTGATTCACGTCATATGGAACTTTGTGTCCGGCACTGAAGCGTGCTCTGGTAGCCTAATTGTAAGGCGACCGCTCGTGACAAGTGGGAATTACGAGTTCGAGTCCTTACCTGGCACAAATTTTTACTATCGTTGTTCCATTATACAGCTAATTGTGAGCCTATTAGCAACTGCGAAAATAGTTCATGTTGTTCAAAAACGTATCATAAAGTACCGGTCACGTAATTAACGCGTTATTACAAAAGTGACTTTCAAACTGTAGTACTAACGCATAGCGCAAGTACATGGGGTAGCACATCTCGTCCACTTACTGGAGCCGAAAGAAAACAGATGGAGACACAAAGAAAATCCACACCCTTCATTCGGTCAACCGTCTTCAGTTGTGGTTTGTATGGGTGCACTCAAGCATAATTTAAGAATACTCAGCACTATAATAAATGCACCCGTTTTCTAAGAAAGGAGTTACGGCTCTGATAATTTACATTCCCCATAAATGAGTAGCATTTCCACCTTCTTTTGGTTAGTGTCCAATGTATTCAGACGACACTGAAGACGGTTGGCTGAATGAGCAATGCGCATTTCCGTTGCGTTCCTCTTGTTTACTGTCAATTCCAGCAAGTGGACGAGTTATGTTACCTGCACACTGTGTGCAGGTGTAGGAGAATCGAAGGCCGGCCGCGGTGGTCTAGCGGTTCTAGGCGCGCAGTCCGGAACCGCGCGACTGCTACGGTCGCAGGTTCGAATCCTGCCTCGGGCATGGATGTGTGTGATGTCCTTAGGTTAGTTAGGTTTAACTAGTTCTAAGTTCTAGGGGACTTATGACCTAAGATGTTGAGTCCCATAGTGCTCAGAGCCATTTTTTAGGAGAATCGAAGACAATGTAGTGCTACGTGGATAACACCCTTTGATAGGTGTCTGAAGAGATCTTGAGGAGAGGAAATGGATTACTGAATAAAAAGAATAGGGTATAATTTGTAAAGTACGTTCTGCTGTTCATATTTTCGTAACGATCGAATATACAAGAAAGGCAATCGTGTTGGTTAATGCACTTCTAGTAGCTAGGTGTTTGCATGATACATTTGCTTCTGGACAAACAGTTATTTGGTATGGCTGAGATAATTCGGACACCATGTTTGCTAGTAAAAGAAGGAAGACCTCTGAAGTACACTGGCACTCGAAAGTTTTGTTAAATAAAAAATATATGAAAAAGATACGTGTGAAGATACCTTTCTGGTGCACGATGGAGAATAACTCTGAAATTTGAGGAGATATGAGGACAACGAAATGTTAGCTAAGTTACACAGAGCATGAGCAAAAGAGGTAGTAGAAAGACTTGGTGGGAGACCTTTATAGGTATGAGGTTCATTATAATTCAGAACGTACTCCGGGATGTGTAATAGTTAACTTTCTTCAGCAAAGGAAAACAGAGAGGAAAGAATATGGCAGACATTAGAATGTTTCGATCATGATGATGTTTGTATTGCGGGGCACTGAAATGCGCGGTCATCAAAGTCCGTACAAAGTCCCAATTTTTTCACAGTCCGATTTTGCCACTGTCACGAATGATAATGATGAAATGATGAGGACAACACAAACACCCAGTTTCCGGGCAGAGAAAATCCCCAACCCGGCCGGGAATCGAACCCGGGAATCCGTGATCCACTGGCAGCAACGCTAGCCACTTCACCACGAGCTGCGGGCAGAATGTTTCGAGGGTGTAGGATCTAGGGCGAACGTGTTGATCGAACTTTGTTACGAGATAGAAAGACATGGAAAAAGCCAAGAAACCAAACTAAAGACCGATAAGTCGTAATGAAATTTAAAAGAAAAGTGTGAAGAACGAGTTGTTTCCCAGAATACTTCTGGGGAAGCAGGCCAAGCAGTTGATTAAGGGTCGAACAGAATTAAATTATAGAGAGTCGGTCGTCAGTAATTTCGGTCAGCAATATGTGTTTTCTGTCGTCATCCGACATTAATTGCAGTTGTAGACCACTGCCCTGTCATCAGCTGTAATGTCTGTAAGAGTAAATGTCCGGACAAAACGTTACCAGTATTATCTGCAAATGATAATTTACGTCACGTTTCTGCGTACAGTTGACCAGCAACTACAGTCTGAAATATTACTCGTGGTAATGACTAGTAAGCGTGTGTACACGCAGGAAGCTCCGCTGCACTTCACCGATTCGAAATGTAACGACGTTATGCAGTGTTTTAAGTTCGTTTGTCTGCCGTTACCTACGATACGATGAGGTTTACGATACAGATGCAATCACGAAGCTGAAATAAGAAATTTAGATCCACGCCGTTCACGTATCGTAAAGCTCTCAGTTTTCAACAAACGGGTTATCTACTAATTGTTTTTTGTATGACATTTTATGGTTCAGACCGATAGATAACACATTTTTTCCGGGGAGAATGACTGAATTCATTTATAGAGCAGTAATGCTTTGTATTGTCGATTGTGTATTTCCTTTATAAAGTCCACATATTGTCAGAGCTTCCTGTTCATTTTCACCTTTCTGTTGATTCATTTCCAATTTCCAACTTGCGAGCTTAATACCTCCTGCGTCACTACTAAAGACATCCATTTCACACGAAAAATTTTTGAGCACGTCTTGTTATATAGCACAATCCAGAACTAATAGGTTTTCCTAATGAAAGAGTTTCACAACAAAATCTGTAATGACAGAAGATATTTAAAGGAAAAACACGCAAAGTGTCTTAAGAATCTTTACGCTTTATAAATGCAAGGCTATTACCAGTTTAGTCAATAACTTTTAGTTTCTTAAGTATGTAATACAAGTCGCTTATGACATATCATTTTGTTCCATGGCCACGTCACACAGCACCTACTTAATATAATCAATCATTATTGGTTTCCCACCTTAGGCTTACAGGAAATGAAAAATATTTTGCACTAAACGTATTTTGTTTATATGTATAAAGGATCTCCTGTTGTCATTGCTGTTTCTGCCTCTTGCTTACACATTCTCCAAGCGACTGTTTTTTTCTTTTATTAGTTACGGTCGAAGGAAACTGTATATGACATTCACTGCTGGCAACTTTATGCCTTTCTTCGAACCAGCTTTTCCCTGTCTGCATTGGTGTTTATACTACTTCATTTCAGCTTTGTTAGAATTCACCTGAGAAACGGTAGTATATTTTCAGCTGTTCTGTTCTCAGCACAGTTTTATGCTTATTCATTCGTTACAGAGCGTAACGAAGTTCATTTCGTTCTCAAACTTCCCTAACAATGAAGGAAAATGAAGTTGTTTGTAAAATATGTAAGCAAGGGGCACCAACACCAATGACCACATAAGACGCCTTATTAATGAAGGAGGAACGCGTTTTGTGAAAAAATACATTTGCAGTAAACTTGAAAAGAAAAACCGAGTAATAATTGATTATATTATTTCGTTGCCTGGATTTTCGTCTATGCTACTAAAATATGGGGAAGGGAATATTAATATACCATATTATTTAACTACGTTGGTAGTAACTTACGCCAACGGCATTGCCGCAGTGGTAACACCAGTTCCCGTCAGATCACCGAAGTTAAGCACTATCGGGCTGGGCTTGCACTTGGATGGGTGACAATCCAGTCTGCCGAGCGCTGTTGGCAAATGGAGTGCACTCAGCCCTTGTGAGGCAAACTGAGGAGCTACATGATTGAGAAGTAGCGGCTCCGGTCTCGTAAACTGACATACGGTCGGGAGAGCGGTGTGTTGGCCACAAGCCCCTGCATATCTGCATCCAGTGACACATATAGGCTGAGGAGTACCGTTGGGCCTTCATGGCCTGTTTCGAGGGTGTTTAGTTTTGGTAGTAACTTGTGAACCACAATGCCACTAATAACAGTGTGATAACGCAGTTGGTTTATTAACAGATAACAGCAGTGGTCCTCAGTTAAAACCTCTGCGGTGACGTTTCGTCCCAATTCCATTTTCCATTTCACTCGGAAGATATCACACAGAGATGGGTATGATGTCAGTGAATAGTTTTGTATATCTATCACCAAAGACCTGTCAATATATAAATTTTAACTTCAGCAGATACTACCTGTAGAAACCTACATTATAAAAGTAGACTCACGGGGTATTTCAGGTCCCATCGTCAGTGAGTCCTTAATAGTTTGCGGTAACAGATCACTGACGAGAAGTTTGTCTCAGAATTTGTATCCAGCCACACCCCTCAATATGGTTCTAATATGAATAAGTTGTGAGGTCTCTTTCAGTGAAAATAAACGTCGAAAGGTTAAGGAACACACGCAACGACTTCAGGTGACGAGATACGTGTCAGAGGGAATTATTTCTCCAGCAGCAGTCGACTTCGAAAGTTTTTCGTCCATACCTCAGTGCCTTAATGCTATTCTAGCAGTAGGCACTAAATGAGAAATTTCTGTCTTAGTTACGTCGAACACTTGGTTCCGAAAACGATTCAGTTAACAAGAAGTACAAGTTGCTAAACTCTGTTTATTTGTCTTTTCCTTCAACCCAGTTAGTGTTCTGAATTGTTATTCACACAAAACAAACATGAGGTACTTATACAACTTCATTGTTACCTGTTCCTATTTTCCTTTCAGTGAACTGTTACGTTATTTTGGTCATAACGCAGTTTACTTTCAAGACTATTGTTAGTCTTGTTCTCTTACGTATTTCATCCATGCTGATGTTTGTCTGCAGTAGGGACAAACAGCACCATATCATCATCAAAACTAAGGTGGTTCACATACGTTTCAATAACACGTACATACTCCGGCGTCTTTTACGTGACTGTTAACAGCATGTACATGAGATTTCTTGGAACATTGAATTCACCATGCTGTCTTATAAAATTATTTATTTAGGCTGGTTTTGGTCTTTGATCATCAACCGTAAGGATGTTCAGTGCGCGGAAAGGGTTGCAAATGAATATTTTTATAAGCGAGCGCTTTTCATTCGTTTTTCCATGTACGTATTCATCGTTTTCCCAATTAAACAGTCAGGAGACTACTGATAATACTTTGAGTAGAATAAATTCACTTCTGCCTTTAGTTCTAAATCTCCCATTATCCTCATCACCTTTAATGGGCGTTGTACTATACTTGCATGTATTCTTCAGGATGTCAACTTATGATGACTCAATACATTGTGATGGAACACTCAATACATTATTTCTGACGGGTTGCTGCCCGTGGTGGCCGAGTGGTTCTAGGCGCTTCAATCCGGAACTGCGTGACTGCTACGGTCGCAGGTTCGAATCCTGCCTCTGGTAGGGATGTGTGTGATCCTTAAGTCAGTTAGGTTTCAGTAGTTCTAAGTTCTAGCGGAGCGATGACGTCAGATGCTAAGTCCAAGAGTGCTCAGAGGCATTTGGACCATTCTGATGGATTGCAGGGGTTTTGTTGACACTGGGGCAAACACTTTTTGTATGTTGATGAATCCTAGAGTGCCACTTCATACTCGCTGATCAATGTTCATCAGTCTTCAAGGATATACGAATGGTCTGCTGCGCTGTAACCAGTAACAGAACCAGTTTGTTCTTCAGTAGCATAGATTTTTATTTCTTTCTGTACTGTTGGTGATAATTGTAGTTAATGACTTTCATGGTACAGAGAAGAGTATGAGAGGTCTATTTTCCGCCTGTGCCTTGAACGGAAATGTAGGAATGCTGTATTGAGCTGTATGAATAATTTGTAATGTACTGACGCTGAAGAACTGCGTATCTTGCATTTCTACTATTTCAGAACTTAAAAAGAAAATTAGGTCTTCAGTATGGAAGGAGCGCTGCTGGCTTGACCTCTTCCGTCGATTCACGAGGTAACTTTCGTCCGAGGCACTTGGAACCTTTAGCAGTGCCTTCTTTGCTTTAACCATCTTATCGGAACACGCACTTCAAAGGTTTAAATTCAGACTCTAAATGGCCGTCGTCAGCAATAGATAAATTTCCAAGGTGCTGTAACGTTGTGAGAAGGCATCAGTATTGACAGCCACATGGATCATGTCGTTGTCCATAGTGTAGCCCTTCCCACCAAGCAGTAAATCGAATAGATCCTGTTCGACAATGTGTTGGATGCTGCTCTGAATTGCTACTATCGCCAGCGCCCACGTGGTGGACGTCATCAGGAATGTCTTGCGAAGCCTGGACGATGAACTAATGGCCGACTCACTCCTGACGTAATCCCCATCGTGCATATCTGCGACACCCTTGACAGACGCGTTCAGGGTCACGTTGTTGCACTACAGAGTCTTTGAAAACTCTCACGGGGTATAGTTCAAGAAGAAGAACACATACCACAGGGCGACCTCCGTAGATTTACACAGATCATGCCATCTAGGTGTAACGAGTGAAAAACGCTCACGGAGGATGGAAACTACACGCTACTGAAATTTTCAAAGTCCAGCGAGAATCATCCAGGATGGAGGGGTGAATTATTGTTTCCAGTTTGTTTTCGATATCTGTCGAACATTTCAGTTCTTTTGGTGTAAACGATCGATGGTCTCATGATGTCTTGTCGTGTACTTAATTTGTGAAAGATAAGGGTACTTTTGTGAACCCTCGTCGCCAGTTTTGTTAAGGCCTGGTCGCTACTGCTCTGGAGGTCGATTTGCCACTGCTGTTAAGGTAGGCCGTGTTTGAGATTTCGTGCATCGGCCTCTGCTGCAGTACACCGCTAAGACGATTTATCCCTGCGACTATTACACAGCTGTACCCCAAAGTCAGGTAATAGGATAGGAGAACGAATGTTCTACAACACGCCAACAAATTTGTAAAAAATTCATTCAAATGAGGTAGAAAGATTTACTTACCTCTGCGACTCGTCGAATAATGAAATCTGCAACACTGCATCTAATATAACAGATAAAAGGCCCTCAATGGCTAAGTGCAACTAATAGGAGGTACAGTACACAGCAAATGTGATTTACAACAACTGTCTGTTCACTTCTAAGAGTTCATTAAACGACGTTCCCTGTTTAACTCAGCCCTTGACGATGATCTACAACCAAGTGGAAGAGAGCTACTCTTCTATCTTCCGAGTAGGCTTCTGTCAGTTGTCATCCGGTCATTGGCGGATTGTAGTTGGCCGGTAATTGGCCATCCTCAGCGTCGCCCCGTGGCGCTGGTGGACGAACGCTTGTTTCGAGTCTCTATATCACTGGCACCTGCTCACATCTTCGTGCCTATGATGCTTTTCCCCTGGCTGTGTCTTATTCGCACGACACAGCAGGTATAAATTGGTAACATTCTCAGTCCTCAATTATTTCTCAATGGACTGCAGCAGACGCCAAAGTCAAGTTCCCCTAATCCTCCTGAGCAGTGTATTTTGAACAGCTGCTCTATAGTTCTATAGATTGCGACACTGGAAGGTTAGCAAGACCAGGTTCGACCGTGGGCTGTATGTGGTTTTCAGGCGGTTTCCCACACTCGTGTGGAAAAATACTGCACTGGTCCCCAATGTTTGCCTCAGATAATACGTTATAAAAGCAGTTGAAAACGATTACACACAGAACACAGTTTATACAATTCACAGGTAGGCGGCGCAGTGAGCTTTCTTCCCTTAAGTAAGTGATGACTGCGGCTACAGCAAGTTAAACAAAATAACGTTGTCAGGACTTGAGTACAGTGGAGCATACAACAGATGGAATCGACGCAAACTAAAAGAAGGAGTAGCCAATTAAAATGAGCACATCGCTCAGTTTTCCCACACTTTCATTTGTAAATTTGTGGTAAGGTCTTATGGAACCAAACTGCAGAGGTTATCAGTCCCTAAGCTTACACAGAACTTAATATAACTTTAACTAACTTACACTATGGACAACACACACACCTATGCCCGAGGGAGGATTCGAAGCTCCGACGGGGCGAGCCCTCGGACCTTGACAAAGTGCCCCTGACCGCTCGGCTACCCCACGCGACCTCACACTTCCATAGAGGATAGAAATGCCATCAGTGAATCTTATTTTCATACCTTTTGGTGCTCATTACCGATAGGAATTACAGCGTAGGGTTGTTGGATGGTCTCCTGTCCAAAGATCGTCAAAATTCCGACCTCGTTGGAGGGCCCTGACGCAAAGCTCCAAACTTTTTCAACTGGGGAGAGAGCTGGACTGAAGAATGATCAACCCCGCTCCGAACTGAGCCCAGCGAGGACTTGGCTGGAGACACCCCGGACAGCGATGGGATAACAGCTTGAATGTCGTCCGCCGTACGTCCTAAAAACCAGGAGTTACGGTCTGGAGAGCCGTTTCATTTGGTATCAAGATCCCTTTGTTTGACATCGGCGGTATCATTACAGTACAGTGGTACGTCGACGATGTTTCACGTCTTTTTTTGTTGCTCTTCATGGCAAGCTATCATGGGATTACATTTCAGCAAGATAATGCCCACCTGCAAGCGGAAAGAGTTCCTAATGCTTGTCTTCGTGATTGCCAAAATATACTCTGGCCAGCAAGAACGCGGGATATCTCCCCTGCTGAGAACTGTTGTAGCATCATGGGAACGAGCTCCAACCAGCTCGGGATTTTGACGTTCTAACTCGCCGATTGCCCATAATTAGGCACAATGTCCTTCAAGGAGATTTCCAACTTAGCTTGTGAAGCTTTTCGTCTTGAATGAATTATCAATTTTTTATGAGATTGTAACCATTTATTCCCCTGTAAATGTACATCACATCCATCGATTTGTGTCCCATTCGGATAATTCAACATTTACTGACTACTGTTTCGGCAGTAATGTAAAAGCACACGTGGAAACTGAAATCAAAATGTCACTATAATGATATGACTGGAAGCTTACTATTACTGTAGTAAAACATTTTAGAATCAGTGAAAACCAGTAACGTTTAGCCATTAGCAGCACGTAACATGGTATGGGCTGAGCAACATCATTCATAATAATAATGACTGTCTGCGAGGTGAAAGTTTTGTGAAGTTGATAACTACGATTAAGCAGTATTTCATATCACATTTTATCACAATTAAGCTCAAAAAGATTTCCTAACATCAGCATAGGGACTGAGCAACATAATTCGTAATAATACTGACTGCCTGCGAAGTGTAAGTCTCGTGAAGTTGATGCCTACGATAAACCAACATTTGATACTGCATTTTATCAAAATTAAGCTCAATAGGATTTCACAAAATCAGTACAAAGAGTGCCGAAATTACGAGATCCTAGATTATATAGTACACGTATGCAGAACACTGAATATGTAATCACTTTTTCCATTACATTCAGTACACACTGCCACTATTTTGTGGCTATTCTTAATATGAATTATATTTCACTTTCAAATAGTTAAAGAATTTAGTAAATGTACGAGGGTCACTCCAGAAGAAATGCACACTATTTTTTTTTAAATCCATCTTTTATTCTACGTGTTTGAAACTTTTATAGTGTTTTACATACATCATTTACGAACGATATTTTCATTTCTCCACATAATTTCCATCCCTCTAAACTACCTTACGCCATCTTGGAACAAGCACCTGTATACCCACACGGTAAAATTCTGGACCAACCTGTTAGAGCCACTGTTTGGCAGCATGCACAAGGGAGTCATCATCTTCAAATCTTGTTCCACGAAGAGGGTCTTTGAGTTTCCCAAAGAGATGATATTCACATAGAGCCATGTCAGGACTATAAGGCGGATGTCTCAGTGTTGTCCATCCGAGTTTTGTGATCGCTTCCATGGTTTTTTGTCTGACATGTGGCCGTGCATTGTCGTGCAACAGGAAAACATCCTGATTTTGCCGATGTGGTCGAACGCTACTCAGTCGAGCTTGAAGTTTCTTCAGTGTCGTCACATATGCATCAGAATTTGTGGTGGTTGCACTTGGCATGACGTCCACAAGCAAGAGTCCTTCGGAATCGAAAAACACCGCCGGCCAGAGTGACAGAGCGGTTCTAGGCGCTACAGTCTGGAACCGCGCGACCGCTACAGTCGCAGGTTCGAATCCTGTCTCGGGCATGGATGTGTGTGATGTCCTTTGGTTGGTTAGGTTTAAGTAGTTCTAAGTTCTAGGGGAGTGTTGACTACAGCAGTTAAGTCCCATAGTGCTCAGAGCCATTTGAGCCTTTTTTGAAAAACACCGTAGCCATAACTTTTCCAGCAAAAGGTGTTGTTTTGAATTTTTTTTTCCTTGGGTGAATTTGCATGATGCCACTCCATTGATTACCTCTTCGTCTCTGGTGAAAAAGTATGGAGCCATGTTTCATCACCTGTCACAATTCTTCCAAGAAATTCATTTCCACCATTCTCATATTGTTCCAAATGTTCGCTGCATACCGTTTTTCTTGTTCCTTTGTGAGCAACTGTCAACATGCTGGGAACGCAACTGGCACAAACCTTTTTTAACGCCAACACTTTCAGTATTCTGCAAACACTTCCTTCCAATATCTCAAAGTAGTGGGACTATTCCTTCACTGTGATGCATTTGTCAGAAGTCACCAATTCGTTAACTCTCTGCATTTTGTCAGGAGTGTGTGCATTACGAGGCCTGCCGCTGCGAGGACAATCCTCAATATTGCCGTGCCCGCTTTCATCACGTAACCTGCTTGCCCACCGACTAACTGTACTGCGATCGACAGCAGCATCTCCATACACCTTTTTCAACCTCTTGTGGATGTTTCCCACTGTCTCGTTTTCACAGCACAGGAATTCTATGACAGCACGTTGCTTGTGACAAACGTCAAGTGTAGCAGCCATCTTGAAGACATGGTGTGACGGCGCCACTCAAGGGAACAGGTTGACCTAAAGTTGAAAACAAGCGGAAACGATGTATCTACACAATGTAAAACTTTCACACATGCAGAATGAAAACTGTATTTAAAAAAAAGTAGTGTGCATTTTTTTGCAGTGACCCTCGTATTACAATAGTATACGAACTTAAATTATTTAGCACTGAGTCTTTAGTTTAATGAATCTGTCAGATTGAAGTATTCATTTCCATTGCATTTAAGTTCAATTAAAACAGTTATATATCTTTTAATAATCTTTCACTCAGTAAAAATAATGATAAGAAACGATCCTACCGGTGGTTCATGACTTGGGAATACCATTAATACAGAAGCCTGTTTACAGTGTACCAGAAAGTACTGTAATGTCAGAAAATATCGAATCTACGACACTGTCTTACTATGTTGCACTGCTAAATGCCACAGGCTTATGTTGTGATAACTGCAGACGGTGCTTCGTACTGCATTCCGTGGCAGTAATAATTGGCAACGCGTACTCCATTCTGTAACGAGCAATTTGTATTAATTATGCCTTAACTATGCATTCTACGGATCGGAGCGTGGAATGTCAGATCCCTTAATCGGGCAGGTAGGTTAGAAAATTTAAAAAGGGAAATGGATAGGTTAAAGTTAGATATACTGGGAATTAGTGAAGTTCGGTGGCAGGAGGAACAAGACTTTTCGTCAGGTGATTACAGGGTTATAAATACAAAATCAAATAGAGGTAATGCAGGAGTAGGTTTAATAATGAATAAACAAATAGGAGTGCGGGTTAGCTACTACAAACAGCATAGTGAACGCATTATTGTGGCCAAGATAGACACAAAGCGCATGCCTACTACAGTAGTACAAGTTTATATGCCAACTATGTAAGTAGGCTGTTTAGGTTTTTTTTGGTAACGCCACCTCTGTATGAAAATCACTGGCTGTGCTGTGTGCAGTCTGTGGCTGCTTTGCATTGTTGTAATACTCGCCATTGTAGTGTTAGGCAGCTGGCTGGGAACAGCGTGTAGCGTTGCGCAGTTGGAGGTGAGCCGCCAGCAGTGGTGGATGTGGGGAGAGAGATGGCGGAGTTTTGAAATTTGTCATGAACTGCTCTCTATATATACATATATATGATGATATCAAGGTAAATACATTGTTTGTTCTCTATTAATATCTTTCATTTGCTAACTATCCCTATCAGTAGTTAGTGCCTTCCATAGTTTGAATCTTTTATTTAGCTGGCAGTAGTGGCGCTCGCTGTATTGCAGTAGTGGGAGTAACCAAGATTTTTGTGAGGTAAGTGATTTGTGAAAGGTATAGTTTAATGTTAGTCAGGGCCATTCTTTTGTAGGGAATTCTGAATGTCAGATTGCGTTGCGCTAACAAAATATTGTGTGTCAGTTAAAGCACAGTCTTATGTAAAATTATTCAAAGGGGACGTTTCATATGTCGACCCTTAGCCGAGGATACCTCACTGGAATCTTCTGATTTTTTTTCTTGTAGTTTGTGTAATTAGTGTAGATTTTGTTTATTGCTAGCGCGTAATTGTAGAGAGAATCTCCTTTGTAGTTGCAGTCTTTCATTGTTGTACAGTAAAACAGGTGTGGCACGCATGTAGATTTGCACCAAGTATTTCGCAGCTGCAATTAACTAGATATTATTTTCAGTGCTATGTTAATGTGTTCCCCTATTTTTGTTCTTCAAATTGTGTTTTTCTGTGTTGTCGTGTGAAATACTATGACAATAATGGCGTGTAATTAACTTATCGAACTTGGTTCTGTCCCCAAAGGAACAAAAAGTGCTTGAAAAAGGTTTTAAATATGCTCCTCCCCACCCTCCATCAGAAAAACAACTGGATGTTATGAAAGTTGATATTGAATATGCCTTAACGAAAGACACCACTGCAAAATATATAGTTGCCAATGCACTAAAGAACGAAACCAAATTCGTGTGTAACATCCCACGGTCTATTGACTTTCACACCCTCAAGTCCTTAAAACAGAAATTACAACAACAAGGTATCGTTGCCACAAAATCTGATAAAGGCAACAGTATTGTGCTTTTGAACAAATGTGATTATGTGGATAAAGTTAATGATTTTCTGAATACCACAGGCTTCCAAGTCCTTCCTAAAGACCCTACTAAATTGTTCAAAGAGGATGTTAAATATGCAATCATTTCATGCAAAAGCATATTCTCTGAATTTGAAGTACAACTGTTAACTAATATGAACCCATTGCCTCCTAGAATGTACGGGCTTCCTAAACTGCATAAACAAGATATTCCTATTCGTCCAGTTGTATCATCATTCACTGCTCCATCTTACAAACTAGCCAGTAAACTCGATGTCCTAATTAAGAGCAAGACTAAATTTAAACCAAAGCATGGTATTTCAAACTCTGTGGACCTAGTAAACAAGTTAAAAGGTATATCTGTCTCACACAGTGATAAATTAGTATCCTTTGATGTCAGCAGTTTGTTTTCTAACATACCAGTAGTAGAATGTATTGACATTCTGACAGAGCTGATGCACAAGTCTAATGTCAATCCTGTGGAATTGAATGACTTGAGACTGGCCACACAGACCTGCCTTGCACAGAACTATTTCCAGTTCCAAGGCACTCTTTATAAACAATTAGATGGCTTAGCTATGGGTTCCCCTCTTAGTCCACTGTTGGCTGAAATATTTATGGACCATTTTGAACAAAATTTTCTAAAAACAGAACCTTTGAGTGCAAACATCAAATACTGGTTTAGATATGTAGATGATGTCCTGTGTATGTGGACTGGTACTACAAGACAACTCAACACATTCTTGAAAAACCTAAACGGTCAACATAAAAATATACAGTTCACTATGGAAATTGGCAACAAATCCATAAACTTCTTAGATCTCACCATTGACATCAGTGCACACACACATTGTTTCAAAATTTACAGAAAAACAACAACTACAGACACAGTAATACCTTCTTGTTCACAACACCCCATAGCTCACAAACATGCAGCTTTCCACTCAATGGTACACCGTCTCATATCCATCCCTATGTCCAGAGATGATTTTAAAGCAGAGTTAGATACAATTAAATATATTGCCTCAGCCAATGGCTACAATCCAGTTCTTATTGACCACATCTTGCACAGGAAACAAAACCGGAAAATTATACCCCTCCTCTATGCCCCACCTGCTTCCCCATCCACTGTCTGCAAGAAATGGTGTACTCTACCATTTCTAGGTCACGTATCACAGACTATAGCCAAAGCACTGAAATCCTGCAAGTATAGGGTTTCATACTATGTCAGGAACACTACAGCCCAGTGTGTTTTTAATAGCAAAGATAAGATCCAGTTATTAGCCAACAGTGGGGTATACAAAATCACCTGTTCTGATTGTGACAAATTTTACATTGGTCAGTCAGGCAGAGACATATCAACTAGGCTGGCTGAACATAAACGCAGCTGGAGGTTGCAGAATTCAGACTCTGCATTTGCTGAGCATGTACTGAGTGAGGGTCACAACTACCAGCCAGTGTCCCAAGTACTTCACTTAGCAAACAAAGGCCATAAACTCAACCTGCTGGAAGCCCTGGAAATTAACAAACATCTTGCTCACAGTCCAGCTCTCATCCTAAATGACCAGGCACAACTCAACACTTCCCCTCTCCTAAACTTCATATAATCATCTTTGTTGTTCATTACTTCCCACACTCTCTCTCCCTACATATTCCCATTTTCCTGTAGTCATTAAGTTGTTTTATTTGTTGCAGTTGTCTTTGTATTCCACATATGCTGTAGTTTCAATAGTTAAGGGTTTGCTTTTAACTTGTACTTGTATTACTGTCCATGTTTAACTCCCCTTGTAGTTGTCTCATCAAATACTGTTCATATTTTACTTTGCTCATTTATTTAATGTAAACTGGTATACAGCCACTGCTTTGATTATAATGTTAATGTTAAAATGCAGTACCACCACACTCTCAAACTGTAGGTTCCCTCAAACACCTCAATTTTCCTGCATTTATTAATTTCTGTTTATCGTATTGATATGGCTTAAGTTCCTCGTGTATTCTGTATTTACATTGACAACTGTCTCTTCTTTTTTAATTGGTTCTGTATCACTCTCCATGTTTCATACCTCTTGATGCAGCCTTGCCTAGTACTAATTTTATCTTATTTCAATAGTTTTGTTTATCAATAGAAACTGTTATATAGGCATGCTATTCTTATTTTGTGCTAAAGGTTTTCCTGTCAACTCCATGGTTATTTATGTACTGTTCCATTTTTACTATTTCATTGCAAAGATGTTACTCACTGTATATTTCTACTTCACCCTAGATGTGTTACTTCTCTTCCAATGTTGTCTGCTAACATTTAACTTCTTTGGTGATAATACTCAGTAAATGCCTGAAGATGGCCTTGTAAGCCGAAAACCGGTTAGCAATAAAAATAATATTGTAGAACAAAAGCAAACTGGTGCTTTTCATTTATTATTAAAAATAATTACAGAGAAAGATCGCATTTCCATAGTAATGACTATCACAGAGACAATGAGAGAAACAGACATTATGGGAACCAGAACTATTATTATCAAGGGAGACAGAATACTTTCAGACGCAACAGTTCAGTGCGCAGTTACGATTCAGGGAGAAATTCTCCACCACATGACCGACAAACAAGAAACTATGAAATCTACCGACATGACGACAGACGAGATAATCATAACGACAGACCTGAATTTCATCAGAACTGGTGGGATTCAAACAGAGCAGGGCATTTTCGACAACGTGAATTTGTAGAAGTTAGGTCTCCAAATCCCAGTAACGACGCGCGCCAACAAAGAGACAAACAATGACTCGCATAGCAGGCAGCCGCGTGCGCCCGCTGGCTCAGGGAAAAATAACATAGACGCTAACCTTGAGAAAATTTTTAGCATTCTTTACCGATGTGCCATATACCACATGATAATTCCACTGAAGCTGAAATTCTGCGTACTAGCAAGAGTAAAGGTTTACGCCACATTTCACATGTAAAACCGTTTATTGAAAGATAATCTGCATTTTAACTTTGTCTTTGCCATAAAACTTTTCACTTCACATTACTAGTATGCTTTGTAAGAATTAGAAACTGTTAACATGCAACAATGTTTGAAGTTAAATATCCAGTCTAGGTTAGGTTAGGTTAGGTTAGGTTAACCTAGGGAACATTTTTAAACAGAAATTACGAATGCATTGTTATTGTGAACAGATGACACAGTGTTATTGTGTGTGTGCATTCTTGCTTGTTAGTTGCACGATTACGTAATGACTATAAGGCTCACATACTTCGAGCATATACAGGTACTGCTAATGAGATTTTAATGCAACATTTTCGTTTGCTTGAAAATACATCCTTTATTTGAAGTACTGTCTGTGGGATTAAAGATGACTTAGCATTTGGTTTCTTTGACAGCTACACTATTATATCGCGACGCTACTAATGAGTGACAATTTACAATGTTGCTATTGCGGTGTTTCTGTTTTATATCTGCACAGTTTTCTGAATTCTTCTGGAAAGAAAAACATGTTTTAGTAGTAACTTTTGTGGTATTGCTACAATGAGACAGCCTTTTTCGTAGCACAACAATACATTACATTATAGTGCTTTCTTTATCACGGTAAGGTACGTCATAACTATGGTATCCATACACAAAGCATTTCACTTTCGTTTATGATGAGGTAAGTATATTGACTTCAGCAGAACTTTGCTTACAGAGGACGATAAATACGAGACTTCCACAGAGATTATCTTACAACATGACGCACAGTTTAGCGCTACAGGACACGTATTTGAGTGATTAATTTTGTACTTAAAACATTTATTTTTAAAGATTTTTGAATTGCAAAGAAAGTTTTCCGTGATACATTTCATTCCATTGCTGTAATCTGTAACACATGAGGGTATAATTACATTAATCTTCAGAGGGGTACACGCTTACTTTGTGTACCATGTGTGTGGCAACCACAAGGAACCCTACCTAATATGGTATTTGCTTATACAACTTTACACATCGGTACCATATTTCTCTAACACACAAATTACACAGCTATCTGATCATGTAACTGAGAGATAAACATTTTTTGTTTACAACATTAGTGACAGATGTTTACGTAATTACACAGTTGAATAACTTCACACGTATGAAATTGCATTTTGTCAGTACTTTGTGAACTGTTCATATTTTTTTGGAACCATTGTGATACTATGAGAGCTTTGAATGATGTATTTGGTATGGGATCATGATTTTTAAAGTACGTTTGAGGTTGATGACACTATTGAAATGAGCAGAGAATTTTTTTAGGTTTTGAAATTATTGGAGGAAGCTACGACGATTTTGAGAGTTGACTGAGGTGTTATGATGTTATTTTTACGACGACGATGTGTATTATGCTGCTGAGGTATGTTTATGGTCAATAAGCTGATGCTATATAAGGAATGTGATGACGTGTTTATATGTATATGAATAATGAATAGAAGTTAGGGACTATGGTTTGTGAAAAAGGTTGTTGGAAACCAAGAATCGTACTTTAAGAGTTATGAAATGTGTGTATATGCGTGAATGTATCACAATGCTGGCGAAAATTTTTTGGATGCTGTTATATTTATAGGATTTTGTTTCTACAGATTTGTAACCCAAATTCTTGACCTGTGAAATATATTTATGTGAGACTGTCACTGTAGCGGAAACTGGTGTCATAAATATTTCGGTAAGAAAGTTCAGTGACCACCTGCACGTAATGCATCGTGGGCACCCAGCTGAGCGGCCAGGTGTGTCAGACGCCTGGAGAAAAAGCCATTATTGCGAGCCCTTTTCAGCGACACAGGTAGAAAAAAAAGAAAGGGAGGCCATTATCCTCGCTATTGACGTTCCTTTGTAGAGAGCATCGCAAAAACGACACGGTCGAACTTGAAAACATATGTTGACAGTGTGGAGCTCTTAATTTATGATATTTACAGAAATGCCTAATGAAATGACGCGAAATATTTTTACATCTGCACACCTGATTATGACAAGCGTCTTTCTATGAGAGTTGAGAGAATGTCTACTAACTTATGAAATGTCACATGACTATTGAATGATATTTTTATGCTTTGGTTTGCGTAATTGCTTATTTCATTTGATATCTAGTTTCTAGCTGCACTGCAGCATTGGTTAAAATAATAAATAATAATTTTTTCAAAAAAAATGAGGGAGCACAAAAAGACATTTACCTTCACAGGAACTGCAATCATAGTTTTCTTTTCAAGTACTCGTTAATTTCTTTTGTTGAATAAATTGTGATGCATCACTCTAGTGTTAAGATGTGACATAGGTATTAGACATGGCCATTTTTAGTGTAATACTTTTTCTGCTTGAACTTTGTCATGTTTAGGTATAAGTTATGCTGTTTGCCAGGCATAGTGCTACTGAATTTTAATTTGTGTTACTCTGCTAAGCCAGATTTATTTTTCTTGTTTGCTGCACATTGCCTTATATTAGTCGTAATATTGCAATTGCTTCGCTAATTTCTAAAATGCTGCTTCCTTTGCAAATCTGCACTTTTTTGTCATTGCTGTTTGCGTTAATTGTTTTATGTGCTGCTGCATTGCCTCGTCCCTTAGTTTAGCATCTGAGCTCAGTAGATTTAAGTTAGCTTAAGAGGCGGTAGACTATATAAGAAACTAGTTGTGATGAATGGAAAGAAATGCATTGAAGGTATATGAAAACGTTTTAGGCCAAAATGAGTATTGTACAATGATCCGTAATTATTTTGAAAGAAATATGAACAGAGCAGAGAAAGCAGGTATTGATAGGACTTTTTGGAAATAATGAGGAACGAAGGGAGATCTCCAAGAAGTAAAGAAAGTTTTGTTTGCAAAATACTGCAGTAAAAGAAACCCTGTCCTTTCCTTGTGTTATCCCACTATGTGTTTGTGTACCCATGTGTATTTGTTTTCTTCCTGTCTCTGTGTACTGTTTCATAGAATTTTTTTCTCTTCTAATACTAAGCTACATTCACTATGATGAGGAATACTGTTATCCTCAAATATAATTTGCATTAATAATATGTTATTTTCTTTGTAAAGATTTTTAGACATTATTTATTCTGTTTTGTGTTAATGCTCATGTGTGAAGTTGATTTTTCAAAATTTATTCTGATCTTTATGTATGTACTTATGTCATTATTTTTGTAACACTGATGTATATGTTTATTTCTATTCTATTGTAAAACCAGTACTACAAATGTTATCTGTATTGTTATGTTATTTAATGATGTATTTTGTACCTTTGTAACTGTATTCTTCTGTTATAAAATTGTAATTGACACCAGGTCATCAAATTAAGTAACTTGTAAGTTACATTTCACTGCACACGTTTCTATTGGTCATAGTATATGGACAATATGTGACAAGTAGGGACTGTTAGTGTTTGCACGTGTGTTAATAATTCAGCAAGGGACTGGTTAACAGCATTGCTGGTTCTCAGGACAATTCAAATACTTTGTGAGTGCACAAGTGGTGGTTATGGACTTGCTCTATTATCCGCAAGACTCTTCAATGGTGATTGTGCACCTGCATAGTCACAACAGATGGCTGCTGGCCATCTCTACAAGGACTACAGTGGGTCTGCATCTTTGGTGGCCCACCAATACCGTAATCTCTACCAGGACTACAGTGGGTCAGCTCTGTGATGACCTACCCACCAATACTCTTCAAAACTTCGACTGACTCCGCTGTGGGTTTGCTCTGTTGTGGCCCATGACCTGTCTGCATGTCGAGAGTCAGCACTGTCTTTCCGTTGGAAGGACAACGATACTTCTTCAAGACTGCATGGAAATCCACTACTTCCGTGTGCATTTTCTTTTACTGCTCAGACTTTGAGAAAAACACTGCAATGTGATGAATGATCAGGACTGTCTTTATGGACTGTGAGAAAATTTTAGCTTTTGACCAACATTGTATCAATAAGTGTGTGCATTTGATTTCTTTGTTATTGTAATTACGATTATGAAAAATTTTAACAAATATGTATTGGCCAGAGCCCAAAAAAATTTGTAAAATCTTTTGTGGGGAGCATGGGGGCTATGTAAGTAGGCTGTTTAGGTTTTTTTATTGTTAACGTCACCTCTGTTTGAAAATCACTGGCTGTGCTGTGTGCAGTCTGTGGCTGCTTTGCATTGTTGTAATACTCGCCATTGTAGTGTTAGGCAGCTGGCTGGGAACAGCGCGTAGCGTTGCGCAGTTGGAGGTGAGCCGCCAGCAGTGGTGGATGTGGGGAGAGAGATGGCGGAGTTTTGAAATTTGTCATGAACTGCTCTCTATATATACATATATATTATGATATCAAGGTAAATACATTGTTTGTTCTCTATTAATATCTTTCATTTGCTAACTATCCCTATCAGTAGTTAGTGCCTTCCATAGTTTGAATCTTTTATTTAGCTGGCAGTAGTGGCGCTCGCTGTATTGCAGTAGTGGGAGTAACCAAGATTTTTGTGAGGTAAGTGATTTGTGAAAGGTATAGTTTAATGTTAGTCAGGGCCATTCTTTTGTAGGGAATTCTGAAAGTCAGATTGCGTTGCGCTAACAAAATATTGTGTGTCAGTTAAAGCACAGTCTTATGTAAAATTATTCAAAGGGGACGTTTCAACTAGCTCTGCAGATGATGAAAAAATTGATGAAATGTATGACGAGATAAAAGAAATTATTCAGGTAGTGAAGGGAGACGAAAATTTAATAGTCATGGGTGACTGGAATTCGTCAGTAGGAAAAGGGAGAGAAGAAAACATAGTAGGTGAATATGGATTGGGGGGAAGAAATGAAAGAGGAAGCCGCCTTGTAGAATTTTGCACAGAGCATAACTTAATCATAGCTAACACTTGGTTCAAGAATCATAAAAGAAGCTTGTATACCTGGAAGAATCCTGGGGATACTAAAAGGTATCAGATAGATTACACTGGTCAACACTCATTTTCTTGCCAAGGATATTTGAGTGGCTTTAGGATGGGTTAGTGGTGCTGAGGACAAATATAGCAACCATTTATGCAGTTTGGCTCTAGTTTTTGAGATAATGCATGATTTATTCAAAAAATTAGAAAAAATTGCTAATACTGAACTCGAGCGCTACAAACTACAATGAAAAAAGAAAATAATCTTTATAAATAGCTTCTATGAAAACCTGATAGGCATTTGTCCACGTATAAAACATAATTGAAAAGTTTCTCTATAAGTATATCATTTTCCGTCCATGACGAACCGCTTCCTGCACGTTTTCCTTTTATAGGTCTCTTCAGAACAGTCACGTTGCAGATTCCAGCAATAATCTGCCATCATATGCCTGTCCCATCTTCCTTTATATCTTTCCTCTATTCCTTTCATATCTTGATGGAACCGCTCTCCTTGTTCCTCACTGAAATCACCTAGATTACGAGGAAATCGATCCAAGTGGCTGTGAAGGAAGCGCAATTTTATGCTCATGTTAGCTCCTAAGTTTTGAAAGTTAGTGAGCATGTTTTTGACCAGTTCCTCGTAATTGGGAGCTTTATGATTGCCCAAAAAACATTTCACAACAGCGACAAAAGTGTTCCAGGCCGATGCTTCAGTGACAGTCATGACACTTGTAAAATTGGTATCGTTGATGAGCCTGCGAATTTGAGGACCATCAAATATTCCTGCCTTAAGTTTTTCACTACTGAGTCCAGGGAACGTATTGCAGATGTATGTGTAGCAATTAACATTTCTGTCTAAAGCTTTGGTGAATTGCTTCATTAGTCCTAACTTAATATGTAATGCTGGAAGAACAATCTTGTCCCTACTAACCAGAGGTTCATTAATGATGTTTGCTTCACCAACAGTCATATGTTCCCTTGGAGGCCATGTTTTCTGCTTCCAATGTTCGTGCTTTGTCCTACTATCCCACATGCAGATAAAACATGGGTGCTTTGTGTATCCACTTTGTTGTCCAAGCAAGAAGTTCACCATTTTCAAATCAACACAAATCAACCACTGGTGCTGCATATACTGAATTTTCTGCAGAACCATCTTGATGTTAGCATATGGTTCACAAAGTTTTGTTGAGTGGGCAATTGGAATAGATGCGTAACGATTGCCATTGTGTAGGAGAACACATTTTAAACTTCTAGTGGAACTGTCTATGAAGAGACGCCAGTCCTCTGGTCTATATTCCGGCAGCCCCAATTCAAGTAAAAGTCCAGGTATATTGCTGCAATACACTATAACCTCTTCTTGGTTGAAGTATGGAAGAAGGTTTTCTTCTCTCGTCCGGTAAGCTGTTATTTTAACACTTGGATGAAGACAGTTCTTTTCCTTAAGCCTGGATGCTAAGAGTTCTGATGCTTGCTTTGAAAGATTGAGTTCTCGTATCAAGTCACTGAGCTCCTTCTGGTCGAACTGCTGGGGTTGTGTCTCACGTCCTTCGTATTCCGAACCACTACTTGTACATTCCTCGCCGTGCACATCGTCATCTGATGATGTTAGCGTGGGTAATGTTGTGAAGGTTGGTACAGGAACATCGTTGCTGTGCACCACCGGTCTTCTTGCTGACTCCAAATCGGGATATTCCCACTTTCGTTTTTTGAACCTATTAAAACCTTTCACATTAACAATGCAAAAATAGCAATCATCTGTATGGTTCTTCTGCTCTCGCCATACCATAGGCACTCCGAAGTTTAAGCTTTTCCTTTTTCGTTTTGTCCACTGCCGTAAGCACTCCACACAGCATTTACAAACTTTATGGGGTGCCCACGCCTTGTCTTGATCTCCAAGTTTAATTCCGAAATATGCCAGATACGCTTCCTTCACAAAAGGAGTGACATTCTTCCTGTTCTTTTGAAGAACGTATTCACCACAAATGTAGCAGAACTCATCTGGATGGTTCACGCAAAGACGGCGTGAAGAATTCATGTTTACCTAAAACAAAATTGCACAAATACTACATATTATGCAGAACTTTCTTGTATTTGAATGTCAATCACATCCAACAAACATCATTAATTGTTTTGTGTGAAATGAATACTCACCTCTTATTTGCTACGTCACAATGAAAAGGTTCTATCTCCTTGAAGCTGCACTGCACATGTGTGTGACTTTCGACCATCGCCATTTTTCTTGTTTACACTGAACGCTACCTGTCGGCTGTTGCGGGGATTACCTCGGCCAACAAATGAATGTCGAGTACCGCCGAATTCAAATCTGCACAACCCTCAATATCTTCAACACACGCACCACACAACAGGACTGAACACATGCTGACAGTGTGATGTTTGCATGATGTAATCCTCAACCACACAGATGCACTCCCTGAGCACAATTGTTTGATAAAGATAGTACAATATCACTAATTAAAAAACAGGTAGCAAATACATTACACCATATATGGACCCTGCAGTCGATATTATCCACATGAAACTCTCATTTCCACAAATAACCTATATCTCAAAAACCAGAGCCAATTTAGAAAAAGTACAAATATACTCGGAATGAGTATCATAACAATATCCCATTTTCATTCAAACTTCCCTGGCAACGAAAAAAAAATTTAATTTGTAGAGCTGTGTTATATAATGGTAAGACAGAGATTTAGGAACCAGGTTTTAAATTGTAGGACATTTCCAGGGGCAGATGTGGATTCTGACCACAATCTATTGGTTATGAACTGTAGATTAAAACTGAAGAAACTGCAAAAAGGTGGGAATTTAAGGAGATGGGACCTGGATAAACTGAAAGAACCAGAGGTTGTAGAGAGTTTCACGGAGAGCATAAGGGAACAATTGAGAGGAATGGGGGAAAGAAATACAGTAGAAGAAGAATGGGTAGTTCTGAGGGATGAAGTAGTGAAGGCAGCAGACGATCAAGTAGGTAAAAAGACGAGGGCTAATAGAAATCCTTGGGTAACAGAAGAAATATTGAATTTAATTGATGAATGGAGAAAATATAAAAATGCAGTAAATGAAGCAGGCAAAAGGGAATACAAACGTCTCAAAATGAGATCGACAGGAAGTGCAAAATGGCTAAGCAGGGATGGCTAGAGGACAAATGTAAGGATATAGAGGCTTGTCTCACTAGGGGTAAGATAGATACTGCCTACAGGAAAATTAAAGAGACCTTTGGAGAGAAGAGAGCTATTTGTATGAATATCAAGAGCTCAGACGGCAACCCAGTTCTAAGCAAAGAAGGGATGGCAGAAAGGTGGAAGGAGTATATAGAGGGTTTATACAAGGGCGATGTACTTGAGGACAATATTATGGAAATGGAAGAGGATGTAGATGAAGATGAAATGGGAGATAAGATACTGCGTGAAGAGTTTGACAGAGCACTGAAAGACCTGAGTCGAAACAAGGCCCCGGGAGTAGACAATATTCCATTAGAACTACTGATGGCCTTGGGAGAGCCAGTCATAACAAAACTCTACCATCTGGTGAGCAAGATGTATGAAACAGGTGAAATACCCACAGACTTCAAGAAGAATATAATAATTCCAATCCCAAAGAAAGCAGGTGTTGACAGATGTGAAAATTACCGAACTATCAGTTTAATAAGTCACAGCTGCAAAATACTAACGCGAATTCTTTACAGACGAATGGAAAAACTGGTAGAAGCGGACCTCGGGGAAGATCAGTTTGGATTCCGTAGAAGTGTTGGAACACGTGAGGCAATACTAACCTTACGACTTATCTTAGAAGAAAGATTAAGAAAAGGCAAACCTACGTTTCTAGCATTTGTAGACTTAGAGAAAGCTTTTGACAACGTTAACTGGAATACTCTCTTTCAAATTCTGAAGGTGGTAGGGGTAAAATATAAGGAGTGTATGGCTATTTACAATTTGTACAGAAACCAGATGGCAGTTATAAGAGTCAATGGGCATGAAAGGGAAGCAGTGGTTGGGAAAGGAGTGAGACAGGGTTGTAGCCTCTCCCCGATGTTATTCAATCTGTATATTGAGCAATCAGTAAAGGAAACAAAAGAAAAATTCGGAGTAGGTATTAAAATTCATGGAGAAGGAGTAAAAACTTTGAGGTTCGCCGATGACATTGTAATTCAGTCAGAGACAGCAAAGGACTTGGAAGAGCAGTTGAACGGAATGGACAGTGTCTTGAAAGGAGGATATAAGATGAACATCAACAAAAGCAAAACGAGGATAATGGAATGTAGTCAAATTAAGTCGTGTGATGCTGAGGGGATTAGATTAGGAAATGAGACACTTAATGTAGTAAAGGAGTTTTGCTATTTAGGGAGTAAAATAACTGATTATGGTCGAGGTAGAGAGGATATAAAATGTAGACTGGCAATGGCAAGGAAATCGTTTCTGAAGAAGATAAATTTGTTAACATCTAGTATAGATTTAAGTGTCAGGAAGTCGTTTCTGAAAGTATTTGTATGGAGTGTAGCCATGTATGGAAGTGAAACATGGACGATAACCAGTTTGGACAAGAAGAGAATAGAAGCTTTCGAAATGTGGTGCTACAGAAGAATGCTGAAGATAAGGTGGGTAGATCACGTAACTAATGAGGAGGTATAGAATAGGATTGGGGAGAAGAGAAGTTTGTGGCACAACTTGACTAGAAGAAGGGATCGGTTGGTAAATACATGTTTTGAGGCATCTAGGGATCACAAATTTAGCATTGGAGGGCAGCGTGGACGGTAAAAATCGTAGAGGGAGACCAATAGATGAATACACTAAGCAGATTCAGAAGGATGTAGGTTGCAGTAGGTACTGGGAGATGAAGAAGCTTGCACAGGATAGAGTAGCATGGAGAGCTGCATCAAACCAGTCTCAGGACTGAAGACCACAACAACAGCAACAACATGCCTACGTAATATTCTTCTTCTGGTAATCCATTGTCCCACCTCGTCTAGATTAGACCTTGCACTGGACCCAAATATATGAGCGCCCGTTAAACACTCGTATACCTTACCGCTTTTTTGACACCACATCGACAAAGTACTTAAATATGCGCGATATTGCAGACACATTGCTCCTGTTCTCGAACAATGTTATCTTGCAACTCCCTGCGTGTCCGCTCACTCGTGCCTCAAGGATGCTAGTGTCATGCTCTCAACAATGTCTTAGAACGGCACCTGACTTTGTCGACGTTCCTATTGCAGTGTTTTACAATACTGATTGCGAGCATTTTGTCGTAAATACATATTACAGTCCTTCAATTAATGATCACTGACAATAAAGTAAAAAATACTTATTTAATGAGAATGCCTATAACGGGCCTCAGCCCTGTCTGAATGTAGATTGCGGCCTTTCGTTTGCCGCTACACTAAGAGGGGGGCGAGTGTCGGACGCATCGCTGTAGCCGACTTCTACCCCCGGGAAGAATCCCTACTACTCTTGTTTTATAGCGGTCTCAGAAGCCTGGAGCCGTGCTGGTGGGACTTGGACAAGGTAAAATCCACACTCCTACCCACGACTCCACGGTCGTAATCTAGCGCTCTCTACTCCCTTTTCCTCGTTGCATGACACCCGCTGAAGTGCTTCGTTGATCCCTTCACTCAGTGTTCATTTTATTACAGAGCTCTCTGACCGAACACGCTGAGCTACCGTGCCGGCGTCCCGCTCGACCACCACAGCCATAAAGCAACCGCTATGTTTCCTACCGCCGCAGTAGAGAAACTGAGGGAAGCTTACACGCATCTGCAACGTGCTATTTGCATACAATAATACGACAGGAAGCAGCAGGGCCATAATTACCAAACATACACAGCTTGTGTTGAACAATGTTTATTAACTTGCACAATTTAAATGCAATGAAATCGATCAATTTAACAAGCACAATAAAATTTTTTCTTAAATCCCTTTTGCAATATGCATAGCAAATGCATAAAACATTAAGAAAATTTCTGTCGATCTAAATACTTCAAACAATCAAAACTTTCCAAACTCTGAACCCGCAAGACTCTTCTGTACAATTACTTCTCCTTTACAATATAATTCATACCAAGGTAGAACGTTAAGGTATAACATGATGCACACAAGTAACAGTAAGGCAACTTTTACAGCTTAAACTCTGGGCAATGAAGACACCGGGAACACAAACTTCTGACTAAATAATAATCCAACTGATGCCAGTACAGGTAGGCTTTAATGATACAACAAACAATTAATAAAAACAGCGGCTCGGCATCTAAACATACCCTGAAAACATATGCACATGAAATCTACATCTACATCTACATGGATACTGTGCAAATTACATTTAAGTGCCTGGCAGAGGGTTCATCGAACCACCTTCACAATTCCCTATTATTCCAATCTCCGACAGTCCACTCCACACAGCCCCTGCTACCCGTGTAGCTGCCTCCTGTGTATAGTGGACACCTTGTGGGGCGGCGGATAATTTATATGATTGCTATATATAAATGTTTGAATGCAAAATCAGTTCCTATTATTTAGAATGTTGTTAATGCTGTTTTTCGCCGTTCTCAACACTGGCTCTCTATTTACTTTTTAGCTCCCAGAAAGTGATTTAACAAAACGTGAAGCCTGTAATTAGAATTCCTAGTGCCCACTTCATCTGAGAATACAATTATAGCTGCAGCTTATAGCTCTGAGGAATTAGGAGATTGTCCGGGATTTCTAATCAAAAACGATTTTCCAAAATAGTTGAGTATATTCTCAAAGTCACAGATAAAAAACACAAGTATCCCTACAACCTAACTAACAGAGCAGTTCAGAGTCTAATGCGCTGATGCAACTATATATGTCCGAATTAAATGTTGAAATGAATGCTCGCCATAATTTGATGAGAATATTTCATCAAATGCCACGCTAAATAATTGGTAGAATGTCTGTCCCGCGACGGCACGTGAAAATACGATAATACGCAAACTGAAGCTAGATAATGAAAATCATCCCAGAATTAACACTTCACTCGAAAATGATTTCATGGTTACGCGTATCCCGAGTAACGTAATACAGCATCCGAGGCTGTTTGTAGCAATGATACCGACGCGACGCGACTCCCGACACATATGGCGTGTTATTCAGCGTCTGGAGAGAACTGGGACCTTGCTTCCTCGGCAGCGTTCTTACATATAAAGCCGCGGTGCGGACGGCTAAGGGAACGCCTGATCAAATCGGCTCTCCCGACTAGCCGCTGGGCTAGTAATGTACTACATTAAGATACCTAATAAATCATAGCTTCTTTTGCTGATATCCGATG
This sequence comes from Schistocerca nitens, assembly GCF_023898315.1. Classification (NCBI taxonomy): domain Eukaryota; kingdom Metazoa; phylum Arthropoda; class Insecta; order Orthoptera; family Acrididae; genus Schistocerca; species Schistocerca nitens. The sequence goes on along the minus strand of NC_064620.1, from coordinate 28,574,538 downwards.
AAGCTCTTAATTTAAAGGTGCATTCAGCACACAGGTAAGTATTGATAATGAATTTTTGACGTGGCTAAGTTAAATATTTTGGGCGAGAGAATTAATTTAATTACACTGCACGCAGTAGATTAGCTCTGAACTGGCCCTTTTGAGATCCGCTATCGCTATAATTTTATAGGTATTCAAAAGAAACTTTTCACATCTTCATAGTCATAGCGGACCTCCAAGCTATTTAAATCTAAACATCCTAGCCTTATTTATTAGCCTATTTAATCTATCTTGCTTCCTTCAGTTTTGAGACGAAAACCACAAAATCATGAATTTCCACTAAAATCTTAATTTGTGAAATCCAAAGTACTGTTTTTGTTAAATCATTATGAAAGATGAATCTCAATATAAATTTTGAAGTCTCTAGCTCTTTTCTGTTGCGCCAATGATTTTTTCAGAAAAACGTCCAAATTTCGAAAATGGCTGAAGTTATCGAACTGATATTGAACACACATTAATTTAGTATTACTTCTGACATGCTAGAAAAGTTTTAGGTTATTTGCTTGATTTTTAAAGTATTGCGCAGCATTTATGACGTCAGAGCTAGTTACAACGGACTGGCTGGCACACAATGGAAAGACTGATGTGAGTTTATTACGGCGTGAGTAGGCTGCTTCCCTACAACCTGACGTATTCATCAGAACTCGAAACCCAAACACCCTTTGGCGCAAGTCGAGGAAACTGCAGCCTACACGGTCGCAGAACCGTCTGAGCCTTCGATTCAGACCCTCCACACGTCTCTGTACTAGAGGTCCGCAATCGGTCCTGTCGACTATGCTGCAAATGGTCAGCTCTGCTTTCATCTTGTAAGCAAGACTGGCAGCCTTTACCACTTCTGTTAGCCACTCGAAACCAGAGAGAATCTCTTCTGATGCAAAGTGACACACATCATTGGTATCGACATGAGCAACCACCTGCATCTGGCTGCACCCTGTGCTCTTCATGGAAGCGGGGAGGACCCTTTCCACATCTGGAATGACTCCACCCTGTATGCACACGGAGTGTACATTGGTTTTCTTACCCTCCTTGTCAGCCAAGCCCCTAAGGGGCCCCATAACGCGCCTAACGTTGGAGCTCCCAACTACCAATGATCCCACCCTCAGCGATTGCCTGGATATTGCAGGCTGAGTGGTTTCCTCTGAAACAGGACAGGCGACAGCATCTGGTTTAGTGACAGTGTCAGCAACAGACAGCACCTGGAACCTGTATGCCAGACAAACCGGGGAGGCCTTACGTGCGGCCGCCTGGGAAGTGCTGGACAACCGTTGGATCCCCACGGCCGGCCCACAACAGTGGTGCCCAACCACTGCAGCCTCAAGCTGTGTAACCGAAGCCATCACAGCCTCAAGCTGATAGCGAAGTGTCACTAACTCGGCTCGCATCCACACACAACAATCGCTGTCCCTGTCCATACCAAAGACCGTGGAAAACTAAACTATCCAGATAACGGACTATCGGCACGCGCTGTGCGACTCTACTGTAGACCCTGACGAAAACACACGAACTGTGCATAGTAATACGCAGATATTCAAAAAAATAAGTACCGAAGCACTCAAGTTACACTAAATAATTTGCCCCTGATTATGAACTTTTTATATGTCACAAAATCGGTTTACTTTCTGGCGCAAACGGAAACGCGAGATCTGTGGCTATTACACTCCTGGAAATTGAAATAAGAACACCGTGAATTCATTGTCCCAGGAAGGGGATACTTTATTGACACATTCCTGGGGTCAGATACATCACATGATCACACTGACAGAACCACAGGCACATAGACACAGGCAACAGAGCATGCACAATGTCGGCACTAGTACAGTGTATATCCACCTTTCGCAGCAATGCAGGCTGCTATTCTCCCATGGAGACGATCGTAGAGATGCTGGATGTAGTCCTGTGCAACGGCTTGCCATGCCATTTCCACCTGGCGCCTCAGTTGGACCAGCGTTCGTGCTGGACGTGCAGACCGCGTGAGACGACGCTTCATCCAGTCCCAAACATGCTCAACGGGGCACAGATCCGGAGATCTTGCTGGCCAGGGTAGTTGACTTACACCTTCTAGAGCACGTTGGGTGGCACGGGATACATGCGGACGTGCATTGTCCTGTTGGAACAGCAAGTTCCCTTGCCGGTCTAGGAATGGTAGAACTATGGGTTCGATGACGGTTTGGATGTACCGTGCACTATTCAGTGTCCCCTCGACGATCACCAGTGGTGTACGGCCAGTGTAGGAGATCGCTCCCCACACCATGATGCCGGGTGTTGGCCCTGTGTGCCTCGGTCGTATGCAGTCCTGATTGTGGCGCTCACCTGCACGGCGCCAAACACGCATACGACCATCATTGGCACCAAGGCAGAAGCGACTCTCATCGCTGAAGACGACACGTCCCCATTCGTCCCTCCATTCACGCCTGTCGCGACACCACTGGAGGCGGGCTGCACGATGTTGGGGCGTGAGCGGAAGACGGCCAAACGGTGTGCGGGAGCGTAGCCCAGCTTCATGGAGACGGTTGCGAATGGTCCTCGCCGATACCCCAGGAGCAACAGTGTCCCTAATTTGCTGGGAAGTGGCGGTGCGGTCCCCTACGGCACTGCGTAGGATCCTACGGTCTTGGCGTGATTCCGTGCGTCGCTGCGGTCCGGTCCCAGGTCGACGGGCACGTGCACCTTCCGCCGACCACTGGCGACAACATCGATGTACTGTGGAGATCTCTCGCCCCACGTGTTGAGCAATTCGGCGGTACGTCCACCCGGCCTCCCGCATGCCCACTATACGCCCTCGTTCAAAGTCCGTCAACTGCACATACGGTTCACGTCCACGCTGTCGCGGCATGCTACCAGTGTTAAAGACTGCGATGGAGCTCCGTATGCCACGGCAAACTGGCTGACACTGACGGCGGCGGTGCACAAATGCTGCGCAGCTAGCGCCATTCGACGGCCAACACCGCGGTTCCTGGTGTGTCCGCTGTGCCGTGCGTGTGATCATTGCTTGTACAGCCCTCTCGCAGTGTCCGGAGCACGTATGGTGGATCTGACACACCGGTGTCAATGTGTTCTTTTTTCCATTTCCAGGAGTGTAGAGGTTAAATTTACACGTAGAAACTCAAGAAATTACACTATTAAAGCACACAGATGATACAAAAAAATTCGCTCCTGGTTAGGAACTCGTAAATAACACACAAGCGGTTTACTTATCTGTTGATGCGTCTGTCTCGGTCGGCTACTGACTTTATAAGAATTGAACTTCACAGTTAGCATACAAGTTACAAAAATGATGAAAATGGCGGATAAGGGAATACAGAATAAGGCGGAACCTCCAGCAATCTGATCGGGGCAAATTATTTAGTTTCACCTGAGTGCTTCGGTGCTTAGGTTTTTGAATATCTGCGTATTACAGAGTTATACCCAGTTTTACCAGTTTAAATTCATATTTCGAGTGAAAGGTGCATCCGCCAAGGCGACGGAGGAACGAGCTACAAAGCTTAACGACCTGACAGAGCCAGGAACAAACAGAACAGCAGTATTCAACTTACGGACGAGAGCGAGACAGCAGGCCAGGAACATGGAGCCCAGCCTAGCGAAACGCAGTTCAACAGGCAACGGCCAAGTCGTCAAGCCCCGTTGCCACGTCCCACCGTACCGGACGAAATACACTGCACTCCGACCATCTGGAACATAAATCAACTACAACAGCACACTTACGATTGCACATTGAACTTGCATAAAAGAATAAAACAGAACATGGAAACAGGAAGGCTTGTCATTTTTTTTAAACTCAACTCTTAAAAATTCATTTAAAAACTGCAGTACACTCGTAAATAAGGTTGTTCCTTGAAACGTAATAGCCTTAAATGGTCAAGAGCCCAACAGAACTGCACTGCATTCAGTAATGAGATCACCGGGTTTCCCTCCGACTAGCTGCAGATCCGGTATAAAGTGGTAGGAAACAGATGGAAAGCCCAAGCCCCGTTGTGGTGTCACATAACTTTAAAATATCGGACTCGTCACTGAAGATAACATTAGTTAACCATTAACAGCACATACAAGCACACAATTGCACCTGTTTAAATCGAACACACCATATGCGCAGGCGAACGGTTAATGCCTGGCGGGCCGGCAGGAATGGCCGAGCGGTGCTAGGCGCTTCAGTCTGGAACCACGCGACCGCTACGGTCGCAGGTTCGAATCCTGCCTCGGGCATGGATGTGTGTGATGTCCTTAGGTTAGTCAGGTTTACGTAGTTCTAAGTTCTAAGAGACTGATGACCTCAGATGTTAAGTCCCATAGTGCTGAGAGCCATTTGAACCATTTGAATGCCAGGAGACGGTCGGGCAAGCTTTTATTGACAACATGTACTGCGTGGCGAGAAAGATAAACACCACGCATCGTGCCCGAACCTAAATCCGTTCCGCCGTCTCAACCGCAGCACTCTAGTAACACCACGTGTAATGAGCACGCGCAGCAAGTAAGGGCCAATCCTCCAACCGTGTTGTAACCGCAACCGACAGATCACAGGGTGAGAGGGGCTACATCGACACTGAACGCTTAAATAGACGAACCGTCGGTTCACAACGGATTCGCGGCCCGCCAAAGCAAAATCGATACAAAGATGACACAAGAAAGGGGAACTGGCGCCAGCTGCGTGACGTATCAGCATCATTATAAAAAATAGTTTTTCATTGTGCACACTCTTGCTGTGTTCCAACCGCCTTACATAGGAAGCGAAATATATCAGCTGAAGCGGGCATTGTGTGAGGCCCACAGGTTACGCCCTGAAGGAAGTTGCTGAAACACGGTTGGAACATCGATTATTTTACTATTTTCGATATTTATATGACATCACGGAAGTACGATGGGAGGATTTAAATGAAGCTTTCACCGTCAACGGAAGCCTTCTTACTATTTCACTATGGTCGTCATTTCGCAAGGGCTTTTAAGCAACTGTACTCGTGTTTCGCCTTGCATCACTAAGTTATTAAAATCAACCGGGTTTATTATTTCATTTTTATGCACGGTATTTAAATAGCTCTATTATCCGATGTCGGTGATATGGTTTATAAGGGAACTGTACGTACTCGTGATCACCGATGTCGACCAAATTTAAGCAACACGCAGGGCTTGGCTATAAATGAAAGTGGCAGGAGTGAGAAAATAGAGATCAAAATGGCTCTGAGCAATATGGGACTTAACATCTATGGTCATCAGTCCCCTAGAACTTAGAACTACCTAAACCTAACTAACCTAAGGACATCACACAACACCCAGTCATCAGGAGGCAGAGAAAATCCCTGACCCCGCCGGGAATCAAACCCGGGAACCCGGGCGCGGGAAGCGAGAACGCTACCGCACGACCACGAGCTGCGGACAGAGATAATAACAGTTTCGGCGCTGGCCGCATAAGGCATAATCCGTTTACTGTAGCGTAGTTTCAAGGCAACGGAAAGGTTACGCAATACTAATCCGAAGTTGTGGAGCTGAGTTCCTTTGCAGGACATTGTTTTTTCCGTTACTTATACTGCAGATAAACCAAAATGTGGCGTGGACTAGCCGCGTTGTCTGAGGCGTCTTGCCACCGTTCGCGCGGTTCCCGACGTCGGAGGTTCGAATCCTCCCTCGGGCATGTGTGCGTGTGTGTGTGTGTGTGTGTGTGTGTGTGTGTGTGTGTGTGTGTGTGTGTGTGTGTGTGTTTGTGTGTGTGTGTGTGTGTGTGTAAGAGGGAGAGAGAGAGAGAGAGAGAGAGAGAGCGAGAGAGTGTTTTCTTAGCGTAAGTTAGTTTAAGTAAGATTACATAGTGTATAAGCCTAGGCACCGATGGCCTTCAGCAATTTGATCCCATAGGAACGTACTACAAATTTCTAAAAGTAAATAAATAAATTTAAAAATTAAAAAAAGTAATGTTAAATATGTTTTCGTTTTTAATGTTGTTGTTGTTGTTATGGTCTGTCCAGAGACTGGTTTGATGCAACTCTCCATGCTGTTCTATCCTGTGCAAGCTTCTTCATTTCCCAGTACCTACCGCAAGCTACATCCTTGTGAATCAGTTTAGTGTATTCATCTCTTGGTCTCCCTCTACGATTTTTACCCTCCCCGCTGCCCTCCAATACTAAATTGGTGATCCCTTGCCGCGGGGGATTAGCAGAGCGGGCAAGGGCGCTGCGGTCGTGGACTGTGGGGCTGGTCCCGGCGGAGGTTGGAGTCCTCCCTAGGGCATGGGTGTGTGTGTTTGTCCTTAGGATAATTTAAGTTAAGTAGTGTGTAAGCTTAGGGACTGATGACCTTAGGAGTTAAATCCCATAAGATTTCACACACATTTTTTTGGTGATCCCCTGATGCCTCAGAATATGTCCTACCAAGCGATCCTTTCTACTAGTCAAGTTGTGCCACAAATTTCACTTCTCCCCAATTCTCTTCAACTCCTCCTCATTAGTTATGTGATCTACCCATCTAAACTTCACCATTCCTCTGTAACACCACATTTCGAAAGTTTCTATTCTCTACTTGTCTAAACTATTTGTCGTCCATGTTTCGCTTCCATACATGGCTACACTCCACAAATATACTTTTAGAAATACTTTTTAATATTTCACTAGAAGGCATGAGAAGGAAATGCAAAGCAGTATTAATGATTGGAAATAATAATGAAGAAGGGTGTACACGAGAAGTTGCTATACAAGATTAGAACTTTTATTGCTTTACAGTAGATGATTTACTAGTGCTTGCGTGATATTCAATTTTCCCGAGATCTTGCACACGTTATAAAAGCCGTATATTCACAAGCACATTGTTGTTTTAAAGTTTTTGTAGTTGGATTACGTTCATAGAAACCATGCTGTCATCCTACAGTTTGGTAACAAACCCCACTTTACTCACCAAGTCCCCAAATATTGGTTTGTAACAGTGTACTGTGTTTCGGTGCAGTCTTCTCGTGATGGGATTTATTTTTTATGTCTCGGTGATATAAAAGATAAAACAGACATCGCATGGTTGCACTAGCGGAGTGTATTTGGAGTGAGTAATTTTAATACTGCACGACGTATTCCTGTACGTCTCGTCGTATAGTTGTGGATTTGTGTGTCTTCCCCACAAGTCAGTTACCAGAATAAATTACACTACTGGCCATTACAATTGCTACACCAAGAAGAAATGCAGATGATAAACGGTTATCCATTGGACAATTATATTATACTAGAACTGACATGTGATTACATTTCACGCAATTTGGGTGCATAGATCCTGAGAAATACGACCTATGGCCGTAATAACTGCCCTGATAAGCCTGCGCATTGAGTCAAACAGAGCTTGGATGGCGTGTACAGGTACAGCTGTCCATGTAGCTTCAACACGATACCACAATTCGTCAGGAGTAGTGACTGGCGTATTGTGACGAGCCAGTTGCTCGGCCACCATTGACCAGACGTTTTCAATTGGTGAGAGATCTGGAGTATGTTCTGGCCAGGGCAGCAGTCGAACATTTTCTGTATCCAAAAAGGCCCGTACAGGACCTGCTACATGCGGTCGTGCGTGATGCAGCGTCAAGGGTAACCGAAGCCATGGTCTCCGGGCTGCTGCAAACGTCGTCCAACTATTCGTGCAGATGGTTGTTGTCTTGCAAACGTCCCCATCTGTTGACTCAGGGATCGAGACGTCGCTGCATGATCCGTTACATCCATGCGGATAAGATGCCTGTCATCTCGACTGCTAGTGATACGAGGCCGTTGGGATCCAGCACGGCGTTCCGTATTACCCTTCTGAACCCACCGATTCCATATTCTGCTAACAGTCATTGGATCTCCACCAACGCGAGAAGCAATGTGGCGGTACGATAAACCGCAATCGCGATAGGCAACAATCCGACCTTTATCAAAATCGGAAACGGGATGATACGCATTTCTCCTCCTTACACGAGGCATCACAACAACGTTTCACCAGGCAACGCCGGTCAACTGCTGTTTGTGTATGAGAAATCGGTTGGAAACTTTCCTCATGTCAGCACATTGTAGGTGTCGCCACCGGCGCCAACCTTGTGCGAATCCTCTGAAAAGCTAATCATTTGCATATCACAGCATTTCCTTCCTGTCGGTTAAATTTCGCGTCTGTAGCACGTCATCTTCGTGGTGTAGCAATTTTAATGGCCGGTGGTGTAGTTCTCTAGGATGTAGGGCATCGTTACATGATAACAATCTTTTGCATGAGGCTGTTGTAAATCTCCCACATTCTGACGAAGTAATGACGACATTCTTGTGTTTTGCGTCGTATTGATCCTCAGTTTGTTGAATCCTCGCACCGAGAGACCAGTACTCTCTTGCAGGCACACGTGGACTGTTGGCAATACTTTTCCATAAATCATTACAGCCAACTACGCATGATACGAGTAGTTAACTTCCTGCAAATTTTGGTTTATTTGCGGTGTATTTAATGTGAAAATTTAAATTGAGAATGCCATTGAGTACTTCTTCCACTGCGTCAACCTCTGGCTGGAAACTACATTAATACAAATTGCTCAAGCCTCGCTCGTTTAGCGCCGATGTGCTATTGTTTGGAAACGGTTGGTCGGCCATCTGGAGCTACCATAACTTTCACTATCATTTCTGGACGAGTCCTGCATATGCAATACATTTGGACGAAATTGAGAATGATGGACAGGCGCGGTCCCCTTGTTTGACCAAATGATTCTACATTCGATGAAGACGATGAAGTCGTCAGTATATTTGACGCAAAAGTGAAAGTATCTACTGGGTTACACGTCGCAAATTATATTTTTCATCAAAATAATGAATACATACGTAGACTACGTTCGGATTTTCGAAAACAAGAACGGGCCATGGAACTTAGCAGTAACGCCACAGCCTAGCTGCTGCGTTTCTAGAAGTGAAACACCAGTGCGTTAGTCCTGCTCCCACAGAAGAAACGGCTTTCGCGCTCTTCGCCTCCCACCCGCCCCTGCGCTAGGCCGCGTCGCATCAGAAGCTTTCGCTTGGAAAATACGCTGAGCGGTGTGTGAGCTTAACTTTCCCCCGACGGTATAAAAATAATTGGATTATTTACTGTCTAAAATTGTTCTCCAGTTTACCCGATTATAACTTCTCCGCTTTTTCCTGTAGACGGAACAAAAAAGCCCTTTGCGCACCGTAGACTAACGAGGCTTGTTTCTCCGTGAATTTATTACATGCCGTCAGCTCATCGATTCGGAAATATTATTGCTAACCCAGAAAAAAGTTTATCTTTCTATTCTTATTAGAGCATGTTTACAGAGAGGGTAAATCTCCGTGAATATCTGAAAAGTTAGGAAAACACGTTTCTTAAATTGAGGCTAATGGAGTGGAACATCGCACTGAACTTCGCCAAGGCCCTTGCGAGTTTGTTGTTTGTTAACCTTTCCAGTACGTATAAATCGCATGGAGATCGAAGTCCTGTCGTTACAGATCATTAACTCATCGTGTACAGTAGGAGGGGCGTTCAATAAGTTACGAAATACAATTTTTATAGGTCAGTTTTGGCTGCACAAACGAGGTATTTGCTGTAGATCATAGTAGAATATTCCCGCTTCAGCCCCTATAGTTTCATGAAGTTCCGATAGATGGCGGTGCTACACGTAGCCTTCAAAATGCCTTCCAACCAGAGTGCTTTCATTGATTTCCTTTTGGTGGAAAGCCAGAGGACTTGCAGAATGTCTACGGAACTGGCAGTGAACAAAAGCAGTGTGAGTCTTTGGGCGAAGCAGCAGTCAGCATCGGGACAAGGTCGTGCAAATATGACAGTATACGAAAGCACGGTGAGTCGTTGGGCGAAGTTTTTATCAGCAACGCAGCAGGATAGTGCAAAACTGTCCGATCTTCTGCGTGTGTAGCGGGCTGCACGCAGCTGTGATTCCTCCAATCTTGGAACTGATTCGGCATGGCCGGCCGGTGTGGCCGTGCGGTTCTAGGCGCTACAGTCTGGAACCGCACGACCGCTACGGTCGCAGGTTCGAATCGTGCCTCGGGCATGGATGTGTGTGATGTCAGGTTAGTTAGGTTTAAGTAGTTCTAAGTTCTAGGGGACTGGTGACCACAGGAGTTAAGTCCCATAATGCTCAGAGCCATTTGAACCATTTTTTGCAGCAAGATTCTGGAACATATATTGTGTTCGAACATTATGAATTACCTCGAAGAAAACGGTCTATTGACACACAGTCAACATCGGTTTAGAGAATGTTGTTCTTGTGAAACACAGCTAGCTCTTTATTTGCATGAAGTGTTGAGTGTTATTGACAAGGGATTTGAGATGGAATGCGTATTTCTGGATTTCCAGAAGGCTTTTAACACTGTACCACACAAGCGGCTTATAGTGAAATCGCGTGCTTATGGAATATCGTCTCAGTTATGTGATTGGATTTGTGACTTCCTGTCAGAGAGGTCCAGTTCGTAGTAACTGACGGAAAGACATCGAGTAAAACAGAAGTGATTTCTGACGTTCCCCAAGGAAGAGTCATAGGCCCTTTGCTATTCCTTATCTATATAAACGATTTGGGAGACAATTTGAGCAGCAGCCTTCCGTTGTTTGTAGATGACGCTGTCGTTTATCGATTAATAAAGTCATCAGAAGATAAAAAAAATTGCAAAACGATTGAGAAAAAATATCTGAATGGTGCGGAAATTGGCAGTTGATCCTAAATAACGAAAAGTGTGAGGTCATCCACATGAGTGCTAAAAGGAATCCGTTAAACTTCGGTTACAAGATAATCAGTCCAATATAAAGGCTGTAAATTCAACTAAATACCTAGAAATGACAATTGCGAACAACTTGAATTGGAAGGCACACGTAGAAAATGTTGTGGGGAAGGCTAACCAAAGACTGCGTTCTATTGGCAGGACACTTACAAAATGTAAGAGATCTACTAACTAGACTGCCTACACTACTCTTGTCCGTCCTGGTTTAGAATACTGCTGCTCGGTGTGGGATCCCTACCTGGCGGAGTACATCAAAAAAGTTCAAAGAAGGGCAGCACGTTTTGTATTATCGCGAAATATGGGAGAGAGTGTCACTAAAATGATACAGGAACTGGGCTAGACATCATTAAAGAATGCGTTTTTCATTGCGACTGAAACTTCTCACGAAATTCCAATCACCAACTTTCTCCTCCGAATGCGAAATATTTTGTTGACACCGACCTACATAGGGAGAAACGATCACTACCATAAAATAAGGGAAATCAGAGCTCGTACGAAAAGATAAAGGTGGTTGTTCTTTCCGTGCGCTACACGGGATTGGAATAATAGAGAATTGTGAAGGTGGTTTGATGAACCCTGTGCCAGGCACTTAAATGTGATTTGCCGAGTATCCATGTAAATGTAGATGTAGTTAGCAAGTGACACGACACTGATCTTAGTTGATGCTTGTCACAAAACAGGCAGCCATTCGAAATTAGTATTGTGGCAGTGATCCGTCTTTGCGCAGTATGCTGCCACCTACCGAATGTTCTTTAAACCTCAACGAGCGGTACTGCCAACTTGTAGAACAATTCTGTGGGAAAGGTAGCGTTTATTACGCTTTTAAGCTTTTGCTTTCACTACCTCTCGTGTATCAAAAATCATAGACGTATATTAAATCTTTACTTGTTGCTTTTGGCCTGTTGAGGATGCGACTTTTCATCTACCCAAATATGAGGTAAGATTTTACAGTAACTTCTCGAGTGAATATATATTTTTCGACGAGAACCGAAGTTTGAACTTGTGACTGCATTACGCGGTGTAAACAACTTTCACTTTTGCCTGGACTTGGTATGGATGCAGCTGTTGTTCACGAAACATCACTACAGGCGTTATCATGACACGTGCCCGATGCTGGAGAATCTTGTCAAATGTTAATGCACTATTCATTTGAAACATATTGAATGGAAATCACGTCGGTGGCTGTGTTCAGCGTTTCAAGCGGACGTGGAAACATGGCTTGTCGCTATGAATGGCTGCATAGTACTGCCGTTTTGAACATCTGATGCGATAACATCAGCGTCAAGGACTGATCACAGCGAAATCTACTACAGTGCTATGATTTCTGCACACGTCCTCTGCAAGCCACCGTACAGTATGTAATGAAGAGTACGTAATATGTGATGTACCGGAATAAGTTTTTCTGCTTCTTGTTTACAGGCGTCAGTCAGTCTGTCTCTCATTTAATTTTGTGGTTATGCTACATCAGTTTCGCTAGAGTACCTATTCTGCGCGTGTGTTTGCTAATATTTCCCATGCCATGGGGGAAGGTGACGCTGAGAAGATAAATTGTGTTTGTTTATTCCCATTTTAAGTACAAGTCCACACATCCCAGACATTTATGATCTCAGGTTTGAAGGACTGGGTGTCATTACAAACGCACACAAGTAGACAAATTCAGGTCGACGTTCTGGGTTTACCTTCGCAGGAGCAGCGAGAGATGGAGGTAGAATATAAGCTTCCAAAAACGCTCTGTTGTTGACAGTCTGTCACGATGATTTGTCGCCGCAGTCATCTGCGCGTTCTTACATTAGCGTCCATGTGGTTGACCCTTTCGCAACCGAGCGCTGGGACGCCATCTTCGAGATGTCAATCGTTGGGTGGAGTGGAAAATTTTGTGCTGAAAGGACCGGGCGTTTACCTTCCTGTCTTCTGACTGGAGTACACGCCTGCTCTAACTGGCAAACTCACGTTGGTAATTGCTCATTGCGCTCCCACCAAGTTTTGTTCACTCTTGGCACGCATAGACAAGACAGGTTAGATTTTAGACAGAACTTAAGGGGCACAGACAATTCGAGCAGCAACTGCAGTCGCTGTTCCGTGATCAAGTAGGTATGACGTGCTGTTTCTGTACACACTAGGACAATGATTTTCGGATGGGAGTAAGTGGGATTTTCAGTTAAGTTTGTCTATAACGATTAAACTTCATTAGGAGTGATCCGGGTAGTTGTGTCTAAGTCGGCGCCAGCAAATGCTGTTGAGTGGAAGGACTGGACCTCGAGTAATTTAATACACCATCACGATTAAAAGGAATAACACCTATATTTCAAACTCAGGATTTGATAAGATTAACAATAACCATTTCGGACTTGAGGAAATTTAAAAAGTTCTATTTGATTTAATGTTCCAGAAAACAGTAAGCGGGCTCGAAGTTTAGCAGCTTGAAATTATACGAGTAACCGTTTAACTGCTGAAGTAAACAACAGATGGCCTAAAACTTATAGCAACTCGAAATTACGCAAAACAGTAACGGCGCCCAAGAAAAAGCCACAGTAAAATAAATTAATATTATCACGCAATTAAATGTACAATCAATAGGGGAAAAGTGAGAACTACAGAAACAGTCGTAAAATTACAGGAGTATTAAAATTTGGAAAACAGTTAACTTCTTCCTTGGTCGTGGAAACAAGGCAGTCAAGAAAAAACTAGTTTTCAGAATACGCGCAGCCCTACGTGTCTAAAATGATGACTGCCCCTTCTAATACATCTACTGCCTGTACCCAAACATCTAGGTGCTCATCTAAACTGGCCTCTAGCACTGAACGCCGGCCATGACTGCAAAGCAAAATCCAGTCCCGAGATAGGTGAAAACACAGCAACAGTGAAAACTTTATTAGGCATCTAAGTAAAAAATGTATGTCCAGGTCGACCTGTAGTGCAGATAGACGGCTGTCATGTAACATATAAAAAATATTCAGTACCATACTCGATACGAAACAGAGAGTATAATGGGCAGTTTTCAAGAAAGTCAGCAAAGTAAGCTACAAATAATGGAAATGAAGAAACTATAAAATTGGCTCCGTAACTTTAATCATTACTGTGGCCATAGTTTATTAACAATCTTTATGGGCGTAGTAAGACAAAATTTATCACTTAGAGTTGACCTATCTACTAGCTGCCCCCAGAATCAGCTGTTAATGACACTTCTCATCAGAAAGTACACGTACCGTAGTGCACATTGAAAAGTTGTTGCCTTAGCGACACAGTACACCAGTGAGAGCTATTTCATATCATAGGTAATAACGCACCCTGTCAGGACTTGCTCATCAAAAGGTAGGTACGGCACTCGAAACAAACACCTCTAATATTATTAGCGCTACGAACTAGCATTAGCCTTCAGAGCAGCTCAAACATCGAAGTTAAAATCATCTGCATTTGAATATCCAAAGGCACTCAAAGGCGTGCTACTTTTAATACAAACTTTGTTTACAGTTTGCAACAGCTTTCCTTCACCTGGTGCACGGACGGTTACAAATACACTCCTGGAAATGGAAAATAAACACATTGACACCGGTGTGTCAGACCCACCATACGTGCTCCGGACACTGCGAGAGGGCTGTACAAGCAATGATCACACGCACGGCACGGCGGACACACCAGGAACCGCGGTGTTGGCCGTCGAATGGCGCTAGCTGCGCAGCATTTGTGCACCGCCGCCGTCAGTGTCAGCCAGTTTGCCGTGGCATACGGAGCTCCATCGCAACACTGGTAGCATGCCGCGACAGCGTGCACGTGAACCGTATGTGCAGTTGACGGACTTTGACCGAGGGCGTATAGTGGGCATGCGGGAGGCCGGGTGGACGTACCGCCGAATTGCTCAACACGTGGGGCGTGAGGTCTCCACAGTACATCGATGTTGTCGCCAGTGGTCGGCGGAAGGTGCACGTGCCCGTCGACCTGGGACCGGACCGCAGCGACGCACGGATGCACGCCAAGACCGTACGATCCTACGCAGTGCCGTAGGGGACCGCACCGCCACTTCCCAGCAAATTAGGGACACTGTTGCTCCTGGGGTATCGGCGAGGACCATTCGCAACCGTCTCCATGAAGCTGGGCTACGGTCCCGCACACCGTTAGCCCGTCTTCCGCTCACGCCCCAACATCGTGCAGCCCGCCTCCAGTGGTGTCGCGACAGGCGTGAATGGAGGGACGAATGGAGACGTGTCGTCTTCAGCGATGAGAGTCGCTTCTGCCTTGGTGCCAATGATGGTCGTATGCGTTTTTGGCGCCGTGCAGGTGAGCGCCACAATCAGGACTGCATACGACCGAGGCAAACAGGGCCAACACCCGGCATCATGGTGTGGGGAGCGATCTCCTACACTGGCCGTACACCACTGGTGATCGTCGAGGGGACACTGAATAGTGCACGGTACATCCAAACCGTCATCGAACGCATCGTTCCACCATTCATAGACCGGCAAGGGAACTTGCTGTTCCAACAGGACAATGCACGTCCGCATGTATCCCGTGCCACCCAACGTGCTCTAGAAGGTGTAAGTCAACTACCCTGGCCAGCAAGATCTCCGGATCTGTCCCCCATTGAGCATGTTTGGGACTGGATGAAGCGTCGTCTCACGCGGTCTGCACGTCCAGCACGAACGCTGGTCCAACTGAGGCGCCAGGTGGAAATGGCATGGCAAGCCGTTCCACAGGACTACATCCAGCATCTCTACGATCGTCTCCATGGGAGAATAGCAGCCTGCATTGCTGCGAAAGGTGGATATACACTGTACTAGTGCCGACATTGTGCATGCTCTGTTGCCTGTGTCTATGTGCCTGAGGTTCTGTCAGTGTGATCATGTGATGTATCTGACCCCAGGAATGTGTCAATAAAGTTTCCCCTTCCTGGGACAATGAATTCACGGTGTTCTTATTTCAATTTCCAGGAGTGTACGTACCCAAAGTCTCAGTCGCCACAATCGGACCGGGACCTATCACGCAACGACTCTTAGCGGCGCTCGAATCAAAACAACTGAAATACACCAAAACTTTAATACTAGCAAAAATGGGAAAGGCAGCGCACAGTTTACACTCAACATCATAGAAACAGATCCTTTCCTATGGAGGTCAAGTTCACGCCAGCTCAACAGCTTAAAAACAATTACAAGGAAATCAGCTGCATTTCTTTTTCCTTCCGTTTCTTCTTCTTAAAAAAAGAAAAAGAGGGAGAGAGAGAGATGAGAGAGACATAGAGAGAGAGAGAGAGAGAGAGTGAGAGAGGAGGTAACAACAATATATCTAGACACGGACGTCATATAACTGCTAGAAAAGCACTTTAAAAGCAGTTTCTGTGATTAGCGCCACAATTAGCAGCAGAACCGCTTGCAAGGCAGAGAGTGAGAGGTTACCCACATACAATACGTCAACTTCCCAATACGAAACAGTTGACTTTCCAGCTGGCCAATTAGTAAATCATTGATCAACAAGAAGGCGGAACCAAACCACGTTCCACAACATGACAACACTCGAGGAGACGCTACGTCAGGACCATCGTCAGCCCCGGAAAGTCACATTACTGCCAAGAAAAATGCCTAACACAATTGCCCGACCGTACGGAGAGCCACTCCGTGCCTCAACTCACTTCGCGTCCATTTTCTTAGCAGCCGCCAGCACTCGCCACGACGCGATACGTAGCCCGCTCGAATACCCGGAAACCAAAGAGTGCGACCTCTGTCGAAAACAGAATCGAATTCTCGCAAGTGGTGATTTCAGAATCATTTCAGGCTTAAATTCGGATAAAACCGACTCAGGGCATTAAAGCGTCATGATTTACCTCGTGTATCGCATGTCCAGTCAACGTCCTTGATTATTTTTTCTGTGAGTCATGAGCTGGATTTGATGATTCATTTATTGATGGAAAGTGGTGGTCTCTGACTAGTATTACTCGGTGAGTTTGAATCCTTATGGGTAGGCAATTGCGCGATTGCGCTACATTTCTTTAGTCCACAAATCCTTACTGATTAATAATGATCAGTATGTTATTATTATCGTACGAAACTATGGGATTAACATTTTCTATGTACTCAGAAAATTCCTTGAAATGATTACTAAAGTGGAAACGCTCATCGGCCGTTCTGGATTTACTTGCTTTTACTTTAGCAGGCCTTCGCCCCCCCCCCCCCCCCCGGGTCCTTCTTCCAGGCCGGTGTGGCCGTGCGGTTCTAGGCGCTTCAGCCTGGAGCCGCGTGACCGCTACGGTCGCAGGTTCGAATCCTGCCTCGGGCGTGGGTGTGTGTGATGTCCTTAGGTTAGTTAGGTTTAAGTAGTTCTAAGTTCTAGGGGACTGATGACCACAGATGTTAAGTCCCATAGTGCTCAGAGCCATTTGAACCAAGCCAAACAATGCTGCCATCTTTGTTCCCCCATCTGTTGGACGTGTCAATACCATCTCAGTGGTCGAGCGTAAATACTATCTCTGACTGGTTCCATCGCATGCATATCCATTCTTGCACACTCATTTCGTATTCGTAGTCGTTCCAGGAGGATCGCTCTCATGCTCCGCTATATCTGGACATTTTGACAGCCATACTTACCCCCCCAACCCGCACCCCCTCCGCGTCTCTTGTTCAATGTACAACACTCTGCGCCATTTGTCATAACTGTCTCAAACCAAAGCACGAAGAACTACTTTCTTTGTTCGTTTGGATATGTGGCTTCTTCAAAAGGTACCGTTTAAAGGTCTGAAAGTTTCCCACACTCGACTTATCGTGTGGGATATGCCCAGTTTACACTGGTCCGTCTTATCGATTAAGCAACCCATACACAAGATCACGCCAACTAATTAAGTTTCAATTCCGCCATTTCGTCCTTGGGATAGAGCATAGGACCTATAGCCAATTAACATTCGTGGAACGTCTGAAGATGTGGTACTCACGGCGAAGTAGATTAAGTCAAGCACAATATTTGTGTAACAGACAGCTGTTAGCCACGGCAATACATGGTCATAAAGCGAAAGTTAGTCCCATTATGAAACAAAACGGTGCGAACTGCTTTTATTGTTCCTATATAGGGCTTGAAATTTACTAATTTACTCTCCTGGTGCTTAGACGAAATACACGTTAGAAGACCTAGTATATTTATTGTCTCGTAATTAGAGTTAACTTTCATATTTCGGGAGTAAACAAAGAAACGTATGATCAGGGCTGTAAAGTGTCTTGGACGATGGGGAACACGGTCGTTTATATACTGGCTCAATTACATCATTGGCCACCTGGTACAGCAACCTCTTATACATTTTTCGAAGAAAGGCAGTTTCCGTTGCAAAATACTTTTTATTTACACTAATAATGCGTTTCGCCGTTGTGAGGCATCTTCAGTTTATCTGAAGAGAATAAGAAGTATTTAATGTAACAATTGGTAACATAACTAAGCATGATTCCAAACTATGCAGCCAAGCATATAGGGATAATAACACACTATTAGAAAGAAAGAAAAAAGAAAAATCCTTGAAATATAATATAATCAACACCACGAAGGAGTTATTGAAATTGGTCACAACTCGATATTGATACAGATATCGACGAAAAATGCAATATTGTAAATTTTGGCAGCCGGTGGATGAATATCGATGCAGCGCAGTTTCCAAGCGCATCTGGCAGTGATAGTAAACAGAGAACATGACAGTACCAGGGCATAACACCTTGACGTATTCCATTCCGTGTGCACACTTGGACAGTAACTATGCCTCGCAGACATGCGTGAACAACATAACGTACACCCAAGTGAGCATTTGAGAGATGACGTGTAGTAGGGTCCAATGAAGCTAGTTGGTGTAACTGGCAAATCACTCGACATTTGAATAGGAGTGGGTGGACCATGGTCGAACACAGCGTCGAGAAGAAAGCGGTCGACCTAGAGAGACATGTGAGTACCAAGAATTATCAGAGAGGCACTCGGTGCCCACGATCCGTCATAACCATCGATCCTATGTGCAACTGCTGCTACGGTGACTACAAGGGCCAATAGTAGAAACTGGGCTGAGCTCGCGATGCCCTTTGAGCTGACTACCATTGACCTCTGTAGACCACCAAGTCTATCTGCAGAGCACATTTGGCCCGAAAGTCCATTGATTGGAGTAGAACTGAGTGCCGCTTCGAACTCAGCCTCTACGACCAGCGATGACGTGTCTGGAGACATCCCGAGCTCGGAATTCTGACAATTTAACGCGCCAATTGGACAGAATTATGAGAAGATACACACCAGAAGGACATCCTACAATTCTTATCCACCAGTGCCCAGCAGAGTGATTGCTTGCGCAAGAGTCACCGGTGAACAAACATGTATTGACTTGCTAAATTTGTGGCGCCGTTTCTCTTGAATAAACATCCACTTGTTTTGACAATGTAATCATTTGTTTGTCTGTACGTGTACATCACATCTACCAATTTTGCCATTACGATACTTCCATCATGGTGCGTCGCCTTTTTAATTTTTTATTCAATTAAATTTCCTTTTTATTTTATTTTCTCTATTTATTTTTGAGTGTATATGTCTGAACACTGATTTCAGGTGTGTGACCCTTTACTTGTCCTCTCTTATTAAGTAAATGCTCATCAAATCTGATTCTGAACTTTCTAGCAGTCTGTTCAATATATGAAACGTCACCGTTTTTCTTTCAGTCCCATTAACATCAGATCCTACATATTTGTCTTTTTGTTGTTTTTCATTGTGGACATAATAATATTGCACCTTGTTGGCCGATGGAAAACGACCTCTGTTCCGTGATTCTTAAAGAACTTACGTAAGCCATAAGAGAGGTTCCCTGCACACGACATCTGCTTAAACTTTTTCTTAGAGTTTGCCAAGCTTAGTGGGCTTTTTGGACTCATCTTCCGAGGCTTTTTGTTTGTGAACATCAAAGACGATCGCTGGGTTATACCCATTGCTAACCGCAATATGTTTTAGGATAGCTAACTCTTCCTATATTGATAAATGGTTTAACAGATGTTCGCTGATACAGTGTATGGAGGATTTAAGGAAACTGATCTTATACCGGTAAGCGTGACAGGGAAGCGTGTATGACGGAATCACTAGTAGTGGGTTTAGTGTGTTTGCGAAAAATGTCGACTTGAATTCTACCTTGTTCGATATGCAATTTTAGATCCAAATAATTATGACTTTTGTTCTCATTCATTAATTCATGAGTGAAAGTCACGATTCGATGTAACGAACAAAACGTCATCCTCCAGCAACGGAATGTTGCCTGCAGAGCCATTGAAAACAATGAAAATGGCGTCTACTAAACCCCTACAGAAAAGAACCTGCTTTGATCTGTCCAGATTTCGTCGAAATTAACAGCTTTCCAAATGGTTGGAGAAAACTTCCGGCAGTGAAATTTGTCAGGCAATTACACTTGGCTGTCCTAGATCAGGTCTTCACATGTAGCTCTCCATATCGTCCTGCCATTTGGAACTCTCCTTGTCTTCAAGTAATGATTTTCTATCCCAATACTATCCATAATCTGGTATCTTCTGCGTCTTCTTCCGTTCACCTATTCTACCGTACCATCCATCAGTTAACAATCTCTTTTTATCCAGCATCAAAGAAAATAGTGCCTCTTCTTTCTGATTGACCTTAAAATTTCTCTCTCTTCCCACTACATGTCTTAAAACTTCCTAATTTATCACTTTCTTTACAGTTTTATCCCTTCCATCCTGCCCCAAATCCACATCTCAAATGCTTCCATTCTTCTTTCTTCCTCTTTCCTCAATGTCCATGTAACAGCTCCAATAGTGAGACGCTTCATATAAAGCATTTTGCCAGTCTCGTCCTCAGGTCCCTGTCCACGCACCCCCAAACAATTCTCTTCTACTTATTAAATGTTTCCTTGGCAATTGCTATACGCGTTTTCACCCCCTTATTGCATCTGGTGTCTTCCGTAATTATGTTTCCCAGATGTTTGAAAGCACTAACTTGTCGTAAATCTTCCTGACCTAGCTTTATAGTTGTTCTTATTTTTTTTGCACCTATGACGATAAGTTTTGTCCTCTTCTTATAAATTCTCATTCCGAATTCCACTCATAACTTCTTTGATTTTCTTTAACATTCCAATCATACTTCATTCTCTTCCTGCCAATAGCACCATATCAAACAGAATACATTCTATCCTCCTACCAGCAACAGGTACTTCTCTATTTCGTTTCACACATTTCTGAATCATTTGCTCCAGATATATATTAAACGGTATTGGAGAGAGACAGTATTCTTACCTCACTCCCCTTACAACTGTGTTTTCCTCTGTGACCTCATACGCAATTTGCACTTGTATTCGTAAACAGCCTTCTATCCCTGCAGTCGGCTACATTCTTCCTTAGAATGCTCATTAATTTATTCCACTGTACTCAGTCAAAGGCTTTCTCCAAGTCGATACACACAGTATAAACTTCTCTACCTGTTCCGGTGTATCTCTCGCCTATAATTCTCAACAGTGCATTTGCATCTTTTGTGTCTTTCCCCCTTCTAAATACATAGTGTTCCAGTGCAACGCATTTTTCCGATCTTTCTTGAAGTCTTCTGTTTATCACTGCGACGGTCCCAAACGGTTACTACTGGGTAGTTGCTCTGCCTAACAGCATCCCAGATGAGCAAACCGGCCTGATAATGCATGTGCCTTAGGTACACGGGCTTTGCATTGCTCTGTTCAAAAATAACGTCGTCATACGTCGAGCCACTGCCATCTGTTTCCATGCCCACAGCTAATTCGCTGCAAATAATAAACTGTAGCTGTGATTCTGCAGTCAACTAGACGATGCATTTTCTAGAACTGAGGATTAATAAAATAAACACAAATACTGTCTTGCACGACAGTTAATCACTAAAACAGAAATCATGATCCGTCTGGTATCCTTGGTGGTGGTGGTGGTGGTTAGTGTTTAACGTCCCGTCGACAACGAGGTCATTAGAGACGGAGCGCAAGCTCGGGTTAGGGAAGGATTGGGAAGGAAATCGGCCGTGCCCTTTCAAAGGAACCATCCCGGCATTTGCCTGAAACGATTTAGGGAAATCACGGAAAACCTAAATCAGGATGGCTGCAGACGGGATTGAACCGTCGTCCTCCCGAATGCGAGTCCAGTGTGCTAACCACTGCGCCACCTCGCTCGGTCTGGTATCCTTGTAAAGTGGTAATGTGTCCCTCCTCTCTCCACACAGGGGACCTATCGGAGCCAATGTGCAGGTAAAGAACGGACGGCAATCGTTAGGTAACATAAGACGCATTTTCGTCGCTCTTAAAAGTTACATGAAGGCAGAATTTTTTATCACCTCAGTTTTATTTCAAAGGGGTCTCCAGAATGATACACTCCTGGAAATGGAAAAAAGAACACATTGACACCGGTGTGTCAGACCCACCATACTTGCTCCGGACACTGTACAAGCAATGATCACACGCACGGCACAGCGACCACACCAGGAACCGCGGTGTTGGCCGTCGAATGGCGCTAGCTGCGCAGCATTTGTGCACCGCCGCCGTCAGTGTCAGCCAGTTTGCCGTGGCATACGGAGCTCCATCGCAGTCTTTAACACTGGTAGCATGCCGCGACAGCGTGCACGTGAACCGTATGTGCAGTTGACGGACTTTGAGCGAGGGCGTATAGTGGGCATGCGGGAGGCCGGGTGGACGTACCGCCGAATTGCTCAACACGTGGGGCGTGAGGTCTCCACAGTACATCGATGTTGTCGCCAGTGGTCGGCGGAAGGTGCACGTGCCCGTCGACCTGGGACCGGACCGCAGCGACGCACGGATGCACGCCAAGACCGCAGGATCCTACGCAGTGCCGTAGGGGACCGCACCGCCACTTCCCAGCAAATTAGGGACACTGTTGCTCCTGGGGTATCGGCGAGGACCATTCGCAACCGTCTCCACGAAGCTGGGCTACGGTCCCGCACACCGTTAGCCCGTCTTCCGCTCACGCCCCAACATCGTGCAGCCCGCCTCCAGTGGTGTCGCGACAGGCGTGAATGGAGGGACGAATGGAGACGTGTCGTCTTCAGCGATGAGAGTCGCTTCTGCCTTGGTGCCAATGATGGTCGTACGCGTGTTTGGCGCCGTGCAGGTGAGCGCCACAATCAGGACTGCATACGACCGAGGCACACAGGGCCAACACCCGGCATCATGGTGTGGGGAGCGATCTCCTACACTGGCCGTACACCACTGGTGATCGTCGAGGGGACACTGAATAGTGCACGGTACATCCAAACCGTCATCGAACCCATCGTTCTACCATTCCTAGACCGGCAAGGGAACTTGCTGTTCCAACAGGACAATGCACGTCCGCATGTATCCCGTGCCACCCAACGTGCTCTAGAAGGTGTAAGGCAACTACCCTGGCCAGCAAGATCTCCGGATCTGTCCCCCATTGAGCATGTTTGGGACTGGATGAAGCGTCGTCTCACGCGGTCTGCACGTCCAGCACGAACGCTGGTCCAACTGAGGCGCCAGGTGGAAATGGCATGGCAAGCCGTTCCACAGGACTACATCCAGCATCTCTACGATCGTCTGCATGGGAGAATAGCAGCCTGCATTGCTGCGAAAGGTGGATATACACTGTACTAGTGCCGACATTGTGCATGCTCTGTTGCCTGTGTCTATGTGCCTGTGGTTCTGTCAGTGTGATCATGTGATGTATCTGACCCCAGGAATGTGTCAATAAAGTTTCCCCTTCCTGGGACAATGAATTCACGGTGTTCTTATTTCAATTTCCAGGAGTGTATACAGAGTCCGATTTGAACTGTGGCGCTGAGCTCACAGCAGTAGTCGATTCTGTGTACTGTTGGCTAGATGTGTTTCTTGAAGCACTCACGCTAATGCATCGGTCAGCAGTGGCAGTGGGCGTCCTCTGTAAATTTCAGAGCCATTTTCTGCTAATGGGATGCCCCTTTCCCTCAGTATTGACCTGCGAAGAATGCGTAAGCCACAGTGCACCTCTGATCTGCTTTTCACCCCACTATCAATGTCCCATTTACACGGAAGCAAATCGTAATGCATAACTAGACCGGCTAGCCGTTTGGATTACTTTTACGTTATTAACTGACGGTCATGTAGTATCTGTGAACGATAGTCATGGAACAAGATACACAGAAGTTCAATACTCTAGGAGATGACAACGGAGTACAAAGTTGGCCCATTTCGGTGGCAAAAGGGAAATTTTCTCTCTAGGCACTAACGATTGCGTCTATAAAATAAAAATGTGCCTTTTAGCTCATTTCCACAGGAGTCGGTGTCTTAGAACCTGCGTTGTTATACTGATTCCTAGAAATATTATGCAGTAAAATAAAGTGCTTACAATTTGTCTCAAATTTCCTATAACACTCTATAAATCTTACTGTTAACGATGTATTTCCGAAATGACTAAAAAGGGGTGCCAGAGTACATGTAGATAGAAATTCTTTTATGATAATTACTCTTCTGACGTTGGCTGGAGTCAGTACCGTCTTTACAGATCTCACGGTAGAGCATTCGAAGAAAAAGCTGATTTATGCAAGCTCCTTCCATCGGAACCTGTCAAAACAATGATGCGCTGATGATGGAATATAGACATATGCGGAAGTTATTCCTCAATTACTGGAGGATTCATGCCACATATTGTTCCATACTTTCCACATTCTAGTTCGCACTCTTAATATAAAATCGACTGCAAGCACACCAGAATGTCTAATTTATTCATTCTGAATCCTCTCCTTACCTGAAGCATTTACCTTCGGCTAAAAAAAGCAATATTTTACTACAGACTGTACTGAGACGCATACTGAGCCGTTTCACCACACAAAGGCTTTTCATCCTGGAATATTTTCGGGTTGCAAACGAGGAACTGACGTAATAAAACGTTATCGACATTGCTTCATTACTTCCCTGTTTGTAAACTACTTTTATTTATAATTCCAAGAAAGGTAATAAATCAATTGTTACACTTTCAAAAAGATTATTTGTGAATATATTTCCAAGAAAGCCTTGCCATTGGTATGAACAACTCATAAATTATCAATTTGGCGCTTGAGAATATTCAAAAAACATTGCTTATAATATGTAAATAAGATCGTTATCTGAAGAAGAAGAGAAAGCAATAAGCCGAAAAGCTGCATATTGTTAGCTTGAGGCGTAGCGCCGTATGACGATCCTGCCTTGGAGGCGGTTAAGTGGGAAATGTATCTCAGAGCTGGAGAGTGACAGATGGTGACGTGAGACTGGACGCGCACGTAGTTTATGCATCAGCCGATAGAGGACGGTATTGGATAGGGGACTGATTTAGTTTCGATTGTGCCCACTAGAGTGCACTAAAGTAATAGAATGTTTTTCATAAACTGTTCTAGTATTTTCATAAAGTTTTATTATTTCTTTTTGTATATGTAAAATGTTACAAATATGTTTTAGCAGTATGAATGATGCGTCAGTGTGGTTTAAGATTAATATGAAGATAATTTTTTAACGAGTTATGTAGTAGGATTTAGTGTGGGAACATATCGAAGAAGTATGGATGTGAACAAAGGGGATTTTTGTAGATTAGATTTGTAAAAGAAGTTTATGGTAAAGGGAAAGTTAATTCAGGTACAAGTAACAATAGTAAATAACTTTATGCATGAGCAAAACTTCAGCATATTAGAAAATTACGTCGGTAGAAAGTGCAGTCGTTAGGTTTATAATTGTGCGATTGGTTATTGAGGAAAAACGCGGACCGACGCGGGAGAATGTTATTTTGCTATTGGCTGTTGAGTAAACTGACCAATGATAAAGCAATATTCTTCGCGCGCCTTTCTCTGCTGGTAAAGAAGACTTAGAGTATTCTAAAGAAGAGTCGAATCCTAGCTATGAAACAGGTCGGACGTGTGTAGTAGTAGTTCCCATGGAAATAATAAGTTGCCGGATCTAGCAGTGTTTCATACATCAAAAGTGACGGCATAATTATTCCGATGTGTGTGTGGAAATGTCGGGACATGTAAGTGAATTTTGTGACGAGAAAAGACATATATTCCGCGTGGTGTATTGAGCAGGTCGGTGGTTAGAAACTGTGACTGCATTTGGTTCCGACAGACTTAATATTTGGCGAGCGTTCTCAATCAAAAACAATTAGTATTTTTGTAGCTATTACGTTTTCGGGAAATGCAACACCATAGCCGGCCGAAGTGGCCGCGCGGTTCTGGCGCTGCAGTCTGGAACCGCGAGACCGCTACGGTCGCAGGTTCGAATCCTGCCTCGGGCATGGATGTGTGTGATGTCCTTAGGTTAGTTAGGTTTAACTAGTTCTAAGTTCTAGGGGACTAATGACCTCAGCAGTTGAGTCCCATAGTGCTCAGAGCCATTTGAACCATTTGCAACACCATAAACTTGCTAACGTGAGTGAAAGGGATTGTGAGTGACTGTGTTAAGACTAGCACAGGCTTGGCAGTGATACTTGTTCACCTAAGTTTCAGAATATATTAATTAAGGACAAAATTTCCAACCTTTCATTTCGTGTTTCTCCCGAAACGTAGATTAGTGATTTTAATTGCAGCCTGGTTCACGTTGAAGTACAGTAGGTTTCACTCGGCTTTCCTACTGATGATCTGCTGAGACAATGTTCACAGGTAGGTGCAGGTTCGTCGTAAAGGGACGGAAAGAACCGCGCCGCCGCAAGCTTCATGTCTAAAATATCACAGGTTACACAAATGTTATTCAGTCACAAAAGTATCAAACAACACATGATGATACTTTGTCAATGAGGTTTTAAGAAATAACTCGTATAAATCTATTTGGAACCATGATTCAGCAGTTCTAGTATTGCTCCAAAGACCGTCTTCTAACAGCGTTTTCTCTGGTCTAAAGTTATCATTCTTTAGGTGTACGAAGTGCACTTTCTAACCAGTGCTCATGTTTTCAATAGTTCAAGTGGCTCAGAGCACTATGCGACTTAACTTCTGAGGTCATCAGTCGCCTAGAGCTTAGAAGTAATGAAACCTAACTAACCTAAGGACATCAACGTATCCACGCCCGAGGCTGGATTCGAACCTGCGACCGTAGCGGTCGCTCGGCTCCAGACTGTAGCTCCTAGAACCGCACGGCCACTCCGGCCGGTGCTCATGTTTTCGTTGCTCAACTTCGTTAAGGGAGGAGGGTTGTATTCGGGACCAGTGGCTTCAATTGGTGACAAATTCATCCAGTTTTGAGTTTCCCTAGTCGCCTCCGAAGAATCTTGCGAGAGTTACATTACATAGGTTGGCCAGTTTCCTTCGTTATCAGTTTCCGTTTGAGATAGAGTTTCAATGACACTCGTACTTCAGGGGCATTAATATTAAAACCCTATACCTCAACTTCTGTAATATCTATAATTCACCATTGTGGGTAATTATATCTTGTAGAGATATTAACGTGAGCAACTTGTCATTACGCTGTCCCATGAGGTTCAGAAATTAGGTGATAATTACCACCAATACCACTGGCGAGCAGGTTATATATGTCACAGCAGCGGCTTCATGATGGGACCCACACTCCCAACCGCAGACCACCAGCTGCCAATCGCTCGTTACGCACAGTGAATTGGACGTCACCACTCAATTATTGTACCACAAGATGCAATCAGCTGAAAGGGACAGCGCTCTGAAGCTGGCAACACAGCGAGACTCTAGAACATTTTTCCACTACTCCTTAGGCTACACAGACTGAATACTGGCAAACAGGAAGCTAGACGTATTATTACAACATAGGTAGACGATATGAAACGCATTACGGTGTACAGTTTACATCGTAACAGGTGATTAAACCATATGAATACATTCAAAGAGCGAAGGCAGGTCTTCACATTCTATCGAAACGTTGAACTTTCCACAGCTTCTTCTTATTACTGATTACGGTAAAACGGTGAGTTATACGAATGCGTAGTGTCTGTTTTATCGGACACGTTCGAAAGAACAGACACCACGTGGAATCCGCAGTTGTGATACATATTACGTAACTGGCACAAAGGTTAACGCAACTGCCTAGTAAACAGAAGATCCGGGGATCGAATCCCAGTCCGGCATTTATTTTCACTCGTCGCAGCTAATGCCGCACGAAGTCCCGATGCAGCTATCAATAATTCCTTCCCTTTCCTTTGTTCCCTTATCACTCTTAATAACATAAATAGTTAGTGTTTACTTCTTTAAAGATAATAGAAATCTAGGTTGCTAAATTAAATTCAGTTCTGTCTTATTTTCACCTTTAAATAGGAAAAACGAGTGGCGAAGTGTTTCCCTGGTTTAGGTGGAGTGCGGAAATCATGTCTCTTTCCTATCGTTCTGGTTTCTTTGGAAGAAAAGTGGTGGCTACTGAATATTCAAGAGCTTTCATAACCATCTGCTATGCCGATGTGGACAAATTAGTTCCTATGAGTAAAAGTTAAAAAATTATTTGTATCTATGTGCAGGATGTACCAACAAACACCGATAGCGCTTAATATATTGTGCGGGAAGGCAAACTGATCGGTTTTCAAGAAGGAACCCATGTCCTGAAACGCACGACTTGTTACTGCTGTTCCTGTTAACATGTATTAGCTTACGTCCACAGTTTCTACAAGCAGATAAAATATTCTCTACAAAGAGTTTTGTTTATTTGGAACTGAAAATCTCCCACTATCATTTTAGTGCCGTTTTCAATCGTTTGTAATCTTTAACTCTCATTAGAACATTCGTATTTCTTCATCAGCATGTCAACGAGTTGGTGTATAGACTTGGACGAGTTCTATGGTATATAGATTCCTGTTGTATCAAGTCTAAATGAATTTGTGAAGCGAGTACACGTCAATCTGACATGTTATTAAATTTCAGGTTTTTTACAGAAAATTGGTTTGATATTATTACCAGCCCTGAAATGATATTATAAATGCAACTGCAAAGTGAGCCTAAATGGTATACTATAAGGCTTAATTTAGTGACCCAAATTTAATACACGATTATTTGCCTCTGAAAAAGAAACTGTCCAAATATCTCATAAATGTCTCACAGTTCTTCAGGAACGCATAATATAGGGAACTGCAGCCCCTGACGGATCAGTGGTGAATCCGTAGCTATTTGTTTCTACATATCTCATACCTTTACGCAGTAGCACCTTCGCTAACGCACATGACCTTCAATTGTATTTGGCTGCCATAATCTACAAATAGAAATAAACGTAAGAGAGAGCGAACCTTGGTCGATCTGGAGACTCACAGTGTTCGATTTTTTTTTCGGCACAATTACCATAATTCCAAACGAAATGACTAGTTGTAACGACAACTGTACATATAATAATTTTTTTTCTGTATGAATTTCGATAAATTAGTGTGAACAATGTTTGATTTTATTTCTTTCTCTTTTCGTGTCGTGTTGAAGAAACAGTGAGTAACTTTTGAAATGAATATTATTATTTATGTTGGATTTCAAATAATGTGATAATAAAAAGAAAGTGTACTTAATGTTAAAACTATTGTAAGATGTGAAAATTGTAATTTAAACACTTGGTCCATACGTAGGTAATGCAGTAGGATATGTGTAGTAGAAAACCTGTGGTGAATACCCTACCTGTAGGGGAGCGGGAAAAGGTGGAGGCAGGCGGGTGCGGGAAAACGCACACTGGGCGCGGTTCGGCACAACGGGCTCAAGTAGTCAGTCGGAGGCGAGCAACAGTAACAGTCGGAGTGGTGAATCGGTCAGAGGAACACGTACTGTACCGAGGCGGCTACCCAGGAAAAGTGGATTCCATTGAGCCTCGGATGCACCGATTCCGACGACTACTTGGCATGGCTATATTCTGAGGCACAAAATTGAAAAGATTACGACGCTAAGAAGATGGAAAATGCCGATGTAGTGTGAGCCTAAGCCGTGCTTGTGTGTGTGCCGTGCTGCCCGCTATCTCGCTGCCCGCCAACCGCCGCACCGACTTGCACAGGTCAAACATTTATTTCATCTTTAGAAGTGTATCTGTGTGGACCAGTGTCGAAAATGTTTCTAATTGTTCAATAATAACGTGACTTTTACCAGAATTGCTTTAGCCATGACTTATCCTGATCACTGACCTAGACAGGATCCTTACCTCGTATTGTGCAACCCGAGTATCCTGAACTGAAAGTTTAAAAATTAGTGTTAATAAGAATTATCAGTAGATCAATCTATGCTATAAAGAAATTTAAAGTTCTAGGTGTTATTGCAAATGTTGGTAAAGATCAAAAGTATGACTAACTTGGAAGAGAGTTTTTTGCATTGAGTTAGCGATGCTATTTTATTAATCTGGGACAGAAATAATGACAGTTAAATTATTCAGAAGTAAGACAAATGAGTAGTTATCCACAGATTGATAATTTTGAGTGTTAATTTGCCTTTTAAGACTTAACAGTTTCAGTATAACGACCATAACAGTTTCAGGACCCCCCCCCCTTCTCTTGTCCATTCTTTCAAACCTTGAAATGTGTTGATCAGTTTTGACCAGTATAATTAAGTTCTATATTGAACCTAAGTGTATTAGTGTTGTTTTCCAATTTTAATAGTGACATTGTATGTGTGCTTTCAAAACTGCTTATTCTAGGAAAATCTATGCCCGATTTCAGTCTGATCAATATTCAGAATGCAGTTCGTAGTAATCATTGCTGTGTGGTGTTGTGTGAATTTATCTCGTTCAAATTAGTACAAAAAGAGAAGGCTTTAGTTCAGTGGATTTTTCTGGTTACAAACTTTGCCATATAACGCATCATTACTACGGGTTACTATGCTTGTACATACACCCACTTGTACAAGGAAAAACTCACTCATTGCCTAAGTAGGCTGGCGACCGAATTATTAATTAACGGTAGCATCTACTGTGTGTACTTCTTGTCCATGCGAAAGAGTAATTATACTTTACATTTGCTTGATGCATCACTGTAGTTATTGACTGAGTACAAGTCCGATCTTGCTTCTATTAGGTACACGCGGTCAAATTATGTACAAAAATCCTTGTTTATAAGGTGAAGCCCGTGAACTTATTACAGTACAGGCTTTATACAGATAACG
The DNA here is from genome assembly GCF_023898315.1 of Schistocerca nitens. NCBI lineage: Eukaryota > Metazoa > Arthropoda > Insecta > Orthoptera > Acrididae > Schistocerca > Schistocerca nitens. The sequence goes on along the minus strand of NC_064620.1, from coordinate 28,543,786 downwards.
TACGTCCGTTTAAGGGCGGTAGCGTCACACGTGGCTTCCCGGTGACAGGACATCCAGTTGTTGTCGGTTACAAATTAATGTAAAGATCGAACAGTGGATGTTCAGTGGCACGAATAGCAATAAAGTTCAGTAAAATAAATTACAGTGAGCGTCAAGTATAATAGTGTGGTATAGTTGGCATTTAATATGGACAGGAACGTAGGCAGGGTAAATGCGCCAAGCGAAATGGAGAATGCGGCTGACAGTAGCCGGAGTTTACGCGGCCAGATAACAGATGGCGTTAGCGAAAGACAATTGGCGTACATACAGTACCATGAACACGTCAACGAACAGATTGAAATGTCGAGATCGTCTCGAACACAGCAAGGGACAAAACAGGAAGTAGAGGGTGACTTGGTAGATGATAGTGGGTACGTGAACGAATCCACTGACATGTTTGATTCACCACAAATAAAGAAAGAACCGAAAGAAACTTCTGAAGTAGAATCGGAACACACGGATTCCGTAGAACAAAACAGTGTAAAAATTTTAAGCATGAACGACTTATTTGAACAATTAACCAAACAAATTGCAGGACAGAATGAGCAGCTTAAAACGCACGTTGACGAGCAACTCAAAACACAGAATGAGCAGCTTAAAACACACGTGGATCGAATTAAAGCACAGGTTGAAGGACAGGGAATTAAAATTAGTAAACAAATAGAAAAAGTAGAACAGAAAGTGGGTAATTTAAGTTCTGTGGTAAATACTCTGAAATTTGAAATTGGTACCATTAACAAAAATATGGGTACTATGCAGGAGGAAATTGGAAACATTAACAGTAGGTTCGATGTTGAAATTCTCAACATCCAAGAGAAAGTAGAACCTCTGGTTGAAACAAAAGTAGACGAAAAAGTTTTCGGTCTCAAATCTGAGATCGTAAACGAATGTCAACACGGAATTTCACAGTTGAAAAGGGCAGTTTCAGACACTGAAAAAGATTTAGGCGAGAGAGTTACCGAATGTGAACAAAATTCTTCGAAAATTCAAGGCAAAATTTTTGACCTTGAGAACAAAATTAAAGATAGGCCTGGTGTTGTCTGTAATGGCACACCAATTACGAAGCTGTTAGAAGGCGAGGAACGCTTCGATCCAGCCAAGAAACATAACGGATGGCATCCGTTAGATTTTATCAGAAATTGCGAGAGAGTATTTCCTGAGCACTTGTCTGATCAGGAAAAGATAAATGTTGTAATTGGCGCCTTAGCAGGTGATGCTAAGCGCTGGGGAATAAATTTAAATACCAAACAAATGACGTTCGAAGAATTTAGGCAGAGATTTACGGAAGAATATTGGTCTGAACAAAAGCAGGACCGTTTGTGGCGGGAGTTCATCATGGCCAAACAGCATGATAACAGGGGCAGGAATTCCTTGAAAGATTTCTGCGAGCATTGGTACCGGAAATTGACGCATTTAAGAGGCAGATGATCAGATTCGGAAATTATCTGGGAGCTATATAAAAAGCTTCCGGAGGATTCAAAGAGGTATGTAGGAAGCAATCATCGTAGCTTCCAAGCATTTCTCGAAAGAGTCGAAGACGAAGATCAGTGGCGCGAAAGTCGGGCCAATTATCAAAATTTTGGTCATCGTAATAACCGAAATAATGACGAACGACATGACGGCGATGGATTTCGCGTCAGTATAATACAGAGAGGAAGAGGCAGAGGAAATTATCCAGGTCGCGGTAGAGAGTATACCGCGCAAAATAATAACGACGCGGGAAACTAATTTCCGCGAACGTTGCGGGCCAAACGGAAGCGGCCTATACATACCGGCCCCGATTTGGAAAAAGATACCGGACCGACCGTAATGTAATGAGACAGGCTAGGGACAGGCACGGAACGCCGTGACGTGTTGTGGCGAAACAAGCGTCAGCTGCGAGCCAGAATGAGTCATTTCTGCCGCACAGAACGCTACATGTTAACAGGCGAGTGGAGCATCAGAGGGCAACGGCCCAGCCTAGCAGAACATCTGTTAGGAAAGAAGCCACTGGAGATACGGCAGCAGTAGATACGAACATAGCCGTCAGGGCTGTTGAAAGTTTTACGAATGATAATTCCGTGGCAAAGGAAACGATAAAGGAAACTGTGAATACACAGAGAGGTGCGGTTAGCAGTGTTTGCAATGAGAGAAAAGGCGAGGATGAATTAGCTGAAGTAACTGATTGGCAGGTGCAGATCGACGATCTGTACAAGGGCCTAAAGCAATGTGAGTGGGAGGATTTTAAGAAGGAGTATGAGGCAAAGAAATTAGTTAGTGGAAAAGGAGATAGTAGGGACGTCGATAAGGTGACGTGGCCCGAATTGGAAGAGGAGAGAATAAATAGCGCCGCGCAAAGTACGCGTGCCGCCAATAGGACGCAGATTAAGGGTAGGAAGGATTTGGAGGATGAAATCCTCAGCATTGACGAAGAAATGACTTCTGCTAACAGTCCGCCAATAGTACAAGCTGCGACCGAGAGGCACCGTGGAGAAGGGGCAGATGATTACCTGAAAGTAATTAAAGTCCACGAGGATTACACCGAATATGAAGTCACAGTGGATGTGAATAAAGCTGAGGATGAGGCCGTATTGCCAAAAGATGAGATTGAGTTAAAATCCAAGCCTGACGACAATACAGAGGAGGAACTTAGTGCCTGTCTCAGAAAAGCTTTTATGTTGGAACCTGAAAGCGATCCGGAATGGTCGGATTCCGACGATAGTTCAGATGATGAAAGGTACGCAAATACAGACGAAAATGAATGTACTAACTCTCCCTATTGTGCAAAAGTAGAGTACTTAAGTGAATTTGATGGTGAGGAAGAGAGTAATGATGACTCTAGTGACGATGAATTTGCAGGTGTAAACGAAAGTGAATATACTTTTACTGAAAGAGGGTATGAGAAAATTAGTGACATTCTTCCAAAGAAAGATACAGTAAATAGAAGTGGGCAAAATCCGAATGAATTATTCAGTAATGTAAAACAGGGGCATAATTTGCAGGAACCTCCAGATGATTCTATACTGGGGCACGCCTTAATAAATGTTTTGAAGGAGTGTGAATTACAGGAACAAAAAGAACCACCTGATAAAATGATAGCAGAACAGGAAATGTTGTACCTTGCTAAAGACTTCGAAATTTCAAAACCTAAAAAGCCACCTGATGAAACGAAACGTTGGCAAGATCTGAATGGCTTAGTGAAAGATGTAGAAAATAGGAGGCCTAAAAAGCCACCAGACTTAAGTGACTGTTTTATGAACCCTAAAAGACTGCCTTGTTAATAAAGAGACTGGGGGCAGGATACTGTATTTGTATATATTATTAGTATTATGCATGACTTTATTATTACTGTATCTCAGTGTTACCTGAAAGTGAATTGTTGTTTTGTTGATTTAGAGTCTGGGGCAGATTTATATCGGATTTTGAGAATGTCATGAACACATTACATCATGAAACTACAGGGTTTCCACCGGAAGCAATTTTGTTAGGCAGAAGTAGTAAAAGTTTAATTGAAGCAAAACTAGAGTTTCTACCTTGTACAAGTTTGGGATTGGATCAAAAGAAAGAATTGGTGATAAAAAGGGCAAAGCAAAAAGCTGAATCTAGATCTAAAAGACACAATAAAAATTTAAAAGTTTCAAAATTTAAAATTGGAGATTATGTTCTTTTAAAAACCCATGAAAAGTCTAGTGAACTAAACCATGAGATTTCCAAATTTAAATATATTTATAATGGACCATATATAATACAGAATATTCCACACGACAATGCTTACTACCTGATCTACCCAAAATCCAAAAGACCTTTAGGTGTAAGAAATATTGTGGACCTGAAACTGTATGTTCCTAGAAATGAGTGATATAAGGATAATCAGAAAGCGACTTGCAGTAAATGTGCTGTATCTTATGCTGAACCCAAGTTATTCTAAATGTAACTAATCTTTGTAAATGTCTGTATACCCTTGAAAGTGTGCTAATGTAGTTATGTGAGTTTCAGATTACCAATTGTACTGTAACTGTAAAAATATATGGAGAAAGGGACTGAAATGAAAGGATAAATGCTATCAGCCAGATAAAAGATGGGACTGTCAAAAATGAAAATGGGCAGTGTATGAACCATGATATGAAGGACTGCCAAATACCAATGAGGGCAGATAAATAGTCGATGGAAAATTGTAAATATGATCCAGGAGATGTGATAATATGAAGTGAAAAGGACTGCCCAAATCCGCACAATAGGCAGCAAATATGTGTAGTAAATTTTTTTGAATATATGTATATGTATTTTGTTTAGTAAGTAAGGAAATGGACTGCTATTCAAAGCAAGCAGCGACAAATTATCTTATAGTGTGTACAAAATATGCAATTGTTTTTGTAGTTAAATGTTTGTATTCCAGAATTTTAAATTATTTCTTTGAAAAAAAAAATGATTAAATTACTATTTTAGTAATGTTATGATGAGAAGTTGGACTGTGCAAAAGGCACTTGAGTAAATGACAAATAATTATTCTTGATGTGAAAAGAGTGTAAACCTATATACAGGAAGTAAAAGGGAATATGTAGTGTAAATCTTTTTGGACGTTTAAGTAAAGATTCAGAACCACTGTATAATTGTAAGATTTAGTGTTCCCATAAAATTTGGACTTAAGCAAAATTTTCTGGTAACAGGGGCATGTGTAACGACAACTGTACATATAATAATTTTTTTTCTGTATGAATTTCGATAAATTAGTGTGAACAATGTTTGATTTTATTTCTTTCTCTTTTCGTGTCGTGTTGAAGAAACAGTGAGTAACTTTTGAAATGAATATTATTATTTATGTTGGATTTCAAATAATGTGATAATAAAAAGAAAGTGTACTTAATGTTAAAACTATTGTAAGATGTGAAAATTGTAATTTAAACACTTGGTCCATACGTAGGTAATGCAGTAGGATATGTGTAGTAGAAAACCTGTGGTGAATACCCTACCTGTAGGGGAGCGGGAAAAGGTGGAGGCAGGCGGGTGCGGGAAAACGCACACTGGGCGCGGTTCGGCACAACGGGCTCAAGTAGTCAGTCGGAGGCGAGCAACAGTAACAGTCGGAGTGGTGAATCGGTCAGAGGAACACGTACTGTACCGAGGCGGCTACCCAGGAAAAGTGGATTCCATTGAGCCTTGGATGCACCGATTCCGACGACTACTTGGCATGGCTATATTCTGAGGCACAAAATTGAAAAGATTACGACGCTAAGAAGATGGAAAATGCCGATGTAGTGTGAGCCTAAGCCGTGCTTGTGTGTGTGCCGTGCTGCCCGCTATCTCGCTGCCCGCCAACCGCCGCACCGACTTGCACAGGTCAAACATTTATTTCATCTTTAGAAGTGTATCTGTGTGGACCAGTGTCGAAAACGTTTCTAATTGTTCAATAATAACGTGACTTTTACCAGAATTGCTTTAGCCATGACTTATCCTGATCACTGACCTAGACAGGATCCTTACCTCGTATTGTGCAACCCGAGTATCCTGAACTGAAAGTTTAAAAATTAGTGTTAATAAGAATGATCAGTAGATCAATCTATGCTATAAAGAAATTTAAAGTTCTAGGTGTTATTGCAAATGTTGGTAAAGATCAAAAGTATGACTAACTTGGAAGAGAGTTTTTTGCATTGAGTTAGCGATGCTATTTTATTAATCTGGGACAGAAATAATGACAGTTAAATTATTCAGAAGTAAGACAAATGAGTAGTTATCCACAGATTGATAATTTTGAGTGTTAATTTGCCTTTTAAGACTTAACAGTTTCAGTATAACGACCGTAACAGTTTCAGGACCCCCCCCCCCTTCTCTTGTCCATTCTTTCAAACCTTGAAATGTGTTGATCAGTTTTGACCAGTATAATTAAGTTCTATATTGAACCTAAGTGTATTAGTGTTGTTTTCCAATTTTAATAGTGACATTGTATGTGTGCTTTCAAAACTGCTTATTCTAGGAAAATCTATGCCCGATTTCAGTCTGATCAATATTCAGAATGCAGTTCGTAGTAATCATTGCTGTGTGGTGTTGTGTGAATTTATCTCGTTCAAATTAGTACAAAAAGAGAAGGCTTTAGTTCAGTGGATTTTTCTGGTTACAAACTTTGCCATATAACGCATCATTACTACGGGTTACTATGCTTGTACATACACCCACTTGTACAAGGAAAAACTCACTCATTGCCTAAGTAGGCTGGCGACCGAATTATTAATTAACGGTAGCATCTACTGTGTGTACTTCTTGTCCATGCGAAAGAGTAATTATACTTTACATTTGCTTGATGCATCACTGTAGTTATTGACTGAGTACAAGTCCGATCTTGCTTCTATTAGGTACACGCGGTCAAATTATGTACAAAAATCCTTGTTTATAAGGTGAAGCCCGTGAACTTATTACAGTACAGGCTTTATACAGATAACGTACGTCCGTTTAAGGGCGGTAGCGTCACACGTGGCTTCCCGGTGACAGGACATCCAGTTGTTGTCGGTTACAAATTAATGTAAAGATCGAACAGTGGATGTTCAGTGGCACGAATAGCAATAAAGTTCAGTAAAATAAATTACAGTGAGCGTCAAGTATAATAGTGTGGTATAGTTGGCATTTAATATGGACAGGAACGTAGGCAGGGTAAATGCGCCAAGCGAAATGGAGAATGCGGCTGACAGTAGCCGGAGTTTACGCGGCCAGATAACAGATGGCGTTAGCGAAAGACAATTGGCGTACATACAGTACCATGAACACGTCAACGAACAGATTGAAATGTCGAGATCGTCTCGAACACAGCAAGGGACAAAACAGGAAGTAGAGGGTGACTTGGTAGATGATAGTGGGTACGTGAACGAATCCACTGACATGTTTGATTCACCACAAATAAAGAAAGAACCGAAAGAAACTTCTGAAGTAGAATCGGAACACACGGATTCCGTAGAACAAAACAGTGTAAAAATTTTAAGCATGAACGACTTATTTGAACAATTAACCAAACAAATTGCAGGACAGAATGAGCAGCTTAAAACGCACGTTGACGAGCAACTCAAAACACAGAATGAGCAGCTTAAAACACACGTGGATCGAATTAAAGCACAGGTTGAAGGACAGGGAATTAAAATTAGTAAACAAATAGAAAAAGTAGAACAGAAAGTGGGTAATTTAAGTTCTGTGGTAAATACTCTGAAATTTGAAATTGGTACCATTAACAAAAATATGGATACTATGCAGGAGGAAATTGGAAACATTAACAGTAGGTTCGATGTTGAAATTCTCAACATCCAAGAGAAAGTAGAACCTCTGGTTGAAACAAAAGTAGACGAAAAAGTTTTCGGTCTCAAATCTGAGATCGTAAACGAATGTCAACACGGAATTTCACAGTTGAAAAGGGCAGTTTCAGACACTGAAAAAGATTTAGGCGAGAGAGTTACCGAATGTGAACAAAATTCTTCGAAAATTCAAGGCAAAATTTTTGACCTTGAGAACAAAATTAAAGATAGGCCTGGTGTTGTCTGTAATGGCACACCAATTACGAAGCTGTTAGAAGGCGAGGAACGCTTCGATCCAGCCAAGAAACATAACGGATGGCATCCGTTAGATTTTATCAGAAATTGCGAGAGAGTATTTCCTGAGCACTTGTCTGATCAGGAAAAGATAAATGTTGTAATTGGCGCCTTAGCAGGTGATGCTAAGCGCTGGGGAATAAATTTAAATACCGAACGAATGACGTTCGAAGAATTTAGGCAGAGATTTACGGAAGAATATTGGTCTGAACAAAAGCAGGACCGTTTGTGGCGGGAGTTCATCATGGCCAAACAGCATGATAACAGGGGCAGGAATTCCTTGAAAGATTTCTGCGAGCATTGGTACCGGAAATTGACGCATTTAAGAGGCAGATGATCAGATTCGGAAATTATCTGGGAGCTATATAAAAAGCTTCCGGAGGATTCAAAGAGGTATGTAGGAAGCAATCATCGTAGCTTCCAAGCATTTCTCGAAAGAGTCGAAGACGAAGATCAGTGGCGCGAAAGTCGGGCCAATTATCAAAATTTTGGTCATCGTAATAACCGAAATAATGACGAACGACATGACGGCGATGGATTTCGCGTCAATATAATACAGAGAGGAAGAGGCAGAGGAAATTATCCAGGTCGCGGTAGAGAGTATACCGCGCAAAATAATAACGACGCGGGAAACTAATTTCCGCGAACGTTGCGGGCCAAACGGAAGCGGCCTATACATACCGGCCCCGATTTGGAAAAAGATACCGGACCGACCGTAATGTAATGAGACAGGCTAGGGACAGGCACGGAACGCCGCGACGTGTTGTGGCGAAACAAGCGTCAGCTGCGAGCCAGAATGAGTCATTTCTGCCGCACAGAACGCTACATGTTAACAGGCGAGTGGAGCATCAGAGGGCAACGGCCCAGCCTAGCAGAACATCTGTTAGGAAAGAAGCCGCTGGAGATACGGCAGCAGTAGATACGAACATAGCCGTCAGGGCTGTTGAAAGTTTTACGAATGATAATTCCGTGGCAAAGGAAACGATAAAGGAAACTGTGAATACACAGAGAGGTGCGGTTAGCAGTGTTTGCAATGAGAGAAAAGGCGAGGATGAATTAGCTGAAGTAACTGATTGGCAGGTGCAGATCGACGATCTGTACAAGGGCCTAAAGCAATGTGAGTGGGAGGATTTTAAGAAGGAGTATGAGGCAAAGAAATTAGTTAGTGGAAAAGGAGATAGTAGGGACGTCGATAAGGTGACGTGGCCCGAATTGGAAGAGGAGAGAATAAATAGCGCCGCGCAAAGTACGCGTGCCGCCAATAGGACGCAGATTAAGGGTAGGAAGGATTTGGAGGATGAAATCCTCAGCATTGACGAAGAAATGACTTCTGCTAACAGTCCGCCAATAGTACAAGCTGCGACCGAGAGGCACCGTGGAGAAGGGGCAGATGATTACCTGAAAGTAATTAAAGTCCACGAGGATTACACCGAATATGAAGTCACAGTGGATGTGAATAAAGCTGAGGATGAGGCCGTATTGCCAAAAGATGAGATTGAGTTAAAATCCAAGCCTGACGACAATACAGAGGAGGAACTTAGTGCCTGTCTCAGAAAAGCTTTTATGTTGGAACCTGAAAGCGATCCGGAATGGTCGGATTCCGACGATAGTTCAGATGATGAAAGGTACGCAAATACAGACGAAAATGAATGTACTAACTCTCCCTATTGTGCAAAAGTAGAGTACTTAAGTGAATTTGATGGTGAGGAAGAGAGTAATGATGACTCTAGTGACGATGAATTTGCAGGTGTAAACGAAAGTGAATATACTTTTACTGAAAGAGGGTATGAGAAAATTAGTGACATTCTTCCAAAGAAAGATACAGTAAATAGAAGTGGGCAAAATCCGAATGAATTATTCAGTAATGTAAAACAGGGGCATAATTTGCAGGAACCTCCAGATGATTCTATACTGGGGCACGCCTTAATAAATGTTTTGAAGGAGTGTGAATTACAGGAACAAAAAGAACCACCTGATAAAATGATAGCAGAACAGGAAATGTTGTACCTTGCTAAAGACTTCGAAATTTCAAAACCTAAAAAGCCACCTGATGAAACGAAACGTTGGCAAGATCTGAATGGCTTAGTGAAAGATGTAGAAAATAGGAGGCCTAAAAAGCCACCAGACTTAAGTGACTGTTTTATGAACCCTAAAAGACTGCCTTGTTAATAAAGAGACTGGGGGCAGGATACTGTATTTGTATATATTATTAGTATTATGCATGACTTTATTATTACTGTATCTCAGTGTTACCTGAAAGTGAATTGTTGTTTTGTTGATTTAGAGTCTGGGGCAGATTTATATCGGATTTTGAGAATGTCATGAACACATTACATCATGAAACTACAGGGTTTCCACCGGAAGCAATTTTGTTAGGCAGAAGTAGTAAAAGTTTAATTGAAGCAAAACTAGAGTTTCTACCTTGTACAAGTTTGGGATTGGATCAAAAGAAAGAATTGGTGATAAAAAGGGCAAAGCAAAAAGCTGAATCTAGATCTAAAAGACACAATAAAAATTTAAAAGTTTCAAAATTTAAAATTGGAGATTATGTTCTTTTAAAAACCCATGAAAAGTCTAGTGAACTAAACCATGAGATTTCCAAATTTAAATATATTTATAATGGACCATATATAATACAGAATATTCCACACGACAATGCTTACTACCTGATCTACCCAAAATCCAAAAGACCTTTAGGTGTAAGAAATATTGTGGACCTGAAACTGTATGTTCCTAGAAATGAGTGATATAAGGATAATCAGAAAGCGACTTGCAGTAAATGTGCTGTATCTTATGCTGAACCCAAGTTATTCTAAATGTAACTAATCTTTGTAAATGTCTGTATACCCTTGAAAGTGTGCTAATGTAGTTATGTGAGTTTCAGATTACCAATTGTACTGTAACTGTAAAAATATATGGAGAAAGGGACTGAAATGAAAGGATAAATGCTATCAGCCAGATAAAAGATGGGACTGTCAAAAATGAAAATGGGCAGTGTATGAACCATGATATGAAGGACTGCCAAATACCAATGAGGGCAGATAAATAGTCGATGGAAAATTGTAAATATGATCCAGGAGATGTGATAATATGAAGTGAAAAGGACTGCCCAAATCCGCACAATAGGCAGCAAATATGTGTAGTAAATTTTTTTGAATATATGTATATGTATTTTGTTTAGTAAGTAAGGAAATGGACTGCTATTCAAAGCAAGCAGCGACAAATTATCTTATAGTGTGTACAAAATATGCAATTGTTTTTGTAGTTAAATGTTTGTATTCCAGAATTTTAAATTATTTCTTTGAAAAAAAAATGATTAAATTACTATTTTAGTAATGTTATGATGAGAAGTTGGACTGTGCAAAAGGCACTTGAGTAAATGACAAATAATTATTCTTGATGTGAAAAGAGTGTAAACCTATATACAGGAAGTAAAAGGGAATATGTAGTGTAAATCTTTTTGGACGTTTAAGTAAAGATTCAGAACCACTGTATAATTGTAAGATTTAGTGTTCCCATAAAATTTGGACTTAAGCAAAATTTTCTGGTAACAGGGGCATGTGTAACGACAACTGTACATATAATAATTTTTTTTCTGTATGAATTTCGATAAATTAGTGTGAACAATGTTTGATTTTATTTCTTTCTCTTTTCGTGTCGTGTTGAAGAAACAGTGAGTAACTTTTGAAATGAATATTATTATTTATGTTGGATTTCAAATAATGTGATAATAAAAAGAAAGTGTACTTAATGTTAAAACTATTGTAAGATGTGAAAATTGTAATTTAAACACTTGGTCCATACGTAGGTAATGCAGTAGGATATGTGTAGTAGAAAACCTGTGGTGAATACCCTACCTGTAGGGGAGCGGGAAAAGGTGGAGGCAGGCGGGTGCGGGAAAACGCACACTGGGCGCGGTTCGGCACAACGGGCTCAAGTAGTCAGTCGGAGGCGAGCAACAGTAACAGTCGGAGTGGTGAATCGGTCAGAGGAACACGTACTGTACCGAGGCGGCTACCCAGGAAAAGTGGATTCCATTGAGCCTCGGATGCACCGATTCCGACGACTACTTGGCATGGCTATATTCTGAGGCACAAAATTGAAAAGATTACGACGCTAAGAAGATGGAAAATGCCGATGTAGTGTGAGCCTAAGCCGTGCTTGTGTGTGTGCCGTGCTGCCCGCTATCTCGCTGCCCGCCAACCGCCGCACCGACTTGCACAGGTCAAACATTTATTTCATCTTTAGAAGTGTATCTGTGTGGACCAGTGTCGAAAACGTTTCTAATTGTTCAATAATAACGTGACTTTTACCAGAATTGCTTTAGCCATGACTTATCCTGATCACTGACCTAGACAGGATCCTTACCTCGTATTGTGCAACCCGAGTATCCTGAACTGAAAGTTTAAAAATTAGTGTTAATAAGAATGATCAGTAGATCAATCTATGCTATAAAGAAATTTAAAGTTCTAGGTGTTATTGCAAATGTTGGTAAAGATCAAAAGTATGACTAACTTGGAAGAGAGTTTTTTGCATTGAGTTAGCGATGCTATTTTATTAATCTGGGACAGAAATAATGACAGTTAAATTATTCAGAAGTAAGACAAATGAGTAGTTATCCACAGATTGATAATTTTGAGTGTTAATTTGCCTTTTAAGACTTAACAGTTTCAGTATAACGACCATAACAGTTTCAGGACCCCCCCCCCCCCCCCTTCTCTTGTCCATTCTTTCAAACCTTGAAATGTGTTGATCAGATTCGACCAGTATAATTATGTTCTATATTGAACCTAAGTGTATTAGTGTTGTTTTCCAATTTTAATAGTGACATTGTATGTGTGCTTTCAAAACTGCTTATTCTAGGAAAATCTATGCCCGATTTCAGTCTGATCAATATTCAGAATGCAGTTCGTAGTAATCATTGCTGTGTGGTGTTGTGTGAATTTATCTCGTTCAAATTAGTACAAAAAGAGAAGGCTTTAGTTCAGTGGATTTTTCTGGTTACAAACTTTGCCATATAACGCATCATTACTACGGGTTACTATGCTTGTACATACACCCACTTGTACAAGGAAAACTCACTCATTGCCTAAGTAGGCTGGCGACCGAATTATTAATTAACGGTAGCATCTACTGTGTGTACCTCTTGTCCATGCGAAAGAGTAATTATACTTTACATTTGCTTGATGCATCACTGTAGTTATTGACTGAGTACAAGTCCGATCTTGCTTCTATTAGGTACACGCGGTCAAATTATGTACAAAAATCCTTGTTTATAAGGTGAAGCCCGTGAACTTATTACAGTACAGGCTTTATACAGATAACGTACGTCCGTTTAAGGGCGGTAGCGTCACATAGATTACAACAGTATCGATCATTCTCAGATATACACGATAATTTTAAGTACTTAAAGTCATACAGCCTACATAAAAATTAAAATTCTTCCACAAAACTGACAGAGGAAGACACTTGCTCAAGATTGACGAATAGAAATTATCGTTGCTAAACAAAGAGACCCGGATAAATTGTTCAATAAACCCAACGATGATTAAAATACTTCCGGTGTTGTACCGCGCCGTAATATAAAATTCTTTAGTTATGAATTACAAAACGGACCCTTCGGCCGTGTTAGAACGGCCTTCCGCAGGGCAAGTCTTGTAATTGTTATACGGTCAAGACATCGGGACGTTGGTTTTGTTGTTCACAATTAAAGTATTTTATACAGTGACTCGGAACAACACCCAAAGGAATTCTAATCATCGGCCGTGCAAACCTACATTGTTATACCACAATGAATTCACACGGGATGCAGATTTAACACTAGCTGCTCTCACGATGCTGCCCACGGTTGAACAGTTATTTATAAAGAAACGTTAATGCATAAACTTACTATCCACGCGTATGCGCAATGACAGAAGTTCTGTGTTGGCGGTACTGAGAAGAGAACCACACGCGACCTAGCAAAAAGCGCGACATCGGAAGAAGAAAGGCAAAATTTTGAGACTATGGGAGAAGCTGACGAAACACACATCTCTCACAACTCATTCTTTTACTTCAGTACAATGAATTTTACGCAGCCGAGTAACAAATTACAAAATGTGCCAAGAAGGGGGGTAAATACACTCCTGGAAATGGAAAAAAGAACACATTGACACCGGTGTGTCAGACCCACCATACTTGCTCCGGACACTGCGAGAGGGCTTTACAAGCAATGATCACACGCACGGCACAGCGGACTCACCAGGAACCGCGGTGTTGGCCGTCGAATGGCGCTAGCTGCGCAGCATTTGTGCACCGCCGCCGTCAGTGTCAGCCAGTTTGCCGTGGCATACGGAGCTCCATCGCAGTCTTTAACACTGGTAGCATGCCGCGACAGCGTGGACGTGAACCGTATGTGCAGTTGACGGACTTTGAGCGAGGGCGTATAGTGGGCATGCGGGAGGCCGGGTGGACGTACCGCCGAATTGCTCAACACGTGGGGCGTGAGGTCTCCACAGTACATCGATGTTGTCGCCAGTGGTCGGCGGAAGGTGCACGTGCCCGTCGACCTGGGACCGGACCGCAGCGACGCACGGATGCACGCCAAGACCGTAGGATCCTACGCAGTGCCGTAGGGGACCGCACCGCCACTTCCCAGCAAATTAGGGACACTGTTGCTCCTGGGGTATCGGCGAGGACCATTCGCAACCGTCTCCATGAAGCTAGGCTACGGTCCCGCACACCGTTAGGCCGTCTTCCGCTCACGCCCCAACATCGTGCAGCCCGCCTCCAGTGGTGTCGTGACAGGCGTGAATGGAGGGACGAATGGACACGTGTCGTCTTCAGCGATGAGAGTCGCTTCTGCCTTGGTGCCAATGATGGTCGTACGTGTGTTTGGCGCCGTGCAGGTGAGCGCCACAATCAGGACTGCATACGACCGAGGCACACAGGTCCAACACCCGGCATCATGGTGTGGGGAGCGATCTCCTACACTGGCCGTACACCACTGGTGATCGTCGAGGGGACACTGAATAGTGCACGGTACATCCAAACCGTCATCGAACCCATCGTTCTACCATTCCTAGACCGGCAAGGGAACTTGCTGTTCCAACAGGACAATGCACGTCCGCATGTATCCCGTGCCACCCAACGTGCTCTAGAAGGTGTAAGTCAACTACCCTGGCCAGTAAGATCTCCGGATCTGTCCCCCATTGAGCATGTTTGGGACTGGATGAAGCGTCGTCTCACGCGGTCTGCACGTCCAGCACGAACGCTGGTCCAACTGAGGCGCCAGGTGGAAATGGCATGGCAAGCCGTTCCACAGGACTACATCCAGCATCTCTACGATCGTCTCCATGGGAGAATAGCAGCCTGCATTGCTGCGAAAGGTGGATATACACTGTACTAGTGCCGACATTGTGCATGCTCTGTTGCCTGTGTCTATGTTCCTGTGGTTCTGTCAGTGTGATCATGTGATGTATCTGACCCCAGGAATGTGTCAATAAAGTTTCCCCTTCCTGGGACAATGAATTCACGGTGTTCTTAGTTCAATTTCCAGGAGTGTAATTTCACTATCGTTGCGAAATGCCTAGCACAATAGATTATAATTGTCTTGGTATGCGTGGAGGTCCAGAAACCGATTGTAATACGTGTCTGTAAACATCGCTCCAAGACGTCGTGATCTCTTGCGTATATGTAGAGATTTCTGGCTCTCGATACGTGCGAGCAGCCAGCATACAGCTGTCCGTGAGAGAGAAATGGTGTGCCCAAATGAAAACCAGCCGCTTTTAACGTTTGATCTTGACTTATATTTATTTCATTTGTGAAAAGAGTTAAAAACTAATTTCTACGCTGAACTTCACGAATTCATTTGAAAAGCAACGCTCATGGATTACGTTTTAGTTACGTTACCTATCCCATAGGAACGGTAGTCACATTGACTGTCATACGGGAACAGCAATTTTTATTTCGGAACAAAAGGTAGCCTATGTGTTAATTCAAGATATAGGCCACCTCCAACGCAAATTTCATCCAGATCTTTCCATCCGCCTCATTGTGAAGGAGTAACAAAGATACTAACTCAACGAAGTATGAAGATAAGCGGCCGGCCGCTGTGACCGAGCGGTTCTAGGCACTTCAATCTGGAACCGCGCGAGCACTACGGTCGCAGGTTCAAATCCTGCCTCGGGCATGGATGTATGTGATGTCCTTAGGTTTGTTAGGCTTAAGTAGTTCTAAGTTCTTGGGGACTGATGACCTTAGACGTTAAGTCCCATAGTGCTCAGAGCCATTTGAACCATTTTTTAAAGTAAATAAGCAACATCCTGCCAGAATAAAACTGTGTGACGGACCGAGACTCGAACTCGGGACCTTTGTCTTTCGGGTGCAATGGAGACGAGGTACTGGCGGAATTAAAGCTGGCGACGGGTCATGAGTCGTGGTTGGGTAGTTCAGTTGGTAGACCACTTGCCTACGAAAGGCAAAGGTCTCGAGTTCGAGTCTCGGTCCGCCACAGAGTTTTAATCTGTCAGGAAGTTTCATATCAGCGCACACTCCGCTGCAGAGTGAAAATTTCATTCTGGTAGAAAACAAGCAATTTCTAGTGCGGTGCAGCGCATATTTTACAGTGTTTGTACGTGCAAGAACGTCGTTTGCCCTGACAAGTGTGCCTGATACCAGCGGATTCGTTCACATATCATAATTAAATACAGCCTCACTAAAAGCCTACCACGCTCTACATGTAAAGACGTGACAGTTCTCTGTCGCATAGCATTTAAAAGCACCATCATTGTGAGTCTTCAAGTGCCAAAAGCTGTAACGTACGCCCGACGGTAAGCGGCCGAAATGGAACATTCTTGTATGGAAGTATGGATTGAAAGAGCATTGTATTCATTACGTTGAATTGTGGTGTGGAGGACATATTAAACAATAAAACATTTTCACAAATACGACGCAGTTAAAAATTCGAAGAGTAACTATTTTTCTATACGAGTAACTATTGTTCCATATTTCGGGTTATATTCTTCAAATCAGTAGATATCTTCACTATACACTTTGAAAGTAGCTTATGCATTAATGCAGTATATGAGCTAATTTCATTCCAAATTTCCTCGAAACCCATCCAGCCGTTGAAGCGCGAAGAAGCAACCAACATACAAACACAAACTTTTCCATTTAAAATATGGGATTTTTGACGGAGTGTTGAGAACACACGCCATTCCAGCTGTCATCTGGTGCTGCACGTAAACATGGCGAGTACACGACAGCTCGAATACGCTTCCTGCCTGACGCCTGCAGTCAGCCCAAGCGGATTAAACGGCAGCAGAGCCGAGCAGAGCTGTGTGCTGTCAGCGAGGAAGCGAAACGCGCTCGGTGAACAGGAGTCAAGACGTCAGCGCCATCTGCTAGTCAGATATGGAATCATCTGCGTCGTAAGTGACACAAAATACATTCAGTTTTTCATTTTAAGTAAAATTTATACGAATATAATACATTTTTTTCAATATGAAAAGTTAGTGTGTAAAAAAATTGAGAAATGAAACTTGTTGGTGCACTATCGAGGAATTTTGCGTAATATACCTGACTGCTAAAGGCACAAAAAATCTCTGACATAAACCACAGTAATTTTAAAATGTTTAATGGAGTTTACAAATTTTATTGACCAGAATGCTTCTGTACGTTCTTTTAAAATTTTAGTTACAAATTTTTTATCGAGATATGTCAGCAGAAAATTAACTGTTAGCCATGAGCCCACCGACAGGTTAAGTTATCTATACAGGCCCTCCTCCTGTATATCACACTGCTGGCCATTAAACTTGCTACACCAAGAAAATGACGTGGTTCAGACGCGAAATTTAACCGACAGGAAGAAGATGCTGTGATGTGCAAATTATTAGTTTTTCAGAGCATTCACACAAGGTTGGCGCTGGTGGCGACACCTACAATGTGCTGACATGAGGAAAGTTTCCAACCGATTTCTCATACACAAACAGCAGTTGACCGGCGTGGCCTGGTGAAACGTTGTTGTGATGCGTCTTGTAAGGAGGAGAAATGCGTACCATCACGTTTCCGACTTTGATAAAGGTCGGATTGTAGCGAGATCCAATGACTGTGTGCAGAATATGGAAACGGTAGGTTCAGGAGGGTAATACGGAACGCCGTGTTGGATCCCAATGGCCTATTACTAGCAATCGAGATGACAGACATCTTATCCGTATGGCTGTAACGGATCGTACAGCCAAATCTCGATCCCTGAGTCAACAGATGGGGACGTTTGCAAGACAACAACCATCTGCACGAACAGTTCGACGACGTTTGCAGCAGCGTGGACTATCAGCTCGGAGACCATGGCTGCGGTTACCCTTGACGCTGCATCACAGACAGGAGCGCCTGCGATGGTGTACTCAACGACGAACCTGGTGTACGAATGGCAAAATGTCATTTTTTCGGATGAATCCCGGTTCTGTTTAGAGCATCATGAAGGTCGCATCCGTGTTTGGCGACATCGCGGTGAACGCACATTGGAAGCGTGTATTCGTCATCGCCATACTGGCGTATCACCCGGCGTGATGGTATGGGGTGCCATTGGTGACGCGTCTCGGTCACCTCTTGTTCGCATTGACGGCACTTTGAACAGTGGACGTTACATTTGAGATGTGTTACGACCCGTGGCTCTACCCTTCATTAGATCCCTGCGAAACCCTACATTTCAGCAGGATAATGCACTACCACGTATTGCAGGTCCTGTACGGGCCTTTCTGGATACAGAAAATGTTCGACTGCTGCCTTGGCCAGCACATTCTCCAGATCTCTCACCAACTGAAAACGTGTGGTCAACGATGGCCGAGCAACTGGCTCGTCACAATACACCACTCTCTCTTGATGAAGTGTGGTATCGTGTTGACGCTGCATGGGCAGCTGTACCTGTACACGCCATCCAAGCTCTGTTTGACTCAATGCCCAGGCGTATCAAGGCCGTTATTACGGCTAGAGGTGGTTGTTCTGGGTACTGATTTCTCAGTATCTATGCAACCAAACTGCGTGAAAATGTAATCACGTGTCAGTTCTAGTATAATATATATGTCCAATGAATACCCGTTTATCGTCTGCATCTCGTTTTGGTGTAGCAATTTTAATGGCCAGTAGTGTAACTGGCACTGTAGTTTCCACAATGGTGGATCGAACCACGGCTAGTGCTGTGGCACAGCATCAATTTTTTTTACTACATTTTCTTTCAATTATAAAATTGTTAGTGCTTGTCTTGTAGATCTGAGGATAGCTTATATCGGCGGGTAGCGGTCACTTTATTTGAAATTATTGCGACTGTGCCGAATTAAAAAGAAATTTCAGGAATAAATTTTAGTACTGCGTATCCCAAAACTGTTTTGCTTACTTCTAACAATGTACCAGAAACCCACAAATATTGTCCATTAATCACCATGTATCCTAGTAATAGTCATTCTGCCGGCCGGAATGGCCGTGTGGTTCTAGGTGCTACAGTCTGGAACCGAGCGACCGCTACGGTCGCCGGTTCGAATCCTGTCTCGGGCATGGATGTGTGTGCTGTCCTTAGGTTAGGTTTAATTAGTTCTAAGTTCTAGGCGACTGATGACCTCAGAAGTTAAGTCGCATAGTGCTTAGAGCCGTTTGAACCAATAGTCATTCTCCTTTACAAACTTTGGCGCGACACCGAATGCGCAGTTGATTTATATAAGGGGTGGTGAAAAAGTTTAAGTTCGAAGGCGCTGCCGCTGCCTACATGCGGGTAGACGAGGACTCACATTTAGGCAAGGGATTAATGTTGACATTCGTGCGGTATGTGGCGCACGCGGAAACTTGAACAATGGTGACGTTATTACCAAACGTGTTTAAACAGGTTCAACGTACTGGTATTGTTTTTTTGGTTGCAGAAGTACAAACACTGCTACATATCCATCGGAAAAGGAATAAAGTGTATGAGCCAGCATGTCTGTCTAAATACATCCTTGTGGAATTGTATGCCAAGTTCCGTGCGACAAGGAATGATGCTGCCTCTTCATAATTCACGTCCCCGTATCGGAAACGCGGTAACGTAGAAGTTAAGACAACTCAAGTGGGAGATACTCCAACACCGGCCCTACGGTCTTGGTCTCTCCCCATGCGACTATGACGCCATGTATCTCTTAAAAAATGCCTTGAAAGGTCGACGATTACTGTTGGACGAGTATGAATAGCAATCAGTTACGGACGTCTCCACGTAACAGGACTCACTGTTTCACCAAATTCAGTTCTTCAATCCGATGAGTCGGTGTGGTGATGGCCTCTTTCCTCGCGGCTATTTTTTCTGACGGGAATACCGATTCCGGACTGTATGGCCTTCGAACGGAAACATTTTGATTGCCCCTTATACAGAAAAAAAATTCTTTATGCTTAATTCCCTGCAGAAGTACAGAAATCTTTACTTTAGAGTTGCAAACTGACAAGAGATCTATGTTGACCATCTTCGATTTTGGCCCACTCCAACAGCTGATGACATCCAAAATGCGAAAACTATCTGCTACATCACCTCATATTATTCCAAAGTGAAATACATGACCTACCTACCCCTACAAGATCACATTCGTCTTGATTCTAGAGACTTATCCTGGCTAAGTATAGCATGAAGATTGGATGAACACGGACTCTGCTAGATCCATCGCACACTGTGAATTCACTAGCCCATAAATCTGTTCTTAAACACAAATTTTCCCCGTCAGCAATTTTGGTGTACCGCCCAAGCTCTCTCTTCACGTTGTAAGTGTTCACGATATGCGCTTTGCTCTACAAACAGCCCTCTGTGGGATAATCTGCTTTCTATAGTTCTGTATTACTCTCCTATAATAACAGACGAATGTCTTATCGGCAGAAATGGGGAACCCACCACGTCGTAGTTACTGAGACTCGACGCTCTTACACCTACTCTCTCTTAATTTACAGACATTCTGAACCGTTTTATTCATTTTTTGTTTCTTCCCTTTATCATTTTATTCTCACATTTACTTCAATTGTTCTTTATAGATTACAGTTAATAAGCAAACAATCCTGGTGGAGGAACATCCGCAACTGAGCATTATACCATAGACTGAAAATACCGCTTCAGTTGTAAAGTTCTTTTACTGTCACACGAACGGTTTCGGACTCTCATATGCCCATCTTCAGGTGTCGTAACTTTTCCACACAGGACACCATTGTGTGACTTTCTTCTTCCCAGTGGTGGTACGTGCGTCAATAAAAGAGCTCAAGTACTTACATGGACGCTCATGGGTGTGGTACTTGCTGATAGTCGCCAGCAAACAGAGTACTGAGGTAGCCGTACACTCCTAGAAGCAGTTGTGCAACGCTGATCCTTCCACACGGTGAGGGAGATTACAAGACATATATCAATAAGACAGAAATATTTATTTCTGTACCCTTCACTGTGCGTCGCATGACTTGATTTACAACTATCATCTGGAATGAGATTTTCACTCTGCAGCGGAGTGTGCGCTGATATGAAACTTCCTGGCAGATTGAAACTGTGTGCCCAACCGAGACTCGAACTGGGGACCTTTGCCTTTCGCGGGCAAGTGCTCTGCCATCTGAGCTACCGAAGCATGACTCACGCCCGCTCTCACAGCTTTACTTCTGCCAGTATCTCGTCTCCTATCATCTGATCTTTAAGGTCTACTCCAACGGTTCCCACATGATATTCAAGGACACTTTTAACTTGTCCTTGAGGCACGCCGGCCGCGGTGGTCTCGCGGTTAAGGCGCTTAGTCCGGAACCGCGCGACTGCTACGGTCGCAGGTTCGAATCCTGCCTCGGGCATGGATGTGTGTGATGTCCTTAGGTTAGTTAGGTTTAAGTAGTTCTAAGTTCTAGGGGACTGATGACCACAGAAGTTAAGTCCCATAGTGCTCAGAGCCATTTTGAACCTTGAGGTACTTCACAGTCTGAAAACATGATCAACAAGCTTCCATATATCCCTGTCATCAACATCACGAACTAGTCACTTCACCACATTGGTTGTTGACTAAGATCAGAGACCTGGGCTTCGTTTTAGAATACATTTAAGAGTCATCTGACAACTATAAACTGAATTTCAAGTTATCATATAGTAAATATAATAGTACATATTCATATAGTTAACCGCACATTTCCGAGTTAGACTCATCATACGCTTTAAAGAACGTAGCATCTTCATGCAACTCCAGCACACGATTAGGCTTCAATGTACATCTTGCTTCTAGCAGAGCGAGTGTCTATATTGTCATTCCCACAACTAAGGGCTTATGTAAGATGATAGTCTGTTACTGGTTATACTATGATTCCACGCAATTTTTTTAACTATACCTATATTCACAAATATTTTACGCGTTTCCCATAGCAATGAATATAATACATTTCGTGATTTTCAGCACTTGTAGGTAGGTCTTATCGTAAATACAGTAACTGACCGAGCAGTTGCTGCAGGTCATTTCAGCAAACGCGCATGTAGACCTAAAAGTTCGTTTTGTATTCGGAGGTTGGTGATTGCACATACTATATGCTCCGAATTCATGCAGGCTACACAAACTCCGTAAACTTATGCATGGCACGGACGATTTCATAACTAACGGTTTCCATTACACTAAATGTTAGATATCTGCTCTCTTCCCAGTTCACTTTTTGCTAATGAAGCGACCATTATCACATACCATTATCTCCTTCTGGTAAAGAATCTAGTCTCCGTTACGCTTCCTAAGGTGAACTGTTGTCTCCACATAAAAAATACTCAGATGATTCTTTACTTGTGTTTACCGGTGAAATCGCTGCAAACGATTCCGAACAGTTCAAATTTTCTTAGTTGTCGAGACATAGAAGATGACAATTAGCTTTGAATGTAGGTGTGACGTAATTGGAAATACTGAAGGGGGGTTGAACGTTGAGTGATGATAGTTTAAAAGGTCTTTTCTATTACTGACAATGTTTACAAAAAACTTATTCCATTAAAATCGAGTAAGTGGCTGAATAACAACAAACATTCAAGAACAGGGCAACACCCTCTCCATAAAAGCAAAGTACAAGATGCATTACATTTAATTAAAGTCCACAATCAGGTAAGAGGCCCTAAGGATACTAACCACAATACTGAAAACATATATCATATTAAAATTACACTGTGGCATCTCACGGAAAGAGAACAGTTTAAAAACACATGCCAGATTCTAAAGTAGTTCGCCAGCCTTCGGACGAGAGCACGAAATAAAATCTCAGTGTAACAGTACATGAAAGTTTACCGTGAATCATCGTGCTCACGGTCTATGCCAAGTAACAGAGTGACGAGAAACATAACAAAGGCGCAAGGAATTTCGTTAAAATTCAAAATTACAGCAAGATAAGAGAATGTTTCCAAATCACTGGCTTACTTAGACATGCTTACATGACCTGGTATATATTTATGCATTTATGTTGGTTTGTTTTGTGAATATTATTTGTATTTATACGCTGGGTCTGGCCTAGGGAAAACTATGCTATCGAAAGAATACATCGATAGGCCGTGTGGAGAACCAAAGTGTTTAGGATCTTTGGTAGAGTTAAGTCTGTCGCGTGGAGCTCGGGCAGAGAGAGAGTATGGCTGGGGTGGTGCAGTGGAGCAGGTGCGTTGTATGAAGCTCCCGCGCGTCGCCGAGCTTTCGGGGTTCGGCAGCATGTAATTGCGCTCGACTTGCGATGATAGTTTCTGACATGGTGTCGCGGACGGGAAGCATTAGCTGGCGCAACTCAAGAGCCCATTTCGTCTGGTGACCGTGTCGAGAAGAAGGCGCGCCAACATCCAGCTTCTGCAACAGCGACGGCCGACAATGAGTGACTGTCGCCACCTCCTCGATCGACGGCTTCAAACCTTCAATCAACCAACAAGGAAGACTGGAAGCACGTAAAGTTTTAGAACTGTATGGCAGACCTCAGCTTTTCAAACTTTTAGAATTGTTGCATCACAAAATTACAGCAACTTAGCATGAACCTTTGTTGCTCATTGTCCCAATTGCATTACCAAGCAGGGTCTCTTCCTTTTCCGGAATGAACCCGAGTGTCGTTGAAATTCAAACGCCAGCATCATTCGATTTCACTGCTTTAATTTCAAAGTTCAGTTAAGGTATTCATAGCTGGCTACAATATTTAGATTACACAAGCACAAATTAAGAGTGCGAGTTTTGTTACCGTATTTTAGCTTACCTGTGACTGCAGCTCAGCTTGGTACGTACTAAATTTTACTATTGTTAATTGTTCAGAATCATTTAATTCAAGTTCAAAGTTAAACCTCTTATTTCTAAATTGCGTAGATTCAAGTTGCTTTTGAAATGATTGTTGAGGTAGTCCAAGACTAACCGTATTTTACTGAATTTCGATGTGCTTCAGAAAGAAAGCTCACTATTAACTTCGGTCACTAAATTAACTTTTGATTTTCCGGTTTTATTAATTCTTTTGCTAAATTAAGTCAGAGTGTAGCGAAATTTATTACTTCTGACAAACTTTCAGTTTTCACACTACACGTGTCAACCTTCAGTTGCCACGCCTCTAGTGCTAATTATATGTGTAATAACCTTTCTTTTTCAGTTACTATAGTAATTGTCCTTAGGACTGGCGACCGTAATTTCCCCCAAATCTCAAATATCTAATTACCGTCAGTTAATTGTTAACGTAACGGCCGCAAATTTACTTTCTTTAGTAACTTTACCCCTTTCCAAAATTAATTTCCACCAGTTTCATTTGCATTTTCCTTTCATTTAGATGTAACCCTTTCCTCCCTCTTTACCGACAAATTGACTTCGGTGACGATTGCTTTTCCCAAATTTCCATTAGGTACACGCGGTTTAATTTTTCACTGTCATTAAGGTCGATAAGTGAGGGGGAGGTTACAAGTGGTTTACTGAGCACTACTACACAATTGGCGGAAATGAAAAAGATACAAATATTGAGAATCGCTAATGTACAGGGTGATTCAAAAAGAATACGACAACTTTAAAAATGTGTATTTAATGAAAGAAACATAATATAACCTTCTGTTATACATCATTACAAAGACTATTTAAAAAGGTGTTTTTCACACAAAAACAAGTTCAGAGATGTTCAATATGGCCCCCTCCAGACACTCGAGCAATATCAACCCGATACTCCATCTCGTTCCACACTCTCTGTAGCATATCAGGCGTAACAGTTTGGATAGCTTCTGTTATTTCTCTTTTGAAATCATCAATGGTGGCTGGGAGAGGTGGCCGAAACACCATATCCTTAACATACCCCCGTAAGAAAAAATCGCTGGGGGTAAGATCAGGGCTTCTTGGAGGCCAGTGATGAAGTGCTCTGTCACGGGCTGCCTGGCGGCCGATCCATCGCCTCGGGTTGTTGACGTTCAGGTAGTTACGGACAGATAAGTGCCAATGTGGTGGCGCTCCATCCTGCTGAAATATGAATTGTTGTGCTTCTTGTTCGAGCTGAGGGAACAGCCAATTCTCTAACATCTCCAGATACTGTAGTCCAGTTACAGTAGCACCTTCGAAGAAAAAGGGACCAAAAACTTTATTGGCTGAAATGGCACAGAAAACGTTCACCTTATGCGAGTCACGTTCATACTGAGTTGTTTCTCGCGGATTCTCAGTGCCCCATATACAGACATTGTGATGGTTGACTTTCCCGTTAGTGTGGAAAGTTGCTTCATCACTAAACACAATCTTTGAAACGAAAGATTCATCTGTTTCCATTTGAGCAAGGATAAAATCACAGAAATGGATTCTTTTAATCTTATCAGCTGCAGACAGTGCTTGAACCAATTTCAGACGATAAGGTTTCATAACTAACCTTTTTCGTAGGACTCTCCATACAGTTGATTGTGGAATTTGCAGCTCTCTGCTAGCTCTGCGAGTCGATTTTCCTGGGCTGCGAACAAATGCTCGCTGGATGCGTGCTACATTTTCATCACTCGTTCTCGGCCGTCCAGAACTTTTCCCTTTGCACAAACACCCATTCTCTGTAAACTGTTTATACCAACGTTTAATACACCACCTATCAGGAGGTTTAACACCATACTTCGTTCGAAATGCACGCTCAACAACTGTCGTCGATTCACTTCTGCCGTACTCAATAACACAAAAAGCTTTCTGTTGAGCGGTCGCCATCTTAGCATCAACTGACGCTGACGCCTAGTCAACAGCGCCTCAAGCGAACAAATGTACAACTAAATGAAACTTTATAGCTCCCTTAATTCGCCGACAGATAGTGCTTAGGTCTGCCTTTTGTCGTTGCAGAGTTTTAAATTCCTAAAGTTGTGGTATTCTTTTTGAATCACCCTGTATTACAAAAATACTTAACAGCCACAGAATAGCAAATAGTCACTCTTCCACAGACTAAGTACACTGCAAGCGTTTTCTTATAAGCACGATGTCGAT
Source organism: Schistocerca nitens (assembly GCF_023898315.1). NCBI lineage: Eukaryota > Metazoa > Arthropoda > Insecta > Orthoptera > Acrididae > Schistocerca > Schistocerca nitens. The sequence continues at coordinate 28,517,802 of NC_064620.1, read as the reverse complement.
AGTATAATGGAGAGAATTAACGGAAACTTGCACCGGAAAAGAATGAAGCGCTTTGTGGAATACACTCACACCGCTCAAGACGATGCCGCAATTCGTACTTTCCAGGAACCGCCAGGAACAGACTGCTCTATGAGAAACAGCACCGGGCGTGATGTACGGCCACTGTTCCGACACCGCACTCTCATTATCAGCTGCCGACTAGACACGGCTACCCAGGCGTCCAGTCAAATCCTTCCTGTTCGGCTGTTCAGAGTTCCCTCTGAAGTTACTGGCTCGGCGGTTTTCCCAGTTCTGTCTAATGTGTACAGCTAGTCTCGCATTATGTTTCGCACCAGAGCTGGTGTTGGGGCACTCCCTCGCTATCAGCTCGCACACGGAGTCGCACTGCCACAGATGAAACTCTGTTCACGCGATATTTCACCTTCCGCCTCTGAGTGACGTGTTGTGACGGCACAATAGATACAAGGCAAATGAGTGTGAAGAAACAGATGAAACACTTCAATTCATCGACTAACGAAGGAAGTACAAAAATTCTCAGTAAAATGAAGGAATGCAGCGATATGAATCTCTCATGATCGAAATAAATTATAACTTCAAGAAACTAAGATGATATAGCAAAAGAAAAAAAAATGAAGATATCTTGTCGGATGAAAAATTTAAGGATAAAGGAAAGTCAAAACCTCTTTAAGTAAAATTAAAAGGAAAGGCGGCAGTTATAAGAATGCAGTGGGATTTGGATTCTTAAACGTACAGGAGAGAGCCGATAGATGAATAGAGTACGATGAGGCAAGAACCGATGTGTGATGTGATATGGGAAAAAATGAGCGTCGGAGTATAAGAAATAAGTCATGCAGTCTGACAGAGCTTTGGAAACTTGCAATTAAATAAAGCACAAGACACTGACAAAATTCTTTTGCAGTTTCTAGAATCACGGGGAGAAATGGAAATAAATGACTGCCTTTTCATTGTGTGGAGACTCTGTGAGACTGGTGACACACCACCAGACTCTCAAACTACCATCTATACAGTTCCGAAAATACCAGGCGCAGATAAATGCCACAATTATCGGACAATGAGCCTCCAAGCACTTACGTTACGTGCAACAATAGTACTCCTATACAGAAGAATGGAAAGTAAAATATACGAGTCTCTGTGGTGACGATCAGTCTGAACTCAAGTGAACTAAACGCAGCAGATAAGAATTTCTGACGTTGAGTTTAGTATCTGAAGTGAAGCTTAGGAAAAAAATCCAGACACATTCTTAGGATCTGTCGAAATAGAGAAAACACTCTACATTGTAAAATTGGAGCAAATATCGAAATTATTTAAAGAAAAGTCTAAGCTATAAGGAATGATGGCTGATGCATACGACTAAGAAGGAGCAATAAGAATTGGCGAACAGGATCGAACTGCTCGGGCTAAAAAGGGTGGGCTATGGAGTGCAGTCTCTCTCTCCTGCAAGTCAATCTGCACATCTACGAAACAATGCCGGAGAAAAAGGAGAGGTTTTCGGAGTACGATTAAAATACAGGATGTAAGAACATAAACGATAACACTCATTGACGTCAATTCCATCTTCAGTGAAAGCTAAACAGAATTCCAGAACACTGTGAATAAAATGGACAGTCTATTGAGCACAAAACATGGACTGACAGTACGCTGAGGGAACCCGAAAGTAATGATGAGCTGTAGACTCGAGAATTTTGAAAACTTACCACCGAAACTGGGGATTACGAAGTAGACCAGATGAGGGAATTTCTCTATGACGATGAAAGCAACGACATAAAAAGCACATTATCACAGGCAAAGAGGGCATATCTGACCAAAGGAAGTCTGCTGCTATCAAACAATGGCTTTAAATCGAGGAAGAACTGTCTGAAAATACCCCTCTGAAAGACAGCGTTCTATGGAAGTAAATTGTAGACTGTAGCAGAAGAAATGAATCCAGGCGTCTGGAATGTGGCGGTACAGAAGGCAGATGAAAATTAGATGGACTTATAGGAAATGAGGAGGTTCTCTGAACCAGGGAGACAAGAAATACGTGGAGAACAATATTAAGAAGAAGGAACAGGATGATAGGTCATATGTTATCAGGGAATTATTTCCATGGTACTTCAGGGAACTATGTGAAAGCTGTAGCGGGAAAACAGAGATTGGATTATATCCTACAAATAATTGAAGATGATGGTGGAAGTGCTACGTTGAGATGAAGAGGCTGACACAGGACATATATATGTGTCAAGTCAGTGAGAAAACTATATATATATATATATATAACTTTTCGAGGAGTTCTCATGGTGTTTCTTCTAGATTATATATATATATATATATATATATATATATATATATATATATATATAACTTTTCCCGGAGTTCTCATGGTGTTTCTTCTAGACTATATATATATATATATATATATATATAATCTAGAAGAAACACCAGATGAGGGAATTTCTCTATGACGATGAAAGCAACGACATGAAAAGCACATTATCACAGGCAAAGAGGGCATATCTGACCAAAGGAAGTCTGCTGCTATCAAACAATATATATATATATATATATATATATATATATATATATATATATAATCTAGAAGAAACACCATGAGAACTCCTGGAAAAGTATGATAACCGCATAAATCTATCTCACTACTAAACTGTAAAAAAGTCAGTAAAACAGAAAAACAATTCAGTGTGGTTTCAGCCAATACTTCTAGCTAATGGATTCGCCGGTTTAGAGTGTTGGTTTTTTCGTAGACGTGCCGAGCTTCAGTGCGATTAATGAGTTTTAAATTAGAGTTGGGCTGATTCAGTGGGCAACGATCGTCGGTTCCCAAAGTTTCTATCCAAAACGCGAAAAGTTCATTCGAAATTTGTTTGTAATTCCAGTTGACCGTGGCCGAGGAACCTTACAATAAGAACGAATTTCTCGCTGGCCACAAAGCGCGCAGCCGTGAACAGTAACTGTTGAGCGAGTTTGTCGATACCAAATGTCTGTATTGTTTCACAATAATGATACGTCGTCATGCTGTAGAAAAATTTAACACCTAAGAACATTCCAACGCGTAGCGCGCAGAATCTTACCACATCTGCATTCCATGGCAGACAATGAAAACTTTCTGTAATACCGTTGCGCTGACCAGAAAATTAAAACTCCTTTTTTCTACTCATCCTCCTTCGTGTAACGGTTCGAATTCCTATGAGTCACACCCTCGTCGTTAGGAAAGCTAAATTTAAGTGGACGTTTCAATTTCAATCGGATGGTTCACTTTAGATGTTCTGAGTTTTGAGACTGATTACATTAACTAATGTACGATAGAGTAATAAAATTAAATATAATTTCCCCTCCATTAATACACATTTAATTTCTCTTTCTTACTTTGTGGGAATTAGTGAAGTTCGGTGGCAGGAGGAACAAGACTTCTGGTCAGGTGACTACAGGGTTATAAACACAAAGTCAAATAGGGGTAATGCAGGAGTAGGTTTAATAATGAATAGGAAAATAGGAACGCGGGTAAGCTACTACAAACAGCTTAGTGAACGCATTATTGTGGCCAAGATAGATACGAAGCCCACAACTACTACAGTAGTACAAGTTTATATGCCAACTAGCTCTGCAGATGACGAAGAAATTGGAGAAATGTATGATGAAATAAAAGAAATTATTCAGATAGTGAAGGGAGACGAAAATTTAATAGTCATGGGTGACTGGAATTCGAGTGTAGGAAAAGGGAGAGAAGGAAACGTAGTAGGTGAATATGGATTGGGGCTAAGAAATGAAAGAGGAAGCCGCCTGGTAGAATTTTGCACAGAGCACAACTTAATCATAGCTAACACTTGGTTTAAGAACCATGATAGAAGGTTGTATACATGGTAGAACCCTGGAGACACCAGAAGGTTTCAGATAGATTATATAATGGTAAGACAGAGATTTAGGAACCAGGTTTTAAATTGTAAGCCATTTCCAGGGGCAGATGTGTACTCTGACCACAATCTATTGGTTATGACCTGTAGATTAAAACTGAAGAAACTGCAAAGAGGTGGGAATTTAAGGAGATGGGACCTGGATAAACTGAAAGAACCAGAGGTTGTACAGAGTTTCAGGGAGAGCATAAGGGAACAACTGACAGGAATGGGGGAAAGAAATACAGTAGAAGAAGAATGGGTAGCTTTCAGGGATGAAGTAGTGAAGGCAGCAGACGATCAAGTAGGTAAAAAGACGAGGGCTAATAGAAATCCTTTGGTAACAGAAGAAATATTGAATTTAATTGATGAAAGGAGAAAATATAAAAATGCAGTAAATGAAGCAGGCAAAAAGGAATACAAACGTCTCAAAAATGAGACCGACAGGAAGTGCAAAATGGCTAAGCAGGGATGGCTAGAGGACAAATGTAAGGATGTAGAGGCTTATCTCACTAGGGGTAAGATAGATACTGCCTACAGGAAAATTAAAGAGACCTTTGGAGATAAGAGAACCACTTGTATGAACATCAAGAGCTCAGATGGAAACCCAGTTCTAAGCAAAGAAGAGAATGCAGAAAGGTGGAAGGAGTATACAGAGGGTTTATACAAGGGCGATGTACTTGAGGACAATATTATGGAAATGGAAGAGTATGTAGACGAAGATGAAATGGGAGATACGATACTGCGTGAAGAGTTTGACAGAGCACTGAAAGACCTGAGTCGAAACAAGGCCCCCGGAGTAGACAACATTCCATTGGAACTACTGACGGCCTTGGGAGAGCCAGTCCTGACAAAACTCTACCATCTGGTGAGCAAGATGTATGAAACAGGTGAAATACCCTCAGACTTCAAGAAGAATATAATAATTCCAATCCCAAAGAAAGCAGGTGTTGACAGATGTGAGAATTACCGAACAATCAGTTTAATAAGCCACAGCTGCAAAATACTAACACGAATTCTTTACAGACGAATGGAAAAACTAGTAGAAGCTGACCTCGGGGAAGATCAGTTTGGATTCCGTAGAAATACTGGAACACGTGAGGCAATACTGACCTTACGACTTATCTTAGAAGAAAGATTAAGGAAAGGCAAACCTACATTTAAAGCATTTGTAGACTTAGAGAAAGCTTTTGACAATGTTAACTGGAATACTCTCTTTCAAATTCTAAAGGTGGCAGGGGTAAAATACAGGGAGCGAAAGGCTATTCACAATTTGTACAGAAACCAGATGGCAGTTATAAGAGTCGAGGGACATGAAAGGGAAGCAGTGGTTGGGAAGGGAGTAAGACAGGGTTGTAGCCTCTCCCCGATGTTATTCAATGTGTATATTGAGCAAGCAATAAAGGAAACAAAAGAAAAATTCGGAGTAGGTATTAAAATCCATGGAGAAAAAATAAAAACTTTGAGGTTTGCCGATGACATTGTAATTCTGTCAGAGACAGCAGAGGACTTGGAAGAGCAGTTGAACGGAATGGATGGTGTCTTGAAGGGAGGATATAAGATGAACATCAACAAAAGCAAAACGAGGATAATGGAATGTAGTCGAATTAAGTCGGGTGATGTTGGGGGAATTAGATTAGGAAATGAGACACTTAAAGTAGTAAAGGAGGTTTGCTATTTGGGGAGCAAAATAACTGATGATGGTCGAAGTAGAGAGGATATAAAATGTAGACTGGCAATGGCAAGGAAAGCGTTTCTGAAGAAGAGAAATTTGTTAACATCGAGCATAGATTTAAGTGTCAGGAAGTCATTTCTGAAAATATTTGTATGGGATGTAGCCATGTATGGAAGTGAAACGTGGACGGTAAATAGTTTGGACAAGAAGAGAAAAGAAGCTTTCGAAATGTGGTGCTACAGAAGAATGCTGAAGATTAGATGGGTAGATCACATAACTAATGAGGAGGTACTGAATAGGATTGGGGAGAAGAGGAGTTTGTGGCACAACTTGACCAGAAGAAGGGATCGGTTGGTAGGACATGTTCTGAGGCATCAAGGGATCACCAATTTAGTATTGGAGGGCAGCGCGGAGGGTAAAAATCGTAGGGGGAGACCAAGAGATGAATACACTAAGCAGATTCAGAAGGATGTAGGTTTCAGTAAGTACTGGGAGATGAAGAAGCTTGCACAGGATAGAGTAACATGGAGAGCTGCATCAAACCAGTCTCAAGACTGAAGACCACAACAACAACAACAACTTTGTAGGTTAACAATCAAAGATTCATCTTGTTTCATTATTTAAATTGCTCTTTGCTGCTTAAAGTCACTCTAATATAATCACACTGTCTTAGATATTAATATAACATTGTTGTTGTTGTTGTGGTCTTCAGTCCTGAGACTGGTTTGAAACAGGTCTCCATGCTACTCTATCCCGTGCAAGCTTCGTCATCTCCCAGTATGTACTGCAACCTACATCCTTCTGAATCTGCTTAGTGTATTCGTCTCTTGGTCTCCCTCTACGATTTTTACCCCCCACGCTGCCCTCCAATACTAAATTGGTGATCCCTTGATGCCTCAGAACATGTCCTACCAACCGATCCCTTCTTCTAGTCAAATTGTGCCACGAACTTCTCTTCTCCCCAATCCTATTCAACACTTCCTCATTAGTTATGTGATCTACCCATCTAATCTTCATCATTCTTCTGTAGCACCACATTTCGAAAGATTCTATTCTCTTCTTGTCCAAAATATTTATCGTCCGTGTTTCACTTCCATACATGGCTACATCCCATACAAATACTTTCAGAAACGACTTCCTGACACTTAAATCTATACTCGATGTTAACAAATTTCTCTTCTTCAGAAACGATTTCCTTGCCATTGCCAGTCTACATTTTATATCCTCTCTACTTCGGCCATCATCAGTTATTTTGCTCCCCAAATAGCAAAACTCCTTTAGTACTTTAGGTGTCTCATTTCCTAATCTAATTCACTCAGCATCACCCGACTTAATTCGACTACATTCCATTATCCTCGTTTTGCTTTTGTAGATGTTCATCTTATATCCTCCTTTCAAGACACTGTCCATTCCGTTCAACTGTTCTTCCAAGTCCTTTGCTTGGAATATACGTTATATTATTATATAACTCATTATAACATTAAGTGGAGTTAATGGCATTGATGATCAATAGGAGTAGAGTTAATAGAAGAAGTTTTTATTTTATTGTGGTAGTCTTGAGTGATATGATCGATACGGAGAAGTGGTGCGAGGTTAGTCTACATCTAGTGGCAAGTCTGCATTTCACATTTAAATCCCGAATTAACTGACAGAGAGTTGATCGAACCACTTCCACTCTATTTTTCTACTGCTCCACTCTCTAGTAGCTTGGAAGAAAAAAGAAAACTTAAACTTTTCTGTGCGATCTCTGATTGCTCTTATTTTATTACAATGATCGTAATGTAGATCTGTGTCAACAAAGTATTTTCACACTCGGAGAAGAACGTTGAAGACTGACGTTTTGTGGAAAGACCTCGCCGCAATGAAGAACGCCTTTGTTTTAATCATATCCATCCTAAGTCGAGTACCACATCCGTAACACTCTCTCCCCTATTTCGCGGCACAAAACGAAAGGCCCTTATTTGAAATTTTTCGATGTCCTTCGTGAATCCTATCTCTCAAGGATCCTAAACACAGAAATTCACCGTGTAACAGAAACTGAAGGCATTCCAGTACTCATGTGGATGACCTCACTATTTGGGATCAACTGCCACTTTTCACATCATATTTTGGAATTGAGTTTGATGTTATGATGACTGCACTAGGCGTGAAATGACGGTATCATCCACAAAAATCTAAAAGGGCTGCCCAGATTATCTCCTAAACCGTACAGATTAGGAACAGCAGAAGGCCTATAACACTTCCATGGAGACCACCAGGTATTACTTTTCTATACTCAAAGGAAATCACAAATCCATTTGAGCAAGTGAAGTGAGACTCCTTAGGCACGCTATCTCGTTAAAAGCCACGTGTGAGGAACATACCCTGTCGATAGCACTCATTACTTCCAGGTAATAAAGAGGTCGTGTTTTACTTCTCCTTCTGCGACATCTCTCTCTGACGTCTCTTGCATCCATGTTTCCATTATCTTCTCTCCTGCCAGTCCTTTTCCTGCTTGGTCCTGTCCTGCATCGTACGCTTCACTCCATCGTTATAGTGTACTCTTTGATTTTTATCATTTGTGTGCATTTTATCAACTGTGTATATTTTATGGACTGGATTTTAGCAAGACACGTGTACTTGGGGATTGTCTTATATACTTTGACTTCATGTATTGTAACTTGGAAATTTAATAGCAAATCCCAGTGGATCAGACGTTGGCGGCACAAGACGGTTGAAACCAATCACCTTGGAGCAATAAAACTGTCTACGCGGCGATCGCGGCGTATGAACTGTGTTCAATCTCATCCATACAGATGGTCCCACAGCACAACATGTGTACTTTACAGTCTCCAGTGCCATATTGTACGGGGTCTCTCTAACATGTCCATAGCATGTTAGCCATTTATTTTCCTCAATTGTATCTTCAATATCTTTTGCGCCTTCTATCTGTTCTCGTAGCACTTCACTTCTTATTTTGTCTCTTTGTGTTACTTCATAACTTCGTCTCCAAAGCTTCATTTCCATTGCGTTCAGTTTCTTCACACTGACCCCGGAGACTTCTCACACTTTAGCACCAAACAGAGCAATGCTCTGAACTATTGTTTCGTTTATCCTCCTTTTCAAATTATTTGACGTCATTTTATTCAAAATAATCGAAAGTAACTGCTTAATTGCCATCTTACCCTCTCCTACTCTGTGCTTGGTTCGCTCGTTGTTTCTACTTTTATTCGAAACTTGCTGGGGCATCCGGCTTCGCTCAAGAATTGAAGTGAGATTATGTGGTTGTTGGGACGAAAGGAAAAACTTTAAAATCTTAGAGGTAAAAAACTTTATTGAGAATGTTTCCTAACTATTTACAATACTTGTTACAGTATAAGAGGTAAAAATATTTTATTGAAACATAGTCCAAATATTTACAATTTCCTACTTAACGTATAGCTGACCAAGAGAGAAGTTGAAATCTTTGAGGTTGATGCCGCAATATTCTAAAGTGTCTTTGCGTTTTTTTAATTGTAAAACTGTAGGATAAATTGATTGGAAATTGCAGTCATTTAAATTGAAATGTGAGTTCAGTGGATAGATAGTGAATGTGTCCTCTGTACTTTCCAGTCATGTGTTCGGCTTCGATGATGTCATTCGATAGCTGTTTGACGGTCCTCCTTGTTCCATTACTTAGTTTCGGTGAGTTGACATTTCTGAGTGGTATGATCGAAGATCCAGTTTTAAGTCGAAGACAATGTAGTGGCATTCCTGGCATTCGCAAGGAGTTTAGAAATTCTGTAGGAAAGTTCACACTTTCTTCAACGTTTACCATCGTGTCGAACGATTTGTATATTCATTCTGCACCTGAAATTTTCTTTTGAATATTAAAGTTGATATCGTCGACAATATTATATTTGGTTTCCAGAATAGCCCTTTAAAGCAACCAGTTCGGATTGGTATAATTGTGAACAATGTTTGGATAAATTTGATGAGTTCGTATTCAGTAGTAGCTATGTAGCAGAAATCACTGTTGAATTTAATGAGGCTGGCCGTCTTGTCAGTATGATATTTACCTTAGCCTATTTATAAAAGTTGTTGAGCAAGATGTTCCGGTGTTTCGTATTTCGATAGTTCCGTTCTCATATTTATTGTTAGTCGCAGTATAGTTCTCACTGGTCTTGTAATGTTCTGCCCATGGCTTCGAGTGATATTTTACGAGCCATTGCGCATTCGTCCCATAAGATAGTTTTAGCTTGCTGTAGAACTTCACCCCGTCGAGATGGCCCTGAGATTTGTTCTTTGGCTATATTCAGCGGTAGTTGTAGGGCGGATTGGGAAGTTCGTCCTCATTCCATAAGTGTGGCTACAATGCCAGATGATGCCAGTACAAGTCCGATGTGTTTTTTAGCACGTACTTCCGCCAGCTTCTTTGTCGATTCCGTCATGATAACGCTGCAAATTTCCTTTTGAATGCCATTGAGGAGTGGTTTGTTGTGATCAATGCACTGAAGTAGTTCGTTGATGTAGCTTTCTTCCTTTGTCACTTCGACGTTTAGCTCACTGATAGTATCTTTCTGTGGTGATTGCATCCCAAATTGTACTAAGGTCTGGTTGTTTATAGCGAAACATTTCTCTTGTAGGCGAATGAGTGTTTTTGGAGATGTTGTCGTTGAATTCGATGGTCAATTCAGGATGAGTTTGTCGGGTTTGGTACGGGATGTCATCCTTCACACTCTCTTTCAGGAAGCCCCATATCTGTTTTGGATGCGGAGCGTTACAATTATGGCGAATAAGTCTCACATTTGTTTCAGTTGCGATGAGTGAGCCTTCTTGTAGTTTTAATTCGCAGTGGATGACGTTTTCCAGTAGTCCTAAGCGCTGGCGTGGTTATCTTTACGTCTGGCAGAGGAAACCGTCAACATTCTTGAGATCTGCGAAACTTGTTGGTACCTGCATTTTGTGTAATAACATCTGGAAATAGAAAAATTCGGCATTGTTCGGATGTACGGTGTATACTCGGCCCAGAGTGGCTGTTTTCTTGATTCTTGGATGATCTTCTTCTGTAATTTCTTGTTTTCGTCGTTGTTTTTCTTGTTGTGTTTCACGTATATGGCTCTGAGCGCTATGGGACTTAACTGCTGAGGTCATCAGTCCCATAGAACTTAGAACTACTTAAACCTAACTAACCTAAGGACATCACACACAACCATGCCCGAGGCAGGATTCGAACCTGCGACCGTAGCGGTCGCGCGGTTCCAGACTGTAGCGCCTAGAATCGCTCGGCCACTCCGGCCGGCGTGTTTCACGTATAATAAGTATTGACATCGACATATAGTAACATTTTCGCAAATTGATCCTTTTGGCCCAGTTGCTAAAAACCCTTTAATGTTGTGTTTTGAGGACACTCGCTTGGAGTTTTTCTGGCGGTGTCCTTTGTGAAGTAAATACTCTGTCCATTCTCCAAATTTACTGCAAGATGTTGCAAGTTGGTTCGCGTTCGTGTATGGGAAAACCGAAAATTCGCCACGCTGCTTCGTCACTGTTAATGTATCTTCCAATTTGGTATATGAGGATCTCGTCGTTTCTGTTTTGTTGTTCGCTGTCTTTGGCTATTTGAATACTGCCTTTATTCACATATTTACAGAGGTAGGGGTACCCGTGGTGTAGGGGTAGCGTCTTTGATTCGTAACCAAAACGTCTTCGGACCCGGGTTCGATCCCCGCCACTGCCTAAATTTTGATAAATAATCAGCATTGGCGGCCGAAGACTTCCGGCATAAGAAGTCAGCCTCATTCTGCCAACGGCCTTGTCAAAGAGGGCGGATGAGCGGATAGAGGATCAGGGCACTCTCTTGTCTTAGGAGTGGGAAATTGCCCCTAAAGGCGGAAGAATCAGCAATGATCAACGACATGAGGATGCAGAAGACAATGGAAACCACCTGTAATTGAAGAAGTGTCATGATGATCTATCCATTGGTAAAAGTTCCGGAATAGTCCCCCATTCGGATCTCCGGGAGGTGACTGCCAAGGGGGAGGTTACCATGAGAAAAAGATTGAATAATCTACGAAAGGTTAACGTTCTGCGAGTCGGGGCGTGGAATGTCAGAAGCTTGAACGTGGTAGGGAAAGTAGAAAATCTGAAAAGGGAAATGCAAAGGCTCTATCTTGATATAGTAGGGGTCAGGGTATGTGGTGGAAGGAAGACAAGGATTTCTGGTCAGATGAGTATCGGGTAATATCAACAGCAGCAGAAAATGTTATAACAGGTGTAGGATTCGTTATGAATAGGAAGGTAGGGCAAAGGGTGTGTAACTGTGAACAGTTCAGTGACTGGGTTGCTCTAATCAGAATCGACAGCAGACCAACACCGAAAACGATAGTTCAGGTATACGTGCCGATGTCGCAATCTGAAGATGAACAGATAGAGAAAGTGTATGAGGATATTGAAAGGGTAATGCAGTATGTAAAGGGGGACGAAAATCTAATAGTCATGGGTGACTGGAATGCAGTTGTAGGGGAAGGAGTAGAAGAAATGTTACATGAGAATATGTGCTTGGGACAAGGAATGAAAGAGGAGAAAGACTTATTGAGTTCTGTAACAAGTTTCAGCTAGTAATAGCGAATACACTGTTAAAGAATCACAAGAGGAGGAGGTATACTTGGAAAAGGTCGGGAGATACGGGAAGATTTCAATTAGATTACATCGTGGTCAGACAGAGATTCCGAAATCAGATACTAGATTGTAAGGCGTACCCAGGAGCAGATATAGACTCAGATCACAATATAGTAGTGATGAAGAGTAGGCTGAAGTTCAAGACATTAGTCAGGAAGAATCAATACGCAAAGAAGTGGGATACGTAAGTACTAAGGAATGACGAGATACGTTTGAAGTTCTCTAACGCTATAAATACAGCAATAAGGAATAGCCCAGTAGCCAGTACAGTTGAAAAGGAATGGACATCTCTAAAAAGGGCCATCACAGAAGTTGGGAAGGAAAACATAGGTACAAAGAAGGTAGCTGCGAAGAAACCATGGGTAACAGAAGAAATACTTCAGTTGATTGATGAACGGAGGAAGTATAAACATGTTCCGGGAAAATCAGCAATACAGAAATACAAGTCGCTGAGGAATGAAATAAATAGGAAGTGCAGGGAAGCTAAGACGGAATGGCTGCAGGAAAAATGTAAAGACATCGAAAAACATATGATTGTCGGAAGGACAGACTCAGCATACAGGAAAGTCAAAACAACCTTTGGTGACATTAAAAGCAACAGTGGTAACATTAAGAGTGCAACGGGAATTCCACTGTTAAATGCAGAGGAGAGAGCAGATAGGTGGAAAGTATACATTGAAAGCCTCTATGAGGGTGAAGATTTGTCTGATGTGATAGAAGAAGAAACAGGAGTCGATTTAGAAGAGATAGGGGATCCAGTATTAGAATCGGAATTTAAAAGAGCTTTGGAGGGAGGCAGAAGGGATAGATAACATTCCATCAGAATTTATAAAATCATTGGGGGAAGTGGCAACAAAAGGACTATTCACGTTGGTGTGTAGAATATATGAATCTGGCGATATACCATCTGACTTTCGGAAAAGCATCATCCACACAATTCCGAAGACGGCAAGAGCTGACAAGTGCGAGAATTATCGCAAAATCAGCTTAACAGCTCATGCATCGAAGCTGTTAACAAGAATAATATACAGAAGAATGGAAAAGAAAATTGAGAAAGCGCTAGGTGACGATCAGTTTGGCTTTAGGAAAAGTAAAGGGACGAGAGAGGCAATTCTGACGTTACGGCTAATAATGGAAGCAAGGCAAAAGGAAAATCAAGACACTTTCATAGGATTTGTCGACCTGGAAAAAGCGTTCGACAATATAAAATGGTGCAAGCTGTTCGAGATTCTGAAAAAAGTAGGGGTAAGCTATAGGGAGAGACGGGTCATATACAATATGTACAACAACCAAGAGGGAATAATAAGAGTGGACGATCAAGAACGAAGTGCTCGTATTAAGAAGGATGTAAGACAAGGCTGTAGCCTTTCGCCCCTACTCTTCAATCTGTACATCGAGGAAGCAATGATGGAAATAAAAGAAAGGTTCAGGAGTGGAATTAAAATACAAGGTGAAAGGATATCAATGATACGATTCGCTGGTGACATTGCTATCCTGAGTGAAAGTGAAGAAGAATTAAATGATCTGCTGAACGGAATGAACAGTCTAATGAGTACACAGTATGGTTTGAGAGTAAATCGGAGAAAGACGAAGGTAATGAGAAGTAGTAGAAATGAGAACAGCGAGAAACCTAACATCAGGATTGATGGTCTCGAAGTCAATGAAGTTAAGGAATTCTGCTACCTAGGCAGTAAAATAACCAATGACGGATGGAGCAAGGAGGATATCAAAAGCAGACTCGCTATGGCAAAAAAGGCATTTCTGGCCAAGAGAAGTCTACTAATATCAAATACCGGCCTTAATTTGAGGAAGAAATTTCTGAGGATGTACGTCTGGAGTACAGCATTGTATGGTATGAAACATGGACTGTGGGCAAACCGGAACAGAAGAGAATCGAAGCATTTGAGATGTGGTGCTATAGACGAATGTTGAAAATTAGGTGGACTGATAAGGTAAGGAATGAGGAGGTTCTACGCAGAATCCTAGAGGAAAGGAATATGTGGAAAACACTGATAAGGAGAGGGAACAGGATGATAGGACATCTGCTAAGACATGAGGGAATGACTTCCATGGTACTAAGGGAGCTGTAGAGGGCAAAAACTGTAGAGGAAGACAGAGATTGGAATATGTCAAAAAATAATTGAGGGCGTAGGTTGCAAGTGCTACTCTGAGATGAAGAGGTTAGCACAGGAAAGGAATTCGTGGCGGGCCGCATCAAACCAGTCAGTAGACTGATGACCAAAAAAAAAAAAAAAACTTTTATGTCTGCTTGGAACATTTTGCAAAGTAGTGTGTGTTATATGGTAGTACCCATTGATTATATATTTCCAGTTAGTCGCTGTCTTGTATTCTTATTTTTTCTGTGAAGTCACCGTGTTAAGGTTATCGTCTTCCGTATTCGAGATAGCCATCAATTCCGATTTGTGTGTCGTTCAAGTATAGTTTTGGGTATTTTTTTGTGCATCTTCTATCACTCATACGTGACGAATCGGAGTTTAATTGCCCGCATGTTCCGTGAATCATGTTTTTTCACTTATTTTTGATGCTGCTCCGGATCTTCTTGTGGACTGGGAAATTCAGCTCGGACGATTTTGTCGACGTTCGCAGGATGAATACTGTCGCGTAGCCACGTGAGATTTTGAGAATGATGCAGTCCTCGTTTTTGCCATTCGATTTTGTAAATCCAGCATCTAACGATTCCAGAGACGTGGTATTTTGTGTTGACTTCAGTTAAACATTTGTTTTTGTCGGAAAACTAGGGCTACTGTGTCGTTTTGATGAAAGCGGGCTCATCCGTATCTTTTGTGTTCTTTGATTTCTGGGAACAACGACTGTCCAAAATTACAATGGCGATTACGTCTACCTGAGGTGCATTAAACCGACGTTCCAGTTCCTCAGGCGGTGGTCTGTCAGTTTGAATTGTAAATTTATAGTCATCAGAAATCATGTGAATTAGTTGATTGTACCTGTGTAAGATCCTTGGGACATCTGGGACTACTTCTCGACTTACTGATATTTGTAGTTTACAGAATGTTTGGAAGTTTGGAAGGTAGGAGACGAGACACTGGCAGAAGTAAAGCTGTGAGCACCGGGCGTGAGTCATGCTTCGGTAGCTCAGATGGTAGAGCACTTGCCCACGAAAGGGAAAGGTCGCGATTTCGAGTCTCGGTCGGGCACACAGTTTTAATCTGCCAGGAAGTTTGATATTTGTATTTGTTCTTCACTTTCTGTTTCTTCGTTTACGATGAAATCTGATTGCAGAAATTTATGGTCTTCATTGTGTGTTGTTAGTAACGATCCCATGTTGTGATCTATTTGTCCTTGGATGAAAAAAAAAAACAATAATCGATTTTATGTCTGTTAGTGTTGATCGAAGTGACATCGAAAGAAGTCACTTGGAAACAGGCATTGTGTGCTTTTATTTTTGAAGAAAGTGTTTTTGATTCCGTAGTTTCCCCCGTCATGTAATGTAGAAATTCCTGTGAAGATGCTTACGGTGGTGGTAACCTAATTTTTCCATTTATGCAACAGAATGCTGGTATTTCTCTACTGAATTATTCGTGTTGCAGAATTGGCAGATGTTATGTATATTTTACGATTAAGATGTTTTTGTGTGTGTTATATTTTTTTGGCCGGTCGAAGTGGAATGCCTCGTTTGTTGAGTTGTCCTCATCCGCGCTTTTCGCAGGGTGGTATTTTCATGGCTGGCTTGAGTTCGCAGTCTTTTGTTATAAGATTGCGTCCCAGTTCTTGATTCTGCAGTCCGTTCATTTCGTTGTTCTTCGATTTCTCTGCCTCTCTCGGTGCTCTTTCTCGTTCGTTGGAAACTTAAGCATGCTTGGTGCTCTTGGCTTATTTCCTTTCTTCTCTGTTCTTTTTATTTTCGCCGTTTTTCTTCAGAGCTGGCAAGGTCTCCTCCTCTTTTACGTTTCTGCATTGTCTTAAATATAAATCAAATCAACTTCTTAAAAAATGCACTAAATACACTATACCCCCTTTCACTCTGTATTTTCGATTTATATTAGGTCACTGTATAATTTTGAGTACTCACACTTCATTGTTTGTTGTTCTTCACTCACTGCACTACTTTTTCGGTTCCTTTTTCGTCACTGATAAGAAGCTAACGTGCGAACCCCCGACGGATCTTGCTTTATACACCCCCCACCAATGGGTAGCCCCACCAGTGGCGAATTCCAGAACATACCAAATGGGCTTCGAATGGTCCATAATGTTCCAGAACTTTTTACACAGCATTCTAGAGTGTTCTGGAATGTTCCACAATGGTCTGGAACGTTTCGAGATGTTCCCGAACATTATGGCATGTTTTCGAATGTTCCAGAATATTTCTGAACCTCCCAGACCATTCTGAAATGTTGTGGAATACTCTAGAATGTTCTGGAATGTTCTCGAATACATCCAAATGTCTCGGAATGTTTTGGAAAATTCTAAAAGGCGAAACTTCCCAGGCCTTATATCTTCAGAAGCACGCACTTCAGGTAAACACTGGAACCTTCTTCATGGATGGCGGATAGACGGCTACCGTAACATATAACACTCTTGATTATACCGTGGCTCGTTTCTGAGTTTTAGCGGCACCCACTTTGTATACTTACTTTTACGAGGGTTGCCTAGAAATTAATAACCACATTTTTTTCCTACCCGAAAACAATGCTACGAATACGAAACGTTACTTATGTATTATTACAACCCTCCTGAGTGGGCGCGCCAAGTTTCCGTCACTTCCGACAGATAGCGTAGCTGCGGGATAGTTTCAAAAGGGCGTCTGTAGGTGGCGTACGTTACAAGCAACGTTCCGTCATTTAATTTCTCACTTCAGAGAAAGAAACTGTTGGAAATAATCACAAACGCTTGTGTGAAGTCTAAAAAAATACAGTAAGTCGCTGGCATGGAGGTTAAGGTCTCTGAAGGCGGTTCGGCGGAGCTCCACGATTTGCAACGGTCGGGGAGATCATCCACGGCTATCACACCTGACACACGTGACCCATTCCGCTCGGACGTCCACTTGTTCGGGCCATTAAATGATGCCATTCGTGGAAGACATGTTCAGGACGATGAGGAGGTGATTCACACACTGAAGCACTGGCTCCCCCACCAGGACAAGGATTGGTACCGACAGGGCATACACGTCCTTGTTTCACACTGGAGGAAGGCCATAGGATGGAAATTACGTGGAAAAATAGGATGTGTAGATAAAACACCATTCTTTCATCTGTGTACTTCTCATTCTGTTCGATAACGAATTGTCGAAGAAAAAATGCTGTGCGTTACTTTCTGCGTAATCCTCGTATGATATATATTGACGATTATCGCTAAATATTTATAAGAATGGCTACATTACAATAGATCCATCTTCGATAAGAGGACTCCTTCCTACACCTCCGACAACCAAATATTCAGTATTTTTAGAGTTAATTTTACTGCTCCAATGCTCATATGCCTCTTGATGCTTTCTTAACATATAAGGCACGTCCTTTTCTACCACGACAAAGATGATATGATCGTCACTATACTTAGGGAGAACAGGAATTCATCACGTATTCTAATTCCAAAGTTTTTCACTTCCTTTTCAATTTTTTCAGTGATGCGTTCAAATGTATTTTAAATAGGGTAGACATTAAACAGCAACCTTGTCTCAGTCCTTCGCTAACCTTAAGATTCTGTCATTGATAATACTTGTCGACTTAAAGTTCGGAATTTACTTTCTTTTACTTCCTCAGTTTTTTCTCTCAATTCTCGTTTTATCTTACCATACGGTTCTCGATAAAGAACTGATAACTGTGGCATCTCGACAATTTGTACACTCATCCTTGCTTCTCTTTTGAAATATGTTTGTAACGAATCCTCCTTTAAACTCGACAGGAACTTCCTCTCCACTAAGGCAGAGGTTAAATAGCTTTGCGAGATATTCAAATAACACGTTTAGTCAGGCATTCAATAACTTCATATTTACAGCTGCAGGTTCTGGTGCTTTGCCATTTTTGGATTATTTTCGTTGTGTGCTGTACTTCTGCTGTTGTTATCGCCTGGATTTCCGTGTCACGTTACCGGCAAGGGAGCTTACATCCTGAAATTCAGATCTAACTTCTTTAAATTCGTAATATGTCTTCCTCCTATCTAGGCTCTTCAGTTGTAAGCTTGTACTACTTCCGTCATTTGTTCTTAGCTGTTTTATTATCTTCTTTGGAAATTTGAACTCCCTGCACAGTTATTAATTTCTTCATCTGTAAAGGCCCACATAGTACTTTTTTCTGTAATTACTGCTTTCTTTGCTTCTTGCCCCAGCCTGTCATCGGTCTTACTGCTCATAAGCCATCTGTTATGGGCCTCCTTGTTCTCCTTCACCTTTCCGGCAATATCACCATCACAATAATCACTTTTTAGTTTGCCAGACGTTTTCTCTACTTCGAGACTTTCACAGGCAGCTTCATGAATAGCTCTCAAAGTTGTCTTACACCCTAGTTCCACTGTTGTATCGTACGTATGATGTAGCTTTCCACACTATCTAAGCTTGTATAATAAGGTATCTAAAGGATCCCGCAGTACATTTAACTTATACAGTAAATCTTTGAACATAGCTGCTAACGTTCAGTGACCGTTTCAGAATCATATTACAACAAATAAGCCCTCGCTCACAAATATTAAGCCAAAATTGAGCAGGTTTCGATGCTACTATGAGCGTCGTCTTCAGAATTAAACTAACTGTTCTAATACATAATAAGTATTTAAGACATTAATAAACTAAAGTGTGTACTGACTGGAAAGAGATGCAGTGCTTACAAGTCACATTCTAAAAAAAATCTAAGCCGGAAAGGCGACGTCATGAAAAGTAGTAAATAGTATAAGATGGCGAGCCGGTAAGGGTTGCTGGTACCTGAGTGAACACGGGTTGCAACAAAACTGAGGTGCCGACGTTAGAAAGTGTGTGCAAGTAAACATGGTGTTGCTACGAGCGCCATCTAGTAGCCGCAGAAACAACTAGGCTACTGTACATTCAAAATTAGACACATGAAATTGTAATGAATTAACCTAGTTGTTTCTACGGCTACTGGATGGCGCTAGTAGCAACACCATGTTTACTTGCACACACTTTCTAACGTGGGCACCTCAGTTTTGTACTGTACATTCATAATTAGACACATGAAATTGTAATGAAGTAGCCTAATACACTTTTACTGTGTTTGGCCCGGTTTCTCTCCAATCTCATTACAATATTTTTCGCACCTACTAATTTTTCGAAAGGGAAATGAAATGCAGGAAGTGATCAGATCCACGTTCTGCCCTCGTATAGACTCTGCAACCCACCACCTTTGCACCACTACTCTCTTTCCCTATAGCATAATCGTGTACACATTGTTAGCTTCTTGTATACTGAATCCAGGCAAATTTATGAATCTCTTTTTGTTGAAAAACGCAATTTTATATCTTAAGACTATACTGCTCACATATTTCTAACAGCCTCTGTTAGCATTCACGGTATCCTCCTCAAATTTTCCTACAATCTTGCTAGTATCCTGGGTGCCCATTCTTATATTAAAATGTCCTAAAAGATACACTCGTCCATGTCGTTAATGACACGCAGAAGGTTTGTCAAATCTTTAAAACAATTACTCCTCTAGGCGTCAGTAGCATTATTTGTAGCCGTTTAATCTGCTGTCATAACTGTGTCATATACTTTTAGGTTCATATTTGAATGCTTCTGTTTTCCTGGGTGCAGTGCCCTGGATGTTCCATGTACCAAAAATTCATATACCGTTATCGTTTGCTGCGTCGATTCCGTTACGATCTGATCTGGTTCCGAGGCTCACCAGTCTTTCGTTCATACAGGTGGAACGGATAGCCCGTTCCTTGCCCAACACTCTGTACTCGCTCCACTGCATATATGAATATAATCATCCAATTCCCTCTACTCCTATACTTCTGTTTTATGTTTATGTCAGTGCTATTACGTCTACATTGCTCCAATGGATTTCTTTGAATACTTCTGTTTTCCTGGTTGCAATGCTCTGGACGTTCCATGTACCAAAAATTCATATACCGTGCTCGTTTGCTGCGTCGATTCCGTTTCGTTCTGGAGTGGTTCCAAGGCTTGGATTTTTTGCAGAGTGAAGTTCAAAATGTTCAAATGTGTGCGAAATCCTATGGGACCCAACTGCTAAGGTCACCAGTCCCTAAGCTTACACACTACTTAACCTAAATTATCCTAAGGACAAACACACACACACCCATGCCCGGCAAACTGAAGTTTTCGGAGCGATGGAGAACAGGCCCCACTCTTCAACCGTCTACCTAGAGGACCAGGTAATTTTTAATCAAGGTCTCCATACTGTATATCGATTATCTTTCTTAAATTAAGAACTCTGCCCACTCCAATATTTAGTCAGAGTTCCACCGGTTCCACTGTACCGAGGTCCACATTCTCAACTGTTGCGGCCGTTGGAAACAGAATAGGAAAATAAGATACACCCTCGGACGTCGAACATTGAGGATGAATGAAACAAGAGTTGTCCAAGGGAGGATGACAGAAACGAAAACAGAAGATGCCTAATAAAGCTAGGTGGAAGTAATGTCTGCTAAGAATCATGTTGTTGCCATGTTGTCTTGAATCTCACTAACTGACCAGCCTTACATGGGTGACCCTATCAGGAGCATTTCTCTTGCCAGCGTAGCTGAGTGCATCACTAAGACACATCAAATCTTCCCACTAACGTTTCACAAGAACGATATTTTTTGTACCCGTGCTAACTTTATGCACACATATCGTTTTCCTGGAGGTTTACATTGAATAACAGACCCATATCGCTGACTTCAATTTGCAGTAGGATTTTGTAGCATATACTAACATCACGAATCACCTTGGAGAAAATGTCTTATTGATACATAACCAACACGGATTCAGAAAATATCGCTCTTCTGCAACACAGCGAGCTCTTTATTCCCACCAAGTAATGAGTGCTGTCGACAAGGGGTCTCAGATCTATTCCACATTCCTAGATTTCCAGAAGGCCTTTCATACCGTTTCTCACAAGCGACTAATAATCAAATTGCTTGCATATGGAGTATCGTCTCAGTTGCGTGACTGGATTCGTGACTTCCTCTCAAAGAGGTCACAGTCCATAGTGACAGACGGTAAGTCATCGAGTAGAACAGAAGTGATATCTGGCGTTCCGCAAGGTAGTGACATAGGCCCTCTGCTCTTCCTGGTTTACATAAATGATCTAGGTGATAATATGAGCAGCCCCCTTAAACTGTTGAAGATGATGCTGTAATTTACCGTCTACTAAAATCATCAGACGATCAGTTCCAAGTACAGAATGATCGAGAGAGAATATCTGTATGGTGCGAAAAGTGGCAATTGGCACTAAACAAAGAAAAGTGCGAGGACATCCACATCGGTACTAAAAGAAATCCGATAAATTATGGGTATACGATAGATCACTCAAATCTAAGGGCTGTCAATTCGACTAAATACCTTGGAATTACAATTACGAGCAATTGAAATTGGAAAGATCACATAGATAATATTGTGGGGATGGCGAAACAAATACTGCGCCTTGTTGGCAGAACATATAGATGAAGCGACAAACCCACTAAAGAGACAGCCTACATTACACTTGTCCGTCCTGAGCTGGAATATTGCTGCGCGGTGTGGGATCCTTACCTGCTAGGATTGACGGAGGACATCGAAAAAGTGCAAAGAAGGGCAGCCCGTTTCGTGTATCGCGCATTAGGGGTGAAAGTGTTACTGATATGCTATGTGAGTTGGTGTGGCAGTCACTGAAACAAAGGCGGTTTTCTTTGCGTCGAGATCTATTTACGAAATTTCAATCACCAACTTTCACTTCCGAGTGCGAAAATATTTTGTTGACACCCACCTACAAATGAGAGCTCGAACGGAAAGATTTAGGTGTTCCTGTTTCCCAGGCGCTATTCGAGAGTGAAATGGTACAGAAGTAGTATGAGAATGGTTCGATGAACCCTCTGCCAGGCACTTATGTGTGAATTGCAGAGTAACCATGTGGATGTAGATGTAGATGTAGAGGTAATTCATGACGTTTGAACACAGCATATGACGCAAAATCCTGTTCACCTGATGAAAATCGACATAAGCGCGATGTCCTTATGTCTTTGTGGTGTACTTGCTCACACATTCACTAGGCTGACAGAGACTGCAGGAATCCCTAAGATAGACTTAGTTAAGGCCAACTCTTTATTCACCAAGATAGAGCAGATATGATTGCGCGCCCTTGTCGTTTAAGTGCAGTCAGACGTCGATCCATCGCTTCTTTTTAATAGTGCAATGGAGACGGACGTGCTTGGAGGTCAAGCTTGCTGGTGTGAGGCAGTGAACTGATGAAATGCTGAATAGTGCCGGCAGTGGCAGCCAGATGTAGCTTGCTCAACATTCCTGCCGGCCAGAGCGACTGCCCTTACCACTGCCAGCAGTAGCTAAGTGAAAGCTTCACTGGAGTCCACGGGAAGCCTGACGACATCAAACTGCGGACCCTAACAGCGTGAGTGGTGGTTTGCTGGAGGAGGGTGCGTCATCCATCACACAGCCCCGCTGCGCAATGTCGCCCAAGTCTGAGCTCAAACCCTTTGCTGCTGGTAGGCAGCTATACGTAGCGCCTATGTGGTGGCATTCACACCTCACTGACGCCACGCGGCGTCAACGCGTCATCACCTGACTCTTGTCACACGTGGACAAAATATGTGGGGAGGTTTTCATGTCGACTGTGCCGTTAGCAGTTTGTCTTAGGGACAGTGAATGGATTACCCTGTCCCGAACTTCCTTTTTGTCGATTTGTTTCGCCCGCACTATAACGTACAGGGGTTGGAAAAAAATATAGAAACCTTTCGAGAAATGCATGCTTGAACGTAAGTAGATATGCTAGCCAAGTCTGAAGGATGCGCTGTTGTGGGCCGAGCGGTTCTAGGCGCTCCACTCCAGAACCGCGCTGCTGCTGTGGCCGCAGGTTCGAATCCTGCCTCGGGCATGGATATGTGTGATGCCCTCAGGTTACTTAGGTTTAAGTAGTTTTAAGTCTAGGGGACTGATGACCTCAGATGTTGAGTACCATAGTGCTCAGAACCATTTGAACCATTTTTTGCGTTGTTGTATTTGACCACGAACAGCACCTGTGTAATGCGCTCTGTAAGTTGCATGTGGCAGTCGCTGTCAGAACAGTGTTCCCTATAGTTGTGAATGCATTATGTCGGAGCTCTTGTGGTAAGTGCTTCCGTAAGTGAGCTGAAGTGATTGGTGTTTCAAGAGGCATATTTATACCGCATACAGGGAAAGCAGGAAAACATCATCCGCTAAGTCACAATGCGGAATCGGAAAGGACACTTGCAGAACCGAATGTGGAACTCGCGAACCCTGTCAGCACCAATACAACGCGAAAGGAGTTCCGTAATATACACTCCTGGAAATGGAAAAAAGAACACATTGACACCGGTGTGTCAGACCCACCATACTTGCTCCGGACACTGCGAGAGGGCTGTACAAGCAATGATCACACGCACGGCACAGCGGACACACCAGGAACCGCGGTGTTGGCCGTCGAATGGCGCTAGCTGCGCAGCATTTGTGCACCGCCGCCGTCAGTGTCAGACAGTTTGCCGTGGCATACGGAGCTCCATCGCAGTCTTTAACACTGGTAGCATGCCGCGACAGCGTGGACGTGAACCGTATGTGCAGTTGACGGACTTTGAGCGAGGGCGTATAGTGGGCATGCGGGAGGCCGGGTGGACGTACCGCCGAATTGCTCAACACGTGGGGCGTGAGGTCTCCACAGTACATCGATGTTGTCGCCAGTGGTCGGCGGAAGGTGCACGTGCCCGTCGACCTGGGACCGGACCGCAGCGACGCACGGATGCACGCCAAGACCGTAGGATCCTACGCAGTGCCGTAGGGGACCGCACCGCCACTTCCCAGCAAATTAGGGACACTGTTGCTCCTGGGCTATCGGCGAGGACCATTCGCAACCGTCTCCATGAAGCTGGGCTACGGTCCCGCACACCGTTAGGCCGTCTTCCGCTCACGCCCCAACATCGTGCAGCCCGCCTCCAGTGGTGTCGCGACAGGCGTGAATGGAGGGACGAATGGAGACGTGTCGTCTTCAGCGATGAGAGTCGCTTCTGCCTTGGTGCCAATGATGGTCGTATGCGTGTCTGGCGCCGTGCAGGTGAGCGCCACAATCAGGACTGCATACGACCGAGGCACACAGGGCCAACACCCGGCATCATGGTGTGGGGAGCGATCTCCTACACTGGCCGTACACCACTGGTGATCGTCGAGGGGACACTGAATAGTGCACGGTACATCCAAACCGTCATCGAACCCATCGTTCTACCATTCCTAGACCGGCAAGGGAACTTGCTGTTCCAACAGGACAATGGACGTCCGCATGTATCCCGTGCCACCCAACGTGCTCTAGAAGGTGTAAGTCAACTACCCTGGCCAGCAAGATCTCCGGATCTGTCCCCCATTGAGCATGTTTGGGACTGGATGAAGCGGCGTCTCACGCGGTCTGCACGTCCAGCACGAACGCTGGTCCAACTGAGGCGCCAGGTGGAAATGGCATGGCAAGCCGTTCCACAGGACTACATCCAGCATCTCTACGATCGTCTCCATGGGAGAATAGCAGCCTGCATTGCTGCGAAAGGTGGATATACACTGTACTAGTGCCGACGTTGTGCATGCTCTGTTGCCTGTGTCTATGTGCCTGTGGTTCTGTCAGTGTGATCATGTGATGTATCTGACCCCAGGAATGTGTCAATAAAGTTTCCCCTTCCTGGGACAATGAATTCACGGTGTTCTTATTTCAATTTCCAGGAGTGTAGTACTTACACGGCGTGCTGGAATTGTAAAACCATAAATCAGTTAATCACATGCCCGTTATAGGAATACGAGCTATGGAGCACTGGACGAAAGCTATTTGGTCCGACGAGTCTCACTTTACACAGTTTCCAACATCTGACCAAGTTTACGTCCCAAGAGTGAAACATGACGGGGATTCTTTTCTGTCCATCCTTCTGACTGAAGGTTTGTAGGGCTTCGACCGCTCACTTGCAGAAAAAAAGAAACACCTGCTGCAATCATTTCGATGTTATTTATTGCATACCTACCATTTTTGGTGACTTAATACATCTTTAGGCCTTAACTGACGCTGAGGGATCAACTCCAATCGTTCACTTCATTAGGATAACTAATTTTCACTTCATTACCTACTGTTTGAAATAATTGTTCATTCATGTTCTCGCTGTATCAATCAGATAATCAGTCCTTTGATTATGATTTTACATACTCGTTGTTTAATATTGTCTAATGTTAAGTCTAAGGGAGCACAATGTTAAGCCTGTGAGATCAAAAACGAAAATATCGTAGCTCAGTTTAATCACTGTATCGGTGTTTCAAACGAAATCTCAATTATTAGATAGTCTTAATATATTAATATAGGTGCAAAATTTTTGTTATTTCGTAAGTTTGATTATGAAAAGTCACAGGTTCGCTAAATCAGGGCTTAATGGCCTTACTTCTACCAGCAGTCATATTACACGAAAGAATAGCCAAATTAACCCACGCGATGCAAAGAATAGTAACTCATACTCGGGTTATTCTCAGTTTCGTCAATCAACAGGAAAATCTTAGAGTCTTACTCTGGAGCATGTTAAGACCTGTAGTCCCCTCAAAAGCAGTGTATCGGCCATTCACCACCCAGAATAAATCACCTAAACGACTAAAGCACCCACGTTACTATACGCAGGTCTGCCCTCCTTGTCTCTGCGCACTAGGTCGTCTGGGACAGATTGGACTTCTGCCTAGTATTAATTGAGCGAAAGCTGATACTTTTAACAAGAAACGACAGTAAGGGGTATATATGCTGATAGGTCAATGTCAGAATACCCTGACTTATGAACAGAGGTCGACGAGAGGTTTGCGAACTTACACCGCTTATTGCCCGATCCACCCGTGTTTGAGTCAAAAATACCCTTTGGGAATGGGAAGAGTTATCCCAAAATATAATTCCACATGTCATAAGCGAATGGAAATCAATGTAGAGTACTTTTCGTGTCGAACTATCACTTACTTTACATGTCGGTGTAATAAAAAAAAAAAAAAAAAAGGCAGCCTTCAGTCTTTGAACAAGATCCTGAACGTGCACATTCCAAGACAGTTCGCTATCTATCTGAACACCTAGAAATCTGAATCGTTCAGTTTCACTAATCGTATGTCCATTCTGTGAAATTAAAGCGTCAGGTTTTTTTGAACTGTGTGTTAGAAACTGCAAAAATTGAGTCTTATTGTGAATTAGCGTTAGCTTACTTTCCACAAGCCATGAACTTTTATCTCCAACTACATTATTTGAAACAGTGCCATAGTTGGACATAAAATCCTTTACTGCCAGGCTAGTGTCTTCAGCAAACAGAAATATTTTAGAATCAACCGAATACTAGAAAGATTATCATTTATATGAATAAGGGACAGGAGTTTCCCAGCTCTGATCCCTAGTCGACCCCGTATTTAACCGTGCCCATTTCGGATCCCACATCATAAACATTTTCAACACTGTGTATAATGACCTTTTTCCGTCTGTATTAAAGTGAGGGGTGAACCAATTGTGAGCTACTCCTCATATTCCATAATGGTCCAACATTTTGTGGTCAACAAAAACAAACGCCTTAGTTGAATGAAAACAACTGTGTAGGATTCGAAAGCTTTTTTTTAATCCATCCAGTACTCTACATGGAAAAGAGGATATAGCTTTTTCAGATGTTGAACCATTTCTAAGACAAAACTGTATACTTGGTAGTAAACTGTGTGAAATAAAATGATCAATTATCCTTACACGCACAGCCTTTTCAATAACCTTAGCAAATACTTATGGCATAGAAACTGGTCTAAAATTGTTTACATTAGCCCTTTCTCTCTTTCTAAAGCGGCTTTACTAGTGACTACTTTAACCGTTCAGGAAACTGACCATTACTAAAAGAAAACGTAGAAATATGGCTAATTCCAGGACTAATATGAGGAGCACAGTACTTTAATATTCTGCTACATACTCCACCATATCCATGAGATTCTTCACTGATTAAATTATTGACTCACTCTCCCCCTTGTCTGTGTCACAGAGGAGTATTTCAGACATCAGTCTCGCGAACGCATTTCCCAAGAAAGTTACATAATATCCTGTAGAAACAAAGTTAATATTTAATTCACCAGCAATGTTCTGAAAGTGATTGTTAAATACTGTACATATATCTGACTTAATAGTAACAGAAATATTTTTACTATGTACTGACTATGTCCTCGACATTATGTTGTTGACCAGACATTTCCTACACGACTGATCATATGGTATTGGTTTATCCTGTGAAATAACTATTCTATTTGCATACCACATGCTATATGCCTTCGTAATAAAATTTTTAAGCACCTCACCTTTGCTGTAATCCCCAGATTGTTCTACATGATATTCTTATTCCACTAGTCAGTCATCCATGCTGCCTTTTACTGTGAGTAACCGGCTTAGAACGTCCTAATGGAAAGTAACTTTCAAAGATCATGAGAAATGTCTTAAGGAAAGCATTATATTTGTCATCTTCGTAATCGACACTATAGACATCCTGCCACTCTCGTTTCTTTACGAGGTTCAACATACTCTCTGTTGCCATTGGTTAGCTTTTCAACCAAGTTTGTAGTTATGTATAACATTTGTTTGAGTACAAAAACCATTCAGTGGCAAAATTTGTGCTTTATGATCTGCAAGACCATTCACCTTTTTACTAGCAGAATGCCCATGTAGTAATTAAGAAAGAATAAAAATAATGTCTACGGCTGTGCTTCTGTTGCCATGCAACCTGGCTGAAAGAAACAGTCTGCATCAGATCAAATGCATTTAGGATATCTTCCAACGTCCTTTTTCTTACACAGTCACATACAAAATGACATCAGAATCTTGTCAACCTCGTCCCAGTCGCCCTTCGAAATACCAAAGCTAGAGTAAGGTTCAGAAATGAATTCTCTGAACGTTTGAGATTCATACTGGCCTTCGACAAGGCGATGGAATGTCTCCATTATTGTTCAATTGTGTGCTGGAAAAAATCATGCTTGAATGGAACAAGATGTGCCCACAATCTGTTAAGACTGGAAGAAAGATTGCACTTAACTGCCTTGCATTACTATGATATTCTGTAACCTGCACAAGGACTTTTAACAAGCATACACGAAGAACATTAATTCAGTGATCAGTCATATCCCATAAGAAGAAACTGGAATATTTACTGCACGCACAATACTCTACTAGACCAGAAAAATTACGTACATCATCTTTCCAATTCCACACAAGAAAAACGAATCTAATAAATATCAACTTCAAGACTGACGAACCAAAATTACTTGTTAAGGGCATAAACATAATTTACAACTGAAATCGAGAGTGAAGTGACTGAAAAATCTCATAGCTGCAACCGAAGTCACAAATGACACAGTAAAATTAGCCATCAGATAAGAAAATGAAATAACAGTAAAAGCATCACATGTAATAGAAAAACCATTAACCTACAATGATAGATACAACCAATATGCAAAACTAGATCACACTACACTCAATCGTATAAGCCAAGAAATTTTCACAAATCATGCTGTAGCTATTAACTCTGATAAACGAAATAGTGTGTTCATAATAAATCACAATGATTGTACAAACAAACTGCGACTTCTTCCCACTAATCAACATCACTGAAATAAATGGGAGTCCTACCAACAAATGTGGCATACGCACCAAAGGTTAGTGAAAAATCTTCAATATGGTGGCCACTGATAGTTAAAAAAGAAAATATGTAGTAATGGGCCCAAGGACACTTAAATTGTAAAAGATCTACAGAGAACAAATTCCAATACTCCTGGTAGTTTAACTGTATAAATAGTCCCAAACTAACATATTAGTAAAAAAATGAACACCTTGCTCACAAAATACTGCACGTATCAGTAACTATTCACAATAAAAGAAAACTCAAGAATGTAAGCAAACAACGTGAAAGATATAAAACAATTCATTCAGTTTCATCGCCATTGTTAACACGCAGCAATACCACAAAGGCCACTGATAATTATTATGGATCTTAAACGAGTTACAGAATCGAGTAAATGCTGAATGTGAGAAATTGTGTCAGAGAAACTATCGATCGAAACTGAAATTAGCTTTACAAATTATGATTGCATTGCGCTGTGTTATTCGCTTACAGACATGCAGTCAACCAATGATATGTGACCGTCGTATTACTCTAGTGCACTGTCTATTATACCTACGCCAATGTTGTACATTTCTCCAGCCGTCTGGTGAGCTAAGAATTTGACAGCTTTCAACATTGTTTAAACAATACTTGCATTGAGTCTTAGCATCTAAAATTTTTATACTGTTCTTTGTTTTCAGTGTATTCATTCTGTATTTTAAAATGTCAGGGTAGTTTCCAACATTTCAGATTGGACTGTTCCGTTGTTAGCCATCTCGGAAATGTCCCCACCTTGGCCCAAAAGCCAATGGTAATGTCCATTTGCGCGTCAGATAAATCGCCTAGTTGGCCGATTACGACAACAACTGCATTGTTTCCGCGTCCCCCACCTGCTTAATACAACCTCGGTGCCAGTGCTGCCACTTGCCGACAGTGAGTGGTTACTGCTCACTGACGTCGAACACAGACAATAGTAGAATTAATGAGACTGGACGGTGTATTATTTCGAATCAATTTTTCCTTGCCAGTCACTTTTCTATTCAGACGAGTCCATGCAGACATGCGCTCAACAATTAAAATACAATCAATCCATGTGAAATGTACTACTTGCCTTCAGCTATTAGTGGAATCATTATGGGTTTTTTACTGCTGTCAGTTTCAAAACTTTCATTACTGCGAATATCGTACACCATGTTCTTTGCATGGTCTTTAATAGAAAAGATAAGTGGTAGCGTAGCACTTGACAGAGATGCAGTATGTGTTCTACATAAGATGTGATTATCTGATGTCTTGTTATTGTGAACTATTATATCAGACAGAATTTACATTCCCATACTACTGCACGTGGCTGTAAATGACGATGCTTTACACATTTTTCACGCATGGTGAGATTATTTTTAGAATTATTCTTGATATCGTAAATTCAGTTTCCATTTGCAACGCACGTTATAAACCATTGTGCGGCAATGTATGTGTTCATTGCCCAGGTAACCGTCTACAATTTCTTTGCACTCACACCACGTTCGTAGTTCGGCTTCAAGTGGATACCGGGTGGAGGAAATCTTCCTTCAAGTGATTAAACGTCTATGCCTTACTCGGCCTCTGCGTACACCGAACAATCTATTCCCCCTCGCCATCCAACCGTAATTCCGTTTCTTGCGATAACTGATCATCTGACCAATCTCCCGTCTTGACCGATGACACCACGTTATCCAAGAAATTCATTATACCGTCAACCGATTGATCATAAGAGGGAGTAATTAATTTGACGGCGGCTGGAGCTATCTGAAGACCAGTCTCTTCAGTTAATGCTAACTGTGCATCTTTCACAGCAATTTGACGGAATAACTCCTTATCTGCTGTCAACTGTGCTACTTCTTCAAGTAAAAACTTTAATGTGCTCTGCTCGACCAATCCATGTTTCCTGGAATATAACTTTGTGGAATCTTCAGCTCTAATACTCAAGAAAATTTTACATGGTATCATTCAGCATCAGCCAACACAGTCACGAATACAACAGCTTACGCTCTGCACCTCCACATGAACCATCTCCACTGCATGCATTACTTAGCCATATGATCATACCCGTGACAAACACACTTACGCCACCGGTTCAGCACATGGTGCAGTATACCCAAGGAAACTACACTGAGAACACCTTGTAGGTTGCAAATATTGCTCTTGATATTGACCCCCCCCCCCAAAAA
The DNA here is from genome assembly GCF_023898315.1 of Schistocerca nitens. Taxonomy (NCBI): domain Eukaryota; kingdom Metazoa; phylum Arthropoda; class Insecta; order Orthoptera; family Acrididae; genus Schistocerca; species Schistocerca nitens. Next base: position 28,486,624 of record NC_064620.1, on the reverse strand, counting down.
AAAAAAAGAACAGGTAAGATTTCAGTAATCTCTCATCTTACACCATCTTCTCAGCATCTGAAGGTAGAACCAAACAGTTCGTTCAGTCGGCTGAATGTGTGCGACGGTTGGTCGTGGCGAGGGTGTAGACTAGTGGCAGATTGGTAAACAACATCCAAATATATTACTAAAATTCAGGCGATTATACTCGTAGCATCACGAAGAAGCGATCACGCCTACCTCTCAGCATGTATTGACGATGGTGCGTGGTACCAGTGTGCCCACATCAGCAGATATTGGTGAGTGATTGTATTGATCTTGTCTCCATCTGGTTCCCTCTATAACTGGAGTCTGGCTACTGCCAGAGTGAGTCCTTGAAGGGGGACTTGGTGTTAGAAGAGGGTGCTGTGGCTGAGGCCCGAACTCAATGGTAAGTTCTTGCTGTCCCATATCGCTCCAGTACCCGGCACAGCGCTATCATTGTCATAGGCGCTGCCGGACTTGATAGTGAACGAAAACTAACTCCTAGTCCAGGCCTCCATGTTATCCCCTGCCTTGCAGTGTCATGCAGATGTGAAATGAAGGGTCGTGTGGTCAGCACACCGCTCTCCCCCGCGATTCACAGGGTTTCCAGTACAGTAGAGCGGCTACTATTCAGCCAGATAGCACCTGCGTTGGCAACACCGGGCTGAGTGTACTCCGTATCAGACCTCGCGCCAAGGTAATATACTTGGCAGTATCAGAAACAGAAGCCGGATCCTCTTCATGGCAGCCATGTACGCTGACCACTCAGCTACGAAGGCCAGTGGATTGCTGATACTTCTAAGTCTGACGTTATTTTTTACAGGTTACGAGCTAGCTTGTTGTGATGACGCGCTGCTTCCGGCCACGTTCAAAACAATAAATTCACGGCCTGGAGATGCAGAAACTGCTCGTTCCATCCAGTAAGAGGCCTCTGTATTCACTGCATTGGCACTGTTACAGTGTTTGGTCTGGCCAGCTTCGCATTACGTAAACAGCCCTGTTGCCACAATCGGCATGCCGACGCCTTAACGGCCGTCGCCAGCTTATAGTTTCCGCAGAAACGCCCAAACAATAATGGCCGAGGTACACTCATTTTTTTTTTCCCTCGACAGGCCTTCTTATGAGATGAATCACAAATTTTGAACCGACTTTATTTATTTTATTTCTTTATCTATTTATCTTATCTGAAGGTGGCAGCAGTACAATAAAGGGAGCGAAAGGTTATTTACAACTTCTACAGAAACCAGATGGAAGTTATAAGAGTCGAGGGACATGAAAGGGGAGCTGTAGTTGCGAAGGGAGTGAGACAGGGTTGTAGCCTCTCCCCGATGTTATTCAATCTGTATATTGAGCAAGCAGTAAAGGAAACAAAAAAAAAAAATTCGCAGTAGGTATTAAAATCCATGGAGAAGAAATTAAAACCATAAGGTTCGCCGATGACATTGTAATTCTGTCAGAGACAGCAAAGGACTTGGAAGAGCAGTGGAACAGAATGGACAGTGTCTTGAAAGGAGGATACAAGATGAACATCAACAAAAGCAAAACGAGGATAATGGAATGTAGTCGAGTTAACTCGGGTGATGCTGAGGGAATTAGATTAGGAAATGAGACACTTAAAGTAGTAAAGGAGTTTTGCTATTTGGGGAGCATAATAACTGACGATGGTCGAAGTAGAGAGGATTGAAAATGTAGACTAGCAATGGCAAGGAAAGTGTTTCTGAAGAAGAGAAATTTGTTAACATCGAGTACAGATTTAAGTGTCAGGAAGTCATTTCCGAAAATATTTGTATCGAGTGTAGTCATGTATGGAAGTAAAACATGGACGATAAATAGTTTGGACAAGAAGAGAATAGAAGCCTTCGAAATGTGGTGCTACACAAGAATGCTGAAGATTAGATCGGCAGATCACATAACTAATGAGGAGGTACTGAATAGGATTGGGGAGAAGAGAAGTTTGTGGCACAACTTGACTAGAAGAAGGGATCGGTTGGTAGGACATGTTCTGAGGCACCAAGGGATCACCAATTTAGTACTGGAGGGCAGCGTGGAGGGTAGAAATCGTACAGGGAGACCAAGAGATGAATAAACTAAGCAGATTCAGAAGGATGTAGGTTGCAGTAGGTGCTGGGAGATGAAGAAGCTTGCTCAGGATAGAGTAGCATGGATAGCTGCATCAAACGAGTTTGAGGACTGAAGACCACAACAACAACATCTATTTTTTGAGTCATTGGTCTTCTGACTTGTTTTATGCGATCCGTCACGAATTCTTCTCCTGTGCGAATCTATTCAGCTCAGGGTAGCACTTGGAAACTACGTCCTCTACTATTTTAGTCTCTTTCTTCATCTACAGTTTTTACCCTCTACACCTCCCTCTAGTACTATGGAAATTATTCCCTCATGACTTAACCGAAGTCCTGTCATCCAGTCCCTTCCTCACGTCAATGTTTCTCATGTATTCATTTCCCCTCTGACTCTGCGGAGAATTCCCTCATTCCTTACCTCATCACTCCACCCAATTTCCAGCATTCGTCTGTAGCATGGCATCTCAAATGCTTCGATTCTCTTATGTTCTGGTTTTCCCACAGTCCATGTCTCAGTACCATACAATGCAGTCTTCCAAACATACATTCTCGGAAATTTCTTCATCAAATAAAGGCCTGTGTTTGATACTAGCAGACTTCCCTTGGCCGGGAATGATTTTTTTTGCCAGTGCTAGTCTGTTTTTGATGTCCTCCTTGCTCTTACCGACATGTGTTATTTTACTGCCTAGTTCACAGATTTCCTCAACATCATATACTTCGTGAACATCAGTCCTGATGTTAAGTTTCTCTGTATTCTCATTTCTATTACTCTTTCTTCGATTTACTCTCAGTTCGTTTCTCTGTATTCTCATTTCTATTACTTTTCGTTAATTTACTCTTTCCTCGATTTACTCTCAGTTCGTATTCTGTACTCATTACAATGTTCATCCCATTCAGCAGATTCTGTAATTTTTCACTTTCATTAAGGATAGCAATGTCATCAGCGAATCTTATCATTGATATTTTCACCTTGAAATTTACCTCCACTCTTGATCCATTCTTTCGTTTATACCGTTGTTTCTTAGAAGTGTAGATTGAACAGTAGTGGCGAAAGACTACATCCCTGATTGACGCCCTTTTAATCTGACCGGTTCGTTCTTGGTCTTCCAGTCTTACTCTTCCATCTTGTCTCTTGTACATGTTGCATACTACACGTCTCTCCCTGTAACCTACCCCTATTTCCCCCAGAATTTTGAAGATCTTGCACCATGTGACATTATCGAACGCTGTTTGCAGATCGACAAATTCTATGAATGTGTCTTGGTTTATCTTTAGTATTGCTTCCAGTATCGACCGAAACGTTAGAACTGTCTCTCTGGTGACTTCCCCTTTCCTAATGCCAAAGTGATCTTCACCTAACACATCGCCAATTTTCTTTTCCATTCTTCTGCTTATTGCTCTTGCCAGGAACTTGGATGCAGGAGCTGCTTATTAAAGGCCGCAATGTTTAATTCGGGGCACATCCTGACCAAATGTCGCAGGTAACCATCGTTCAAAACTTTGCAGGGATCTTTCAATTGACTGAACAGCTGTACAAGGGGGAGTATCCTCTTTGTATCTTGTATGGGTTCAATGAGCAAGGGGACGTTAAGTCTGTAGCAGATTCTCCTGCATTAGGCGAATAATGGTAGAAAATATGTTGTTAGGTGGTTGAGGTTAACTGTCAAACAATAAAAGGGGAAAAATCCCTCTGTTGTGCGTTACGTGGGTTTAGTGGCAGCAGAGCTACAAGCATCATGCCATTTGTCCTGTATACGCTAAACAGTGTTACTCAACGTGTCGTTATGTGGCCGTGGTCGACTCTGTCAAAACGTGTTCTGCAGCCACGGACGCCACATTTCGGCGGCAGGATATGGAATATGTGGCAGGATTTGTAGCCTGACGGCCGCCTCATTCAGATTTGGAAGAACAATTCCAACCACGCCGGGATAATGCCCGCTGTCCCGTATTACAGTGCGCTTGATTGCGCGCCCCGCGCCGCCGACGGTAACAGGCGACACCGACTACACAGTGTACTGTTATTGCCCGGTATGCCGCCATTAACATTTCCTGCGTACCGATGCATTACTGCTGCCGGCGCTCCAGCCATTGCGCCGGTAATGGCCGTTTTATTACCATCAGGGCGCGCGCAATGAAATGCGGGCGCTTAAAAAGCGCGGACACTAAAAAATGTCGTAAACTGTTTGCAGAACCGAGAGTCGGCCGGCCGCCAGCCCAAATTTTTGGTACAGTCTGTAAACTGACATGAGTGTAACGGACTCCAATGAAACGAAGCTACTTAACGTTCTCACTTTCATTCGTATTTATAAGCCAAGCGAGTATTTTTCTTATTTGCTTAATGGTATACGCCATGGTACCATCACCATTTCAGGCAAGTGCAATACGTGTTGAAAAAAAGTGTAGCAGTTTTTGCATCCGACCGCCAGATCGCGCTATTTAGATGTGACACTATCATTGTTTTAAAATTTCTATTTCCCTATTATTAAAACAATAGTGGCTTAGAAACCAGCGTAGTACTTTTTATATACTCATCATTTTATGAAACAGTATTGTGAAGACATACAAATTTCTCGCGAATTTTTGCGTTACAAATACTCGTATTTGCTGGTTTTGTAAAGGCATACGTCAACAACAATGCCCAGGTGCGATATAATTTCTTATAACCAGTGACCCTCAGGAAATATTGTCTGGATATGGTCTGTAGAAATTGTCGTGCTAATGCTAGTGTCAGCGACATATCTATATCTACATCTACATCCATACTCCGCAAGCCACCTGACGGTGTGTGGCGGAGTGTACCTTGAGTACCTCTATCGGTTCTCCCTTCTATTCCAGTCTCGTATTGTTCGTGGGAAGAAAGATTACCGGTATGTCTCTGTGTGGGCTATGATTCCTCTGGTTTTATCTTTATGGTCTCTTCGCGAGATATCGGTAGGTGGGAGCAATATACTGCTTGACTCCTCGATGAAGGAATGTTCTCGAAACTTCAACAAAAGCCCGTACTGAGCTACTGAGCGTCTCTCCTGCAGAGTCTTCCACTTTTTATCTATCATATCCGTACCGCTTTCGCGATTACTAAACGATCCTGTAACGAAGCGTGGTGTTCTCCGTTGGATCTTCTCTATCTCTTCTATCAACCCTATCTGATACAGATCCCACACCGGTTAGCAGTATTCAAGCAGTGGGCGAACAAGTGTAGTGTAACCTACTTCCTTTGTTTTCGGATTGCATTTCCTTTGTATTCTTCCAATGAATCTCAGTCTGGCATCTGCTTTACCGGGCATCAACTTTATATGATCACTCCATTTTAAATTACTCCTAATGCGTACTCCCAGATAATTTATGGCATTAACTGCTTCCAGTTGCTAACCTGCTATATTGTAGGCAAATGATAAGGGATCTTTCTTTCTACGTATTCGCAGCACATTACACTTGTGTACATTGAGATTCAATTGCCATTCCCTCCACCATGCGTCAATTCGTTGCAGATCCTCCTGCATTTCAGTACAATTTTCCAATGCTGCAACCTCTCGATATACTACAGCTTCATCCGCAAAAAGACTCAGTGAACTTCCAATGTTATTCTCAAGGTCATTTTATATATTGTGAATAGCAACGGTCCTACAACACTCCCCTGTGGCACACCTGAAATTACTCTTACTTCGGAAGACTTCTCTCCATTGAGAATGACATGCTGCGTTCTGTTCACTAGGAACTCTTCAATCCAATCACACAATTGGTCTGATAGCCCATATGCTCTTACTTTGTTAATTAAACATATTTCGTACAGGTCGGCAAAATTCGGTTCTTGTTCCAAAGAACAACCATATCGGGAACAATAAGATTACAGAGGACTGGTACGTGAATTACCGCGAGATATTGGCATTCTTAAGTACATTCTATAGTGGAATATCTTTCAACAGTGAAAAGTCTTTGTTTCTGAAATACCGCAAGCAACTTGAGTGAAGCTTCATACTGGCTTGTATCAGTTGCTAGTTGGACATGATCGAAAACACTCAAGTAAACGCAAAATTTACAACATCGTAAGAGGTGACGAAATTCAGATATTTATGCAAAATAAGCCAGCCATGAGTGTGTTCGCAGATGCAATAAACCTAAGGTAGCTAGTTAGTTTCTTTCATGTTCCATATATCATATTAAGAATTCTTTTATCGAAACGATGTGGAACGAGACAGTGTAGTCGACACGTATAGCTGATTAGTGTTAACATAAATTAAGACCTTAGTTTTACTCATGCAACTAGACATAAATATTCGCCCGTGGAATAGAAAGAGCTGTTCAGGACAGATGATTCTATGTCACATTTGAAACTTGCTTTGGTGTCTGTCAACCATTTATGTTATCGGGCAAATGATCAAAAGTTTTTTACTGCATTTTAAACTATTTTCTGAGCCACTAACACTTTTAATAATGGGTAGTGAGGTTTATTTCTCCCTCTAGTGTCGTAGATCTCGATATTGATAATCCCTTTATACAGGATGGAAGGATAAGGAAGCGCGAGAGGACAAACTAGTGTAGTATGTGTAATACCGCTTGTCGTTTGATTACATTTACTCAAATAACAACAAATAATATTAAAAACAGTCATGATCAGATTCGCTCTTGACAAGCAACAACCAAAAGGCAAATATGTATAACATATATGCACACAATAAAGAACAGCAGCATTTCACATTTAGAAAATGATAAAAATGAGACCTCGGGGCCTATTCTCACATTCAGTCTGCACTCGACCAAGCTATATTACTAATCGCAGAAATTGCTACAATTATAGCACGATCAGTAATTTCGTAAAAGGCAACAAAGTTATATGATAGTATCATTAACATTTCCTTATACCAAAAAAGAAGCGAATATACTATTAAAGCAGAATATTTTCCCACCTTCACCTTTTTTTATAAGAAATGTAAGTAAATAACACTAAAATGCAAAACTTTGGCAGCTCAGGCTAAGTGAAAAGAAACACCTTGAAACAAACTATGGACCTCTAAGTTGAGAGAAAGCGGGTGCAGTACGGTTAATTAAGTCTAGAACTTGCGAGTTACAGGGTACAATTTTGAATGAGAATGCAACGAGTAAAAAATATACGAGATAACTTAAGTTGTTTGTTCCAACGGATGGCCTGAACCACTGTGCTTAGGCCAATCTCCCACGATTCAGTTAAATAAACAACAGGGCGTCGCTTAACATCAACATGTCCCTGCGACCGTGACGCATAGATACGTCGGCCGAAAACTGACGAAAGTTAGGGCTGTTAACAAAAGGCACTAAATAAGTGTGAGACAAAGAAGTGGTTTAACAGTTATAAACGAAGCCCTTACAATAACATGCCAAAGAGTAGTAACTTATCTTTAACTCTCGTAACAAAGATCTGTATTAAGGAAAAGAGAACATGAGAATTAAAGACAGCCTCAACGTTTATTCAAATGGATAGTCACGATTATAATCAGAGGCTCAGTGACAAACACAGCCAACAACTGTCAGGCTACGAGTATGTACTAGACATACAATGTTTAAATCCACTCCCTCAGAGATAAAAAAAATAGAGAAGCACTGCTAAAATAACCAGCAGCAGAAAATACAACTTGTACATTTCACTGGCTTCAGACTCAGGTATTCCTACAGCAAATTGAACACTTCAGTTCATCCTGAACTTCACATAGCCATCCACATGAAAAATGTGACCCAGTTATACCACAATTTTTTTAAATAATACTAAAATCATCAATGAACAACACTCTTATTTGGAAAAGAAAGGTGAACCAACATTTCAGGGCAACCCTGAAAGTAATCACCAATGCAATAAAAAGATAAATAACGTTAATTACACAGCTGCCTTCGGCCACTGTAACCGTACTTAAGCGACCAAATTACACATGTAATAAATAATGCAGGAAACGACTCTTAGAGAGTCAGTGATAGGAACAAAAAGACAATTAATAAAAAAATAATAAAGAGAAAAAGGGGGCTCAGTGAGTAATCATATTACTTGTAGCCCTTCAGGAAGCCACCAAGACCAGGCAGAGCGAGAAGAAGTGCATTAAAGGTGCTAAAGGCGAAGGAAAGTTGAATTTTGTAAGTCCAACAATAAATATCCAGTCACATCCAGAACTGAATCGCAAACCAGCAGACGTGAAGACGAACGGAATTGATGCAACAGGACGCCGTCTGTCAAAAAATTGCAGCAGGCGAGAAACGCTGAGGTCGTAACCAAAACAAACGCTCGAGAAACTTAGCTGCCGCTGGCAGTCCAGGCCGCCTGTTGTCCTTGCCTGCCGTACCCAGCTGTTCACTGACTCTCATCTAACTGGCTTCCTCTACGTTTCGCCGCCTACTCGATGCACCGCCAGAGATGTTGCTTCACAAGCAATATCGATGCAGAGAGGAACATGTCCAGCTATTGACACATACAGCTATGGGACCGGGAAGAATCGATAATAAGCCGTTGCCACGGCTCAGATATCACTGCTCCCCTGAAAATGTGATAGATTATGACGAATTTCTTTACGCAATATATGTATTGTGACTATGCAGTTGAAATGTCTCACTCGTCAAAGATACGCCTTCAAAAAGAACGTGAATCAACACAACATATTATTCAAACCGCTCGGTTTCCTGCCATCATTACTTTTTTTCTAATTGGTGAGTTACGTCAAGAAATTTAAATGTTATTTAGTGGAAATATGCAAAATATAAGTTGATGTTAAATCGTTTATTTCCAGCATTAGAAATTATGTGAAGAGCAAAAGCAGCTGAAATTAAACTTTTGAGATGTTCAGTAATATGCTTTTTCTAGTTCTAGTTTCCGTCAGTATCAACACCCAAAAATTTTGAAAGTTCGTCTGTACTTACTGACATTTGTCCATGTGCTACTTCAACGGTTGGTTGTTGTTGTTGTGGTCTTCGGTCCTGAGACACGTTTGATGCAGTTCTCCATGCTACTCTATCCTGTGCAAGTTTCTTCATCTCCCAGTACCTACTGCAACCTACATCCTTCTGAATCTGCTTAGTGTATTCATCTCTTGGGCTCCATCTACGATATTTACCCTTCACGCTGCCATCCAATACTAAATTGGTGATCCCTTGATGCCTCAGAAAATGTCCTACCAACCGATCCCTTCTTCTAGTCAAGCTGTGTGACAAACTCCTCTACTCACCAATCCTATTCAATATCTCCTTATTAGTTATGTGGTCTGCTCATCTAATCTTCATCATTCTTCTGCAGCACCACATTTAGAAAACTTCTACTCTCATCTTGTCAAAACTATTTATCGTCTATGTTTCACTTCCATACATGGCTAAACTCCATACAAATACTTTCAGAAACGACTTCCTGGCACTTAAATATATACTCGATGTTAACAAATTTCTCTTCTTCAGAAACGCTTTCCTTGCCATTGTCAGTCTACATTTTATATCCTCTCTACTTCGACCATCATCAGTTATTTTGCACCCCAAATAGCAAAACTCTTTTACTAATTTAAGTGTTTCATTTGCTAATCTAATTCCCTCAGCATCACCCGACTTAATTCGACTACATCCCATTATCCTCGTTTTGTTTTTGTTGATGTTCATCTTATATTCTCCTTTCAAGACTCTGTCCATTCCGTTCAACTGCTCTTCCAAGTCCTTTGCTGTCTCTGGCAGAATTACAATGTCATCGGCGAACCTCAAAGTTTTTATTTCTTCTCCATGGATTTTAATACCTACTTCGAATTTTTCTTTTGTTTCCTTCACTGCTTGCTCAGTATACAGATTGAATAACATCGGGGAAAGTCTACAACCGTGTCTCACTCCCTTCCCATCCACTGCTTTCCCCTTTCATGGCCCTTGACTCTTATAACTGCCATCTGGTTTCTGTTCAAATTGTTCAAATGGTTCAAATGGCTGTGAGCACTATGGGACTCAACATCTGAGGTCATCAGTCCCCTAGAACGTAGAACTACTTAAACCTAACTAACCTAAGGACATCACACACATCCATGCCCGAGGCAGGATTCGAACCTGCGACCGTAGCACTCGCGCGGTTCCAAACTGTAGCGCCTAGAACCGCTTGGCCACCAGCGGCCGGCTGTTCAAATTGTAAATAGCCTTTCGCTCCCTGTATTTTACCCATGCCACCTTTAGAATTTGAAAGAGAGTATTCCAGTCAACATTGTCAAAAGCTTTCTCTAACTTTACAAATGCTAGAAACGTAGATTTACCTTTCCTTAATCTAAGATAAGTCGTAGGGTCAGTATTGCCTCACGTGTTCCAATATTTCTATGGAATCCAAACTGATCTTCCCCGAGGTCGGCTTCTACCAGTTTCTCCATTCGTCTGTAAGGAATTCGCGTGACTTATTAAACTGATAGTTTAGTAATTTTCATAGCTGTCAACACCTGCTTTCTTTGGGATTGGATTTATTATATACTTCTAGACGTCTGAGGGTGTTGGTATTACTGTATTTGTTGCACAGGACTGAATATACTCTGTTTCTTTCAAAATTTGTGGGAGAGTCGATTTTCAGAGAACTACATTATAATGCTTTGAAAAACTTCATTAACAACCCCGTCTGTTGATTTCTCTCTAATGGGATGTATTATAATAGTACTAACCTCTGCAAAAAGTAATAATTCTGCTAATTCAGTGTTAAGTATACAGCCTGACAAAGAAAGTTAAGCATCGAGAAGGGGAGGAGGAAAGAAACGGAAACTTCCTGGTTTGATAGGGTATGTCGTGCCAGGCTGGTTCCAGGGATTCTGTAGCCTAGCGCCAAAATTACAATCGCGACCCTCACCCCTCACCCCTCTCCCCCATGCCCCATACCCCATGGAGCGGTTTCAGGCCCAACAAACTCCTTCATCCATGACGTCTTATCCACGTACTCATACATTCTTGTGACGTTAATACCTACACTCCTGGAAATTGAAATAAGAACACCGTGAATTCATTGTCCCAGGAAGGGGAAACTTTATTGACACATTCCTGGGGTCAGATACATCACATGATCACACTGACAGAACCACAGGCACATAGACACAGGCAACAGAGCATGCACAATGTCGGCACTAGTACAGTGTATATCCACCTTTCGCAGCAATGCAGGCTGCTATTCTCCCATGGAGACGATCGTAGAGATGCTGGATGTAGTCCTGTGGAACGGCTTGCCATGCCATTTCCACCTGGCGCCTCAGTTGGACCAGCGTTCGTGCTGGACGTGCAGACCGCGTGAGACGACGCTTCATCCAGTCCCAAACATGCTCAATGGGGGACAGATCCGGAGATCTTGCTGGCCAGGGTAGTTGACTTACACCTTCTAGAGCACGTTGGGTGGCACGGGATACATGCGGACGTGCATTGTCCTGTTGGAACAGCAAGTTCCCTTGCCGGTCTAGGAATGGTAGAACGATGGGTTCGATGACGGTTTGGATGTACCGTGCACTATTCAGTGTCCCCTCGACGATCACCAGTGGTGTACGGCCAGTGTAGGAGATCGCTCCCCACACCATGATGCCGGGTGTTGGCCTTGTGTGCCTCGGTCGTATGCAGTCCTGATTGTGGCGCTCACCTGCACGGCGCCAAACACGCATACGACCATCATTGGCACCAAGGCAGAAGCGACTCTCATCGCTGAAGACGACACGTCTCCATTCGTCCCTCCATTCACGCCTGTCGCGACACCACTGGAGGCGGGCTGCACGATGTTGGGGCGTGAGCGGAAGACGGCCTAACGGTGTGCGGGACCGTAGCCCAGCTTCATGGAGACGGTTGCGAATGGTCCTCGCCGATACCCCAGGAGCAACAGTGTCCCTAATTTGCTGGGAAGTGGCGGTGCGGTCCCCTACGGCACTGCGTAGGATCCTACGGTCTTGGCGTGCATCCGTGCGTCGCTGCGGTCCGGTCCCAGGTCGACGGGCACGTGCACCTTCCGCCGACCACTGGCGACAACATCGATGTACTGTGGAGACCTCACGCCCCACGTGTTGAGCAATTCGGCGGTACGTCCACCCGGTCTCCCGCATGCCCACTATACGCCCTCGCTCAAAGTCCGTCAACTGCACATACGGTTCACGTCCACGCTGTCGCGGCATGCTACCAGTGTTAAAGACTGCGATGGAGCTCCGTATGCCACGGCAAACTGGCTGACACTGACGGTGGCGGTGCACAAATGCTGCGCAGCTAGCGCCATTCGACGGCCAACACCGCGGTTCCTGGTGTGTCCGCTGTGCCGTGCGTGTGATCATTGCTTGTACAGCCCTCTCGCAGTGTCCAGAGCAAGTATGGTGGGTCTGACACACCGGTGTCAATGTGTTCTTTTTTCCATTTCCAGGAGTGTATTTAACGTCAGAACTAGGTATGGGGCACCAATCATCGAAACAAAAGTAAAACGTTTACAATTCATATTTTACTTATTCTTTATTACAAAGCTTTTTTCTCATTACTACTGCTATAGGTGTTTAAGGCTACTTTGAAGGAACTGCTGAGCCATCGTATATTGACATTTATATTTATTATATTTTTTGCGCTTCTGTAGGGGTTTCCAAGCTGATACACGTACATTTCAAGTGTTGTGTAGGCGCTTGGTAGATAGTGTGTTTGCAGCACTGCCACTAGAAAGATTTACTGTTTTGAAACTCGCACCCAAGGTGACCATATCCAGCGCCTTATTTGTCATCTGTTTCACAGTTTCCATTGACACATTATAATTTGTGGATGATTTGTATTTCTATCCTATTCTCGCACATCTTCACTTATCTAAAAATTATATTACCTTGTTTATTTCATCCGTTTGGAACCGTATTAAAATTTTAAGATTCCGTTTGTCAAGAACGTTCCTCCCTGTGTTGTTGCAAGGTCCACTCCCTCTCCTCATCCCTCCCACCCCCTAGAGGCTGCGATGTCATGTTATTTCGATGATGAAAAAACAAGTGTATGAGTTTATATAAGTATTACGTTGCACCCCCTGTGGCCTAGTTAGGCTACATCCGTTGATTCAGTTGGGAAGAGTGTCATAAAGCTGTTGTATTTCCTACTGAAGCAGGGCGACGTACACCTATTGCGACTGGTCCTCGATATCCTTGAATCTAGCACTGGAACACGGTTGACATCATAGCTAGTCCCACACACGTTCTTTCGGAGGCAGATGTGTGGATACCGTTAGCACCTTAACATTATGCAGACATATGACAGGGACAAGCACCATCTGTGGACGAGCATTCCCCTGTTGAAAAACGGCACCACGTTACTGTAGCATGAGAAGTAACAGACGAGTCTGGAGGAAGTCCTTGACGTACCGTTGGGCGGTCAAAATTTCCTCAATCACAAAGAGCCATCACCTGAAGTCGTGTCCGATGGCCCCCATACTACGAAACTAGGAGTAACGCAGCTGCGCCTGTCTAAAACATTGGAAGAATGTGAACTTCTCCCAGGGTCGCCGACATACTGATACTCATTGGCGGTGGTCATCCGAGATATGCAGAATCGCTATTTATCGCTGAACTCTGTGCAACACCCTTAATCAACTGTTCATGTTTCCTGTTCACGGTACCAATCGAAACGCAGGCGTTTTAGTATTAACAAAAGCCTACACATGGGAGGGTAATTCCGTAGTATGGGTGCGCATTGGAAACATATATATGATTTTTGCAATTTAGTTTCAGAAATATTTATAAAATGTTCACGTGACCCAACGGGACGAATGAGATGTGTGTATCATCACGTCAAATTCGATAAAAAATTGTTAGTCGGCACCCAAAAAAATTTTATAACACATAATGTGTTTCATGGCATTTTGAACTGTTATATCGTGACATATATTGTGTAATTACCACTATTTATGTATTTGACTTCTTGGTTTCAATGTAATATTTTACGTAAATTAAGAACTTTGTATCACTGACTTCCTACGCCAGATGGTGGTTACTGTGCTACAACAAATTCTGTTATATTTGACGTCATGCTATTTGTATATTTTTCTTCTTTACTAGTTCTGTAATCTGACACCATATAATTTTACCTGTTGGTTTTTATTCTTACATGTTTTTTAAGTCGTTTGAAAATAACACGCCAGCGCATGTTGGCATGATGTGCATTTCCCTCTTTCTTTTTTGATATGCTTTTTTTAATATAAAATTTTAAATTTCAAATATTCAGTTAATGATTTGCAAGTGCACCTCGGTATTTTGTGGTAATCTCTTGCCAAATAAACTATTGTTAATCTTCACGTGACTCACGCCATATGGAGGGCGTTCCAAGACCCTGACACACCGAGGTCTGCTGCACAGGTGAATGTAAACAGCGGCTTCAGTTATTGTGAGCTTTTCTTAGCTTTAGTTACTGATAATAACTTGATACCAGTGCCTAAGAGTTTAATTTGAACACCACAGGTTCGTTCTTTCCAACAGTTGGTTTGTACTCAGATGTATTTGTGGTCTTTTGTTTGTTTTTTATTGACTGATCGCTATGTGAAATTTTTAACTTCCAGCACTGAAATGATCACTATGTGATTGGAAATCGATTTTGCTATCAATAAACCATCAATAATACGGCCAACGCTGACCTTACTTCTAATTTCACGTATATGCTCGTTGTGCACACAGCACTCTATGGAGTCGCGAATCAATAACATATATCTCCCTTGTTATCAAAACTATGATTTTCAAAATACGTTTCTCCCTCCGAGTCAACAGCACTCAAAGTGTTTCCTTTCCTTTCATATTCAACACATTAAAATTTATTTATGCGTTTTCCACTAGAGTACCACTGATTTCACCATAAAGTCAATTTAAAATTTGAATGTTTCTTGAATATAACATTTATGAAAATAGAATGATGAATATTCATTTGAATAGTTGCTATACGAAACATACGCGACAGCGAAAATTTTATTTTCCACTTATTTTTGTATTCATTTTAAGGTTTACAGCATCAGCTGTGTTGCGAGTTCGAGTTACCACAGGATTTAGTATCACCAGATAAGCACGCTAGAAAATAATATCTTCCATGTATTCAAAGCTATATATTTTTCAAAATATACGACTTTCTAAGCCAGTTGTAGCCAATTAGCTGCGTTCAGGTTTATGTTCACAACATATTAAAAATCATTCATGGTGTTTTGCACTGAGAGCCACAAGAGCCAATATGACTCAATCTAATTTTCTTTCTGTTTCCCGAACGTTCTATAATGAGAATAGAATCGTTACTGTTACACTGAAGAACTGTAATATATGTTGTTACGTTAGTTCATTGAAATGCTACCAATATATCCTGTGTAAATTACTTTGGCCCATTGGTATCTACAGCGACATCTACATGGATATTCTGCAAATCACATTTAAGTGCCTGGCAGAGGGTTCATCGAACAACCTTCACAATTCTCTACTATTCCAATCTCGTATAGCGCGCAGATAGAATAAACTCCTATATCTTTCAGTACGGACTCTGATTTCCCTTATTTTATCGTGGTGATCGTTCCGCCCTATGTAGGTCGGTGTCAACAAAATATTTTCGCATTCGGAGGAGAAAGTTGGTAATTGGAATTTCTTGAGAAGATTCCGTCGCAACGAAAAACGCCTCTCTTTTAATAATTTCCAGCCCTAATCCTGTACATTTCTGTGACACTCTCTCCCATATTTCGCGACAATACAAAACGTACTGTCCTTCTTTGAACTTTTTCGATGTACTCCGTCAGTCCCACCTGGTAAGGATCCCATACCGCGCAGCAGTATTCTAAAAGACGACGGACAAGCGTAGTGTAGGCAGCCTCCTTAGTAGGCCTGTTACATTTTCTAAGTGTCCTGCCAATAAAACGCAGCGTTTGGTTATCCTTTCCCACAGCATTTTATATGTGTTATTTCCAATTTAAGTTGCTCATAATTCTAATATCTAGGCATTTAGTTGAATTGGCGGCTTTTAGATTAGACTTATTTATCGCGTAACGGAAGTTTAACGAGTTCCTTTTAGCACTCATGTGGATGACCTCACACTTTTCGTTATTTAGGATCAATTGCCACTTTTCGCACCATTCAGATATTTCTTATAAATCGTTTTGCAGTTTGTTTTGATCCTCTAATGACTTTATTAGTCGATAAACGACAGCGTCATCTGCAAACAACCGAAGACGGCTGCTCAGACTGTCTCCCAAATCGTTTATGTAGATAAGGAACAGCAAAGGGCTTCATACAACACTATCTTGGGGAACGCCTGAAATCACTCCTATTTTACTTGATGACTTTCCGTCAATTATTACGAACTATGACCTCTCTGACAGGAAATCGCAAATCCAGTCACATAACTGAGACGATATTCCATAAGCACGCAATTTTGCTACGAGTCGCTTCTGTGCTACAGTGTCAAAAGCCTTCCGGAAATCCAAGAATACGGAATCGATCTGAAATCCCTTGCCAATAGCACTCAGCACTTCATGTGTATAATGTGCTAGTTGTGTTTCACAGGAACGATGTTTTCTAAACCCATGTTGACTGTGTGCCAACAGGCCGTTTCGTTCGAGGTAATTCACAATGTTAGAACACAATATATGTTCTAAAATCCTACTGCATATCGACGTTAACATTATGGGCCTGTAATTTAGTGGATTACTCTTACTATCTTTCTTGAATATTGGTGTGACCTGTGCAACTTTCCAGTCTTTGGGTAGGGATCTTTCGTCGAGCGGACGCTTGTATATGATTGTTAAGTATGGAACTAATGTATCAGCATACTCCGAAAGGAACCTAATTGGTATATAGTCTGGACCAGAAGACTTGCTTTTATTAAGTGATTTGAGTTGCTTCACTACTCCGAGGATATTTACTTCAACGTTACTCATGTTGGCAGCTGTTCTCGATTCGAATTCTGGAATATTTACTTCGCCTTCTTTTGTGAAGGCATTTCGGAAGGCTGAGTTCAGTAAATCTACTTTGGTAACACTGTCTTCGATAGTATCTCCATTGTTATCGCTCAGAGAAGACATTGTTTCTTGCCGCTAACATACTTCACATACGACCAGAATGTCTTTGTATTTTCTGCCAGGTTTCGAGACAAAGTTTCGTTGTAGAGACTGTTATAGGCGTCTCGCATTGAACTCCGCGCTAAATTTCGAGCTTCTGTAAAGGATCGCCAATCTTGGGGATTTTGCGTCTGTTTAAATTTGGCATGTTTGTTTCGTTGTTTCTGCAACAGTGTTCTAGCCCGTTTTGTGTACCAAGGAGGATCAGCTCCGTCATTGGTTAGTTTATTTGGTATAAACCTATCAATTGCTGCCGATACTATTTCTTTGAATCCAAGCCACATCTGGTCTACACTTATAAATTTGGAGTGAGTGGAGATTGTCTCTCAGGAAGGCGTCAAGTGAATTTTTATCTGCTTTTTTGAATAGGTATTTTTTCGGTTATTTTTAGAGGATTTGGGGATTTCGATATTCAGTCTCGCTACGACAACCTTGTATTCACCAACCACTATATCGGTTTTGATGCTGGTTATTAACTCAGGATTATTTGTTGCTAAGAGGTGAAGTGTGTTTTCACAACAGTTTACTATTCGCGTGTGCTCATGAACTAACTCCTCGAAATAATTTTCAGAGAATGCGTTTAACACAATATCGGATGATGTTTTATGCGTACGTCCGGAATTAAACATGTATTTTCGCCAACATATCGAGGGTAAATGAAAGTCACCACCAACTATTACCGTATGAGTCTGGTACGTGTTTGAAATCAAACTCAAGTTTTCTTTGAACCTTTCAGCAACTGTATCATCTGATCATGGAGGTCGGCAATTGGATCCAATTATTATTTTATTCCGCTTGCCAACAATGACCTCTGCCCATACTAACTCACAGGAAGTATCTACTTCAATTTCGCGACAAGTCAAACTACTTCTAACAGCAACAAACACGCCTCCGCCAACCGTGTTTAGCCTATCTTTTCGGAACACCGTTAGGTTCTTGGCAAAAATTTCGGCTGAGCTTATATCCGGCTCTAGCCAGCTTTCATTGCCTATAACGATTTGAGCATGAGTGCTTTATATTAGCGCTTGGAGCTCTGGTACTTTACCAACACAGCTACGACAATTTACTACTGTTATACCAATGGTTCCTGCATCTACGTTCTTCCTGTGTTCAGCCTGCACCCTGCACCCTGCAGCCTGCACTACCTGAAACAAACAAACAAAAAGCAGTTAGTAGGTGGGTTAAAAGAAGACTATTCCATTAGTCTGATTTGGTTGCTATGATTTCATTATAACTCGTTGTCCTCCGTTTTCTACCTTCTACATTCTGTGTGGAAGGAGAGAATGTAGGCCACTAGATTCTCATTCACAAAGCGAATGAGACAAAGTTACAAGCACGCACGCGAAACGACTAAGAGTGGTGTCTGACCCATCGAGACTCAATTTATTGTTCCGCTATATTGCTGAAAGCAAGGGGAAACTACAGCCGTAATTTTTCCCGAGGGCATGCAGCTTTACTGTATGATTAAATGATGATGGCGTCCTCTTGGGTAAAATATTCCGGAGGTAAAATAGTCCCCCATTCGGATCTCCGGGCGGGGACTACTCAAGAGGATGTCGTTATCAGGAGAAAGAAAACTGGCGTTCTACGGGTCGGAGCGTGGAATGTCAGATCCCTTAATCGGGCACGTAGGTTAGAAAATTTAAAAAGGGAAATGGATAGGTTAAAGTTAGATATAGTGAGAATTAGTGAAGTTCGGTGGCAGGAGGAACAAGACTTCTGGTCAGGTGACTACAGGGTTATAAATACAAAATCAAATAGGGGTAATGCAGGAGTAGGTTTAATAATGAATAGGAAAATAGGAATGCGGGTAAGCTACTACAAACAGCATAGTGAACGCATTATTGTGGCCAAGATAGGTACGAAGCCCACACCTACTACAGTAGTACAAGTTTATATCCTAACTAGTTCTGCAGATGATGAAGAAATTGAAGAAATGTATGATGAAATAACAGAAATTATTCAAATAGTGAAGGGAGACGAAAATTTAATAGTCATGGGTGACTGGAATTCGAGTGTAGGAAAAGGGAGAGAAGGATACATAGTAGGTGAATATGGATGGGGGCTAAGAAATGAAAGAGGAAGCCGCCTGGTAGAATTTTGCACTGAGCATAACTTAATCATAGCTAACACTTGGTTTAAGAATCATGAAAGAAGGTTGTATACATGGAAGAACCCTGGAGATACTAAAAGGTATCAGATAGATTATATAATGGTAAGACAGAGATTTAGGAACCAGGTTTTAAATTGTAAGACATTTCCAGGGGCAGATGTGGACTCTGACCACAATCTATTGGTTATGACCTGTAGATTAAAACTGATGAAACTGCAAAAAGGTGGGAATTTAATGAGATGGGACCTGGATAAACTGAAAGAACCAGAGGTTGTACAGAGTTTCAGGGAGAGCATAAGGGAACAATTGACAGGAATGGGGGAAAGAAATACAGTAGAAGAAGAATGGGTAGCTTTGAGGGATGAAGTAGTGAAGGCAGCAGAGGATCAAGTAGGTAAAAAGACGAGGTCTAGTTGAATTTAATTGATGAAAAGAGAATATATATAATTGCAGTAAATGAAGCAGGCAAAAAGGAATACAAACGTCTCAAAAATGAGATCGACAGGAAGTGCAAAATGGCTAAGCAGGGATGGCTAAAGGACAAATGTAAGGATGTAGAGGCTTATCTCACTAGGGGTAAGATAGATACTGCCTACAGGAAAATTAAAGAGACCTTTGGAGATAAGAGAACGACTTGTATGAATATCAAGAGCTCAGATGGAAACCCAGTTCTAAGCAAGGAAGGGAAATCAGAAAGGTGTAAGGAGTATATAGAGGGTCTATACAAGGGCGATGTACTTGAGGACAATATTATGGAAATGGAAGAGGATGTATATGAAGATGAAATGGGAGATACGATACTGCGTGAAGAGTTTGACAGAGCACTGAAAGACCTGAGTCGAAACAAGGCCCCCGGAGTAGACAACATTCCATTGGAACTACTGACGGCCTTGGGAGAGCCAGTCCTGACAAAACTCTACCATCTGGTGAGCAAGATGTATGAAACAGGCGAAATAACCTCAGACTTCAAGAAGAATATAATAATTCCAATCCCAAAGAAAGCAGGTGTTGACAGATGTGAAAATTACCGAACTATCAGTTTAATAAGTCACAGCTGCAAAATACCAACACGAATTCTTTACAGACGAATGGAAAAACTAATAGAAGCCAACCTCTGGGAAGATCAGTTTGGATTCCGTAGAAGCACTGGAACACGTGAGGCAATACTGACCTTACGACTTATCTTAGAAGAAAGGTTAAGGAAAGGCAAACCTACGTTTCTAGCATTTGTAGTCTTAGAGAAAGCTTTTGACAATGTTGACTGGAATACTCTCTTTCAAATTCTGAAGGTGGCAGGGGTAAAATACAGGGAGCGAAAGGCTATTTAAAATTTGTACAGAAACCAGATGGCAGTTATAAGAGTCGAGGGACATGAAAGGGAAGCAGTGGTTGGGAAGGGAGTAAGACAGGGTTGTAGCCTCTCCCCGATGTTATTCAATCTGTATATTGAGCAAGCAGTAAAGGAAACAAAAGAAAAATTCGGAGTAGGTATTAAAATCCATGGAGAAGAAATAAAAACTTTGAGGTTCGCCGATGACATTGTAATTCTGTCAGAGACAGCAAAGGACTTGGAAGAGCAGTTGAACGGAATGGACAGTGTCTTGAAGGGAGGATATAAGATGAACATCAACAAAAGCAAAACGAGGATAATGGAATGTAATGGAATTAAGTCGGGTGATGCTGAGGGAATTAGATTAGGAAATGAGACACTTAAAGTAGTAAAGGAGTTTTGCTATTTGGGGAGCAAAATAAGTGATGATGGTCGAAGTAGAGAGGATATAAAATGTAGACTGGCAATGGCAAGGAAAGCATTTCTGAAGAAGAGAAATTTGTTAACATCGAGTATAGATTTAAGTGTCAGGAAGTCATTTCTGAAAGTATTTGTATGGAGTGTAGCCATGTATGGAAGTGAAACATGGACGATAAATAGTTTGGACAAGAAGAGAATAGAAGCTTTCGAAATGTGGTGCTACAGAAGAATGCTGAAGATTAGATGGGTAGGTCACATAACTAATGAGGAAGTACTGAATAGGTTTGGGGAGAAGAGAAGTTTGTGGCACAACTTGACCAGAAGACGGGACCGGTTGGTAGGACATGTTCTGAGGCATCAGGGGATCACCAATTTAGTATTGGAGGGCAGCGTGGAGGGTAAAAATCGTAGAGGGAGACCAAGAGATGAATACACTGAGCAGATTCAGAAGAATGTATGTTGCAGTAGGTACTGGGAGATGAAGAAGCTTGCACAGGATAGAGTAGCATGGAGGGCTGCATCAAGCCAGTCTCAGGACTGAAGACCACAACAACAACAACAACAACAACAACATATTGCTACTCGTGACCCCACGACTATAATGCGAACGTGGAATGAATGGGTTCGTGGTGGTCATACCCAGTGGTGCCACGCGACCTGCGCGATCTTATAGTCACGTCTTGTATATTGAACAGGCAATTGGTTTTTTCATAGCAAGGGAAGAATGCCCAAGGTCAACGTGATGACGTCTGAGGCGTCAAGGACTCAGCGCAACGACCATCGATTTGGCTTTCCCTGACAGGGATGCCCCGATAGCGATGTGCCAGAGGGTAACGCCGGACCCAGGTGTGACCACACCCGTCTTTTCAGGCGAGTTTAGATTCTGCGTACAACATTCCGACCGATCTGTCAACTTGTGGAGGCCCCAAGGAGATATAACGTTCCCTGTTTTCAATCATCGACCTTACCGCTCCTTCCCCAGTCGGAGGTTTGATCTTCCCTCGGGCATGGGTTGTGCATATTGTGCTCAGAGTAATTTAGTTTAAGCTGGATTAAGAAGGGTGTAAGCCTAGGGACCGATTACGTCAGCAGTTTGGTCCCACAGGAACTTACCACAAATTTCAAAATCAAGTGGCTCTGAGCAGTATGGGATTTAACATCTGAGGTCATCAGTCCCCTAGAACTTAGAACTACTTAAACCTAACTAGCCTAAGGATATCACACACAACCGTGCCCGAGGCGGGATTCGAACCTGCGACCGTAACGGTCGCGCGGTTCCAGACTGAAGAGCCTAGAACCGCCCGGCCACAACGGCCGACACCACATATTTCCAAATTTACTTACCACTCTTGCCTGGAAAACACAGCGAAACACTCGTTGCGTTAGAGAAAAATCCATTCTGTCCATCAATCAGCCACTTTCTGCAGGGCCTTGTCAGCAGCAGGAACCCGATTTTGGAACGACTTCCCTGATTGCGTCGGAGTGATGAACGGCAGCGGTGCACGCCAAGACAACGTTAATAACATCTCTGCTAAAGTAGCAACAGTTTGTGCCTTTATCCCTCCACACACCCGTTATCTTTTAGAACTAACAATCGTTCCTCCTAATTAGATCTTTCTTCCCAATTTCCCAAAACAGGTGCGGTGTATCTAAATTTTTCTCAATCGGAATCAGCTATCTGAGAAAACATCACTTTAGTACACTTACAATCACATTTATATCACTACCATTATTATTATTATTGCAACTAAATGTAGCATCGGAAATAGTAACACAAGAGAGTGCAACACAGTTAAAATTTCACTTTTCATAAACCACGTAATTGATCTCCTTGCCACGAAGATGTTTGAAATTTGGCTGAAAGGTATAGCGTGGCCGCGATTTCTTCTCTGGTGTGAGGATGGATTCACTGTGGACCGTTCAAAACCATTCGACGAAATCTGAACGTGATCGGAACACCTCTCATAGCGGCGGGGGGGGGGGGGGGGGGGGGGAGGGGGGGTTAGAAAAGGGGAGTGCTAGAGGGTGAGGTAGGTGCGACATTGAGACATGCGTGAATAAAACGGCAAAGGGTCACTCTTAGGTTCCCCGATTCGACAACACACTCCGGGCCAATCGCGCACCTTTGCTGAGCACTTTCATCATGTACCTGTACAGAGGCAGCCTGTCATGTATAAGCTGAAGCGAGCATGACGCCCATCCCTTTCGACACCCCTTAGAGTTCGCGTGTGGCCAGCAGGCGCTAGCTCAGCGAACAGTAAAACTCGGCTCAGGGGCGTCGAAACGGCTGCATGTTACTCCGCCGCCTAAGAATAAAAGATTGGCGATCGCTGTACGTGTCGATTTTTAAAGTGCTCAACAAAGGCGCAAAAATAGCGCTGAAGGCATTGCTAAGCTGGGAGGTCCTAGAGGGACTCTCTGTCGTTTCATTCACACATATGTCAATTTCTCCCCTTCTGTTGATGACGCCACAGTTGGTCACGGAGAAGCAGGGCTAAAAATCCATAAACACTCGTTACTGCTTCAGATCACGTTCAAAATTAGTCCAATGGTTTCGAACGGTCTCCAGTAGCTACACTATGGACACCAGAGCAAGAACTACTGTTGCACCACATTCCAAAGAGTTGTGATCAGTTTCAATGTGGTTTCAGGGTCCACAGTGTCGTAAGAGACGGGCTCAGGAGTCCAGGGGCTGTCAGCAGTGCCAAATGTTGTCTACAACGTCTTCCTATTGCTCATGCCACAGCGAACGGACGCTTTAGATCGCACGTTTTGGGTATCTTGGCCCCAGTGGTTCCATGTAAGACCTTTCTGTGACCCCTGAGTTCTACTTGCGTGATACGGAGCGACTGATTTTCTCAAATGTTTTAATAAAACACTCATAACGCTGGCCATTGCGGTTCAGATCTCCATCGCGGGGGTGTCAAAAGAAGGGTTGGAAAGTGAATGATGTGATGTTTTCATCAATGATGCTGCCGCCAATTGACTGTAATAATTTCATTTTATTGTTATACAATGTAATTTTCAAGTACGAAGATATCAAAAGACATCAAACTGGTATGAAACACCAAACCTTTCCAGAAAAGGATATCTGATAAGAGATGTGACGACCTCCGATGGAGTGGACGTGTCCACAATAGCGCTGAGTAGAATTGTGGCGAAATTTGATGTCAAGGTGGTGGTAGTGTTTAACGTCCCGTCGACAACGGGGTCATTAGAGACGGAGCGCAAGCTCGGGTTGGGGAAGGATTGGGAAGGAAATCGGCCGTGCCCTTTTAAAGGAACCATCCCGGCATTTGCCTGAAACGATTTAGGGAAATCACGGAAAACCTAAATCAGTATGCCCGGAGACGGGAGTGAACCGTCGTCCTCCCGAATGCGAGTCCAGTGTGCTAACCACTGCGCCACCTCGCTCGGTATTTGGTGCCAACATTACACCATTAAATCACCTTGTACCCCAGATGAACTTCTGAGCTATGCCTTTTCTTTTCTTTTGCGTGTGTCAACACCTTGGGGTTTGAAGCGTCGCGAAGCACAAGGGTGACACTGCAGGGTAGAAGATTTTGCATGAAGTTTCTAGGCAACTCTGAGCCAAATTGCAAATTACTGCGTCACAATGGGAGACCGTTTCGGAATTTCGAATATTGAACCAATAACTGACTTGCGCTCTGTAGTAGTAACGCAACTACACTCCTGGAAATTGAAATAAGAACACCGTGAATTCATTGTCCCAGGAAGGGGAAACTTTATTGACACACTCCTGGGGTCAGATACATCACATGATCACACTGACAGAACCACAGGCACATAGACACAGGCAACAGAGCATGCACAATGTCGGCACTAGTACAGTGTATATCCACCTTTCGCAGCAATGCAGGCTGCTATTCTCGCATGGAGACGATCGTAGAGATGCTGGATGTAGTCCTGTGGAACGGCTTGCCATGCCATTTCCACCTGGCGCCTCAGTTGGACCAGCGTTCGTGCTGGACGTGCAGACCGCGTGAGACGACGCTTCATCCAGTCCCAAACATGCTCAATGGGGGACAGATCCGGAGATCTTGCTGGCCAGGGTAGTTGACTTACACCTTCTAGAGCACGTTGGGTGGCACGGGATACATGCGGACGTGCATTGTCCTGTTGGAACAGCAAGTTCCCTTGCCGGTCTAGGAATGGTAGAACGATGGGTTCGATGACGGTTTGGATGTACCGTGCACTATTCAGTGTCCCCTCGACAATCACCAGTGGTGTACGGCCAGTGTAGGAGATCGCTCCCCACACCATGATGCCGGGTGTTGGCCCTGTGTGCCTCGGTCATATGCAGTCCTGATTGTGGCGCTCACCTGTACGGCGCCAAACACGCATACGACCATCATTGGCACCATGGCAGAAGCGACTCTCATCGCTGAAGACGACACGTCTCCATTCGTCCCTCCATTCACGCCTGTCGCACCACTGGAGCCGGGCTGCACGATGTTGGGGCGTGAGCGGAAGACGGGCTAACGGTGTGCGTGACCGTAGCCCAGTTTCATGGAGACGGTTGCGAATGGTCCTCGCCGATACCCCAGGAGCAACAGTGTCCCTAATTTGCTGGGAAGTGGCGGTGCGGTCCCCTACGGCACTGCGTAGGATCCTACGGTCTTGGCGTGCATCCGTGCGTCGCTGCGGTCCGGTCCCAGGTCGACGGGCACGTGCACCTTCCGCCGACCACTGGCGACAACATCGATGTACTGTGGAGACCTCACGCCCCACGTGTTGAGCAATTCGGCGGTACGTCCACCCGGCCTCCCGCATGCCCACTATACGCCCTCGCTCAAAGTCCGTCAACTGCACATACGGTTCACGTCCACGCTGTCGCGGCATGCTACCAGTGTTAAAGACTGCGATGGAGCTCCGTATGCCACGGCAAACTGGCTGACACTGACGGCGGCGGTGCACAAATGCTGCGCAGCTAGCGCCATTCGACGGCCAACACCGCGGTTCCTGGTGTGTCCGCTGTGCCGTGCGTGTGATCATTGCTTGTACAGCCCTCTCGCAGTGTCCGGAGCAAGTATGGTGGGTCTGACACACCGGTGTCAATGTGTTCTTTTTTCCATTTCCAGGAGTATATTATCCTTATAAGACATTGAACTGTTATTACTGTTGTCGTTTCGTACACTAAAGTCATATTTAGTTCTGTAATACCATGTTGTTACTATTAATTGTATGAAAATTATGTCATTGTATGGCAACGGCCTTGCCGCAGTGGTAACACCGGTTCCCGTCACATCACCGAAGTTAAGCGCTGTCCGGCGGGGCTAGCACTTGGGATGGGTGACCATCAGGTCTACCGAACGCTGTTGGCAAGCGGGGTGCACTGAGCCCTTGTGAGGCAAACTGAGGAGCTACTTGATTGAGAAGTAGCGGCTCCGGTCTCGTAAACTGACATACGGCCGGGAGAGCGGTGTGCTGACCACATGCCCCTCCATATCCGCATCCAGTGACGCCTATGCGCTGACGATGACACGGCGGCCGGTCGGTACCGTTGGGCCTTCAAGGCCTGTTCGGGAGGAGTTTAGTTTATGTCAGTGAATGCTTAACTACGCTGTGTGTGCAAAACCTTGATTTGATGTAACATAGCTGTTGAAGGCCATAATCTAATCAGGCTCAGTAAAGAAATGCACATTACCTAATAATGGTATGCAGTGCCATGGTATGGAGTGCCATTGGGTACACAGGATTGCGCAGCCGATAATTCGCACAGCAGGCGTTACAAATAACATGAATTAAGACCGCTGGCTGTGCCCTATATACGTGGTTTGCGTGACGTTATCTTTCAATGAGATAATACCGCACGTTCCCCATACTGCCTGGCCCTTCCTCGATACAGAAGAAGATGGAGTTTTGTCCCGCCCAGCACGTTTTCCAGATCGCTCTCAGTGAAGACATCTGTTGTAGGGTTTTCAAGAGACTGAGAGTCCAAGACTAGTCGGGAATCATATCTAAATCTAGATCTATAATCTGCAAGCCACTTTATGGCGTGTGGCGGAAGATACGTTACGTATCCCTGTCGATCCCCCTTTATCCTCTTCTTTCTCGAATTGTTCGTGGGAATAACGATTATTGCTAAGACATCTTGTGATGTGTAGTCTCTCTAATTTCATCATATGGTCCTTTCGTGGTGGACATGTAGGAGCGAGAAATGCAACTGATGACTCTCGCAGGAACATCTGCACACGAAGTCCTAGGTGCTCGGTAGTCGATTGTATGTGCCTTGCGTCTCTGTCTGCCCTGTCGAAGGTCTACCGTAGGACTCCTGGCCGCTAAGGACCTCGTGGACAGCTGCGAATGTCGATATACGGGCGTGATATAAGGGAAGTGACTTGCTGGCAGCGGTGTGGATAGTTGGAAATACGGTTTTGCCTACGACGTATGAGCTCTCTCTTGGATCGAACGTAGGCGATGATCTGCCCTGTGATTTGTTACTAGCACCATTACACCAGTTGTAGTCTGCTAGCTACTCGACCGCCAGGAAGCGCGCCTGCATCGGGAACCGCTACGTAACCATATTGCGTGCATATTTGAGGCGTTTAGTAGCGGGCATTTGTTTTGTTCGTAAAAGATGTGTGAGCCAGTACGACCTGGTTCCTTTATTTATGGTTGTCCCACCGATATGCTTTTATGAGCAAAGGTGCTCGTTTATATTTTTCTACCATCGTGGACACGTATTCGTGATTTGTGGCCAACGTTACTTCTATTTTTTTTTCTGTTTGCTAATACCCACGACACTGGGCATTGCGGCTTCGTTTTTCGTGTGCGCAAGCTCACCATTTTTCTCAAATTTTTCTTTAAAGTAAACTGAAACCCACCTGTCCGGCGCATTACCTATTCAGCGCTTACAGACCAGTTTATTCATTGGAGTTTTGTATGCCATTAGAATAGTGCTTAACGTTTTCATTGTTTGCCAAACTTATTTTATTTATTGGTGTTTTGTACTTTATTAGAATAGCGTTTAATTTAGCTTATCTACTTCTGTTACACCCGAGATTAGTCATCATTTAATGTCTTACTTATTGGACTCAGGAGCAATGGGGTCTCCTTGCACGCTTTGCTTGGTCTTGTGGCATTCATCGAATGTAACTTAAATCCTCATTCATTTTTGGAACAAATCCGCGTTATCTGTTATCTTTTTTTCCGAACTAGCCGCCTGTGTAGTAATTATCTTTTGATTTGTCTGTTTGCCGTTTCTGCCAGCTACACTTAGCTGACGCCTCCTGTATATTTGGTCGGCTGTTGCCGCTGTTCGGTTACCAGTAACCTCTAAATGAAGCCTTTCCTTTCGTTTGGTGTTCTGTATTTCGAATATGTAAAGTACTGACAAGAGAACCTTCGTATTTACAATTTCCCTTGCGAGTTAATACACTCGATACCTTCTAAATTTGAACAACGCCGTCTTAAGGAGAGTTTTAGTCCTACCTAACGTATTGGTCGGCAATTGTGCCGTAAAGTTCGGTGTGTTTATAAACCTGAGAAACCGCCTGCCCATGAAGTCGTGTTCCGACGTAAGCTTAAGACCCTACACAATAGCTGCTAATGGATATCTTGTACTTCAACCTAATTTCGCTTAAATCGTATAGCACCGTCGCCAATTGTAAAGCTTGTTTGTATATCCGTTGGCCTTTAATTCACCTATCCTGCGTGTGCTATTAAAGTTCCTTACAGTGAAATTCTGTACACTTACGGTTGGTCAGTGTTGCTTTAAATTGGTCGTGGCGTGGTGTTCCTTAACGAAATTTGTACAGAAAATTTTAGTACTTTATATTATTTTGGCTTCACCATAGTAAGCATTTGTCATTGGGCCTTGAGCAGTTCATTCAGTTTCCGAATGTAATTATTTGCTGGATATGCTGATGTTCTTAAGCTGCAAGGGTCTGTTAACCAGCGACACCGTACGGCAACTAATAATTTTACTGCAACTGCTTAGTACTTTAACGTATTTGTATAATTTGGTTTTCCAGTTCTCATTTGGCACCCATGCATTTCAAGGATTGTACTTACAAATTTGGTGAGCTTTGGCTTTCACAGCGCTCTGGAATTTTAAAAGTGTATGTTACTGCTAAACACTAGACCTATCTTTTAGCGTCCGCCGTTCGAATTGGATAAGCATGTATCTACTCTTTTCACTTAAAATGAAGCTGCGATGAAACGCTCTCATCTTAGAGCCTTCTGTGATTCCTCCGAAAATCACATCTCACCAGCATACTCAAGTATTGATCGAACGGGTTTCGTAAGCTGCTTGCTTCGTGGGTGGACGACAGTCCCGAAGATTCTTCCAACGAATCTCAGACTGGCATCTGTTTTACCTGCAACTGGTCTCATGCAGTCGTTCGACTTTAAATCAGCACGAGTGATGTAGTATCGCCTAGCGTTGAAGCAGCACGGAATGACGTAAGTGTGTTTCTTGCTAATCCTCATTAAATTACACTACTAGCCATTAAAACTGCTACACCAAGAAGAAATGCAGATCATAAACGGGTATTCATTGATCAAATATATTATACTAGAACAGACATGTGATTACATTTTCACGCTACTAGGGTGCATAGATTCTGAGAAATCAGTACCAAAAACAACCACCTCTGGCCGTAATAACGGCCTTGACACGCCTGGGCATTGAGTCAAACAGAGCATGGATGGCGTGTACAGGTACAGCTGCCCATGCAGCTTCAACACGATGCCACAGTTCATCGAGAGTAGTGACTGGCGTCTTGTGACGAGCCAGTTGCTCGGCCACCATTGACCAGACGTTTTCAGTTGGTGAGAGATCTGGAGAATGTGTGGGCCAGGGCAGCTGTCGAACATTTTCTGTATCCAGAAAGGCCCGTACAGTACCTGCATCATGCGGTCGTGCATTATCCTGCTGAAATGTAGAGTTTTGCAGGGATCGAATGAAGGGTAGAGTCACGGGTCGTAACACATCTGAAATGTAGCGTCCACTGTTCAAAGTGCCGTCAATGCGAACAAGAGGTGACCGAGATGTGTAACCAATGGCACCCCATACCATGACACCGGGTGATACGCCAGTATGGCGATGACGAATACACGCTTCCAGTGTATGTGATGCAGCGTCAAAGGTAACCGCAGCCATGGTCTCGGAGCTGATAGTCCATGCTGCTGCAAACGTCGCCCAAATGTTCATGCAGATGGTTATTGTCTTGCAAACGTCCCCATCTGTTGACTCAGGGATCGAGACGTGGCTGCATGATCCGTTACAGCCATGCGGATAAGATGCCTATCATCTCGACTGCTAGTGATACGAGGTCGTTGGGATCCAGCACGGCGTTCCATATTAACTTCCTGAACCCATGGATTCCATATTCTGCTAACAGTCAGACCAATGCGAGCAGCAATGTTGCGATACGATAAACCGCAATCGCGATAGGCTTCAATCCGACCTTTATCAAAGTCGGAAACGTGATGGTACGTATTTCTCCTCCTTACACGAGGCATCACAACAACGTTTCACCAGGCAACGACGGTCGACTGCTGTTTGTGTATGAGAAATTTGTTGGAAACTTTCTTCATGTCAGCACGTTGTAGGCGTCGCCACCGGCGCCATCCTTGTGTGAATGCTCTGAAAAGCTAATCATTTGCATATAACAGCATCTTCTTGCTGTCGGTTCAATTTTGCGTCTGTAGCACGTCATCTTTGTGGTGTACCAATTTTAATGGCCAGTAGTGTACATACTGGGATAAAACCATTGTCACTTCCAAAGGTAACAGCTCTGTGTATTAAATACCTATGGCTTTAAACTCTCAAAGCAACTACAAATTTCATCCTGTTTCCATCCATCGACCTGTACATGCACAGTAACTGCAACTTTTTTATTTACCCATCCTGTTCTTCAATTTAATGCCCAGCAATGCATACGCACATATCGTCGGAAACGAATAGTTTCTTCGTATCTACGAATTTATGACAAAGTCCCTGAGGATTCAAAGTGAGGTAATGTATTTGAAGACAAACAGATTTTAACAAGTATTCCACATGGTCCCTGTTCACGTGAAAGTGAACGTCAGCGTGTCTCGTCGACAATGACGCAACATGGAAAGGCGAAAATAATGAGAAATAGCAGACATGACAACAAAGAAAAAGTTAACATCAGTATTGGGCACCACGAAGTCAATGAATTCTGCTAGTTTGGCAACACAAATAACCAGTGATGGATGAAGCGAGACGGATTTAAAGAAGCAGACTAGCACTGCAGAAGCGGAACGGTTCAAGAGAAGTCTACTAGTATCAAACGTAAGCCTCAGTTGGAGGAAGAAATTTCTGATAATGTACGTTTGGAGCACAGGTTTGTACTGGAGTGAAACATGGACTTTGGAAAAATTGGAACAAAAGGAACCGAATAATTTGAGATGTGCTACAGAAGAACATTGAAAATTAGGGTGACTGGTAAGGTGTGGATTGAGGAGCTTCTCCACAGAATCGTCGAGGTAAGGAATGTATGGAAACCTCTGATAAGAAGTAGCGAGAGAATGATAGGACATGTGTTAAGTCTTAAGGGAAGTCTTCCATGGTGCTAAAGGCAGCTGTAGACGGTAAATATTGTAGAGGAAGACAGAGATTTGAGTACATCCAGGAAATAACTGAGAATGTAGGTTGCAGTTGCTATTCTCAGAAGAAAAGTTTGACATAGGAGAGATATCCGTGACGAGCCGCATAAAACCAGTCAGAAGACTGATGACTGAAAACATGTGTGGGATTTTGGTATATGTCGTTGTCTCCTTCTCCCACTATTTTGTCCATGACATCATCCTGCCCTCCCCTCTCTGTCGATCACCTCTTTTCCACTTTACGTTTTACAAGACGCGTGTTCCATTTGGTGCACGAAAAGACATGAGTTTTGGTATTCAACGTTGTGGTACAATTTTAAAACAATTTTGGAGAACTTTCGGAGATTTAAGATTCTGAAGAAATGAACATTTTAATGTGTAATTTACACAGATCAGCCAGAACATTATGACGACCTGCTTAATAGCGGGTATGTCTACCTTAGTCACAGATAACAACGGCGACATGCCATGCCATGGTAGCAGTGAGGCCTTGGTAGGTCGCTGGAGGGATCTGGAACCACATCTGCATACACAAGTCACCTGTTGTTTGTTGTTGTTGTTGTTGTTGTTTTTGTTGTCTCCAGTCCTGACACTGGTTTGATGCAGCTCTACATGCTACTCCATCCTGTGCAAGCTTCTTCATCTCCCAGTACCTACTGCAGCCTACATCCTTCTGAATCTGCTTAGTGTATTCATCTCTTGGCCTCCCTCTACGATTTTTACCCTCCACGCTGCCATCCAGTAGTAAATTGGTGATCCCTTGATACCTCAGAACATGTCCTACCAACCGATCCCTTCATATAGTCAAGTTGTGTCACAAACTCCTCTTCTCCCCAAATCTAATCAATACCTTCTCATTAGTTATGAGATCTACCCATCTAATCTTGAGCATTCTTCTGTAGCACCACATTTCGAAAGCTTCTATTCTCTTCTTGTCCAAACTATTTATCGTCCATTTTTCACTTCCATACATGGCTACACTCCACACAAATACTTTCAGAAATGACTTCCTGACACTTAAATCTATACTCGATGTTAAATTTCCTTGCCATTGCCATTGCCAGTCTACATTTTATATCCTCTCTACTTCGACCATCATCAGTTATTTTACTCCCTAAATAGCAAAACTCCTTTACTACTTTAAGTGTCTCATTTCCTAATCTAATCCCCTCAGCATCACCCGATTTAATTTGACTACATTCCATTATCCTCGTTTTGCTTTTGTTTTGTTCATCTTATACCCTTCTTTCAAGACACTGTCCACTCCGTTCAACTGCTCTTCCAAGTCCTTTGTTGTCTCTGACAGAATTACAATGTCATCGGCGAACCTCAACGTTTTTATTTCTTCTCCATGGATTTTAATACTTACTCCGAACTTTTATTTTGTTTCCTTTACTGCTTGCTCATTACACAGATTGAATAGCATCGGGGAGAGGCTACAACTCTGTCTCACTCTCTTCCCAACCACTGCTTCCCTTTCATGTCCCTCGTCTCTTATAATTGCCATCTGGTTTCTGTACAAATTGTAAATAGCCTTTCGCTCCCTGTATTTTAATCCGCAGCTCTTCGTCGTGCGGTAGCGTTCTCGCTTCGCGCGCCCGGGTCCCGGTTTAGATTCCCGGCCTCTGCCTTGTGATGACTGGCTGTTGTGTGATGTCCTTAGGTTAGTTAGGTTTAAGCAGTTCTATGTTCTAGGGGACTGATTACCATTGCTGTTAAGTCCCATAGTCCTCAGAGCCATTTCAAACATTTTGAAGCTGTATTTTACCCCTGCCACCTTCAGAATTTGAAAGAGAGTATTCCAGCCAACATTGTCAAAAGCTTTCTCTAAGTGTACAAATGCTAGAAACGTAGGTTTGCCTTTCCTTAATCTTTCTTCTACGATAATTCGTAGGGTCAGTATTGCCTAACGTGTTCCAACATTTCTACGGAATCCAAACTGATCTTCCCCGAGGTCAGCTTCTACCAGTTTTTCCATTCGTCTGTAAAGAATTCGCGTTAGTACTTTGCAGCTGTAACTTATGAAACTGATAGTTCGGTAATTTTGACATCTGTCAACACCTGCTTTCTTTGGGATTGGAATTGTTACATTCTTCTTGAAGTCTGTGGGTATTTCGCCCGTCTCATACATCTTGCTCACCAAATGGTAGAGTTTTGTCAGGACTGGTTCTCCCAAGGCTGTCAGTAGTTCTAATGGAATGTTGTCTACCCCCGTGGCCTTGTTTCGACGTAGTCACCTAACTCCCTGAAATTCCAGGGGAGAGATGTGATGAGCTCTGACAACACGTTCAGTCACATCCCTGATGTTTTCGATCTAGTTCAGAGCTGGCAAGTAGGGTGGGGGGGGGGAACAGAACATCAATATTCCTCTGACCACTCCTTACCATTCCTGGCCTCTTAATATGGCACTTTATCTTGTTGAAAAATGCAGCTGCTATCTGAAAACTTGATTGTCATGGTGGGGTGTACGAGGTCTACAACTAGTATATGACACACTTTGACCTTCATTGTGCCTAGCACGAGCTCCACTTGACTCATGGATGCCCACGTGAATGTTCCACATGGCATAATAGATCTGCCGCCAGCTTTTCTCTGTCCCGCAGCATAGGTGTCAAGGACGTATTCCCTTGGATGTTCAGGAGTTCATTTTCATTTGCGCCTTTCGAGTACACCGATTTTCAGAATATCAAACGAGGTAAGTGGTTCATACTCCCGGTATTGAGTCATGTGTGAGTCACCAATCTAATATTGCACTGAAACTAGTCACTCACACATGACTTTATACCAGTTCTATGAAGCAGCTTATCTCCTTTCGTAGTCTGAAGATGAGTTATCTCAAAACGTGTAAATAAAACAGCGTGGCTGAATATCAAGTGACTAGAATGCAAGAGTGCAAGAAGAGAGCAGTAGCTTCAGGTCAAGAGCGTCTTCGCCATATGTGGGTACTCTTTCCTCCAAGATAAGCCGCGTTCTCAAGAAACGCCGTCTTAAGGTGTTCTTCCGGCCTTGTATAATGATCATAGCCTTACTCGGTTCTGTGGACTTACTGCTCCGTAAGGCGGTAGGTATCAGTTCTACATCTATATCTACGTGGATGCACTGCAAATCACATTTAAGTGCCTGGCAGAGGGTTCGTCGAATCACTTTCACATTCCTCTATTATTCAAATCTCGTATAGCGCGCGGAAAGAATGAACACCTATATCTTTCCGTACGAACTCTGATTTCCATTATTGTATCGTGGTGATCGTTCCGCCCTATGTAGGTCGGTGTCAACAAAATATTTTCACATTCGGAGGAGAAAGTTGGTGATTGGAATTTCGTGAGAAGATTCCGTCACAACGAGAAACGCCTTTCTTTTAATGATTTCCAGCCCAAATCCTGTATGACTTCTGTGACACTCTCTCCCATATTTCGTGATAGTACAAAACGTGCTACCTTTCTTTGAACTTTTCGATGTACTCCGTCAGTCCTACCTGGTAAGGATCCCACACCACGCAGCAGTATTCTAAAAGAGGACGGACAAGCGTAGTGTAGGCAGTCTCCTTAGTAGGTCTGTTAGATTTTCAAAGTGTCCTTACAATAAAACGCAGCCTTTGGTTAGCCTTCCCCACAACATTTTCTATGTGTCCTTTCCACTTTAACTTGTTTAATTGTAATACCTACGTATTTAGTTGAATTTACAGCTTTTAGATTAGACTGATTTATCGTGTAACCCAGGGCTTAACAACTGGCCGGTTTTGAGCGCGAGTACTCGCGTCTGCTCAGGCACGTGCTCGCGAGCAGGCGCAAGGTCGCAGAGTAGGGAGGGAGGGGAGGGAGGGGAGATGCGCGCGCACGTTTGAATGTGATCTCGCGTTCCTAGCAGATTTAACTAGCCATCTGAATGCTTTGAACATTTTACTACAAGGTAAAGATCTGCTAATTACTCATTTAATAGATCGAATACGAGCTTTTAAAATGAAATTGACACTTTGGGTGAGTCAGCTGGAAACAGGAAATCTAGCTCATTTTCGTAAATTATCATCAATGCAAGATGTTCACAAAGACTGTGAACGTTATTAAAATAGTTTAGTAGCCCTTAAGGAAGAATTTGATCAACGCTTTCAAGATCCGACAGCACTAGACAGTGATTTTGATCTGTTCTCCTCTCCATATTCAGCGAATATTGAAGAGATTCGTCCTGAGCTGGAACTAGAAATTATTGACCTGAAGTGTGACAGAGAATACAGAGACAAATTTCAGAACAAGAAAAAAATTTGGAATTCTACAGACACTTCCCTCAGGATAGATTTCCTCGTTTGCACAAACTGGCGGCTACAATAATATCAGTGTTCGGTTTCACGTATGTTTGTGAACAACTGTTCTCTGCAATGAAATGTAACAAGACGCGCCTGAGAAACGCATTGCCTGATCGAAATTTAAACTGCACACTGCGCCTACAATGCACAATAACAATTACTCCGAACGCAGACGCAATTGTAAAGGGCAAAAAGTACAAGATAACCGAGAATCCCACACTTCAGTGACACCTTTTATTGTGTAACATTTCACAAATTAATATGAATGCAGAGGTATACACTAAGCTAATAAAATTATGTGGCACGTGTACATTCTCCTTTATTTGTCTCATTTGTCGCAGTAATAATTCGTGAGTGATATCCCTGCAGGTGGCCGCGGATTTACATTGACTGGCGGCAGCTGCTGTGTGCCCCACGTGACTCTCCCCACTCTCCGCTCTGGTCCGGTAGTGGGGATAGCGTGCTCGCGCTGCTCCGTGCTCGCTCCTTGCTGCTCACATCTTGCTCCGTGAGCACGTATGTTGTGAAGCCCTGGTGTAACCGAAGTTTAACGAGTTCCTTTTAGTTCTAATGTGGATGACCTCACACATTTCGTTACTTAGGGTTACTTTCGGAAATTGTAATAGGCCATATAAAGGTCAGAAAAACATACTGTTCGCGAGAGGTATTTAGAACATCAAAGACACACGCGCTTACTACCGCCAAACATTTCAGATGTGCCAGAACATTGTGTAGCTATGGGGTATTCTATGAATTGCAGTGACATAAAGATTTTAACATTAATCTCTTCCTTTTGGGATTCTACTTTCAAGGAATCCATAGAAATTTGATTAACAGATAAGTTAATAAATGGAAATAATGGTTTTAATTCGAATAACACACCGAGTCTGGATCTTGGTATACTTAAATTTCAGGGACGTTATCAGGGTTTCACGACCTCATACAAACATCGATACGCGAATCGATCACAGTTGACATGTGTATATGTACCTGTTTGCTGCCAACCGGGATCTGTGACCGGCAGTACTTTCGTGGTGGAGCATGTAATGCCAGGCTTGGCACCTTGTCGTCAGCTACAATGCTAATGCTGAATGAACAGCCGCCCAACTAAACTTCTACTAAGTCCCTCCAGATCATCGAAGCCATGCACTCGATCTCGCTTGCCACATCCGTTTACATTCCGCCACAAGGATTTTATACCATCTTATCAAATTCCCACCCCTTCTCAGCGACATGAACTCCACCACATCTCCTATAATATTTGCAAACTACATTCCAATAACCCCATTTTCTTACACCTGATCGCCAACTCTGGTACGCTTCTATACCTTTACAAATACACCCCTCCAATCCTACACTTACGCACAATATATGTCTTATATAGAGGCAACTTCAACCAGCTCCCTCTCCCAGACAGAGAGATCCACCTCGCTATTTATCCCTCCTATCAATTTCAACATTTACTCATCTATTGCTCTGCACATCAGATCTTCTCTCTTCCTTTTTCTTTCCACCTTCTCCTATCCTTTTCTTCTTCTACCACTACTCTTACCACACAATATTACGCCCTCACGGACCCTGTCCTTTCCATTGTTCCTGTTCCTACTATCCATTCTCCTCATACCTATCAGCTCTATAGTTTCAGCACCTAACAGAGCCCTGTCTCTTTGCCCACAACACTGAACCTCTACTAAAATATTCTCTCCTACCAAAATACTTTCACCTAGTGCAGGTCCTAGAGATGTTAAGTGGAAGTGCAGTGCTCCATTGCTTCTTTCATAGAAGAATATCACCTTAGCACAATTTTGTTCTTAAAACTGTGTATCTTTTTCGGCCTTTTAGCTGTCCGTCGTTAATCTCCGCTGAAGAGTGGAGTATTGTACAACTGACAACCCACCCTCCGCCAATATGACCCATGGGGGATGAAATAACAATAAAGGAAGAAACCTTGTCAGTCTTGCGACTCGCTCTGACAATGGCCGGACGAAAATTGGCGGAATTATCAGTTGCAGTATTTGCTCGGCTCCAGGCAGGAAATTTAGTGGATCAAGTGACAAAAGTTTTTCAACAATCACCATAATAGCAGTGTCTAAAATTGATGTCAAGTGAACTTTCTAATTTTTATTTATATAGATTGGGGATATCATGGTTTCTGGACCTGTGTTTGTTAGGGTTACTTACTAGTTTCGTTGTCCTCTGTTTTCCCTCCTCATTTGCACTCATAATAGTGAAACACTCAGTGTACCATTAATGTGGCCCTACATGTAACTGCATGACTGAGAAGCAAACTTGGCCAAGTGAGCTTGCCGAAGCATGCTTCAGAGTGTTTAGGATAGATTTCCGCAAGCATAAGGACTGTACGATCAGTCTGATGGTTCCAGAATGAGATTTTCACTCTGCAGCGGAATGTGCGCTGATATGAAACTTCCTGGCAGATTGAAACCGTGTGTCCGACCGAGACTCGAACTCAGGACCTTTGCCTTCCGCGAAAGGCAAAGGTCCCGAGTTCGAGTCTCGGTCGGGCACACAGTTTTAAGCTGCCAGGAAGTTTCAGTCTGATGCTTGTTCGAATTTCGATAATGCATGCTTGTGCGAGCGTTCCTGTTCATGTATGGTTGAGCGTGTGCACCAAGAATAGGGAGGCTTGGGCAAGTATTTGTCAGTGGTCGGATTTGATTTTATTCTCATTATATTCTGTTAAATCACATTCTGTACAAAGATTGTACTGTACTGTTGGTCGAGTCAAAGAATACAATATAACATGGAGAAAGACAGAAGAAAAATCAACGGTGCTGGGAGATAGTTTACACAGTCTGTGTTCCACGTGAACCGTAACGAAATGTCACGGTTGGTTACCTGCCTTTCCTCCTTGTCTGTAGCGCGGTCCTTTTGAAATTCCCGCTTCGCGCTCCGCTGTTTCCTTACCCTAACCAGAGGTCCCTGTGGCGTTGTTGCGGCCGGCTGCCTGCCGTGTTTGCGGAAGAGCGTCGGTCGCGACGAGAATATCTGATTGCGGACGTCTGGCAGTGTACAGGAGGCCACACCGTTTTGTTGATGTTTGGCCTGACTCGTGTCAGGTGTGATGCATCGTTAAGGCCGTGATAACAGCCGATGTTACTGTCTTGGTCGCAGGTGGATCCAAGGGGAAGAGGCCTGGTTGTCCAATGAAACTCCTATCCTGCGGAGGTCATCGGACTTAAAGTAAGACGTTTTGACCATTGTTTGCGTCATTTGGAAGGAACTGGGTATTCCGGCGTCTACAGTAAATCGGCGAAGATTATTTGTTTCGTCGGCGTGTATATGAACAAGGAGCAGTTTATTTAATGCTCACCTTACGCTCGTGTTCTGCGTGTGCTGCTTGCGAGTGTAAACTTTACTTGATTTTAAGCGCATCGTCAAATACTGAATCCACGCAGTGACTTCCAATTAATTAGCTGGATTCTTTCTTTACTCGTCACGACGCCTGTTAAATGGCAAAGCAGCATGTAGACCTTAACTTGCCACCTCGTTTACGCGGCATCAGTAACAGAGCCTAGCCTGTTAACTAATTTAGGCTTTTGGTAAACAATGCATTTAAGTATGTTGTTTTAAAATATTATCTGAATTGTGTCAATGATTTATGTTGCGCTAGTTGATTCTGGGGTACGAACGGAAGTTTTGGCACGTCTGCCGAGTAAGCGAATCCTGCTTGTTTTGATTGTTTTGGAAACTTTAATTGAGAGAGAAACTAGTGTGCTTTAGTCCTGCTTTGGGTTAAGGCTATACTCGGGCTCTGGAATTTGTACTGCAAGCTGCAATATCATCCTGTTGTTTCATGGTTGTTTTGTTCTCAAACTAGGTGTTTGGGCTAAAAATGCTTTGGTCTGGGCATTTCGCCCCTCAGCATTATACTTGGGTTTCAGCTGAGTGTTCAGTGTATTGAATGTCCATAGTACCCCACATCGGTAATGGTCAACCTGTCACAATTTGATTTCAGTGCTGTAGTTACTAGTAAATTAGTACTGGTTCCGCCAGCCTAAGTGGCCGAGCCGTTCTAGGCGTTACAGTCTGGAACCACGAGACCGCTACGGTCGCAGATTCGAATTGTGCCTCGGGCATGGATGTGTGTAATGTCCTTAGGTTAGTTAGGTTTAAGTAGGACTATGTTCTATGGCACTGATGACCTCAGAAGTTAAGTCCCATAGTGCTTAGAGCCATTTTTCGTACTGGTTCCATTACCTTCCGAGCAGGGTTCTTGCTCGACGCTTTGTACCACCATAGCTCTAATGCTCTACTGATTTATTTTGCTTTTGTTTCATTTAATATTACATTGTTAAGCTTCTGTAAACATTGTTTCATTGAATCGATAACACAAAATTGTATACTCCTTTCTTTGTACAAACTTTGAAGTCATGGTTTGGTTCTATGCAAAGTAGTATATCTGTCATTCTTTGTCCCATTTGGAGGGAACAAAACTTACTGTATGTAATTTAATTTCTGTGTGAATAATTTTTTTTAGAAATGTCAATATGTGCAAATGTTCTGTTTTATTTAATGTATTTGGTTACTGTTATGTAAACTGCTGATCCTCACTTAGGGTTCTTATTTAGTTTGTATGTAAAAGGTAGTGTGGTTCCCCTCGGGAACGGAACTGTGTAGCGCGCGCAAATTGTGGTTGGCCTAGGTAGAAAAGGTGGAACAAGAGTCAGTCGGGGACGAACTACGAAACCGTGCACTGCCATGTAAAAGATGCATATTGTGCTGGTTCCGAGAGAGGTTTTTTATGCTTCCTTCCAATGCCTCGGATGGATGGATAAATAGCTGGAACTATTCTGGAATTTGTATCTATCATCGCCACCAAGAAATGACAGAGTCCAGCAATTCTGCCTGCAATTCCACCTACCAACATGCAGTTGCCACCACATTGCGCAATCATTACATCGGAATACTACAATGATGTACAGTGAAGGATCAGCTTAATGAATGTGTTAGTGTGCTCAAATATAAGGTAATTTGTATCTGAATTTATGTACCTACCCTGATTTTTCTCCTCATCTTAACACCTCTCAGGTTCCTCTCCGTTTGAACTAAAGTGATTACCGAGTGTCCCTACTGAAAGAACATTAAAGACCATTTTTTTCTAATTAATGCCTCTTGAACATAGTAAAGAGAAAGTTAAAGTTAATGTGGCAAGAGAGTGAGTTAAAGTTAATGATGCTTGCTGAAAATAATTTTCCTAGTAAAACTGCTTATTCATATGTTGTTGCCAACTTCAAATTAAAAGTTGTTAAGACTGAGGCTTATAAAGTTTTGCTTAGTAAATGATCACATTGCTGTCTGCAGTAAATTCTAAAAGGTGAGTTAGTTTCTTGCAATTTTGCCAACATTGTGTTTCACTGTAGTAAAAGTGGAAAACTGCAGTTGTGAAACTTTATATACTCATGTTTGTTAAGTGTATGTCTCTCTTGGGTATAGGAAGTGCATATTAATAATATAACAGGATCCACAGTTTGTCTATTGTATTAATGCTGGGTAACAAGTAATGGGAAGACCACTGATTATAAAAACCATCATTTCTTTATTCAAATGATAATGAGAAGCAACCTGTGAGTGGATTCCAATTAACTTTCATTTTAAATAGTAAAGTATTTAACTGAGAGAGACTATACATATGTACAATTTATGATCCTGCAGTGAATGTTAATAGTAATGATATAAATACCATTCAGTTTGAACAAGGCCTGAAAGTAATAGTGTGTTTCGGTATCAGTTATAATTTTGCAAATAGTTTGTGCTGCTCCAGTTGTTAGCTTCAATCTTAACGTAAACATATGTATGTGTCAGAGTTTATTGCACTCGCGTGTGGCCAAGTATAGGTTGTGTTTATCCATTAGAGTTACTAATAACTACTTTCTTAAACGAGAACGTTAATCTTTCTCTTTCTCTGGCGACCGTTTTCCATTATCAGTTAAACAGTGGAGATAGGCAAAATTTTGTTTGTTACTGTTCAAACATTTACGTAATTCTGACTTTCATTTCCGATAAGCCACCTCCGTTAGGTACAACACGGCCAACATAACAAAATTCCTCTCAGAGGGTAACACTGCTCTTTAGCTATATACCATAATTACTTTAACAAAATAGTTTTATTTCACAACCTGTTCCCAGCTTCGAGGTTATGGTATAGCAGTAGCAGACGGAAGTGTTATACGTGGCTTTTCCGCGACAGGACTATTTGTTCTGTTGGGGCATACTACGTAATAAACCAAACTTGGTATTTCATAGTATAAGCTACGTAAATGCTGTTGGAGTGTTATAACTTGTCTTTAAATACGCCGCTAACCTGGTTAGCGTATGTTGTGGCTAGCTTAAATTAATCACTGCTCTATAGCCCAACACAGTTTGTCGGCCGTCAGCAGCCGTGTATGTATTATTTAATCCATAATTATAGTCAATCTATATGCATGCTATACTTAATTTTCTTACTCTAGATAGCCATTATATATTTTCTTTCTTTGTCTGCGAGGAATGTTTCCTGAAAGTTTGGCCGTACCTTTTTGTAACACCCTATATATATATATATATATATATATATATATATATATATATATATATATATATATATATTACTGTTGAGCTGTACGTAATGTCATATTCTAAGGAAAAGAACTTATTGCAGGTTAACTGTCTAACTGTCGTCGTATGGTGTTGTGAACGGTGCATTTTCTTGTTATTCACCTTAATGTTCTAGTCAATATGTAAACTTGCTACTTATATTCCCTTTACATGGAGTGTGCCGGCCTTGATTTTATAACTGGCTGTTTCGTAATCAGTTCTTTAACGCGTCTACGCGCATATTTATGGGACATCTTAAATTGTGTTCGCTTGTTAAATTATAACTAAAATGCAGAAAACTGAATCAGGTGTTTATTATTGTTCTAGTGTTATGATTTTTCAAGTGTAACACGCGACCTTTTCTTGGTCTGTTATCAAATGTTACAATAAATGCAAATTGCAGTGAAGTGATGCGCTATTTCAGTTGTTTCCGTGAATTTCTATCTCCGCATGTTGTTGTTGTGGTCTTCAGTTCTGAGACTGGTTTGATGCAGCTCTCCATGCTACGCTACCCTGTGCAAGTTCCTTCATCAACCAGTACCTACTGCAACCTACACCCTTCTGGATCTGCTTAGTGTATTCATCTCTTGGTCTCCCTCTACGATTTTTACCCTCCACGCTGCCCTCCAATACTAAATTGTTGATCCCTTGATGCCTCAGAACATGTCCTACCAACCGATCCATTCTTCTGGTCAAGTTGTGCCACAAACTTCTCTTCTCCCCAATCCTATTCAATACCTCCTCATTAGTTACGTGATCTACCCACCTTATCTTCAGCATTCTTCTGTAGCACCACATTTCGAAAGCTTGTATTCTCTTTTTGTCCAAACTGGTTATCGTCCATGTTTCACTTCCATACATGGCTACGCTCCATACAAATACTTTCAGAAACGACTTCCTGGCACTTAAATCTATACTCGATGTTAACAAATTTCTCTTCTTCAGAAACGCTTTGCTTGCCATTGCCAGTCAACATTTTATATCCTCTCTACTTCGACTATCATCAGTTATTTTGCTCCCCAAATACACTCCTGGAAATTGAAATAAGAACACCGTGAATTCATTGTCCCAGGAAGGGGAAACTTTATTGACACATACCTGGGGTCAGATACATCACATGATCACACTGACAGAACCACAGGCACATAGACACAGGCAACAGAGCATGCACAATGTCGGCACTAGTACAGTGTATATCCACCTTTCGCAGCAATGCAGGCTGCTATTCTCCCATGGAGACGATCGTAGAGATGCTGGATGTAGTCCTGTGGAACGGCTTGCCATGCCATTTCCACCTGGCGCCTCAGTTGGAACAGCGTTCGTGCTGGACGTGCAGACCGCTTGAGACGACGCTTCATCCAGTCCCAAACATGCTCATTGGGGGACAGATCCGGAGATCTTGCTGGCCAGGGTAGTTGACGTACACCTTCTAGAGCACGTTGGGTGGCACGGGATACATGCGGACGTGCATTGTCCTGTTGGAACAGCAAGTTCCCTTGCCGGTCTAGGAATGGTAGAACGATGGGTTCGATGACGGTTTGGATGTACCGTGCACTATTCAGTGTCCCTTCGACGATCACCAGTGGTGTACGGCCAGTGTAGGAGATCGCTCCCCACACCATGATGCCGGGTGTTGGCCCTGTGTGCCTCGGTCGTATGCAGTCCTGATTGTGGCGCTCACCTGCACGGTGCCAAACACGCATACGACCATCATTGGCACCAAGGCAGAAGCGACTCTCATCGCTGAAGACGACACGTCTCCATTCGTCCCTCCATTCACGCCTGTCGCGACACCACTGGAGGCGGGCTGCACGATGTTGGGGCGTGAGCGGAAGACGGCCTAACGGTGTGCGGGACCGTAGCCCAGCTTCATGGAGACGGTTGCGAATGGTCCTCGCCGATACCCCAGGAGCAACAGTGTCCCCAATTTGCTGGGAAGTGGCGGTGCGGTCCCCTACGGCACTGCGTAGGATCCTACGGTCTTGGCGTGCATCCGTGCGTCGCTGCGGTCCGGTCCCGGGTCGACGGGCACGTGCACCTTCCGCCGACCACTGGCGACAACATCGATGTACTGTGGAGATCTCACGCCCCACGTGTTGAGCAATTCGGCGGTACGTCCACCCGGCCTCCCGCATGCCCACTACACGCCCTCGCTCAAAGTCCGTCAACTGCACATACGGTTCACGTCCACGCTGTCGCGGCATGCTACCAGTGTTAAAGACTGCGATGTAGCTCCGTATGCCACGGCAAACTGGCTGACACTGACGGCGGTGGTGCACAAATGCTGCGCAGCTAGCGGCATTCGACGGCCAACACCGCGGTTC
The DNA here is from genome assembly GCF_023898315.1 of Schistocerca nitens. Lineage (NCBI taxonomy): Eukaryota > Metazoa > Arthropoda > Insecta > Orthoptera > Acrididae > Schistocerca > Schistocerca nitens. Next base: position 28,441,850 of record NC_064620.1, on the reverse strand, counting down.
CTGGTGTGTCCGCTGTGCCGTGCGTGTGATCATTGCTTGTACAGCCCTCTCGCAGTGTCCGGAGCAAGTATGGTGGGTCTGACACACCGGTGTCAATGTGTTCTTTTTTCCATATCCAGGAGTGTAGGAAAACTCCTTTACTACTTTAAGTGTCTCATTTCCTAATCTAATACCCTCAGCATCACCCGACTTAATTCGACTACATTCCATTATCCTCGTTCTGTTGTTGTTGATGTTAATCTTATATCCTCCTTTCAAGACACTGTCCATTCCGTTCAACTGCTCTTCCAAGACTTTTGCTGTCTCTGTTTAATTGTTCAGTATAAGACTTGAAATGTGGGAGAGAGGTGCGCGTGTCTCACCACGAATAGTTAATAGGGAAATAATGTCTTTAACCACTCTTCATTCCACATATCACGTTTTATTAGGTTTTTTTTTCGTGACACAGGGAAAATTGTTGCCAGAGCCAGCACATCATCGTCTGAGCTCGACGTTTTTTGGTAAACAAACTAATGCTTTTAGGAAAATGCTTGAACGGTCTGTAGGTGCCAGGAATTTACTCAAGCATACTTGCGCGAGTGGACATGTCAAGCACTAAGTTACGTTTGTGGCCAGCTTAACTGGGGGGGGGGGGGGGGGGAACTCGCAGAGTGGGACTCGAGCCGGCGTCCCGCCAACCGCCTGCGCCACCAGCCATTCGGCGCGCGCCGAGTGATTCGTGGTGGCGACCCGGCAGGCTGCTCTGCTGGCGCCTCATTGGCCGGCTGCGGCACGCGCCACGACGCCGCCTCTGCCGGAGAACGCGGCCGGAATGCCGCCGCCCAGACGCCGGAAATGCTCTCCTCTCTTCTCCTACTCCTCCCCCGCCACCCCTCCTCCCACACTCGCCGGACGGAACTCGCTGCTCACTGCCGGCTGCTCTCCAGTCAACCCACACTCCACGCCCGTCACGTCCTGTCTTACCTCAAAATCCACTCCACCCGACTCTGCCACACCCGCATTTTCCTTCGAAAATAAATGTGTGACAGCATACTTACACTTGTTGCTTAGCACTCCTACAGTTCGACCCGAATAACACGATAGCGTCCGAGAATGCATAACGCACCATTACTGCGAATGATGATATACAGCACAACTAGCGATGAAAATTTTCCTCCACCTCACTTGTACACCACTGTTTATGAAATTATACATCTACATATATACTCCGCTAGCCACCAAGCGGTGTATGGCGGAGGGCAGAATTCACGCCAAAGCCCTATTTCGCCCCCTCTGTTCCACTCGCGGATCGCGCGAGGGAAAAACGATTTTCTGAACGCCTCAGTACGAGCTCTAATTTCCCTCATCTTTGAATGGTGATCACTGAGCGATTTGAAAGTTCTTGGTAATAATAAATGTTCTATATCCTCGGCGAAGATCGGATTTCGTAATTTAGTGAGCAGCCCCTTCCGTTTAGCGCGTCGTTTATCTGCAAGTGTGTCCCACTTCTAACTTCCTATGAGGTTTGTAACGCTCTCGTGATGGTTAAATGTACCAGTCACGAATCTTGCCGCTCTTCTTTGGATATTCTCAATCTCTTGAATCAGACCCAGTTGGTAAGGGTCCCACACAGACGAACAATACTCCAATACTGGACGAACTAACGTATTGCAAGCAATTCCCTTGTTGAAGGACTGCATCGCTTTAGGATTCTACCAATAAACCGCAATCTAGAGTTCCCCTTCCCCGTTACTTTTGTAATCTGATCATTCCATTTGAGATCATTTCGAATAGTCACAACCAGATACTGGACGAACTAACATATTGTAAGCAATTTCCTTTGTTGAAGGACTGCATCGCTTCAGGATTCTACCAATACACCGCAATCAAGAGTTCGCCTTGACGGCTACTTGTGTAATCTGCTGATTCCATTTGAGATCATTTCGAATAGTCACACCCAGATACTTGACTGATGTTACCGCTTCCAAAGACTGGGCGTTTACTTTGTACTCGTACATTAATGGGGATTTTTGTCTTGTTATACGCATTAGGTTACACTTACTAATATTGAGAGATAACTGCCAGTCTTTACACCACGCATTCATTTTCTGCAAATCCTCATTGATTCGTTCACAACTTTCGTGTGATACTACTTTCCTGTACACTACAGCATCATCGGCAAACAGTCTAATGCCGCTGTCAATACCATCAACCTGATCGTTTATGTAAATCGTAAAAAGCAGCCCGGGTTCCCGGGTTCGATTCCCGGCGGGGTCGGGGATTTTCTCTGCCTCGTGATGGCTGGGTGTTGTGTGATGTCCTTAGGTTAGTTAGGTTTAAGTAGTTCTAAGTTCTAGGGGACTGATGACCATAGCTGTTAAGTCCCATAGTGCTCAGAGCCATTCGTAAAAAGCAGCGGACCTATTACCCTGTTCTGGGGCACACCTGAAGTTACACTTGTTTCTGTTGAAGTTACGCCATTCAGGACGACATACTGCTCTCTGTCCGTCAGAAAACTTTCGATCCAACCGCATATGTCATCGGATAGACCGCAAGCGCGCACTCTTTGGAGCAAGGGACAGTGCGGAACTGAGTCGAACGCCTTTCGAAAGTCGAGAAATATGGCATCAACCGGGGAGCTGGTATCTAGAGCCTGTTGTATATCGTACACAAAGAGGGCCAGCTTTGTCTCGCATGACCACTGTTTCCTAAAACCGTGCTGGTTTCTGCAGATAAGCTTCTCAGACTCTAGAAAGGTCATTACGTTTGAACATTCATGACACCCAGAAGGAGACATGTGATTACAACAACATTTGGTGCGTAGGGACATCACAGTGTTCTTTCTGTGAAGTCTGTTCAAAGAATTGGTGTGTGGTAAGTGCCTATGGGACCAAACTGCTGAGATCGTCGGTTCCTAGGCTTACACACTACTTAATCTAACATAAACTAACTTACGCTAAGGACAACACACACACCAATGCCTGAGGGAGGACTCGAACTTCCGACGGGGAGAGCCACGAGAACCGGGTTAAGGCGCCTCTAGATCTACATCTACATCTACATGACTACTCTGCAATTCACATTTAAGAGCTTGGCAGAGGGTTTATCGAACCACAATCATACTATCTCTCTACCATTCCACTCCCGAACAGCGCGGGGGAAAAACGAACACTTAAACCTTTCTGTTCGAGCTCTGATTTCTCTTATTTTATTTTGATGATCATTCCTACCTATGTAGGTCGGGCTCAACAAAATATTTTCGCATTCTGAAGAGAAAGTTGGTGACTGAAATTTCGTAAATAGATCTCGCCGCGACGAAAAACGTCTTTGCTTTAATGACTTCCATCCCAACTTGCGTATCATATCTGCCACACTCTCTCCGCTATTACGCGATAATACAAAAAGAGCTGCCCTTTTTTTGTACCCTTTCGATGTCCTCCGTCAGTCCCGCCTGGTAAGGATCCCACACCGCGCAGCAATATTCCAACGGAGGACGAACGAGTGTAGTGTAAGCTGTCTCTTTAGTGGACTTGTGGCACCTTCTAAGTGTCCTGCCAATGAAACGCAACCTTTGGCGCGCCTTCCCCACAATATTATCTATGTGGTCTTTCCAACTGAAGTTGTTCGTAATTTTAACATCCAGGTACTTAGTTGAATTGACAGCCTTGACAATTGTACTATTTATCGAGTAATCGAATTCCAACGGATTTCTTTTGGAACTCATGTGGATCACTTTTCGTTATTTAGCGTCAACTGCCACCTGCCACACCATACAGCAATCTTTTCTAAATCGCTTTGCAACTGATACTGGTCTTCGGATGACCTTACTAAACGGTAAATCACAGCATCATCTGCGAACAACCTAAGAGAACTGCTCAGATTGTCACCCAGGTCATTTATACAGATCAGGAACAGCAGAGGGCCCAGGACGCTTCCCTGGGGAACACCTGATATCGCTTCAGTTTTAATCGATGATTTGCCGTCTATTACTACGATCTGCGATCTTCCTGACAGGAAATCACGAATCCAGTCGCACAACTGAGACGATACCCCATCGGTCCGCCGCTTGATTAGAAGTCGCTTGTGAGGAACGGTGTCGAAAGCTTTCCGGAAATCTAGAAATACGGATTCAACTTGAGATCCCCTGTCGATAGCGACCATTACTTCGTGCGAATAAAGAACTGGCTGAACATCCGCGCGGCGTTCACAAAACTCCGGACCTTTGTCCACAAAATTTTTCCACCGTTAACTTTTATTATTGTGCATGATCTGCTTCGAAATACTCTCCTCTAAAACCGATACACCGCTCTCAAAGCCGTTTCCACTTCCGGAAGCAGTCTTGATACGTCTCTTGCTGGATCGCGCAAAGCGCCATCTGCGAATTTTCTTTTGTCTCGTCTGTCGCTGCAAATCTTCGTCTTTTCCACGGTTTTTTAACTTTGGAAATAAATAAAAAGTCCTCTGCGTCCAGGCCTGAAGAGTTCGGTGGATGAGGTAGCGCAGTGATTTCGTTTCTTGTGCAATAATCACGCACCAGTGGGGTTGAATGTGCCGGTACGTTATCGTGATGCAAGAGCCGTGAATTATCTCGCCACATTTCAGGCCATTTCCTTCTCAGGATTTCACGACATGACGCAAGTCAAATGTTACACTCTTCCAATCTCTCGGATATTCAGTCTTCGATTGGCACGCACAATATCGTTGACGTTCCTGACCTTAGCGTCGTTGGTTGACGTGGAAGGGCTTCTAAACGAGAGTCATCTACGAGGGCAGTTCAATAAGTAATGCAACACATTTTTTTTTCTCGGCCAAGTTTGGTTGAAAAAACCGGAAATTTCTTGTGGAATATTTTCAAACATTCCCGCTTCGTCTCGTATAGTTTCATTGACTTCCGACAGGTGGCAGCGCTGTACGGAGCTGCTAAAATGGCGTCTGTAACGGATGTGCGTTGCAAACAACGGGCAGTGATCGAGTTTCTTTTGGCGGAAAACCAGGGCATCTCAGATATTCATAGGCGCTTGCAGAATGTCTACGGTGATCTGGCAGTGGACAAAAGCACGGTGAGTCGTTGGGCAAAGCGTGTGTCATCATCGCCGCAAGGTCAAGCAAGACTGTCTGATCTCCCGCGTGCGGGCCGGCCGTGCACAGCTGTGACTCCTGCAATGGCGGAGCGTGCGAACACACGCGTTCGAGATGATCGATGGATCACCATCAAACAACTCAGTGCTCAACTTGACATCTCTGTTGGTAGTGCTGTCACAATTGTTCACCAGTTGGGATATTCAAAGGTTTGTTCCCGCTGGGTCCCTCGTTGTCTAACCGAACACCATAAAGAGCAAAGGAGAACCATCTGTGCGGAATTGCTTGCTCGTCATGTGGCTGAGGGTGACAATTTCTTGTCAAAGATTGTTACAGGCGATGAAACATGGGTTCATCACTTCAAACCTGAAACAAAACGGCAATCAATGGAGTGGCGCCACACCCACTCCCCTACCAAGAAAAAGTTTCAAGCCATACCCTCAGACGGTAAAGTCTTGGTTACACGCTTCTGGGACGCTGAAGGGGTTATTCTGTTCGATGTCCTTCCCCATGGTCAAACGATCAACTCTGAAGTGTATTGTGCTACTCTTCAGAAATTGAAGAAACGACTTCAGCGTGTTCGTAGGCACAAAAATCAGAATCAACTTCTCGTTCTTCATGACAACGCAAGACCTCACAGAAGTCTTCGCACCCGAGAGGAGCTCACAAAACTTCAGTGGACTGTTCTTCCTCATGCACCCTACAGCCCCGATCTCGCACCGTCGGATTTCCATATGTTTGGCCCAATGAAGGACGCAATCCGTGGGAGGCACTACGCGGATGATGAAGAAGTTATTGATGCAGTACGACGTTGGCTCCGACATCGACCAGTGGAATGGTACCGTGCAGGCATACAGGCCCTCATTTCAAGGTGGCGTAAGGCCGTAGCATTGAATGGAGATTACGTTGAAAAATAGTGTTGTGTAGCTAAAAGATTGGGGAATAACCTGGTGTATTTCAATGCTGAATAAAACAACCCCTGTTTCAGAAAAAAATGTGTTGCATTACTTATTGAACTGCCCTCGTATAACTTCAAAAATGGTTCAAATGGCTCTGAGCACTATGGGATTTAACATATGAGTTCATCAGTCACCTAGACTTAGAACTATTTGAACCTAACTAACCTAAAGACATCACACACATCCATGCCCGAGCCGGGATTCGAGCCTGCGACCGTAGCGGTCGCATGGTTCCGGACTGAAGCGCCTAGAACAGCGACCGGCTGTTTAACTTCCGTCCGGCCACTTTTTTACCGTGCGAACTATTCGTAACACTGAGAACGGCTTGAGCACCCATCACCGTAGGCTTCCTGCATCATTTGGTGCGTCTCTGTAAAGATTTTCTTGAGTTTCACGCAAAATTTAATGCAGACGCGTTGCTCCTCTAACTCTGCCATCTAGAAATTCGCGAACTGTGCGGAACAACATTCTACCCAATACAACACTGAACGATAGCTGAAAGAAATAGAGCAACGGAACTTCTTGCAGTTACATATTAAACGCCGGCGTGTGAAGGGATGCCAACTGCATTTCGCTCCAACACACCATTGGCGCGCGCATTTACGAATGTTTCGGAATTTTTTGAACAAATATCGTATACTAACAATAAAACTATGGTACCGTTGGGTCCGTCTGTTTGAACACGCTTCTCCAAAATTACTACACGAATTTTGATGGGGTTATCACAGGTAACATAGACGCAGTATAGGACTTAGTTCACAAAAATCTTAATAATATTTGTGAAAATGCTTTTGTTGGTTGATCTGCGGTGCGTGATATGATTAAAAGTAATGAATACCACGCTTATACTGTACAATTTGCAACGTGTTTAATCCATATTTCCTCACTATCTGTTCTATAATGCACACTTTGCATAGTGTGTACTATTTTAAAAGCACTGTGCATAGATACACGCCCCTGCTCGTGTTCCTATGTATGCACAATTCAGCAGCGACACTTCGCATCCAGAAATATAGTGCATTAAGACAGCTTGGGAGGCGGGAGAGCGGGGCTGGTATTATGAATTATGCTTCTCTGAAAGGGCAAACACTCAAGGGCAGTTGATGTTATTACAAATACTATAACTCACCTAGCATCTTTCTAATAACAAATATACTTAAAAGCGAGCAAAGTAAAGAACGAATTGGATTTATTGAACTGTACATGCACATTGACTGCGAGAATTCAGTACTCTGTGAAACTACTTCATGATTCAGCCAGAGCGGCTAGGCTTTGTGACGTAGAATCACAGACGCAATTTGTAGACCTGTCCGCAGAACATTTACAGTGGTTCGAGGAGGACCAGAACGAAACAAGCTGCCACCCGACCATATCCCAAACATGTTCTATGGGTGACATGTCAGTTTAACGAATAGGCCAGGGAAACAGTAGAATCCATCATCCTTCGAAGAGAGTTTGCACATTACTTGCCAGCAGTGGCTGAGCATTTTCCTGCTGAAACAGAAGTGCAAATGTCTGTAAAAGCTATGAGACGACGTCTTCATACTGTCTTCAGTATGGAGAAGGCGAGATCGCATGTTTTGTAGCGAATGGTGCCCCAAACCATCATACTCAGCATTTTTCGATAAGCTGGTCGACAATGCAGTCTTCCTAAGGTGTTCACCATGTAGTATTCAAGAATGTAGGGCAAGTTGAAGTGGGAGTCATCAGAAGAGGCAACATTTTGCCACTTAGAACGTCAGTGACTGGCTTTTGTGTCCCCATTTCAGTTTGAGGGGATGTGATTCCTGGACAATGGAACCAGACAAAATGACATGCGAGCCACCTGTCCAGTCCTCAACAGACGGCATCGAACAGTTGATGTAAACATTTCAACACCGGCTGCAATACGTCAACGGCGAGCTAACATTGTCGACGGAGTTCTTCAGCCGGTTACAACCAAGAGGACGCCGCGGTCATCCCGCACTGTGGTTACATTGTGTGGTCCAGCAAACACCCATAATTCATCACTGTCGTAGCACTATGTCCGGTACGAAGCGTAAACCATTTGCAAGAGATGAAACATTATGCCTCTCTCGAACTCGTTCACATGGTGATAGCGGGTTCCTTGATGTCGACAACGCTTACCGGAGCTTGCTTGTACTTTCCCACTTTGGCTCTGCTCCTACTGAACGCGTGCTTACATTGACATGACCAGTCACACAAAAGAGGCCGCCGTTGGGGTCTACGTGTACAGCATCCTTCAGAAGTGTTCCGGTCTTCTAAAAATCCTCAGGGTTTGAAATTATACAGACAATTCATTCTGCTTGTTGCGATATTCACGAAGAGTAGTGTATTACAAAATACTTCTCACGAAGTAAACTTTCAAATTTTACCGTCCTATTAAGTACTCGATAGTATTTTGAGGGTAGTGATCGTCTTTTTATACGGCGCGCTATGTTTCAGCTGGGCATCTAGGCAGGACATCTTTAGGTACGCAGCCAGAGCGTGGGGGACACTCCTTGGCAAACTTCTTCATTACTCTGCTTTTCTCTTCAAACAACTCGCGATGACAAGACAAAACTCTTGTACGTCGCATGCTGTCAAAGACTGTCGAATGCACCTGCGACGTCAATCATGAATCCAACAGCATATTCTGGAGTAGAATTTTCCACATCTGCAGACCTGATATTGACACTGATTTAGCCCACAATGATCCCTATGCTCTTTCAACCTGTCTCAGTGCAGAAACGTGTGGACGTTTAGCAAGATATTTGATAAACTAATTGGTCTGAAATTTTTTGCTGATAATGGGGGGGCGGGGGGGGGGGGTATCTTTACCTATTTAAACGACTACTGTCAAAACTATTTTTTTTTTCAAATCTCCCTGATATTGCATATTCGCAACATCTACTTTAGTAATATTAATTTTAAAAACCAACAGCCTCAGTTGCAAAGTTTACCTGCATTTACCCAAGTTTCAGTCGGGATAACCCAACCTTCTTCAGAATAAAAGTAACTACCGTTTGTCCATAGTTACTTTTATTCTGAAGAAGGTTGGGTTATCTCTACTGAAACCCAGCTAAATCTAGGTAAACTTTGTTTGCAACTGAGGCTGTTGGTTTCTAAAATTAAAATTAATATTTATACATTTGCTCACATGGCAGCGAAATATTGAAAATATTTTAGTCATATTGTCAAATAACACCCCCCCCCCCGTGGGCCTACCATTCTCAGATCCTCACGATAGACGCTACTCAGAGCTGGTGCCATACCGGTGCTGAATTTGGAAATAGCGACAACAACGTCTTCATGATGAAGTGGTAACACAAACATCTGATTGCTTTATTCGCTATAGTTCGCTTCGACTTGATGTTTCTATTTCAATATGTGTGCTCGTGTAATCGTCAGAAGTAGCGTTTCTAGCAGGTATTCTGCTGGCTCCCTCCATCTAACAATGATTGAACTATCTCTCTACTAATTGTGGATATGAAAACATATCCCTTAAACTTTTCAGTGAACAGCTTATATGATCTTCCGCTTATACCGAACTGCAGCTGATTTCGAAGACACTTGTCCCTGTGTATTATTTTAGATTCCTGAACCGATGTTTCATAGCGAATCTAACTGCCTGCCTCGTGCTGCATTCTCCGTCGCCTCAACATGGAAAATTCGAGGCTCTACAGGCATGTAAGCTATCTTAGGGATTTCCTTGCAACAGTTTAGATGGCAGCTTCGCACCCAAATCTACATGGATCGCACAGCGGATCAGCTAGAAATGTTAGTACAACGTAGGTAATTAAAACTATCGCAACCCGTTTTACTGATACCCATACCAACACTCATACTTTACCTAGCTTGTCTCCCTCTACTTGGCCAACAGCGTCCTTAGATAGTAATTGCGTTGCTTGCCACATGTGTATGTTTGCGATCTCACACATACATGCATAGATAAACGCACATACTGGCAGACAAAATATAAGTAAAACAGGAAGTCTGAAAAATAGACAACACTTGCAGAAAGAAATCGTAAATAGTTTTTGAATTAATGTCATGTTATGAAAATACAGTATCTCAAAACGAGAAAATATGAATTTCAACCAGTTCTCCGCATGAGAGAAAACTGCATGAATTTCAGTTAATAGTTTTAACGTTTTACTGTAATTATCTTTTCATTTTGTTAAACATGATTTAAGTCTATAAATGAGAACCAAATATCCACTAATATTCCAGGAGAATGCCTAATTAGGAAACCGGAACGCGTCTAGTCGTATGAAATATATGGACACCCTGCAAAAAGACGTATCCTTGGTAACTACTGCACTTTAGATGTTGTTTAGTTTTACAACATGATCACATGATCCGCTCAAAATTCAGAATTATTTTGTCGAAAGTTTGTTACACGATACAAATTTCTTCGGCAGTCTTTGAACTGTGTAATAAAGAAGTACAGATGTTATACGTCGAAGTGCTACTGTGTGTGAGACGACGGTACCACTTAGCAATCAGAGCAGTGAGTGGAAACTAGTCGCATTATAGCAAAGTCCTGACCAGAAACGTTACGGCAGGTGTTTTCTGCAATACAAAATGAATTCTTCATGCCGATTACTAGTCAGTAATATGGAAATTTGGAGGACAGAGTCTATGAAAAAACAATTGATAAATCGAGTCGATATGAAAACCCCGTATTTCTTGAAGGAAAACACCGGGCGTTATAGGTCTATTCGTAAAGCCAAAACTTAATTATGTTAAATACGACGTATAGGAGTCATCCAGGTTTGGCATCCGGATTAATACAATTTGTGGCGGTAATGTAAGTAAACCGCCTTCAAATTCAATCACTAAAGTCAGCAGGCTGACACCATCTAAAACCGCATCTAGCTTTGATAATGGCCTCAATTCCGGGCATAGGAGAGTACAAAAGTGTACTCTGGTATGCCCTATCAGGCTGAAGCCGCTCATCGATGATTAGATGACAAATTGTCTTCAGTCTGAAGACTGGTTTGAGGCAGGTCTCCACGCAACTCTGTCCTCTACAGGCTTCTTCACCTTCGAGCACCTACTGCAACCCGCATCCATAAGACCTTGAATTTTGTAGTCGTCTCTCTTGAAATTACTTCTCTCTACACGTCGTATCAATACAAACTGACGATTCCTTGACGTCTCAGAATGTGTCCTCTCAGCCAGTCTCGTACTTTAGGCAAGTTATGTCACAAATTTCTTTTCACCCCAGTTCCATTTAGTAATCATCATAAGTTACGTGATATACTAAACTAATCTTCAGCATTTCTCTGTAGCACATGTATATTTCAAAAGCTTCTATTACCTTTTTGTCTGAAATGTTTATCGTCCACGTTTCTTTCCCATAAAAGGAAACACTCCAGCAAATACCTTCAGAAAATATTTCCCAACACTCAAATTTATATTCGCTGCTAAAGTTATATTCGCTGCTAACAAATTTCTCTCATTGAGAAACGGTTTTCTTGCGGCTGCAAAAGTGCACTTTATGTCGTCTCTGTTTCAGCAATTGTCAGTTACTTTACGGCCAAAACAGCAGAACACAGCCACTACTTTCAATGTCTCATTTCCTAATAATATTCCCTCAGCATCGCCTTATTTGATTTGACTACATTGCATTACCGTTGTTTTGCTTTTGTTAATGTTCATCTTACATCCTTACTGCCCATTCCAATCAACTGCACGTCTAAGTATTTTTTTGTCTCTGACAGAATTACGAAGTCATCGGCCAAACTCAAAGACTTTCTTTTTCATTTTTTTCTCCCTGAAGTTGAGTTCCTTCTTCACATTTTTCTTTTGCTGCGTTTACTACTTGTTCAGAGTACAAATTGAATAACGTCGGGGATAGGCTGTTGCCTGTCTCACTCTCCTCTCAACCACTGCCTCCCCTTGATTATCTTAGACTCTTATAACTGCCGTCTGGTGTCCGTACAAGTTGTATATAACCACTCCTTCCCTATATTTTATACTTGCTACCTTCATAACCAAGAAGAGTGTATTCTAATGAAAACTGTCAAAAACTTTTTCTATTTCCACTAAGCCTGTAAACGTAGATTTGAGTTTCTTTAACCAACGTTCTAAGCAAATCGTAGAGTCAGTATTACCTTTCATGTTCCAGAATTTCTCCGGAACTTAAACCGGTATTCCCCGAGATATTCCCAGAGATAGGCGTTCGAAAGCTTTTCTATTCCTCCGTGAATAATATCTGTCAGTATTTACCAACACAGGTTTATTAAACCTACAGTTCGGAAATACTCATACCTGTCAGCACCTAAAATCCTCAGGATTTTACTTAATATGTACTTCATGAAGTCTGAGGTTATTTCCCCCGTCTGTTATCTCCTTCTCATCAGATGGAGTAGTTTTATCGTGTGTGTCTCTTTCAGTGATGTCAGAAGTTCTAAGGGAATGTAGTTCACTCCAGTGTCCTTGTTTCAACTTAGATCTTCCAGTAATCTGTTTAATTCTTCTCGCAGTATCATATCTCCCATCTCATCTTTATCTGCTTCCTCTTCTGTTCCTATAATACTGCCTTCATTCCCCTTGTACAGCCCCTGTATATATTCCTTCGACCTTTCAACTTTCGATGTTTTCCTAACTACCAATTTTCCATCTGACCTCTTGATATCGATACACCAGCTTCACTTTTCGTCGAAGACCTGTATAATTGTCCCGTGGGCGCTACCTGCGTTTTATCCTAGCTACACATGCTTGTACAGACTTACATTTATCCTCCAACCGGTTTTTCTTAGCCATTTTGCGCTTTCTGCAAATTTCACTTTTTAGACAATTGTATTTCCTTTTGTCTTTCACTGAATTTTTATATTTCCTTCTTTCATCAGTTAAATTCATCATTAGAAAAATTACAGTTACCTAACTGGAGGGGGCTGGGTGAGATTGTTGATGGCTACTTTTCGCTTGCCGTCTGATGCAGTTCCATGTATTTTCTTTAGGTGTAACCTTATTATTTGGCGGGTCAGTTGAGGTGCGATAGGTTAGACGAGGACCAGTTTGGCTTTAGGAAAAGTAAAGGCAATATACAGTCAATTCTGACGTTGCGATTGATAATGGAAGCAAGATGGAAGAAAAATCAACTCACGTTCAAAGGACTTCTCGACCTGGAAAAAGCGCTCTACAATATAAATTGGTGCAGTATTTTCGAAATTCTCAGAAATGTAGGGGTAAGCTACAGGGGAAAACCGGTAACATACAATATGTATAAGAGCCAAAAGAGAATAATAAGAGTGGACGACCAAGAACGAAGTGCTCGAAGTAAAAAGATTGTAAGGCAGAGATGTAGTCCTTCTCTCCTGATGTTGAATCTATACGTCGAAGGAGCAATAACGGAAATAAAAGGAAGCTTCAAGATTGGAATTAAAATTCAAGGTGAAAGCATATAAATGATAAGATACGCTGATGACATTGCTATCCTAAGTGAAACTGAAGAATAATTACATGATCTGTTGAATGGAATGAACAGTCTAATGAGTGCAGAATATGAACTGAGAGTAAATCGAAGAAAGACGAAAGTAATGATAACTAGCAGAAATGACAACAGCGAGAAACTTAATAACAGGATTCATGGGCACGAAATAGACGAAGGTAAAGAATTCTACTACCCAGGCAGGAAAATACCCAATGACGGACGGAGCAAGGAGGGCTTCAAAAGCAGACTAGTTGTGGTAAAAAGGGCATTCGTGGCCAAGAGAAGTCTACTAGTATCAAACATAAACCTTAACTTCAGGAAGAGATTTCTGAGAATGTGCGTTTGGCGCACAGCATTGTGTGGTCGTGAAATATGCACTGTGAGAAAACCGGAACAGAATACAATCTAAGCATATGAGGTGTGGTGCTACAGACGAATGTTGAAATTTAGGTGGATTTATGAGGTAAGAAAGGAGGAAGCTCTGCGTAGAATCGGAGAGGTAAGGAATATTTGGAAAACACGGACAAGAAAAGGGAAAGGATGATAAGACATCTGTTAAAGCATTATGGAATGACTTCCATGGTACTAGAGGCAGCTGTAGAGGGCAAGTACTGGAAAGGAGGACAGAGATTGGAATACATCTCTAGTCCACGTCGGTTCATTTTCATTTCAGTCACTGCTCTGACGCAGTTTGATATAGCTACAAATGGCGCACCATTCCTGGTAGACACGGTGTGGATATTCCGTCACACCTGCACGTCGAACTGTCGTATGGCAATGATTCCGTGCAACTGACTGACACTTACACACCCCTTCGCTGCTCTGACATGCGTTAGCCTTGGACGATCACGTAACAGCCAGGTACAAGTCTACACCTCCCGTGCGACCCACGATCTATTTCAATGGGAAATATACAATATGTACAAGAGCTCAGAGGCAGCAATAGGAATGCAAGTAAAGAACGAAGTACTCGCATTACAAGGGTGTAAGATAGAGATGTACTCTTTCGCCCCTACCGTTCAGTCTGTACATCGAAGCAGTAACGGCGGATATAAGAAGAAGGTTCAAGAGTGAGATTAAGATTCAAGGCCAAAAGATGTCAGTGATAAGATTCGCTGACGACATTGTCATCCTCTGCGAAAGTGAAGAAAAATTACAGAATCTGCTGAACTGAGTGAAATCTCTGAGTACAGAATATGGATTGCGAGTAAATGGAAGAAAGTAATGTGCCTAAGTAGGAAAATAACCAATGACGGAAGGAGCAAGGAGGACATAAAAAAGCAGACTAGCGCGGGCAAGAAGAGCATTCCTGGCCGGAAGAAGTGTATTAGCGTCAAAAGTAGCTTCAATTTGACGAAGAAATTTCTGAGAATTTACGTTTGGTGCGTAGTAACGTATGGTAGTGACAAAAAGACTGTGGGGAAACCGGGAAAGTAGAGAATAGAAGCATTTGAGATATGGTGCTACAGAAGAATGTTAAAAATTAGGTAGACAGATAAGATAACGAAGGAGGAGGTCCTACAAGGAATCAGCGAGGAAAGGAATACGTGGAAAGCACTGACAATAAGAAGGGTCACGATGGCAGGACATCAGTGAATAGCTTCCATAGTACTAGAGGGCCCTGTAGAGGGTGGAAACTGTGGAGGAAAACAGAGATTGGAATACATCCAGCAAATAGTTGTGGACCTGGGTTGCAAGCGCTGTTCACATATGAAGAGATTACCACGGGAGGGGAATTCGTGGCGGGCCGCATCAAACCAGTCATATTAGTGATGACTCAAACAACACGGAGCAGCTAACATTTTGTCTGGTGAAAGTTGCTCGAAGTCAATGAAAAGGTTATGGTAGATCATATCGATGGTTTGTCCCCTTATGACTGCCCTCCAGGTATGGACTCTATTCAGGGAAAAACTACTCAAAGCAGGATGGACATGAATGTCAAGACGGAAAGTAAGTGCGTTTTTTGTACATAAGGAAATTCTCTTACACCATCTTGATCCGATACTTTCCCCAAGCCCTCGTATCAAAAACTCAGGAAACGTCTTCTTGGAAATAATGAAGGTGAAGAATAATCCGCACAGAGAGAAATAATGTATCACATCATAGATTAATAAGAGCTGTATTCAATGTTATCAGACTAGGAAAATGGTTTCCTTGAATCTTTCATTTTCCTTCAAAAACAAACCGAAAAACCGCTGTTGTGTGATCCGTTAATAGAATTGGACGTCTCATCACTTTCAGTCAGGTTGCAGTAAAATCGTCGTAATAATGACGAAAGTCAAGTTTATAACAGATTGGCATGAATTTCGGTCAGTCCTAAAAGAAAATAATGAAGTTGTAAAACCAGGAAAAGGGAGTTAAAGATGTACGACAACATTAAATACTTATTAGAAATATATAGTAATTCGTTCAGCTGCTGACGGGCGTTGATATATATCAACTGGGACAGGTGAAAATGTGTGCCCCGACCGGGACTCCAACCCGGGATCTCCGTGTATCTAAGCCACCGAGGGCACAGAGGGTAGTGCGACTGCAGGGACTATTTCGCGCGCGCCTCCCGCGAGACCCACATTCTCACCTTGTATGTCCACACACTACATTCGTAGTGTCCCTACCCAACACACTCATTACTCGTGGAAGACATTCTTTATATATGTACTAAGATGGTATCTGTTCTCTCGGACATGTCCGAAAGAACAGATACCGTCTTAGTATATACATATAGTTAAGGCTCACCTGCCACTTGACCATCTTCTTCTGTGCGAATGCACAAAGAGTCCCCGAACTCTTACGGGAATCGGCAACGCGCCGCGAGTAATGAGTATAATGGGCGGGGGCACTACGAATGTAGTGCGGGACAATACGTCGAGAATGTGGGTTTCGCGGGAGGTGTGCCCGAGATAAATCCCTGCAGTCGCACTATCCTCTGTGTCCTCGGTGGTTCAGATGGATACAGCGTCTGCCGTGTAAGCAGGAGATCCCGGGTTCGCGTCCAGGTCGGGGCACACATTTTCATCTGTCCCCGTTGACATATGTCAACGCCTCTAAGCAGCTAAGGGTGTTCATTTCATTGTGAAGAAAAGTTCGGGTAATATGTGTGCATCCGCACAGAGGAAATATTAAATACTAGTTGCGATCAAGAGACGGGACCTACTGAGAAGCATCACAGAAGGGGTCATAGAATAGATTAGAGTGAGGAAAGGAACTGCAAAGATATGTAACGCAATAAAACAAGTCTTATCCATGCCCATCCGAAGCCTCAGAGGCGGCTGCGAGCAGAATACTGAGCTTGTGGGTGAGTGATAAGTCGTCAGCGGGCGCGAACTAACCGGGAATAGACAGACGGGGCGAAAAATTGTAAATAATCTGAATAAGAATTTTGAGAGACGTCCTTAGATCAGAGATATATTGATGAAAGTGCAGTAAAATGACTATTGAAATATGACAGGAATCCTATGGCTATACTGTGGTCAATCAAGTTGGAGAATATATTGTAATGCTTCAAATCAGTTTGGCTATTTAGTATACATTCTGAATGGCAGTTTCTTTTATACAGAATCTCAGTCTCATTCCAAAATATTTGGTCTTTGAACTGGTGACATAAAATTTTCAAGGTATTGCACGAATTAGTGCGAGTATGAATTACTTCCGTAAACTGGTGCTTAACGCTGACCTGTAAAACGTCAAATTCACGTCCTTTCGGAACCTAATCTCGAAACTCCTATCAGCCTGTCCTATGTACTGAGTCGTGCAGGTAATACTGCTAATTCAATATAAGCTGGTAGAAGAAAATTTGGGATTTATGTTGGTCTCGCTATGTCTGTACATTTCTCCTGCATTATTAGGAATCAGAAACGCTGGAGCTATATGCCTCCTTTTTAAGGAAGAACCAATACTATAAGAAATCTCGTCGAGGTGCGTTGATTTAAGAAAACTGGCTTCATGTTTGTCCTGATCGTCGCTACTTGTCATGTGATAGAATGACTATTGTAGAAAGGGGGCCATGTTGACAAAGTTAGATTCATATCCTTTGCTGTAAATAATGTACTGGGTAGTGAGATATACTTTTCCGAAAGTTTCTATACGTACAGTAACCTGATAAATTCTGTAGAGTAGACATCGGAATGACGTTATTTTACGCGTCATAATCTCTTTTATCATCGGCTTCATATTCTTCTTGAACCATAACAGCGTTACATGAGCATGTAATGTAGACAAACATGACATATGTTGTAACAAGGATATACTGGCAAATTTAGAGTGGCTATAGTAGTCTTGAGAATATCTTGAAAAGTCACTCAACGTCGCAGCATCGCGGAAAACGACTGCTAAAAGTTCACCACTCCAGTGGCAAATATGCTTTTTAATGGTGACCCCGCTGGTGTAACTCCTCTCTGTGGTAACTACAGCGTTGTTGTTGCAGACGTAGACGCTATATCGGATGTCCGCCTTGTGACGTAATAATGTGGAGGCATGTGAAGTCATACACGAGTAAGCAGGAAGAGAAAAGAAGATTGAATTTTTGTGTGTATAACATGATTTTAATTCATATATTCTGGATATTTTGCTTAGTAAGTGAACAGTAGAGGTAGTACCACAATCTTAAAGTTGTGAGAAGCTGAAATTACACCCGATAGTTGAAATACACTGAGCATTAAGGAATGCTCTTTATTGAAATAAGAGAAAATGGAAATCTTCAAGTTTTGTTGTGCTCTCGGCCTCAGTTGCGCATAATATTACGCGATGCCGATAATTGTTACTTTGAGACCGCCTACCCAGTAGAAAACATTTACAAAAGAAGTATAAACAGGAAATGATGAAACCAACAGCATGAAATGTAGAAACATACATCTACATTTGGACTGAGAAACATCAACACAAATTTCACCTACTTTTAGAAAACCCGACAGAGGCAGAACTACACGATAAGGGAAAACTTCTCCTGGGAAAGGCGTTGAAACACTGCAGAAACAGTAGGTTAAAGTACCACCACGTAGAAAACCTCATAACAAAAACCGAATGGTTCGTTACACCTGAGGAACAACAAAGTAATTGTGAAATAAGTGTAGAGATATCAAGAGAAATAGTAAAAAAAGTGAAATGGAGCGTAATAATACATACACGGCAGAGAAATAAAAAGAACAACCACACAGAAGGGAGAAATGTTGAAACAAAAGTTAATACCCAATAAAATCACAAAAACGACAGCAGACAAGGGAAATGTAATCGCATTTATAGACAAAGAAAAATGAGGCACAGGAACCAAATGACAAGACCATATAAAAACAAAATGAGACCCAACTAAACGATTTCAGGCAAATCTGAACCAAACACTTAAAAACTTGAACAGACACTCAATAATAACCAAAAACACTACAAAACACAGGAGAAACCGCAAGCTACAACGCTCGTCAGATAATCAACAATACACAACAGCATACACTAATGACAGTAGCTATAATTTTCAGGAAAGCCCCAACAAACGACATGGCCAAACATCTGCAAAGACTATGAAACAGGAAACAACACAATAGTGATAGGCACAGGAGACCTAATAGAACATATACAGAGTGTAAAGATAGCTCACACGACGCCACTGATTTACTTCGACACACAATACATGTACACCTCCATAACTGCCACATATACAATATATCATGGAACAAATTCTCATATCCCACAGCAACCTCACCAGAAAAGCAAAAACTGAAATAACTAGTATGCTCAATTGATGCTGTGCAAAACTACTTCCCGCTTGTGGATGAATATTATCTGCAAAGTGATGGACTACCCATGGCACCCCCAATGTCAGAAACATCAGCCAACGTTTTTATCAGTCACTTAGAGAACCAGATATTTGAAAAGACAGCTGCTGATGAACGATTCAAAATGACTGTCACTCGTAAAAAGTGAAATGAGCGTATGGCATCGTTGGCTGGGAGGACCCATCTGAGGAAGTTCGGCCGCCAACTGCAAGTCTTATTTCAGTCGACGCCACATTGGGCGACTCGAGCGCCAGTGATGATGATGAAATGATGATGAGGACAACACAACACCCAGTCCTCGAGCGGAGGAAAGCTCCAACCGACCGGGAATCAAACCCGCACCTGCTGCACGGGAAGCACGCACGTTACCACCCAGCTAAGCAAGCGGCCATTCTCACTGATATGCATTAGCAACACGTGTTACTGTGATCCTTTTGGAGCTCAAATGTAAATCCCTGGAGGGAACGTGGCGTTCTTTTCGAGAAATATTACTGAGAATTTAGAGAGCCGGCATTTGTGGCCGACTGACGAACGATTCTGGTGCCACCAGCATACATTACGGTTAAGGACCACGAAGATAAGATTCGAGAAATTGGGGATCATACATAGGCATATAGATAGTCGTTTATCCTTCGCTGTATTTGCGAATGGAGCAGGAAAGGGAAACACTACTAGTGGTACAGGGTACCCTCCGCCACGCACCGTGCAGTAGATATAGATGCAGATACTGGTACATAAACTCGTATGTCGATGACATTATTTGTCTGATGGATGGACCAAATGACAAAATAGATGAACTCCAAGATCAACAAAGCACGTCAGAACATAATGCTCTTCACTGAAAAAGGACAAGATCACATAAATTTTCTTGACATAATTATAGCAAAAAAAAAAAAAAAAAAAAAACGAAGCAAACATTCCCTGAACATTTTATGAAAACCATTGAGCACAGACACAATAACAGTTTCAACATTTAATCATCCCCACAACCAGAAGCGAAAGAAATACATGTTATATAGGATTAACAGGATTCCGCTCAAGAGGATAATTATAAAAAGAAATGAGTACAATAATGCAAAGAGCTAGGAACAATGTGTATGACACGCATGTGGCATACAAGATCAAACAAAACAGAGTAATGCATCTAAATATCCACCTTGGCATCAATTGTTGCATCCCTCTATAAAGCATGATTCACTCTACCCAAGTGGATAATGGTCATACTGGCAACATTGTTTATTGACCAGCCAGCATTAATTACTCTATAAGATAATCTAGCACAAAAAATAATAATGAGACACTGTGGATATGTATTCGTCTGCAATATTCAGCTGGTACCATTTGGCTGCATTTACAGATTCCTGTGTATCCCAGTACTATCTGTGTGTATGGCGAATCTCTTGGTGATGCTTGCCACCACCGCGAAAGACATTCTTCGGGTGCATCACGGCAGCAATGGGTCGTAGTATTGTTGGAAGTCCATAATAGAACACAAAACCGATCCATGTTACTCTTATGTCATACACTCCAATAGCGAAGTGCTAATACATGAGGTACTAGAGTAGGGAGTGGTAAACTATTGCAAATCCATAGTTATGAGTACCTGCAACTTCAAACAATAAGTGGTGTCCATTCAAAATTTATAACTTCATAGTACTTGGGAAGTGGGTCATTGTCATCTTAAAGATATTCCACATGCCATGGTTAACACTGACGTATTTCAGATTAAGTATTGTACTTGTGCTTATCGTAATGTTATGTAAGTCATGTCACGGACACGGGTGGGAGAAAAGGAGCTACGAGGGACACAAAGGTGAAATGCAGAATAACAGATAAAGGCGAAGAGAAACATAATATACGAACCAGAATAGACAGAGAATAAAAGTCGTGGCGGTGAAGTGGAGGGAGAGCAAGGGAAGAAGGGATGCGAAATGTGGCCTGACGCTTGATTGTTTTGAGAATGGAAGTACCGGGCAAACAGGGCTTCAACACCATTCGTGACACCCACAAATCTTAAACACACTTTATTACAATGATCAACGTTCTTAAGAAATATATGGAACTTAGTAATACAATGAAAAATGTTATCTGAAGTCAAGCATCGTATGTTTCAATTCCGACGCTACCGGCTAATCACAACGCTTGATATGCTAGAGTGGTCAAGGATCTGAGACACTGCCTCATTAAAAAAAAGACGTAAAAAAACGTCAAAGTGAGTATGATAACAACTGAGCAAACGTACACCTCAAATACTGCTATCAGTTCTCTTTAAACACAATTAAATTTAAATAGAATCCACTAAAATTCCCTGTCATTTCTAGTACAGCGTCTATGTTGGGAACAGTGAGCAGCCCCCCTCAAGATAATTACCAATAAATTCCAACGGTGCAAGAGGACACGCTCCAAAATTTGACAACAAAGTGTCTGACAGACACTATGTGATCTAAAGTATCCGGACGCCTGGCTCAAAATGATTTACAAGTTCGTGGACCCCTCCATAGGTAATGCTAGAATTCAATATGGTGTTGCCGCACGCTTAGCCTTGATGACAGCTTCCACTCTCGCAGGAATACGTTCGGTCGGGAGCTGGAAGGATCCTGAATGAATGGCAGCCCATTCTTCACGGAGTGCTGCACTGGGGAAAGGTATCGATGTCTGTCGGTGAGGCCTCGCACGAAGTCGGCGTTACAAAACATCCCAAAGGTGCTCTATACGATTCATATCAGGACTTTGTGCAGACGAGTCCATTACAGGGATGTTATTATCGCATACACACTCCGCCACAGGCCGTGTTTTATGAACAGGTGCTTAATCTTGTTGAAAGATACAATCGCCATCCCCGAATTGCTCTTCAACTGTGGGAAGTAAGGAGGTGCTTAATACATCAATGTAGGCCTGTGCTGTGATAGTGCCACGCAAAACAAGGGGTGCAAGCCCCCTCCATGAAAACCACGACCTCATCATTACACCACCGCCTCCAGATTTTCTGTTGGCACTACACACGCCGGCAGATGACGTTCACCGGACATTCGCCATACCCACACCCTGCCATCGGATCGCCACAATGTCTACCGTGATTCGACAATCCACACAACGTTTTTCCACTGTTCAAAATCGTCCAATGTTTATGCTCCTTACACTAAGCGAGGCGTCGTTTGGCCTTTACCGGCGTGATGTGGCGTTTATGAGCAGCCGTTCGACTATGAAATACAAGTTTTCACACCTCCCGCCTAAGCTGATGCATTTTAGAATTACTGTGTGATGGTCAGGGCAGATGTCTGCCTATTACTCATTACGACCATCTTCAACTGTCGGCGGTCTCTGTCAGTCAACAGACGAGGTCGCCCTGTACGCTTTTGTGCTGTTCGTGTCCCTTCACGTTTCCACTTCACTATCACATTTGAAACAGAGGACCCAGGGATGTTTAGGAGTGTGGAAATCTCGCGTGCAGACGTTTGATACCCAATCATCTGACCACGTTCAAAGCCCGTGAGTTCCGCGGAGCTCCCCATTCCTCTCTCACGATGTGTAATGACTACTGACGTCGCTGAAATGCAGTATATGACAGTAGGTGGCAGCACAAGGCGTCTAATATGAAAAACTTATTTTTTTTTTGGGATGTCCGGGAATTTTGATCACATCGTGTATAACGAAAGCAAATGCTTTCATATTGAGCAAACAACAATTTGATTGCGTTTTTCTATATAGTAATACACAATGAAGACGGTGTTTTACTCTATTAAAAGTATTGCACAAATGTGGCTTAACACCATCAAGAATGCACGAGAACTGAAAGCTTAACACTTGATTCTGAACCAATGACATGAACACTCCGTTGAACTAGAGGACATAGGCCGAATTGGAGTAAAATTCCAGTCAACAATTAAATAACCAGCGGACAGGCGTTCAAGCAACAAAAAAGTAAATAAATCACTAAAAATCAAGTTCTTTAATAAGTGAGTAAATAAAAACACCCTTTTCCGTATAAACAATCTTAAGGCTTGCTGCACCTCGAATTACTGTGCCAAATTTTTTCGAAATTTATGGTAAGCTGTTATGGGACCAAACTGCTGAGTTTACCGGTCCCTAAGGTTACACACTTTTTAACCTATGTTAAACTAACTGACTCTAAGGACGACACACCACACACACCCATGCCGGAGGGAGGACTCGAACCTCCGACCGGGGGGGGGGGGGGGCGGAGCGTGACAAGACGCCTGAGACCGCGCGTCTAACCCACGCGGCTACTGTGCCAAGAAAACGCCAGCTCCCTTCAACTCACCAGAACCAAGAAACACAAAAACACGAGCGTAAGGGTGGGGGGGGAAGGCATTGCACAAATGTTTTAAGAACCACAAAATTTAAAAGAGACCAGTTCCAAAAGGAGCACTGTTAGAAAAATCAGAAATACTAAGGAGAGCTGACTGCACATAGTTAAAGTATGTACGACATTCTTGCCAGGCCCCAGAAAATCAGTTCTACACCAATCAGCAACACGAGGAGCAGAATACACATCACTGTCGGTTACAACCACTAAAGAGACTGAAAGAACCGGTCGCACAGAAAACTTCCTTGCATCAAGACCACGACGTGCAATACAGTGACGTTAATTACCGGGAAAGTTCCAAAACATGTCCAACTCTGGCAAGATTCTGGGAAACACAAGTTGACGTCGGTGGGAGTGAGACCACTCTGCCAGCCTCTGTCCACAGCAACGCTGCTTCGGCGATAAACGCTTACTACTTGCGGCCTGTCCCAATCTGACCCGTCCAAGCCGCCACGGCCAGCAAGCCTCGCCTTTACCAGGACGGACTGAGACGACGAAACCACGGATCGAGAACGTGTGGCCACTCGAGCCGTATCGACTCCAATCCCGGCTCTGCTCCTCAATCTACCTCACATTGGCTACCAGCGGGCATTGCTTTAAAGCATCGGGGAAAGTTGGATATTTGTGCCAGGCCGGGATTCGAACCCTGATCTCCTCCTTACATTGAGCTATCCTGTCACAGTGGTCATTGAAACTGCGCCGACTACGTTGGTACGTCTCCCGTCAGACCCAGAAACTCAACTTAATCACACAATAATAATACAGTGCTCCCTTCCCTATATTAATAGCATTTCAACAATTCCCGTAAGAGTTGGAGAGTGGTGTGCATCCGCACTGAACAAATCATTGGCAGACCTCACCTTAATATATATACAAGGGTGCGTCAAATGAAAACTTTAAATTTGTAATAAATCGAAATTTCACGCCGTTATCCTGTAAGTTGATAAGCGTGCTACAAACAGCGTGCAGAATGGACTGTAGGTGGCAGCATAGTGCAGAAGCACACATACCGCAGCAGTATCAGTATAAAGATTGCCGCCCCACTTGCGACATGCACCAAGGAAGAACGGCGTTCTGTTATTCGGTTTTTACGTAGTGAAGGTGTGAAACCTATTGAAATTCATCGAAAAATGAAGATTCAGTACGGTGATGCATGTTTGTCACAGCAACAAGTCTAAGAATGGAGTAGGAAGTTGGCAAATGGTGTGACTACAGTGGAAGATGCTCCTAGTCCCAGTCAGGCACAACGAATTGTGGCTACACAGAAAATTGCAGCAGTTGAAGCCGTTGCGAAGGAAAACCGCCGAGTGACACTGAATGACATTTCAGCGTGTTTACAGATTAGTCATGGGTCAGCACACCACATGATGTGCTCCAGTTTCACAAAGTGTCTGCAAGATGAGTGCCACGGCAGCTGACTCATGATATGAGAGAAAAACGTGTTGACGCTTGTGAAGAACTTCTTCGGCGCTTTGAACGAGAAGGTGATGTCTTCCTTGCAAGAATCGTTACTGGGGACGAAACCTGGGTTCACTTCCACCAAGCGGAAACAAAGAGAACGAACAAGGAATGGCGCCATTCCTCATCACCAAAACCAAAGAAGTTTCGAACAGAACCATCAACAGGGAAGGTTATGCTGACTCTCTTTTGGGACGAGAAAGGCGTCATTTTGGAGACTTACATGCCTAGAGGGACCACTATCACCAGTGCATCATACTCAGATCTCCTAAAAAATCATCTGCGGCCTGTAATCAAATCAAAGCGACGTGGATTGCTGTCAGCAGGTATCCCTTTGCAACGTGAGAATGGCCCCACACTGCCCGTTCAACAGTTGCAACAATCACAGAGCAGCATTTTGAGTGTCTTCCTCATCCACCATACTCACCAGACCTTGCCCCAAGTGATTTCCATATGTATGGTCCACTCAAAGACGCAATGGGAAGAGAGAAGTTCCGTTCTGATGAAGAGGTACACCCCGCGATGCATGAGTGGTTGCGCGGTCTACCAAAAGAACTTTTTTCTAAAGGAATTTAAGCGCTGGAGGACTTGTATTGAGCGTGGGGGAGATTATGTTGAAAAGTGATACAGCTTTGTACCACTTCTGCACAATAAATAATATTGAAAATAATATTTAAGGTTTTCATTTGACTCACCCTCATACATAACACAAGTCTGCGACATAAAAATTGTTTCAAAATTATTAAGTGATTTTGATAGTGTTTTCAACGTTGATTTCGGGAAAAATACTGAAAAAATTCCATCACGTACAGTTATTTCACAAACTGCTTGTCTAGTTTTAGCTTTTTCCGATATTTCAGCACTCTAGTGATTTTGACTTTTGGTTTTTAAGATCTCCATAAACTGTTATTTAACCGTTTTTATACTAGATATTCGTAAAATAAAGAGTAATTAGGAGAAACCAGCAGTATTATCATGTCAGTGCCTGTCTGTCGCGCTGCCCCTTCTCTCAAGAAGGTGACCTGGTGTTTTGCAGTGATATTCCTGGACATATGGCACGTTTCAAAATAGAATATGGTCCTGATGATTGGAGACTTTTTATTGATTCTCCAAAAAGAAGCCTTTAAGCAGTATTTCTACACAGTGGCAATATGTATGCTTCTACATCTGTTGGGCACTCTGTTTCCTTAAAAGAATGTCACGGAAATCTTGAACTGGTTTTAAGCAAACTCTGCTTTTAAGACCACAAATGGACACAATGTGGTGATTTAAAAGTGATTTCAATGCTGCTTGGTCAACAAAGTGGCTGTACAGAATTCCCTTGGTTTCTCTGTGAATGGGACATTAGGGACAGAAAGCAATATTATATAAAAAAGCTTGGCCCTTGAGATGGGTAGGGTTAAAAATGTTGAGAGGAAGAACTTTGTGGATCCCAAAATGGTGTTACTTCCAACACTTCACATTAAGTTGGGGCTGATGAAACAATTTGTTAAGGCATTGCCAAAAGAAGGGGAATGTTTCAGATATCTTTGTGGACAGTTTCCTGGTTTTTCCGAGGCAAAGCTAAAGGAAGGAGTCTTTGTCGGACGAGAGACTGGAAAACTAATGACAGATCTCAACTTTGTGGACAAAATGGAAACAAAAGAAAAGGCAGTATGGACTCTTTTAAATTAGTTTTTACCGGTTTCCTAGGAAACAAAGGAGATACAAACTACAAGACAATCGTCGCAGACATGCTCGACAACTTTAAGAAGCTGTGCTGTAACATGAGAATTAAAGTTCAATTTCTCCACTCACATCTTGACTACTTCAAAAAATGGTTCAAATGGCTCTGAGCACTATGGGACTAAACATCTGTGGTCATCAGTCCCATAGAACTTAGAATTACTTAAACCTAACTAACCTAAGGACATCACACACATTCATGCCCGAGGCAGGATTCGAACCTGCGACCGTAGCAGACGCGCGGTTCCGGACTGAGCACCTAGAACCGCTAGACCACCGCGGCCGGCTTGACTACTTCCCTGCAAACCTTGGTGATGTACGTGGAGAGCTGGGCGAAACATTCTACTAAGACATTGAAGAAATGGAAAGAAGACATCAAGGAAGATGGTACATCAACGTGATAGCGGACTACTGCTGGATGATAAAAAGAGATGATCCTCAACGAGTCCACAGCCGGAAAAGCAACAAAAGAAGCTTCGACAGAAATCGAAAGCATTATTAGGACTTACCAGCTTAAAGAGAAATGGAACTGTATTGGAAATGTAGTTAGAACGTGATTTATAAATAAAATAAAATTTTATAACGTTGGAAAAAATGGGATAAATTTCTTAAACTTTGTTATTATACCCAAAAATACTCCCTTTTATGTGAGAAAACACGACGCGATGGAAAAAAAATGGATTGCATATTTGAAATGAGCGCTGAAAAGTACATTGTGGTGTCACCGCCAGACACCACACTTGCTAGGTGGTAGCCTTTAAATCGGCCGCGGTCCATTAGTATACGTCGGACACGCGTGTCGCCACTATCAGTGATTGCAGACCGAGCGCCGCCACACGGCAGGTCTAGAGAGACTTCCTAGCACTCGCCCAGTTGTACAACCGACTTTGCTAGCGATGGTTCACTGACAAATTACGCTCTCATTTGCCGAGATGATAGTTAGCATAGCCTTCAGCTACGTCATTGGCTACGACCTAGCAAGGCGCCATTACCAGTTACTATTGATTGTAATACATGTACCATCAAGAGCGATGTTCACCAATTATGGATTAAAGTTAAGTATTCCAGAAGCTACGTACCTTTTTTGCTAGTCTCAATACCTTGTCCTGTTCCAGACCTCACGCCAGCCTGCGTGAGCTTAAACGCATGCCTTTCGACTTCCTGTCATAGTGGATTGGATATCTTGCCAGTCCACAACAGTTGGTGACGAGAATTCTGCGTTCGTAACTATATTGCCCTGATTTACTTGTGTAATGGCATCGCCACAATCTCCAGATGTACTGTCCGAATTTTATCGCTTGCAGAATCAGCAGCGGCAGGCCTTACTGGATGCCCTTGGACAGCTCGTCCAGGGTTAATGTGCAATGCAAAACGATGCGGCAGCCGCCGCTCCACCGCTACCGCAGCCACACCACGCTGTGGCATTAACTTTTCGTCCTTTTGATGCGGCACTGGAAAGCTGGACGGAGTGGTCACGCCAATTTGGATTCCATCTCGCCGCCTACATAATTCAAGGTAACGAGCGGCAGCCTTTTTTGTTAGCTTCCGTAGGCGTCCAGACGTACCGTGTGATAGTGAAATTATTTCCCCGACGCGACGTAGCAACACTGTCCTACGATGAAATTTTGTCGGCAGGTCAGACTAATAGGGAGTGGGTTGCCACCTTGCAAGGCCTTACTAGGGATTGTGCTTTTGAGTGTCAATGTGGACTCCCTTATTCAGATACTATGGTCCGTGATGCAACTGCACAGAATGTTTCTGATGTTCGTATACGGGAACAGATTTTGAAACTAGTCAGTCCCTCACTTCAACAAGTGATGGACATATTGGATCGACAGGACACACTTAACTTTGCTCAGGAATCATTTGAAACTTCCCCAGCCGTGTGTCACATTAACCAGCCCGCCGGGTGAGCTGCACGGAGCAGTAAACAGCCCTCGCGCCCGGCCGCGCAATGGCCGCCTGGCTCTCAGCCACGTGTGCCGTGCAGGCAAGCAAATGCAGTGATAAAATCATGCCCGCAGTGTGCTACTAAACATTCGCGTGAGAATTGCCCGTCACGCCAGGCTATTTGCTTTTTCTGTAATAAAAAAGGACATGTTCAGAGTGTTTGCCAGGAAAAGCTTCGATCGGACACTAGCAACCATTCCAGGCCCTTTGATTCGCGCCGGAATCGAACCAAGAATACTCAGGCTCGTGAACCTTCGCCCATGGACATTCATGTAGTTCATTCCACTCCGCCCAGTGCTACTCTCTCTAACAGTGACTGTGTTCGTCCCACAAATAGTGTGCGTCGTCATCGCCTGAAATCTCGTCAAGTCGCAAGTGATTTTGTACCAGTCTCATTTCACGTTGCATGAGACAGTCGCTCTTGTCGTCAGGACAATAAACTTTTTGTCGACTTGGACATTAACGGCAAAGTGATACCATTCCATCTCGATACCGGAGCTGCAGTTTCACTGATCAATCAGGACACATACAAACAGCTGGGCACACCTCCGTTGCGTGCCGCAAATGTTAAGTAGTTATTCAGGACAAGCTATTCCTGTGTTAGGACAGTGCAGCCTTCTTGCAACATACAAGGGACAAACAAAACTTGTGTCATTTTACGTCCTTCATTCTTCTTCTGCAGTGAACTTGTTTGGTTTAGATTTATTTCAGTTGTTTAACTTGTCTATAGTCAATCATTTCCTATCAGTGAACCAGACTGTGCCTTCAGACAGTGTTTCTCGTCTATGTGAAGAGTTTGCAGACATTTTTGCACCGGGCCTTGGTTGCGCTAAGAACTATAATGCACATTGGGAACTGAAAGTAACCGTGCAACCGAAATTTAACAGAGCGCGCAATGTTCCCCACGAATTGCGTGATGAGGTCGCAAGAACGTTAAACGATTTGGAATCACATGGTGTGATTGAACGTGTGCAGGCTTCTCTCTGGGCGTCACCCTTAGTAATTTTGCCAAAACCTTCCGGAAAATTGAGACTTTGTGTGGACTTCAAGGCAACAGTGATTCCCCAACTAGTGACTGCAACTTTTCCTTTGCCCCGCCCGGAAGATCTTTTAGACAAACTGTACCCGGGTAAATATTTTTCGTAGTTGGACCTAGCAGATGCGTACTTGCAAATACCGGTGGACGAAGACTCCCAGCGCGTTTTGGTGGTTAACACGCATCTTGGTTTGTATCGATTCAAACGACTGCCATTCGGGTGTGCATCCGCCCCTGTATTGTTTCAGCAATATTTGCAAACGCTTTGTGCGTCGGTCCCTACTGCAGCAAACTATCTGGACGATATTGTGATCTCCGGAAAGACGGAAGAAGAACATTTAGCCAATCTCAGAACATTATTTCCGGTCTTGCGACAAAATGGTCTTCGCTTGCGGAAGGACAAATGTGTGTTTTCTGCTCGTGACTTACCCTATCTGGGACATGTACTCAATGCCCAAAGCATACATCCTAGTCCCAAGCACCTCCGTGCCATACAAGACTTGCCTTCGCCGCAGAATTTGAAGCAGCTACAGAGTGTGCTGGGAAAAAGCAATTATTATCATCGCTATGTGCGCCACGCCTCTTCCATTTCAGCTCCGCTTCATCGCTTACGCCGTAAAGGTGTTCCG
The DNA here is from genome assembly GCF_023898315.1 of Schistocerca nitens. NCBI lineage: Eukaryota > Metazoa > Arthropoda > Insecta > Orthoptera > Acrididae > Schistocerca > Schistocerca nitens. The sequence goes on along the minus strand of NC_064620.1, from coordinate 28,411,520 downwards.
TTCGTCTGGACGACGGAATGCGAACGCGCCTTTCGCCAGTTGAAATCCGCGTTGCTTTCCAATACTTGCGTTACGCCATTCGATCCCCTTGATGGTGGATGCCTCCGATTTCGGGATCGGTGCTGTGCTTGCGCACAAAGATGGATCGCATGGTCGCCCTATTGCCTTTGCGTCCAAATTGCTCTCGTCTGCGCAAAGCAATTACTCACAGATCGAGAAAGAAGCTTTGGCTCTCGTATTTGGTGTTACTAAGTTTCATGATTTCTTGTATGGTCGTCACTTTACCATCATCATAGACCACAAACCTTTGACATCGCTTTTTCATCCGAACAAGCCTGTACCTTCGCGTACAGCGCAGAAATTCATTCGCTGGTCTATTTTCCTCTCGCAGTATCGCTACGATATCTTGTATCGGTCCACTGCTAAGCACGGAAACGCCGATGCGTTGTCCCGTTTGCCTGTTGCTGAGGATAGAGCATTCGATTCCTCCGAACTTGCTTGCATGTTCATTGATGTGGAAACCGATGACGTGGTCGAATCGTTTCCGATTGATTTTCGTCGTGTGGCTACAGCCACAGCTGCCGACCCTGTCCTTGCTACCGTTCTGCGTTTTGTTGCCACGCAATGGCCCTTGTCAAACTCTCGGATCGAGGATCCGTTGGATCGCCGATTTTTTGCTCACAAGGAGAGACTTTTTGTACGACGTGGTGTTTTGCTGTTGCGTTCTGATAATGATCAGTCCAGGGTCATGGTCCCACGTTCGTTACAGTCCTCTGTCTTACGGCTTCTCCACCAAGGACATTGGGGTATAGTGAGAACGAAACAACTTGCTCGTCAGCACCGTACTTGGTTCGGAATCGATGCTGCGTTTACGAATATGTGCTCTTCTTGCATGGCGTGTGCCGAATAACAGTCCGCACCACCGCGGAAATTCTTTGCATGGCCAAAAGCCACTTCCCCTTCGCAACGCTTACACATCGATTTTGCTGGTCCCTTCTGGAATGCTCGATGGTTGGTTGTGGTAGATTCATTCAGTAATTTTCCTTTTGTTGTCCGGATGTCTTCCACGACGTCATCTGCCACCATCCAAGCGTTATCTGCTATCTTTTGCATTGAAGGTCTTCCACAGACTATTGTTTCCGACAATAGCCCGCAATTCATGTCCGCAGAATTTCAGTCATTCTGCAAGGCCAATGCTGTTCAACATCTGACGTCCGCGCCGTTTTCGCCACAGTCAAACGGTTCCTGTGCAGCGGCAGACGCCTGCTTTTGTTCCAGGCGACGTTGTCTCCTATCGTAACTATCGAGGGTAACGGCGTTGGCTCGAAGGGCGCATTCTTCGCTGCCTCGGTCGCGCTATGTATTTGGTTTTGGGGGCCTCTGGTGAGGTGCGTCGGCATCTCAATCAGCGGCGCCTCTGTCGTCGCACGGGTTCTGCCGCTCCCCGTCTGCTTTCAGCGACGGTGCCGTCCGGTCAGCGCCCTGGGGACCCATCTACTGGATCGCCTCAGCCCAGGGTGTTACCGACGCTGCCTTCCATTTTGCCCCATGGCGACGCGCCGCCGCCGCCGCATGTTCTCCCGCCGACGACGCCCGCAGTGGACGCTTCGCTGCAACCGCCGGGCGCCTCCCTGGATCAGGCGCCGCCAAACGCTTCCCGTGTCCAATGACACCGCATGTTGACGTGCACCCTGGAGTAGGTTTTCAGGCGTTTCCTAGCTCCCCTTGGACCGAATGGGAGGGTGCGGGTGGCACACCCTCGCCTGTTGTTAGGCTCCCCACCTCGTCGCATACGTCAACATGGGGTCCTCCCCACGGCGGACGTAAGCCTTATAACACAACCGTACGCCGATTTGCGGGGGAGGAATGCATATTTGAAATGAGCGCTGAAAAGTACATTGTAGTGTCACCGCCAGGCACCACACTTGCTAGGTGGTAGCCTCTAAATCGGCCGCGGTCCGTTAGTATACGTCGGACACGCGTGTCGTCACTATCAGTGATTGCAGACCGACTGCCGCCACACGGCAGGTCTAGAGAGACTTCCTAGCACACGCCCCAGTTGTACCACTGACTTTGCTAGCGATGGTTCACTGACAAATTACGCTCTCATTTGCCGAGACGATAGTTAGCGTAGCCTTCAGCTACGTCATTTGCTATGACCTAGCAACGCGCCATTACCAGTTACTATTGATTGTAATACATGTACCATCAAGAGCGATGTTCACCAATTATGGCTCTGAGCACTATGGGACTCAACATCTTAGGTCATAAGTCCCCTAGAACTTAGAACTACTTAAACCTAACTAACCTAAGGACATCACACACACCCATGCCCGAGGCAGGATTCGAACCTGCGACCGTAGCAGTCCCGCGGTTCAGGACTGCAGTGCCAGAACCGCTAGGCCACCGCGGCCGGCCACCAATTATGGATTAAAGTTAAGTATTCCAGAAGCCACGTACCTTTTTTGCTAGTCTCAATACTTTGTCCTGTTCCAGACCTCACGCCAGCCTGCGTGCGTTTAAACGCGTCCCTTTCGGCTTCCTGTCATAGTGGATTGGCTGTCTTGCCAGTCCACAACATACATAAAAGTCAGTTATCAAATTTCAAACAACTTTCATTTTTTTTTCAGAGCTGTGTATTCCTTGTACCCGTTTCGTTAAAATTTCTAGGAATAGCTTTTAATTGTTTAATGTTTGATTAACTTGTCTGTTCATCTTTTGAGGTTACAGTCAAATTTCACTTTTTGTCCTTACGGACAAGCCGACAGTTTTTAAAATTATACCACACCGTATGCTTATTTTCAAAAAGGTGTTACCGAAAGTAACTTTTTCGTTAACTGCTCCCAGAGTTGGCCATTGAAATCTGCTTTAAAATGTTCAACTATTTTGTTTCCCCGCCAGTCTTAAGTGGTAATTTTGTGTAAAGTTTTCCTGTGTAATTTAAAAACATTTATGTTTTTAGTAACTTCTTCATTCCAAGGTCCTCTTAATAACACACCGAGCGAGGCAGCTCATTGGTCAGCAAACTGGACTCGCATTATGGGGGACGACGGTTTAAACCCACGTCCGGCAATCCAAATTTAGGTTTCCAGTGATTTCCCTAAATCGCTCAGGCTAATGACGGGATGGATCCTCTGAAACGGCACGGCCGATTTACTTCGCCTTCCTTGACACAATTTGAGCTTGTGCTCTGTCTCTAATGACATCGATGCCCAACGGGACGTTGAACACTTTCTCTTGGTAGCAGGAAACAATGAAACATGTGGTTTCATTTTTGTTAAACGAAGAAGATGATTTTATATTCTCGAACTTGTTTCGTTTCGTAATATTTGCCCCTCTTTCGTAGATCTGGCCCCTTGTGTTCAGCCAACATCATGAAGCGCGTAAGTCATATGAACTCGAGAGCAGTTTAATAACAGCAACTCAGCCGAGTCAGTGAAGTAAATTTTTAGACGCCATAGGTTAGGTTAGGTTAGTGGTGTTTAACGTCCCGTCGACAACGAGGTCATTAGAGACGGAGCGCAAGCTCGGGTTAGGGAAGGATGGGGAAGGAAATCGGCCGTGCCCTTTCAAAGGAATCATCCCGGCATTTGCCTGAAACGATTTAGGGAAATCACGGAAAACCTAAATCAGGATGGCCGGAGACGGGATTGAACCGTCGTCCTCCCGAATGCGAGTCCAGTGTGCTAACCACTGCGCCACCTCGCTCGGCTTAGACGCCATAGGCTAAGAACAATTTGTACTTCGGCAGCAAAGCAGTTTACTCTTACGCTTTTAAGAGAAACGTTCGTGTTTCAGTGGAGTTTATCACTGTGTTTTGTACCTAAATACCTTTAATTACTTTTCCCAAGTTCGAACAGTGGAACTTGTGGATCCTGGAGAGAATAAAAAGTGAAGCTAGAGGGCTGACATGCTTCCGCCCATAAATTTTCAGGGACAGTAGTTACCTGTTTATACAACGGAGAAGGCATTAAAAGTTTTCAGCTTTTTATACTTTCAAATAGATTGCCGTAGTCTCGAAACTCCGTCGCCGGTACTTCGCACGTCTGCCTGTCCCCACGTAGCGGATGTTAGCGCTGCTGGATGAAGCTTGAGCTCCACTCTCTCTCTCTCTCTCTCTCTCTCTCTCTCTCTATGCAGCAGTGGCGCACACCTGCTGTTGTATCGAGCATCCAGCGGTAGTACACAGTCAACCTTTAACGAAGACCAATTTGTTTGTGGTTGGAATTAAAAGACACTAGACTGGGTCACTTTAAGTTCAGAGTTGACAGAAACAGGCTGAATTTTTTGAAATTGGCTTAAATGGTCCCGTCTTTATAATTACGTCCTATCGAGAGCAGTGTTATCATAGCAAAGAATTTAGAATCTACGCAGTCCTTAGCTCTATTCACTACAATTGAAAATTAGGTAGTGCTTGCGACTAAATTATTAAATAATATTTTATGCTCAGACACGTATAACGTTCCATGCATTTGTTGCACTTTGAAGGTTCTTCTATGTCTGTCCTCAACATGAGAGGTCGTTTCTCCCGAAACACGTCGACTGAAATATTATTTATGTCACTCCAGTATTGTAGTTCAGTCATACTACGTTATTTTACAACCTCTGCAACATTTCGCAAACATCTACTCTTTCCCAAGTGTACAGGGTGTCCCAGAAATGTTGCGACAAACTTTGAGAAGTTGTAGAGATTGTCTTTAGCAATAAATGGGGGACAGGAACGCATGTCCGGATACGTCACCCAGCGACGCTACAGAGAGTCGAAGCTACAGTCGCCGGCGCCTGCTACTACGCCATTCCTTCGGTAGCAAACTTTGGGAGATTTGTGATTAGCAGTATTTATAGTCTCTATAAAAAGACAAATATAGATGTTCGTTTCTTCAAAATATCAATTGTCCGAACGTTCTTCAGGCATTGCTTTGAAAATTTAACACGACATTGCATTCGAATATTATACCTACTGGAAGGCCAACTTGTATATATGTAGTATAAATGTAATAAAAACGGAAACGCTAAAAAAATGTTGGTTTCTTCATAATCGGTAATAATGATCGATTGCTTTGAAGTTTTGACAGAACGTTGAACTCTAATATCAGTTTGTTTTTAGATACGTAATTCTTTAATATACGAGATATAGTATACACACCTGGAAATTGAAATAAGAACACCGTGAATTCATTGTCCCAGGAAGGGGAAACTTTATTGACACATTCCTGGGGTCAGATACATCACATGATCACACTGACAGAACCACAGGCACATAGACACAGGCAACAGAGCATGCACAATGTCGGCACTAGTACAGTGTATATCCACCTTTCGCAGCAATGCAGGCTGCTATTCTCCCATGGAGACGATCGTAGAGATGCTGGATGTAGTCCTGTGGAACGGCTTGCCATGCCATTTCCACCTGGCGCCTCAGTTGGACCAGCGTTCGTGCTGGACGTGCAGACCGCGTGAGACGACGCTTCATCCAGTCCCAAACATGCTCAATGGGGGACAGATCCGGAGATCTTGCTGGCCAGGGTAGTTGACTTACACCTTCTAGAGCACGTTGGGTGGCACGGGATGCATGCGGACGTGCATTGTCCTGTTGGAACAGCAAGTTCCCTTGCCGGTCTAGGAATGGTAGAACGATGGGTTCGATGACGGTTTGGATGTACCGTGCACTATTCAGTGTCCCCTCGACGATCACCAGTGGTGTACGGCCAGTGTAGGAGATCGATCCCCACACCATGATGCCGGGTGTTGGCCCTGTGTGCGTCGGTCGTATGCAGTCCTGATTGTGGCGCTCACCTGCACGGCGCCAAACACGCATACGACCATCATTGGCACCAAGGCAGAAGCGACTCTCATCGCTGAAGACGACACGTCTCCATTCGTCCCTCCATTCACGCCTGTCGCGACGCCACTGGAGGCGGGCTGCACGATGTTGGGGCGTGAGCGGAAGACGGCCTAACGGTGTGCGGGACCGTAGCCCAGCTTCATGGAGACGGTTGCGAATGGTCCTCGCCGATACCCCAGGAGCAACAGTGTCCCTAATTTGCTGGGAAGTGGCGGTGCGGTCCCCTACGGCACTGCGTAGGATCCTACGGTCTTGGCGTGCATCCGTGCGTCGCTGCGGTCCGGTCCCAGGTCGACGGGCACGTGCACCTTCCGCCGACCACTGGCGACTACATCGATGTACTGTGGAGACCTCACGCCCCACGTCTTGAGCAATTCGGCGGTACGTCCACCCGGCCTCCCGCATGCCCACTATACGCCCTCGCTCAAAGTCCGTCAACTGCACATACGGTTCACGTCCACGCTGTCGCGGCATGCTACCAGTATTAAAGACTGCGATGGAGCTCCGTATGTCACGGCAAACTGGCTGACACTGACGGCGGCGGTGCACAAATGCTGCGCAGCTAGCGCCATTCGACGGCCAACACCGCGGTTCCTGGTGTGTCCGCTGTGCCGTGCGTGTGATCGTTGCTTGTACAGCCCTCTCGCAGTGTCCGGAGCAAGTATGGTGGGTCTGACACACCGGTGTCAATGTGTTCTTTTTTCCATTTCCAGGAGTGTATGTATTTATAACTTTTTACATTTTTTGTAAAGTTTCGTTATTATTAAATCTATGTGTTACCAATATTTTAGTAAAATAGGTGAAAGACGCCCGTATGCAAACGGAACGTTGTGTCAGAATTTCAAAGCAAGCGGTCAGAAATTTTCGGATATTTGCAATTTGGAACATCTACATGTTCTATAGAAGTACAAAGAGAAATGTTCCTTTCTTCAATCTCAAATTTCCGAAAGCACTTCACGGATTGCATTGGAATTTTGACACTACGTTGCATTCGTATACTCAAGAGTCTTTAAATACCTGCTGGAATGCCATGTGGTATACATGCAAGAAAAGGAGAAACTTTGTAAAAATATTAACTTTGGTTTGTTCAGAATCATTAATCTCCGAAAGTTATTGCCGAATGACTTTGAAATTTGGACACAACGATCCATTGGTAGAAGTGCGTGATTTAACATATCTTTTATGAATGTTCGTAATACATTAAAGGTGGGAAATGTTATAAAATATACATAAGTGAAACCCAGAATGAGATTTTCACTCTGCAGCGAAGTGTGCGCTGATATGAAACTTCCTGGCAGATTAAAACTGTGTGCCGGATCGAGTCTCGAACTCGGGATCTTTGCCCCTGGAGGGCAAGTGCTCTACCGTCTGAGCTAGCCAAGCATGACTCACGCCCCGTCCGCACAGCTTTACTTCTGCCAGAATGTCGTCTCCTTCCTACCTTCCAAAGTTCACAGAAGCTCTCCTGCGAACCTTGCATAATTAGCACTCCTGAAAGAAAGGATATTGCGGAGACATGGTTTAGCAAAAGCCTGAGGGACGTTCTCAGAATTAGATTTTCACTCTGCAAAGGTCCCGAATTCGAGTCTCGATCCGGCACATAGCTTTAATGTGCCAGGAAGTTTCATATCAGCGCACACTACGCTGCAGACTCTAAATCTCATTCTGGGAACATCCCCCAGGCTGCCGCTTAGCCATGTCTCCGCGGTATCCTTTCTTCCAGGAGTGCTAGTTCTGCAAGGTTCAGAGAACAGCTTCTGTGAAGTTTGGCAGTTAGGAGACTAGATACTGGCAGAAGTACAGCTGTGAGGACGGGGCGTGAATCGTGCGTGGGTAGCTCACACAGTAGAGCACTTGCCCGCGAAAGGCAGAGGTCCCGAGTTCGAGTCTTGGTCCGGCAAACAGTTTTAGTATGCCAGAAAGATTAATAGTGAAATACTTTTGGCGAAAAGGGAAGTTCATAGCTTATTGGTTTGTTATTAGAACACTGAAGGTAAGAGAGAGAGAGAGAGAGAGGGGGGGGGGGGAGAAGAGGAGACGGACAGACGAGTAGGAGGAAATGGACACAGAAAGCAGAAAGGAGACGATGGACAGAGAGAGGGGGCTATGGGAGGTGGAGAGATTTGGGGAGGGGGGGAAGTGACAGGGAATGGGGTGAGGAGGTGATGGACGGAGAGGGAGGGCACGTTCATCAAAAATTTCAGTCATAGTACACAGGTTTCATTAAGTAGATCACAGTTAGGAAGAGATACAATCACCTACTGTTTAACACAGAGACAACTCGTTAATTATTTAGTGAAAATTAAACGTACTACGAATGCAGAAATTCTTTATTTCCTTTTGTGATGCAAACAATTTTGTTAAGAGCTCGAGCTCATGATACCTGCCAACAAATGACTGTAGACATGCCTCAGATATAAGGTAGCTAGATTCAATAATTTTCACTCATTATAAAGTTCAATCTGTAAACCAGAAGAATTACATCTGCATACCCTTAGATTCTAAAATCAGTTTGGAATAGTGACAGAAACAAGCCCACACGCCGGCCGGAGTGGCCGAGCGGTTCTAGGCGCTACACTCTGGAACCGCGTGACCGCTACGGTCGTAGGTTCGAATCCTGCCTCGGTCATGGATGCGTGTGATGTCCTTAGGTTAGTTAGGTTCAGGTAGTTCTAAGTTCTAGGGGACTGATGTTCTCAGAAGTTAAGTCCCATAGTGCTCAGAGCCATTTGAACCAACTCAAGTAGTACCAGGCAAAACCTTCATAAGTAACACATTTATATCTACAACAGCGGGCGACACTGATACGGAGTCAAAATAGGTACCACAAGGAACCAAGTGACGTGCACTCTAATCGGATGCTCACGGTGATTTCTCGTAAAATCCAGGGCCCATTGACAAACGCTTGCTTATAGAGCCCCGAGAGAAGGATGTAACGAAGGTTACTCGTAGCCGGAACCCCACCGGTGTCATCTAGCAGACACCCCCGCGTCCAGTACTTGCAATCCGGCTACAGCCAACCTGGCGCCACAGTGGACACAAACTGCTTACAACTTCGGTAGCAGAGGACATGCCGAATACTGTACGTCCTGCAGAATTAGCCTTTCACTTTGCAATGTTCACGGCTGCGACCAACACGCGGCCCCGCCAAACCCGCAGTGAGCAAAGGCACCACTCTTGCCAACGGTCCACGGCAGGCGCTTGGCCACGACAACACGCCGCCTCACTTGCACTCCTCGCCCGACCGTCCTACCCTCTTCTCTATACGTTACCGCAACTCTTAACTACCATATCCATATAAGTATATTGTTCTGGCAATACCGTCCATGACCTTCTTCTTCTGTGCAGATGCACACATATTCCCCGAACTCTTCCGGGACTTGGTAAGAATGTCTTCCACGAGTAATGAGTGTGTTGGGGTGGGACACTACGAATGTAGTGTGTGGACATACAAGGTGGGAATGCGGGTCTCGCGGGAGGCGTGCGCGAGATAGTCACTGCAGTCGCACTAACCTCTGTGCCCTCGGTGGATCAGATGGATAGAGCGTCTGCGATGTAAGCAGTAGACCCCGGGTTCGAGGCCCGGCCGGGGCACACATTTGTACCTGTCCCCGTTGATATGTATCAACCCCCATCAGCAGCTGAGTGTATTAATATAACTCTAATTCATTAACTACCTTCCCCTTCTACCGGCGACAATCGCGTCCATGCGCTCTTGATGACAGATGGATTACAAACAGGCGAGAATTCGCAAAATGAAACGCGGACGCACGGCACAGAGGTAATGGACTGAGAAAAGGGGAAGGAGGAGGAGGAGACGGATAATGAATGAGGGGGATGGACAGAGACAGGGGAGAGAAGGAGATTAGGACGCATATCTAATACCCGTATATATTAGAAACGTGTGGTTTCTCTTTCCCTTCTTTACCATTCAAGCACACCCAATACAGCAAAGCGTGGCCTGGTACTGATATTTACGTCACGAAACATGTGAATAACTTTGTCAGTGCACGCTGAAGTGCTTGTTTTTTTTGTGAAATGTAAGTTATAAAAGTTATTTAAGATATACCGTATATCAGATAAACAAATACGCTGGGGCTATATATTTCCGCACACATTATCTCCTTAGCCTATTTTCATATCAACAGAATCTTCTTCAGTTCCTCTTTAACCTGACGTATCATGCTGCAGGTATGCAAATGCGAACAATAGTAATCTACCGCTCGTGCTCACCACAAGGCGGAACTGGTGTCTGAACTGTTCACATTCTGACAGGAGCACATCTGACACCTACAGCCACCTGTCAAAGGTGTATGCACACCTACAGCGCACACAAACCAGATGCTGCTTCAGACCACAATCGTACACCAGTATTCAGAAATGACACAATGTGTCACACAATTACAGTGCATCCATTGTGAGAAGTGAATCAACAGCAGCAATGACATTCATGATTTGGAGCGCAAGTGAATTTGCTGTGTGTACTGTTTCTCCTGGGTAGTTTTGGGTTTAAAAAAAAGTAAGCTAAATATTATGATAAATTTTATAAAGAACCGACAAGTTACGCGAAGGAAGAAGAGTAGAACTACAATGGACACGGTATTCTATGTACTCTTGTGCTTCTATGCGTGAACTATCTTTCCTTTGTCAGTCACTTATCTTTTCTGCTTGGATTCGGACCTAAGGGGATGTTCTTGTGTAACGCTCATCTTGCTGTACCAGCTAATAATGTAACTTGTACTTAAAACCAGAAAAATGTAATGGTTATTTTCTCAAAAGAATTTGTGATGCGGTCAATCAATTTGTAATCTGTTACCTGGATGGTCCTAAGTAGATATGGGCCTTAACAAAGAATTTTAATTGTTAGGCGCCATCTTACAAAATCTTTAACATTTTTCTTTTAACTCGTCTACGAGACGTGCCGTCGTTTAGGACAATTAACTTCCTTGCAGATCCTACGAGCCCGTCGGCCGCTGATAATAATTTAACAATTTTTACTTACAGCTTTTCTTTATATAACGAGATAACATCCCAGGCGGAAAAGGTCTGGTCACAGGATTCCACTTCCTTTATAGGATTTCATCTGTAGATGCTACTCGTGTTATCTTGTGTTGGAGAACCGAGACGAAACCACGATATTAAGTTACGTATTGCAGTAGTTTACATCGAACACACGGGTGAAATATTCTCTGCTGCAATAAGCACACGACTTCTCACGAGCCTGGAATAACATCTAAGATGGTGGGTAGAGAAGGAAAGGACAATTAACTATCTACGATTACGTAACTACCCTGTGAACTGAGCTAGTTTATTAATTACTGATCTGTGTCGGGCTAACTTAAAAAGTGTTGCACTATTAAGAACATTCTTGTGGGTCATTTTCGGAAAAGTGTTTTCAACCGCTACTAATGAGTCATTAAGAATACTATTACACTGGCAGACTGCCGTATACTTTTTACATCTCGCTGTTTTTTACATTACATGTCTGGATGTCGAAGAAATAGGGACGGATCCATTCACGACAAAACGATTGAAGGAATTTCTACATTATGTTCCATGTACGAAACGTGTGAAAATTACCGACCTATCAGTTTAATAAGTGACGGCTGCAAAATACTAACACGAATTCCTTACAGATGAATGGAAAAAACTGGTAGAAGCCGACCTCGGGGAAGATCAGTTTCGATTCCGAAGAAATGTTGGAACACACCAGGCAATTCCGATCCTACGACTTCTCTTCGATTAAGGAAAGGCAAACCTACGTTTCTAACATTTATAGACTTAGAAAAAGCTTTTGAGAATGTTGACTGGAATACTTTCTTTCAAATTCTGAAGGTGGCAGGGGTCAAATACAGGGAGCGAAAGACTCTTTGCAAATGGCTCAAATGGCTGTAAGCACTATGAGACTTAACAGCTGAGGTCATCAGTCCCCTAGAACTTAGAACTACTTAAACGTAACTAGCCTAAGGACATCACACACATCCATGCCCGAGGCAGGATTCGAACCTGCGACCGTAGCGGTCTCGCGGTTCCAGACTGAAACGACTAGAACCGCTCGGCCACTCCGGCCGGCGACTATTTAAAATTTCTACAGAAACCAGATGGCAGTATTAAGAATAGAGGGGCATGAAAGCGAATCAGTGGTTGGGAAGGGAGTGAGACAGAGTTGTAGCCTCACCCCGACGTTATTCAATCTATATACTGAGCAAGCAGTAAAGGAAAGCAAAGAAAAGGAATTAAAATCCATGGAGAAGAAATAAAATCATTGAGGTTCGTCGATGACATTGTAATTCTGTCAGTCAGAGACAACAAAGGAAGAGCGGTTGAACGGAATGGACTATTTCTTGAAATGAGGACATAGGGTGAACATCAACAAAAGGAAAGCGAGTGTAATGGATTGTAGTCGAATTAAATCAGTTGGTGCTGAGAAACTTAGATTAGAAAGTGAAACACTTAAAGTAGCAGATGAGTTTTGCTATTTGGGAAAGGAAATAACTGATGATGGTCGAAGTAGAGAGGGTAAAAAATGTAGACTGGCAATGGCAAGGAAAGCGTTTCTGAAGAAGAAAAATTTGTTAACATCGATTATAGATTTATGTGTCAGGAAGTCTTTTCTGAAAGTATTTGTATGGAGTGTAGCCATGTATGGAAGTGAAACATGGACGATAAACAGTTTAGGCAAGAAGAGAAAGCTTTCGAAATGCGGTGCTACAGAAAACTGCTGAAGATTACATAACTAATGAGGAAGTACTGAACAGAATTGGGGAGAAGAGGAATTTGTGGGACAACTTGACTAGGAGAAGTGATCGATTGATAGGACATGTTTTTGAGGCATCAAAGGATCACCAATTTAGTATTGCAGGACAGCGTGGAGGGTAAAACTCGTAGAGGGAGCCCAAGAGATGAATACGTCAAGCAGATTCAGAAGAACGAAGTTTGGAGGCGGTATTTGGAAATGAAGAAGCTTGCACAGGATGGAGTGGCATGGAGAGCTGCAACAAACCAGTCTCTGGACTGAAAACCACAACAACAACAAGAAGTATTTCTGGTCACACTTTTTGGGAAGGTGCACAAATGAAGGAAGAGTTAAAACGTTACGGGGACGGCATCAATAATAAGTTGAAAATGAAACAGTTTCCTGATAGCATATTAGGTGGAGATGACTGGTATAGCCCAGTTCCTGTCGAAGAGGGTTGTAGATACTTATATGGCCGTAAGCATTGTAATATACAGCTCTACTTTCGGGTAGTAAGCAGTTGGTCAAAATAGCTCGCAAACTCTTTAGAGACTATCATATTTCTCTTCTACGAGGGGCACATGACACGTAATGCAATTCTTTTCTCCCTCGGCGAATTTCTATTGAAAGAAAAAAAGAAACTTGTTGCGGTACATCGTAGAATATCCTCGCCTCAACCCGAATATTTTCATGGAGTTCAGGTTGCTGGAGACTCTATATGTAGCCTTCAAAATGGAGCATGTAACAGAGATGCTTTCCAAGCAGAGCGCTGTCGTTGAGATTGTTTGGCGGAAAACCAGAGCGTCACAGATCTCCACAGGCGCTTGCAGATTGTCTACGGATACCTGTCGGGGCACGATTAGTCGTTACGCGAGGCGTCTGCCATTGTCGCAAAAGTTTGCTACAAACCTATCCGCTATCCGACCATATAGCTTTGACTTCGGAAATTTTGGTACTTGCGGACACTGTCCTTCGAGGTCGTCGTCAGATCGTAATCAAACACCTTGCTTTACATCTGGACGTCTCTGTAGATAGTGCTGTCACACTCGTCAACCACTTGGGGTGCTCAAAGGTGTGTGACCGCTGGGTTCTTCATCGCCAAACAGAAGACCACCTATGCTGAACTGCCTGCGCTTTGCGAGGCTGATCGTGAAAATTTTTTGCTAAACGTCGTCACAGGCGATGAAATATAGGGTCATCACTTCGATCTGGAAACCAAACTGCAACCCACGGAGTGACGCCACATCACCTCACCCCCGAATAAAAAGCTCAAAGCTGCACCATCAGCCGGTAAAGCCATGCCGACGGTCTTCTGGGGCTCTGACGAGTTTATTCTGTCTGATTTCCTCCCTCATGGCGCACCGATCGACTCTGATGTGTACTGTGATACCCATTCTAAACTGAAGAAACCATTTCAGCACATAAATGCAAACGAACTTCTCCTTCTCTATCACACATATTGCGTCACACAAGTCTTCTCAAGTGAGACGAGCTCATAAAGACTGTTGTTCTTCACACAACCTACAGCCCGGATCTCGCATCTTCCGACTTCCATCTGTGTGTCTCAGTGAATGATGCATTCAGCGGGAAGCAGTAACTGGATAATGGACAGGTTATTGATGCAGCAAGTCGTTGGTTTCCGACTTTGAAACCAGTAGAGTGGTTCCATGCGGGCATGGACGCCCTCCTAGCATTGCGTCATCATACTGAACGCAGGTCATGTTAAAAATAGGATTTTTTAGCCAAAACCGTGGGGAATAGTATGGTGCAGTGAACTCATGAACAAAACAAACTTGCTTTCAGGAAAAAAATGTGTTACGTTAAAGTTTTGAGCCCCCCTCGTATTAGTTTGACTTTACAAAGGTACTTCAGCCTGTAACGTCGCGAGTTAATGCGCGATAACATTCGTTGCTATACAGCCCGCAGTATTGGAGCCGGAGGCTGTGAAAGACCGTCACTTGTGTCTCTGCCAATGAGTCATTTACACCTGCTACTACGGCAGCGTGAGAACGGCTCCTGTGTCACTTTCTTAGCGACTGTACATTCACCACCTATAAGAACCTAAATAAATGATATTAAATATTATTCAATCATTTTCAAAATCAGTACACTACCTTTTGACATTCAGGAGAAGATTGTATCCAAATTTCAACTTTATAACTATCATAGTTTCAGAGATAGAAACAATTTCAAAAAAAGTAAAAAACCGACACATAGGGAACTAAATTTAGTTTGGAAATATGATGGTTTATCTATTGGTATAATTGGAAAACATAAGCAGAACTCGCAGGGTGCAGAATTAATTAATTGAGATTTTCATATTAAAACTTAAATTATTTCTCGTTTTCGTAGTATAAAAATCAGACAAAATTATTATTGGTGTCTAAGATTGTTGTGGGAGTATATGTGAGTGAATGATAGTGTGTATGTGCGACATTCGTCAGATTTTGATGTTGGATTATATAGCGTCTTAAGTAACCTGCAAAGGTACGAAAGCCTGTCGTGCGAAAATGTTCATAGAGAATTTACCCACTTTGCTGATGACGTATGTCTAGGTGTGATTGCTATTGTAACAGAACAGCCAGAAAGTCAGCAGGATTATTATGTGTATTTAAAGGATGTATCCAGATTTATTACCTTTTCGTTTTCGTTTGTTAAACATTACTTTAATATTTGCATGACAGATTGACGTAAATGCGTCTGAGTTTAAGGATTGGTGCAGGCCAGTTGTGGCGCGAGTATGATCATGAGGGAACATTCTGATTGGCAGCAAGTGTGGTCAGCCAATCAGAATTGAGACGGTTCCCGCTCGCTACCTGATAGTTATACCTGGAGTGATGCTACAAGAAGAGGGTCGGTAGCCAGCTTAGGTCGCGGTAGTAAATGTTAAATGTGATGTTTCTAATAATGTGTAAAATGAAGTAATGTTGAGTTCCTCGCGTTTGACACGTGGCGTGACTAACTCTGATGTAATTACGGGCAGTTTGGAAGTTTTGGAATTGTTTTGTGAGAATGATATTCGCGTATGAAAATTTGGCCTTCATAGTATCCTCGTGACATGTTTCAGTATTCAACCACTGAGCATTCTTTGGCGAGCATTTTCTTTCTTTTAGTAATCCACAAGAAGGACCGAATGTGATAACTCGAATTCGTCGTGAAATTAATGTCTGTGAAAATGTTGTTTGATTCGGGTCGGATTAGGACAGATTTCTGGCTGCTGCGCGTGTGAAATGTGTGTATGAGTTGTGAAAGGGGAGGCAATAGCCAATTGTTTAAATGTGGACTGAATAGTATCGTTTCTTTGAGTATAAGGAGAAAATAAACCTTTCGTTTGGAAATTTTGAACATCATTTTCCAAAACCAATCCATTTTCTTACTGCCCAATAAATTTCTTAATGACAGCTTTTCTGCAGAACTTTATTTCATTACCAGAGTAGCGCTACCTCAGTAACTTTAGATATTAGACGGTGCTTTCTATCAACACTTCTTTTCATCATCTTGTAAGTTTCTACGTTTCCGAGTGGGGGAACATCGAGCAGACGTCGTTCTGAGGTAGGTGATTTATAATTGCAGCCTGCACAGCAGAGTAAAAATGTGGTGTCACCGCCAGACACCACACTTGCTAGGTCGTAGACTTTAAATCGGCCGCGGTCTGTTAGTACACGTCGGACCCGCGTGTCGCCACTATCAGTGATTTCAGACCGAGCGCCGCCACACGGCAGGTCTAGAGAGACTTCCTAGCACTCGCCACAGTTGTACAACCGACTTTGCTAGCGATGGTTCACTGACAAAATACGCTCTCATTTGCCGAGACGATAGTTTAGCATAGCCTTCAGCTACGTCATTTGCTACTACCTAGCAAGGCGCCATGTTCAGTTACTATTGATTTTATGAATCATGTACCGTCAAGACCGACGTTCTTCATTAAAGGATTAAAGTTAAGTATTCCACCAGCTACGTCCGTTTTTCTAAATTCTAATTTCCTTGTCCTGTTCCAGACCTCACGCCAGCCTGCGTGAGCTAAAACGCGTGCCTTTCGGCCTTCTTCTAGTTACACGGTGTTGGCTCTCCTGCCAACCAAAATAAAAACACCGCCTCTACGCAAGCCACATCAAACACCGTCATTGGTTTTAGCTATTATTCTTATGTAATTATACTTGAGGCAGGTTAGAATTATAAATAGGTATTTTATAACGGTCAACAGCTTTGGACGGCCTATAGAGAGCCAATCAGGAGCATGCAGCACTGCCGTATGCACAACGTACAGTACTGCCGAACGTCGTACATCGTACTACGTAGAGGTATAGCTGCTAATTCTGACGTTTAATTGAAAAACGATCGCTTATGCCAGGAAAGCGGTCATTACAATAACAACGTTCCTGGCGTAGCGATGACCTCTTGACGTCCTTGCCTTCTACTGTGTGTGATGGCCAACTGTTGACAGATGATCAACCTGTCACAACAAGCTCTCATTCTTTCGTTTGTTTATTACCCTACTTTTGGAACACTTCTTACAAGCTAACGAACTCTTGGCTTCAGCTGTCTCTCCCTAAAGTTCGACTAATGTTGTAATTGCGGTAGTCACAGCAACCCACAAGAAGACCAGTACGAAAGCAACGACAGGATGCAGGAAAAGCAAATAGTTCAAATAGCCCTAAGCACTATGGGACTTAACATCTCAGGTCATCAGCCCACTAGACTTAGAACAACTTAAACCTAACTAACCTAAGGACACCACACACATCCATGCCCGAGGTAGGATTCGAACCTGCGACAATAGCAGCAGCATGGTTCCGGAAAGAAGAACCTAGAATCGCTCGACCACAGCGGCCAGGTTGCCGAAGTGGCAGTACACTCCTATGCAGCTTTAATTATTCGAGTTATTTGGATTTTGCCGAGATATATTACATTTTAATTTGACTGGTACCAACTGAGTAATCTACACGAAATTTACCTTGCTTAAGTTGCTGAGTGCTGCGAAAGAATTTTTTTCTTATTATTCTCCAGCCAATTAATATTACCTTTTGACGCTAAAATCGTCATTAAGTGGCAAAGACCGCAGAGAGATTTCACAAAAGTTAGAGAATCACGAATTTAGTGCCGTTAAGAAATAAGCTAATGGTGGATTTAGTTATTGCGACTGTTAGACATAGTACACAAGACGTTGAATTAATTTTCAGTCTGCATTGGAGTACGCGCTGATTTGAAGTTGCCTAGATGATTGGATTACCTTAAATTACCACTCCGCTGCAGACTGAAAATTCCTTTTGGTAACAGTCCGAAAGGTTGTGGTTAAGCCATGTATCCGCACTATCCTTTCCTCCAGGAGCGTTGTTCCCCAACGTATGCAGGACAACTGTGAAGCTTTGAAAGTAGGAGATGAGGTATATGCGGAAATGAAGCTATGAGGACGGATTGTGAATCGTGCTAGGGCAGATGAGAACTTTCACACAAAGCACTTGCCCGCAGTAGGCAAATGTCCGACTATCTAGTCTGCTCTGTCACGCAGTTGTAACCTGCCATAAAGTTTGAAACCAGCCGGCCGAGCGGTTCCAAGCGCTACAATCTGGAACCGCGCGACCGCTGCGGTCGCAGGTTCGAATCCTGCCTCTGGCATGGATGTGTGTGATGTCCTTAGGTTAGTTAGGTTTAAGTAGTTCTAAGTTCTAGGGGACTGATGACCTCAGACGTTAAGTCCCATAGTCCTCAGAGCCATTTGAACCATTTGTTTGAAACCACACTACGTAATTAGTATCGGCTACAGCTAAGAAATACATGACAATGATAAAACGGTGGCAGAGCTGAAAACATGATAGCCACAATTTTAAGCGAGTATTATTTAATGTTTTAACTTCCTAGATAAAAGAGATGTAGTTACCAACTGTTAAAGTGTACATAACAAAAGACTAGTTCGATAGGGGTAGGAGGTTTGTAGCTGTGTAATGTGTAATTTTTCGGAATATCATCGTAGCGAATTACAATGTTTCTATTTAGTTATTTATTTATTAATTTATTTGTCTCATGGATAATGCATTTTATACTAAAGGAAAAGAACAAATATATATAGCTGTTTGAGGCTGTATTGTTTTGGACGAAAATTGGGTACGTCCAATACGTTTGAGCCAGCCTTACATAGCTCCATAGATGCACCATGGGCCACGTGTTGGGCCACAGATCACAGTCCAAGAGGTCCACAGATACAAACAATCTGTTTACTTTCACCTTGCACCTTCAGAACGCAACCTGTTGAGAGACTTCCAGGTAGTCCACTCTTCGGTAAGGCCCGGAAGAGTTCATGTGTAAGTGTTGGCCAATAACTAAGGTTCAAATTTCTTTCCTCCCACAGGTGTAGTACACAGAAAGCTTTACCTAGGCTTAAGCCGTTGACGTGCCAGCAAGTGTTTTTTCTCTTTCTCGGTGACTCACCCCGGTCCGGCTTTGGGAGATGGACTTAAGCATTCTGTTATGATACTGTTGTGATTCGTTATGAGATATCTCGACCTCATCGGTATGAAATGACTTACGCCGTATCAGGCACGCAAACCATGCTGCTGAATGGCTCAAAAAACGGTTCAAATGGCTCTGAGCACTGTGGGACTTAACATCTGAGGTCATCAGTCCCCTAGAACTTAGAACTACTTAAACCTAACTGACCTAAGGACATCACACACATGCATGCCCGCGGCAGGATTCGAACCTGCGACCGTAGCGGTCACGCGGTTCCACCATACTGAAATACCTATAACCGCTCGGCCGCACCGGCCGGCCCGAATAGCGAGTTGTTTCCATGATGGTTTTTTCAGTCTTCATACAAAAATTGTTGTACACTTCATTTTCTATTTCAATTTATTTTGAATGCAGATCAATTACTACGTACTTTTCCCAAAGGTTTGCAATGAATTAATTGCGATCAACAGGTTACAGCCGTTCTGGTACGGTAAGATCAATGAAATTCCTGTGGCGGTGGTTCCATTACATTGCTGCTGTGACCCACGCGTGAGACGTATGTACAAATTACGTTGTGATTAATAAGCAAGTACGTAAAGAATGCTGAAATGGCTGAACAGAGACCAGCGGTACAGTGACGTTGGCTGCTGGCCTAGTGCTGGCGAGTGTTAAGAAGTTCCGCCGTGTTTACGGCAGTCCTGAGAGCCGCTAACGACGGCTGCAGCAGGGCCCGGGCTGCTATCGCGCGCCATCCGGCAGTTAAGACCCATCCTGACGACGCGGGCGACGTCCAGATACGGCGCCACGCTGGGGTCAGCCACCTCCCGGCTGCCGGGCGCGCGGGGGCCTCTGATGGCGCATGCCGTCTCACACACCTCACATCCACGAGGAATTAGGTCAAGGGGCCTTGTATTTCGGTAAACCTGCTCTGGTAACACAACACCAAAGATACTTTACTGGCTACTAAAATTGCTACACCACGAAGATGACGTGCTACAGCCGCGAAATTTAACCGACAGGAAGAAGTGCTCTGATAAGCTCTGATAAGCTCTTTCCAGAGCGTACACACAAGGTTGGCGACGGTGGCGACACCTATAACGTGCTGACATGAGGAAAGTTTCCAACCGATTTCTCATACACAAACAGCAGTTGACCGGCGTTGCCTAGTGAAATGTTGTTGTGATGCTTCGTGTAAGGAGGAGAAATGCGTACCGTTACGTTTCCGACGTTGATAAAGATCGGATTTTAGCCTATCGCGATTGCGGTTTGTCGTATCGCGACATTGCTGCTCGCGTTGGTCGAGATCCAATGACTGTTAGCAGAATACGGAATCGATGGGTTCAGAAGCGTAATACGGAACGCCGTGTGGATCCCAACGGCCTCGCATTACTAGCAGTCGAGATGATAGGCATCTTATCCGCATGGCTGTACCGGATCGTGCAGACACGTCTCGATCCCTGAGTTAACAGATGGGGACGTTTGGAAGACAGGAACCATCTGCACGAACATTTCGACGACGTTAGCGGCAGCATGCACTATCAGCTTGGAGACCATGGCTGCGGTTACCCTTGACACTGCATCACAGACAGGACGCCTGCAATGGTGTACTCAACTACGAACCTGGGTGCACGAATGACAAAACGTCATTTTTTCGGATGAATCCATGTTCTGTTTACAGCATCGTGATGGTCGCATCCGTGCTTGGCGTCATCGCGGTGAACGCACATTGGAAGCGTGTATTCGTCATCGCCGTACTGGCATATCACCCGGCGTTATGGTATGGGGTGCCATTGATTACACGTCTCGGTCACCTCTTGTTCGCATTGACGGAACTTTGAACAGTGGACGTTACATTTCAGAACTGTTACGACCCGTGGCTCTACCCTTCATTCGATCCCTGCGAAACCCTACATTTCAGCAGGGTAATGCACGACCGCATGTCGCAGGTCATGTAAGGGCCTTTCTGGATACAGAAAATGTTCGACTTCTGCCCTGGCCAGCACATTCTCTATATCTCTCACCAACTGAAAACGTCTGGTCAATGGTGGCCTAGCAACTGGCTCGTCACAGTACGCCACTCTTGATGAACTGTGACATCGTGTTGAAGCTGCATGGGCAGCTGTACCTGTACACGACATCCAAGCTCTGCTTGACTCAATGCCCGCACGTATCAAGGCCGTTATTACGGCCAGAGGTGGTCGTTCTGAATGCTGATTTCTCAGGATCTATGCACCCAAATTGTGTGAAAATGTAATCACATGTCAGTTCCAGTATGATATATTTGTCCAATGAATATCCATTTATCATCGGCATTTCTTCTTGGTGTAGCAGTTTTAATGGCCAGTATAGTATTTACGATGTGACTCTAAAATTCCGGGGTTAGTTCAGGGCTGTTTACCTAGTTTTTTTTATAAGTCACTGTAAAACCCCTCGCCCTCCCAAAGCCGCTGATCATGGGCGGCAGTCGACTTCGTCACTGCTCACAGCGGACCTAATTCATTAGGTCACTGACAAGGGAACCTCCCCCTCGCACCCCCCTCACATTTAGTTATAAGTTGGCACAGTGGATAGGCCTTGAAAAACTGAACACATATCAATCGAGAAAACAGGAAGAAGTTGTGTGGAACTACGAAAAAATAAGCAAAATATACAAACAGAGTAGTCCATGTGCAAGATAGGCAACATCAAGGCTAATTCAAACTTAGGAGCGCCGTGGTCCCGTGGTTAGCGTGAGCAACTGCGGAGCGAGAGATCCTTGGTTCAAGTCTTCTCTCTAGTGAAAAGTTTAATTTTTTTTCGGTTCATGTGACGCTCTTATGTTTTCGTCACTTTTTTGGGAGTGATTATCACATCCACAAGAAAACCGAAATCGGGTAAGGTAGAAGAATCTTCTTACCCATTCGCCAAGTGTACAAGATAGGTGGGTCGACAACATATTCCTGTCATGTGACGCACATGCCGTCACCAGTGTCGTATAGAATATATCAGACGCGTTTTCCTGTGGAGGAATCGGTTGACCTATGACCTTCCGATGAAATGTTTTCGGTTCCCATTGGAGAGCCACGTCCTTTCGTCTACTAATCGCACGGTTTACCGGTGCCGTCGCAAAACACAGACATTAAACTTATTACAGTGAACAGAGACGTTAATGAACGGACACGGCGAAAATAAAGAAATTAAAATTTTCAATGGAAAGAAGATTTGAACCAAGCACATCTCGCTCCGCAGCTGCTCACGCTAACCACAGGACCACTGCGCTGCTGAAATGCAATTAGCCTTGATGTTGCCTATCTTACGGATCATGGACTACCCAGTTTGTATATTTTGCTTATTTTTTCACAGTTCCACACAACTTCTTCCTGTTTTTTCGATTGATCTGTGTTCAGTTTTTCAAGGCCTATCCAGTGTGCCAACTTATATCTAAATCTGAGGGGGGTGCGATCGGGAGGTTCCCTTGTGAGTATAGTGGCCAAGAGACTTAACGTTAATAAAATGGAAACAGATACAGAAATGATAAAATGCACCGACAGCATATATTACAAACGTACGGTAGGAGGAAACGTGCACCTACCAAAGACTTTAGCAAAAGGGAAGCATATTATAAGTGATTACACACCACTGTGCAGTGGCACTCTATTCGAGACGTTAAAGCTGCTGTACACTGTACACACACGTAGCACATTGTAGGAGATTTCAGATTTGAAACCTAACGGTTATGAGAAGAAGAACAACTGGACACGAATCTCTCAGCAGCCAAATAAACACTGCGTTTCGTAAAGTGAAACACTATTATGTGCGTATGAAGTTTCATGGTCTTTGTGCGAGTGTTTCCACGGAAGATCAGAAAAGATACTTGGAAACTAACTTTAAATAACCTCGCGAAATATTTTGCACAACAAACATACGTTTATAGGCAGAATTAACGTTAAATTGACCAAGCAATCTCAGTAACATCATTTAATATCATATAACGACATAATAATAATAAGAAATGTACAGAAAATCCTATGCAACCCAAATTAAGCTAATGTGCAACTACAGACAAGAATAGTCTTTAAGTCCAATTCATTGTAGTAAATACTGACAGAGACCGCAGACAGTTGAAGAGGGTCGTAAGGTGAAATATGCAGACATCTATCCAGACAATCACACAGAAATTCCAAGCTGCATCAGATTCACTGGAAGTACTACGACAGTTAGGCAGGAGGTGAGAAAACTTCAATTTCATGCTCGAGCGACTGCTCATGGGCCACACATCATGGAGGTAAATGCCAAACGGTGCTTCGTTTGGAGTAAGGAGCGTAAACATTGGACAATACAACAGTGTAAAAACGTTGTGTTGAGTGCCGAATCACGGTACAGAATGTGGCGATTACGGCGAATGCCCGGTGAACGTCATCTGGCAGCGTGTGATGTGCCTACAGTAAAATTCGGAGGGGGTGGTGTTATGGTGTGGTCGTGTTTTTCATGGAGGGTGCTTGCACCCCTTGTTGTTTTGCATGGCACTATCACAGCACAGGCTTAAATTGATGTTTTGAGCATATTCTTGCTTCCCACTGTTGAAGAGCAATTCGGGGATGACGATTGATTGCATCTTTTAACACGATCGAGCACCTGTTCAAAATGCACGACCTGTGGCGGAGAGGTTACACGACAAAAACGTCCCTGTAATGGACTGGCCTGCACAAAATGCTGACTTGATCCCAATAGAACACCTTTGGAATGTTTTGGAATGCCGACTTCGTGCCAGGCCTCACCGACCGACGTAGATCCCTCTCCTCAGTGCAGCACTCCGTGAAGAATGGGCTGCCATTCTCCAAGAAACCTTCCAGCACCTGATTGAACGTATGCCTGTGAGAGTGGAATGTGTCATCAAGGCTAAAGGTGGGCCAACACCATATTGAATCCCAGCATTGCCGGTGGAGGGCCCCACGAACTTGAAAGTTATTTTCAGTCAGGTGACCGAATAGTTTTGATCACATAGTTTAGAAGCGACGTTATATCTAGTTGCTGCTCCAGGCAATGAACAGGCGAACTGTTATCTGAATGAATGCAGCAAGTGGCTACAACAAACTACGTTAGCACTGGAGTAATCTGAACGCAACAATGGGTCCTATGTAAAGGTGGCAAAAATATTAAGCTGGGGTAGTTGTTTTTGGGGTACTATGATCTTGGAGTATCCGATATACTATATACTTAGAGTACAACCTCGGAAAAATAGGCAGAGTACCAACTGGGAGGAGAAGTAGTCAAGTACAGTCTGGTGTTACTTGGAGAACTATCGTAACCTTTATCACCAATTTTTTAAAAGGGGTTAATTTGCATTTGAAACGAATCCGCTATTTTCTGGCTCGAATGCTCCATTGACAACAACCTCTGTCTATTTTCCTTGATTAATTTTCACCACTCTTATAGGACGGATCAAGTAACAACAAATAGCGGAAACCACTATAAAAGAATAGAAGGTAAGACGTAACTCATCGCGTCCTCCGACTGCAAAGCAGTTGCATCTACTGGTACAAGCAAGATATGGGCATTTGTGATTACTCACTAAAAAGAATAAATTTTTATCGAATAACTAAATGCCTACTTTCAGCTATGCACTATCTTTGGGCTTCGTCCACGTCTGGCGACCTCTTGTGAGAGTAAAATGGATTCGTCTTGCAATACAGGGGATCTGGTACTTTCGCACACACGAGAGCTCGGTGAAAAGATGGCCTTGACAACCTGGCAGCGACATCAATAAGGATTCATTTTCTTTTGCAATAGGCAGCTTATTTCGTCGTCGTTGACGGTGGTCAAATATTCCGCAGATTGTAAAAGACGTATCAGTGCTAAATCAGTTCAACACTGGCAGTGATCACCGTCTTGTGAGAGCAAGGGTCGAACTCAATGTAAGAAATGAAAGGAGTAAACTTATGAAAGGGAAGAGAAGGGTAATCAACCTCAAAAACCTGGAAGAACATTCCTCGAAATTCCAAGAAGTCCTCCAAAGCAAGTTCCACGTAACTAAAGATTGTGATTTGGCGGAAATGATAGTTTCAAGTGCACAAGAAGTCGGTGGCGTATGCCAAAAAAATAAACAACCAAAGAAATTCAGTGCCAAAACTGAAACCCTTTTACACCAGAGGAGAGAAATGAAAATCCAAACCGATCGTGACATGGTTGCGTATTCCGAACTATGTAAGGCAGTGCGAAGAGAAATGAAAACTGACATACAGATATTTACTGATGACACCTTACGAGCAAGCTTGGAGAACAAGACAAGTTTAATGTCAGCCAAACGCAAACTCACAATCGGTAAAAAGCAGATTATGGCACTCGATGGAAATGACAGTCGAATCACTGAAAAGGAGGCGGTTTTTGAAGTTCATCAGAGACTTTTATAGCAATTTGTATAGCAATCCAGGGGAAAATTTGAGTGTATCTAATTTAAATGATATACCTAGTGTTCCAGATATACTCCCATCGGAAGTCAAGTGTGCTCTAGATAGCATGAAGAAGGGAACAGTGCCGGGTGATGATGAGCTCAGCGTTGACATCCTCAAACTGGCAGGAGAGGTAACAATAAATCACTTGGCAAAAGTATTTACTTCCTGCCTGCACTATGCTTCAATCCCACTATCGTGGAACAAGGCTAAGATTATTTTGACACACAAGAAAGGAAGTATTCACAATATTAAAAACTACCGTCCTATCAGCTTGCTCTCAATTTTGTACAAAATTTTCACAAAGATCTTGCTAAAACGAATTAGTTCCACCCTAGACTCAGCCCAACCTATGGAACAAGCTGGATTCCGAAGCAATTTTAGCACTATTGACCACATTCTGACCGTTAGTGAAGTGATAAGCAGAGCGAATCAATACCAACTGCCTCTCTGCGTTGCCTTTGTTGACTTTGAAAAGGCATTTGACTCCGTTAGCCACGTAGCTGTCCTCCAAGCTTTGAGTGAGCAAGGAGTGGGAGCAGCATACATTGAAGTGCTCAGGAAAATCTACGAGAATTCTTCAGCCTATGTTAACATCGGCGATTCAACTCAAGAATTCCGCATCATAAGGGGTGTGAAGCAAGGCGATCCCATCTCCCCAAAACTGTTCTCTGCTGTATTGGAAATGGCTATGTCAAAGCTGAGCTGGGAAGGTAAGGGAATTAGAATTAATGGAGGAAGGCTTACCAACTTGAGATTTTCTGATGATATTGCCTTACTGGCCAAAGACTTCGCAGAGCTCCAAAACTTAGTTACAGATCTTACATCGGAATGTCAGCTGGTTGGCTTGAACATGAACCTTTCCAAAACAATAGTAATATCCAACAAATGGGTCCCAGCTGGAGATGTGAAAGTCAAGGACAGTCTACTAGAAGAGGTCAGTGAATATGTCTACCTTGGCCAGATTATAAATATGAAGCGAGAAATAAGGCCAGAAATCTATCGACGCATCAAGCTTGGCTGGCAAGCGTTTGGGAAGAATTCAAAAGTATTCAGATCAAAAATGCCAGTAAAACTGAAGAAAGCAGTATTTGATCAATGCATTCTTCCTGTGATGACGTATGGCTGCGAGACATGGACACTGAACTCATTCACAAAAGGGAAACTTAGGACAGCACAGAGAGCCATGGAGAGATCAATGCTGGGCTATACAAGAAAGGACAGGAAAAGGGCAGATGACATCCGGTCTGTGACGAAGGTTAATGACATCTTAGAGAGAGTAGGTTCCTTGAAATGGCAGTGGGCTGGCCACGTTGCAAGAAGAAAACACAACAGATGGACGAAGCTCGTACTGGAGTGGAGTCCGAGAGAGCACCGGAGGCCTAGAGGAAGACCACCAGACAGATGGGACAAAGACATCAAGAAGATCGCTGGTAACACCTGGCAGAGAACTGCCCAAGACCGTCCCACTTGGAGAAGACTTCTGAAAGCCTCCCTGAATCCACAACTCGAAGAGGCCACATCATCTAATGATTGAATTGGCTGATGATGATGATGATGATGACGGTGATGATGACGGTGGTGAAGGGTGTGTTGGAAAATAAAGGTGCTCTCTAAATGATTCGCCGACCAGCGACCGAAAGTCTCCACGTAGACCCGATACAAGCCCCTCCTCTCCTCCTTCACTACTGGCTATTAAAATAGCTACACCAAGAAGAAATCCAGATGATAAACGGGTATTCATTGGACAAATATATTATACTAAAACTTACATGTGATTATATTTTCACGCAATTAGGGTGCATAGATCCTGAGAAATCCGTACACAGAACAACCACCTCTGGCCGTAATAACGGCCTTGATACACCTAGGCATTCAGTCAAACAGAGCTTGGATGGCGTGTAGAGGTACAGCTGCCCACGCAGCTTCAACACAATACCACAGTTCATCAACAGTAGTGACTGGTGTATTGTGACGAGCCAGTTGCTAGGCCACCATTGACCAGACGTTTTCAGTTTGGTGAGAGATCTGGAGAATGTGCTGGACAGGGCAGCAGTCGAACATTTCCTGTATCCAGAAAGGCCCGTACATGACCTGCAACGTGCCGTCGTGCATTATCCTGCTGAAATGTAGGGTTTCGCAGGGATCGAATGAAGGGTAGAGCCACGGGTCTTAACACATCTGAAATGTAACGTCCACTGTTCAAAGTGCCGTCAGTGCGAGCAAGAGGTAACCGAGACGTGTAACCAATGGCACCCCATACCATAACGCCAGGTGATATACCAGTATGGCGATGACGAATACACGCTTCCAATGTGCGTTCACCGCGATGACGCCAAACACGGATGCGACCATGACGATGCTGTAAACAGAACCTGGATTCATCCGAAAAAGTGACGTTTTGTCATTCGTGCACCCCGGTTCGTAGTTGAGTACACCATCGCAGGCGTCCTGTCTGTGATGCAGTGTCAAGGGTAACCACAGCCATGGTCTCCTAGCTGATAGTGCATGCTGCTGCTAACGTCGTCGAACTGTTCGTGCACATGGTTCTTGTCTTCCAAACGTCCCCATCTGTTAACTCAGGGACGAGACGTGGCTGCACGATCCGTTACAGCCATGCGGATAAGATGCGTGTTATCTTGACTGTTAGTGATACGAGGCCGTTGGGATCCAGCACGGCGTTCCGTATTACCATCCTGGACACACCGATTCCATATTCTGGTAACAGTCATTGGCTCTCGACCAACGCGAGCAGCAATGTCGCGATAGGATAAACCGCAATCGCGATAAGCTACAATCCGACCTTTGTCAAAGTCGGAAACATGATGGTACGCATTTCTCCTTCTTGCACGAGGCATCGCAACAACGTTTCACCAGGCAACGCCGGTCTAGTGCTGTTCGTGTATGAGAACTCGGTTGGAAACTTTCCTCATGGCAGCACGTTGTAGGTGTCACCACCAGCACCAACCTTGTGTGGATGCTCTGAAAAGCTAATCATTTGCATATCACAGCATCTTCATCCTGTCGGTTAAATTTCGCGTCTGTAGCACGTCATCTTCGGGGAATAGCAATTATAATAGCCAGTAATGTATATAGCTTATCTGTCGGGCGTCGCGAGAAAGTGGCAAAGCTGATCTCATTGGCCTATACTGAAGAGCCACGAACATAGTTACACTCTAATTTGTGGAATGAGTAGACGAACCACTTGTCGTGCCGATGCAAGTTTCATACCAGAAAAATTTTCTTATTCAACACTATTCCGCGCCGCTCTAGCACCAGAACAATTACTGAACAAATAAATGCTGTCTCTCTCGTTCTCTGTCTTCCCATCTCTCTGTTCTCTTGCGTAGAATAGTTTCTAGTGCTGACTGGCTAAGGCAACCTTAAACGTGTCTCTTACGGAAAGGTAAAGATAGCTGAGAAGTGAAGTACAGTGATTCGAATTCGTACGTTAGTTTCGTAAGAGAGCAGACTCAAGATTCTGGAGTTAGACGGCATTTGATTTGTGATGCTGGACTCGGAGATCACTTGTGATAGTTTATGTTTGATGATTTCAGATGTAGCATCGACTTCGAGAAGATATGAACAGCTTTGAGAGATAAGTTGTTACGTTCGATCAGGCAGAGATGATATTTGAGAAAACAGTTTCGAGATGCGAATTTTATTCAGGTGAACTCCCTTATAATCAATAAATGCCTTTCCTACAGTTCATGAATGGACTGTGGGTTAGTTAATCATGTCCATAGGTTTATTTTAAAAGGATTACTGCCGCAAATTCCGAAAAGGTAGTATTGGCTCTTTTTGCACAAATAATTGAACTTAATTTTGATATAATATTACGATCCATGCCAGTGTTTTGTTACTACCGGAATGTACACGGCTCCATTATTACAGGTGAGGCCCATCAGTTTCTTTTGCCGCACGAGTTTTCCTTCCAGTCTAAAACACGAGAGTTATGATATGTGGTATTAATGATCCCATAATATTAGTTAATTATTTCTTTCCCTTATTCATGTGTGAATTATGAGTCAATTGATTATTTCGATTCTATAATCATGAAAAGCATTAAATTATCGGAAGTCATATGAGCTATAATTTTCCATTCAGTAGGTAGTGCAGACTTGTTCATTATCACGTGATGATTATAACAATAATGGCACATTTGTACGTATCTCGCCATGTCAAGTTAATTCAGCCCACCTTCTACATAATAAATATGTATATGTCTCTCCTTTTCTAGGGTCTCGATAATTCTAGGAATCCTAGGAAAACGGGTACCTTGTATATTGTGTAATTGTTTGTCAGTAATGGTGATTATCTGAAATTTTTTGTGGAGCTGTGTCAGAAAGGGGAAAGTGCATTTACAGTGAACAAGTATTAGATGTCATGGGCTTTGAAATTTATTCTTAGTACCTTTTAACTGTTATTTTGCAAGGGCAATTCTGTGTTCCAGTAGAATGGAATGTGGATGTAAAATATCAGTAAGGGCTAAGTTAGATGTAGGACATGACCAGTGGCAATAGAAATGTGGGAGAACGGCTCTAATGTCGAATCCGAAGCGATGGTGGGTGTCACATTCAAATATTCAGATGTAAATGCAGAACAGGGAGCAGCTCATTCTGCTGTCAGGCTGAAAACAATGGGTAGAATTCCGGGGACTAGCTCCACTGGCGCTTGTGCCACATTAGTTAAAGCTATCTGAGAGAGGACAAGTTACTCTCCCACCTATTTTCCGCATACGGAAAGTTATTGGAGATTTTATTACAACCTGATGCACATTGAGAAAAGTAACTTTCTCAATATTTTCCACATACAGAAAATTATTGGAGATTTTATTACAACCTGACGCACCTTTAGCGAGACTCTAGAAAGTTAACGGCCTGAGCAGACTTTCATGGAGCCCAGTAGGGCACTAAAAGCATGTAGTATTTTTATGGTTCTTAGCTCGTAGAAGCTACTGGACATGCACGTTAATTGGTGTTCTTGCCACGAATCCTCAATGAAGGAGACAATCATTTTGATTATCAGTGTAATGGATGAGAAATTTCCGAAACAGAATAAGGGTCAAAAAGCGGAACTACGAGAAGTGCAGAATTAGAATGAGTGCCTACAAAACGTAACTGAAGACACATCAATCAAATGCCGTGAGATGACCAACTATTAGACAAATCTGAAGTAGTACAGCCGGCCGCTGTGGCCGAGCGGTTCTAGGCGCTTCAGTCTGGAACCGCGCGACCGCTACGGTCGCAGGTTCGAATCCTGCCTCGGGCATGGGTGTGTGTGATGTCCTTAGGTTAGTTAGGTTTAAGTAGTTCTAAGTTCTAGGGGACTGATGACCACAGCAGTTAAGTCCAATAGTGCTCAGAAAAAAATGGTTCAAATGGCTCTGAGCACTATGGGACTTAACATCTGTGGTCATCAGTCCCCTAGAACTTACAACTACTTAAACCTAACTAACCTAAGGACATCACACACATCCATGCCCGAGGCAGGATTCGAACCGGCGACCGTAGCAGTCGCGCGGTTCCGGACTGAAGCGCCTAGAACCGCTAGACCACCGCGGCCGGCAATAGTGCTCAGAGCCATTTTTGAAGAAGCACAGTATGTTCTTGGAAATTTTCAGAACCTGCTGATTGAAATTTGGGAAGGATTAATTGCTGAATTACACTCAAAATTAGAAAAGGTAGAGAGTTTACTGAGTACTAAGGAAATGGAACAAAGATTGAGGAAGAAGTCGTACAAGGCTGAGCACAAAACGGTTTACATCTACATCTACATCTACATTTATACTCCGCAAGCCACCCAACGGTGTGTGGCGGAGGGCGCTTTACGTGCCACTGTCATTACCTCCCTTTCCTGTTCCAGTCGCGTATGGTTCGCGGGAAGAACGACTGTCTGAAAGCCTCCGTGCGCGCTCTAATCTCTCTAATTTTACATTCGTGATCTCCTCGGGAGGTGTTAGTAGGAGAAGCAATATATTCGATACCTCATCCAGAAACGCACCCTCTCGAAACCTGGCGAGCAAGCTACACCGCGATGCAGAGCGCCGCTCTTGCAGAGTCTGCCACTTGAATTTGCTAAACATCTCCGTAACGCTATCACGGTTACCAAATAACCCTGTGACGAAACGCGCCGCTCTTCTTTGGATCTTCTCTACCTCCTCCTTCAACCCGATCTGGTACGGATCCCACACTGATGAGCAATACTCAAATATGGGTCGAACGAGTGTTTTGTAAGCCACCTCCTTTGTTGATGGACTACATTTTCTAAGCACTCTCCCAATGAATCTCAACCTGGTACCCGCCTTACCAACAATTAATTTTATATGATCATTCCACTTCAAATTGTTCCGCACGCATACTCCCAGATATTTTACAAAAGTAACTGCTACCAGTGTTTGTTCCGCTATCATATAATCATACAATAAAGGATCCTTCTTTCTACGTATTCGCAATACATTACATTTGTCTATGTTAAGGGTCAGTTGCCACTCCCTGCACCAAGCGCCTATCCGCTGCAGATCTTCCTGCATTTCGCTACAATTTTCTAATGCTGCAACTTCTCTGTATACTACAGCATTATCCGCGAAAAGCCTCATGGAACTTCCGACACTATCTACTAGGTCATTTATATATATTGTGAAAAGCAATGGTCCCGTAACACTCCCCTGTGGTACGCCAGAAGTTACTTTAACGTCTGTAGACGTCTCTCCATTGATAACAACATGCTGTATTCTGTTTGCTAAAAAGATCTTTAACCATTTATTGATTTGAAAGTGCCCGTCCTTCAATTTCAAGAGTGAGCTAACCTTGCCAATACCTGACACTGGTATTAGAGCATTCCAGTCCTCACTTTTGTCTGCATCCATTAATTCCTTAACACTCGTTTCAAGTTTAACTATTTTCCCTTTAAGTTTAAGATTCTACTTAATGCCTATTAGGCATTAAGCTTGAAGAGACATGCCAGAAAGATAAAGAGAATTATTTATTTCTAGTTTCTGCTTCCTGTCACATTTTTATTTTATGTTTAATCTAACATAATACAACGCGTTTCGAACATGTTCTGTTGATCTTCAGGCGTTTATACGTACATACAGAGAAATGTTACTTAAAAATAAACAGTCTTAAACTTGATTAATCTAGAACTTTTTGTCCATTGTTTGTTACCGTAGCGGCTGGTGTGACGTTTGGGGGGGGGGGGGGACGAGGTGCGTAGTGTATGGCTAGACATCGATTTCTAGCCATACACTGCTCCCCTCGTCCCCCCTCCCAAATGCCACAAAGTGAATAGAAGTAAATAATTATCCCACATAGTCGCGGTTCACAAACATAGCCATTATGGCTGAAAATAATAAAGAGAATCTCTTGATTCTGATTGGTGGTGCTAATGACGAGAACTGAGAGAGCCATGGGAAATTAGAGTTGCGATAAAATGGATAGTCGCTAAATAAGAGGTTCTAGGGAACTAGTTTGCGATACATGATCTGGAAGGAAAATTCGATGCTTTGAAATTAATAGGCATTAAGTAGAATCTTAAACTTAAAGGGAAAATTGTTAAACTTGAAACGAGTGTTAAGGAATTAATGGATGCAGACAAAAGTGAGGACTGGAATGCTCTAATACCAGTGTAAGGTATTGGCAAGGTTAGCTCACTCTTGATATTGAAGGGCGGGCAGTTTCAAATCAATAAATGGTGAAAGATCTTCCTGAACGTGAGTCACGAATCAAATAAAGGCTATAATAGAGTACGATGAAATATAACGAATGAAGATAGCTATAGGAGAGACAATGAAAATTAATTGGGCAATGAGGAGGATTGGTGAACCATATTATGGGAATACCTGAGATGGACAAAGTTATGGGAGGAACCTTCATTACTATTGTCCTGACAAATATTTTCCATCAGTGAGGAAATATGAAGTCTTCCAGAAGTCTTCTAATGAAATGCATCAAAGTGCCTGGTGAGAACAGTTCCGTTGTTCATTACCAGCCACATGGCCAAGTACTTTCAAAATTAAATTTGCATATGGTTAGTTGTAAGGCGAACCTGCTCTCAGAATGTGGCTTGCCACTCTTAAAAGTGGGATATTCAGTTTTTTCCTTCAGCACATTGGTCAGAGGCAGCACAGTATGGTAGAAACCATGACATAATAATGCTTCAACACTACAACCAATAACGATACTCCTGTGCTAGGAAGGTTTTTAACTAATTTAGCAGAATTAGTTTTGAATCTTCCTTACAATCTTTCATAGTTAATCCACTTATGTGTAACAAAGTGCCATACTGCCATAACGGCAACTGATATGGATGTAATGGGAAGGAGCAAACACAACATGGAACCTCCAGGAGTATGGCAATCAGAACCGGTGGAGAGAAGCAGCGACTTGCATGATTAAATACACTGAAGAGCCAAAGAAAGTGGTACACCTGTCTACACTCCTGGAAATGGAAAAAAGAACACATTGACACCGGTGTGTCAGACCCACCATACTTGCTCCGGACACTGCGAGAGGGCTGTACAAGCAATGATCACACGCACGGCACAGCGGACACACCAGGAACCGCGGTGTTGGCCGTCGAATGGCGCTAGCTCCGCAGCCTTTGTGCACCGCCGCCGTCAGTGTCAGCCAGTTTGCCGTGGCATACGGAGCTCCATCGCAGTCTTTAACACTGGTAGCATGCCGCGACAGCGTGGACGTGAACCGTATGTGCAGTTGACGGACTTTGAGCGAGGGCGTATAGTGGGCATGCGGGAGGCCGGGTGGACATACCGCCGAATTGCTCAACACGTGGGGCGTAAGGTCTCCACAGTACATCGATGTTGTCGCCAGTGGTCGGCGGAAGGTGCACGTGCCCGTCGACCTGGGACCGGACCGCAGCGACGCACGGATGCACGCCAAGACCGTAGGATCCTACACAGTGCCGTAGGGGACCGCACCGCCACTTCCCAGCGAATTAGGGACACTGTTGCTCCTGGGGTATCGGCGAGGACCATTCGCAACCGTCTCCATGAATCTGGGCTACGGTCCCGCACACCGTTAGGCCGTCTTCCGCTCACGCCCCAACATCGTGCAGCCCGCCTCCAGTGGTGTCGCGACAGGCGTGAATGGAGGGACGAATGGAGACGTGTCGTCTTCAGCGATGAGAGTCGCTTCTGCCTTGGTGCCAATGATGGTCGTATGCGTGTTTGGCGCCGTGCAGGTGAGCGCCACAATCAGGACTGCATACGACCGAGGCACACAGGGCCAACACCCGGCATCATGGTGTGGGGAGCGATCTCCTACACTGGCCGTACACCACTGGTGATCGTCGAGGGGACACTGAATAGTGCACGGTACATCCAAACCGTCATCGAACCCATCGTTCTACCATTCCTAGACCGGCAAGGGAACTTGCTGTTCCAACAGGACAATGCACGTCCGCATGTATCCCGTGCCACCCAACGTGCTCTAGAAGGTGTAAGTCAACTACCCTGGCCAGCAAGATCTCCGGATCTGTCCCCCATTGAGCATGTTTGGGACTGGATGAAGCGTCGTCTCACGCGGTCTGCACGTCCGGCACGAACGCTGGTCCAACTGAGGCGCCAGGTGGAAATGGCATGGCAAGCCGTTCCACAGGACTACATCCAGCATCTCTACGATCGTCTCCATGGGAGAATAGCAGCTTGCATTGCTGCGAAAGGTGGATATACACTGTACTAGTGCCGACATTGTGCATGCTCTGTTGCCTGTGTCTATGTGCCTGTGGTTCTGTCAGTGTGATCATGTGATGTATCTGACCCCAGGAATGTGTCAATAAAGTTTCCCCTTCCTGGGACAATGAATTCACGGTGTTCTTATTTCAATTTCCAGGAGTGTATTACAGTGTAGGGTGCCCACGAGAACACAGATATGCCGCAACACGACGTGGCATGGACTCGACTAATGTCTGAAATAGCACTCGAAGGAACTGACACCGTGAATCCTGCAGGGCTGTCCATAAATCCGTGAGACTACGAGGGGGTGGAGATCTCTTCTCAACAGCACGTTGCAAGGCATCCCATATATGCTCAATAATGTTCATGTCTGAGGCCAGCGGAAGTGTTTAAACTCAGAAGAATGTCTTACCGGATTCCTGATATTCACGATACACTAGTGAAATGGTTGCGTGCAATAATCTCCACTTCATCGCTACCTCAGAAACAGTTGTAAGTAGGGTGTTTAGGTTTCTATGTTGGTAACGCCATGTAGCGCTCTGCATGAAAATCACTGGCTGTGCTGTGTGAAGTCTGTGGCTGGTTTGCATTGTTGGAATTTGCTATTGCAGTGTTTGGCAGTTGGCTGTTAACGGCACGTAGCGTTGCGCAGTTGGAGGTGAGCCGGCAGCAGTGGTGGACGTGGGGAAAGAAATGGCGGAGTTTTGAGAGTGGATGATCTGGACGTGTGCCCATCAGAGACAGTAAATTTGTAATACTGGATGTCATGAACTGCTATTTATATAAAATGACTTTTGAACATTATTAAGGTAAATACATTGTTTGTTCTCTAGGAAAATCTTTCATTTGCTAACTATGCCTGTCAGTAGTTAGTGCCTTCAGTAGTTTGAATCTTTTATTCAGCTGGCAGCAGTGGCGCTCGCTTTATTCCAGTAGTTCGAGTAACGAAATTTTTTGTGAGGTAAGTGATTTGTGAATGTTATAGGTTATTGTTAGTCTGGGCCATTCTTGTGTAGGGATTTTTGGAAGTCAGATTGCGTTGTGCTAAAAATATTGTGTGTCAGTTTAGTGTTGATCAGAATAGGTAAATAGCGAAATGTCTGAGTACGTACAGTTCTGCTCAGCTGTTTGAAAATCAAATAATGTAAGAGGTTTATCAGCACAGTAATTCATTAATTTTTCTGAGGGGACGTTTCACAGTGCGCCCCATCTCTCTTGTGCTGACTACAACACCACACTAAAATTGACTTAAGTCTTGATAATCTGCCATTGTAGCAGCAGTAACCGATCTAACAACTGTGCCGGACGTACCTGGCTGCCCACTTATACTGCCACTGACATCCGGCCTGTGAAGTCCTGTACCATCGCCGTCACCTGTGTCAGCTGCCTGTGATCATCTTCAGTGAAGCCGGGAGCCACTGTTCAAACACCGACTACCCCAGTGTATTGTCGCTGCTGACATGGAGCAGCCAACCCAGAAGGACTTACCACGCTCATCCCTAGTTACCACGCTCACCCCTCGAAGATAATGCGGCCACTGTGTCAGACTCCTCCTGCCGCACAGATCTCAGCAGCTGCAGCTTCCCGCACTTGTTGCTTACAAGGGGGCAGACGAAACGCCTACACTGATACGCCACGCGCCCGCAGCCAACTGCGTCACCGAGACCAACAACCTTCTCTTTCATTACGGCTCTATATTGGCAATTAAAATGAATAAGAAACTGTTATCATCAAGAATGCTTTACTGATATACCGCCATATGATTCCAGTCACTATCACACCCACAACCCACGTCCATGTGCAGAGTCATTGCTCCATCTGCTTTACCATCAGCCGATTCTCCAGCTGTGACGCTACAACGCAGGCCTTGCTATTAAGGGGCTCCGGAACGCCCTATACTTGCAATGTTAAAATAACGCTTATAAATTACATCTTTCCTCATAAAGTACTTGAGGTAGGAAGTTGAACTTTTTACAGATTATTTATTGGAATATGGGCTACAACTTAACACAGGGATTTTACAAAATTTTAGTTCAGTTATTAAAGATGATTTTTTTTCAATTGTAATGAAAATTCTCAACATTTTTTTGCAATTTTTTATTTATATATTCAAAAATATACAGTTTTTTTTTTTTGGAAAAAGGCTGTGTTAAATTATGCAGAAGGTACTGTGTAACATTTACTGAAAGTTTGAAACAAATATGTTTGGAAGATCCTTAGAAAACATATAATTAGTATGAGAAAATAAAAGTTTTGGGAATCGAGCGACAAAGATTGGATTAACTTTTTAGTGCATTCCAGGTCCATACGATGGATTATCTTCATCCTCTGCAAACTCCTCCTCCAGCTTCCTCTTGTTCCTCCTCCTGTTTACTCTTGCTTGTATTTCTAGACTCTTTACAGCCCTGTCTGCAGCCCGAAGGCGTTCCTTGTCTAAAGCAAGCATCACTCGTTGTTGTGTTCGTAGATTTTGCTACCATTTTCTTCAGTTGCAGTTACTGCAACACTGTTCCAAAATGTGGTCATGTATGAACACTTATCACATTTCAGTTGCATTTCACTAGCAAGTCCTACGTGCTTTATTATGGAGAGTTCCAGACCAACTTCACTACAATGAATACATCTTACACAGTTTGAAAAAATTCCTTTGAGAACCGACATATCAAATATTTCATTCACATCCGATTCGCCCATAAAACATTCATAGCTTTCACTCATTGAACCAAGCTTCTTCTGTGAAGTATTTTCTTTCCCACTTTGACTGCTATGGGCAGGTGTACTTGAGAGGTTAGGTTCACTCACTTGGTTATCGTCTTTATTGTTTACAGTAATAACACATACCTTTGGCTTTCCAACATTTCTTCTTTTCTTAAAAGCCTTCAGAGGATTTCTAATAACTTTACTTTTACTCATTATTATACTTCAACAAAACAGACACTCAAGAAACAGAATTAATTACGAATATTTTCGAGATAACGACAGAGTAAATAAACATGAAACAATCGACAATCACACCAGCGATATATATTGAACCATCACAGGTTAGCCACAACACATACTTTATCTCACATCACTAAAATGTACCTGATGAACACGGACTTTAATAATAACACCATTTGACAGCAGTTTAACAGCGCCACAGTGGGTCACGCCCATGTAGAACACATTTCAAAAAAAATTTAAAAATAGTTATAGTCTTCGGAATTGAATAAATTATATATCTATTAAAAGGTAATAGTATGCAGATTCAGAAAACGCAAAAAAGTAAATGTTGAACTTTTCATGATTTTGAGCCTTTCCGGAGCCCCTTAACTTTTTCGCTTACTTAACACATGAAACCGTTTGTATACGATTGTCTAGTGTAAATATGTATTGTAAATACTATGTTTAAATTATGTAATATTTAACACTGACAAGTCAGAGCATATTTAGTTAACGTTGAAGTCAGAGAGATTGTTTTGTCGTGCCGTTGGGCGCGGGAGCGCGCCAGCGGGCAGTAGTACCAGTGACGCCGTGCTCGGAGTAAGACGTACAGTCGAGTGCTGCTATTCCTAGCTGTGTTACATCTAACGGCTAGTGTGTGGATCTAAGTACGACGGGAAAGTAATGGTCGGCATATCTGGAAGCATGGCCGGGCAAGTTATTGTGGATTAATGGGCATAGTGCTGAAGAGACGAGGGCTTAAATGTGGAGCGCACTGTGGGCCCAAGTCGCAGCAGTAAAAGCCCGCTGCCACATTGTGTCGCCGCCGTGGACTTCCGTCGATCCACCGACAACGAGGGAAGTAAGATCTACGTAATTTTCGTAGGATAAAATTGTAGAAGGCTTACCAGTGACTGTGCTTTTCTCTGAAGTTGAACAATTAATAACAAGCACTTTATAATCGAAGTGTCGCTGTTACATTCCACCCGACAATAACACCAAGTAGGTTCCTTATGATCTTTACCTTACTGAACCGAGTGTGTCACGCCATTATCAAGAGAAAATATGTTAATTATCAAATTATTTGCATAGACGGTGAAGAGTAAATTAGAGACTGGTTATCGTAGTTAATTGTTGCACTTAATAAGCTTACGCTAACCGTGGCAACTTAATAATAGACTGAAGTAATAAATTTGATTATTAAGATTTATTTCAATGCATATTCAGCTGAAGTTAATTCAAGGATATTTCATGAAACTATTAAGCTTATTCCACCTAACAATCTCCCAATTAATGAATTATTATCATTCAAAACATAGTTAATCAATTATTGGCAATATATTTCATTATCAGTAGATTAAACTGTGCAAAGTACGTAATTTTAAAGACAGAATGACAGTCCATTATTCAAAATCTCGATAGATAATTATCTGTGTTGTCAGCATTGCACTTAGCTGACAAGTTATGAACAAAATAAGTGTAGTTAGATTATTATGACATTGTTTTTTATGACTACTGAGCCTGACACAGCACTTACGTAATAGTTCCCGTTCCACCTGCTGCGCTACAAACAGGTAAACTTTATTTTTGACACAATTGTTCACGTACTTAACAGTACTGTCGGTCATCAGATGAGCTGGCAACCGATTTTTTAATTGCTTTTACAGCTTAATCATTTCTTTCTGCAAAATTTCCACTGGCAAAATTTATTTCCAAATTATTTCCATTATCTCATTTACCGATCGTTATTGAATGAAATTACTCACTCAATAACGATCAAGTTATAACGTCTCCTGTTTCCCGCAGAATAATCATTATTTACTTCGTATTCGGATGCCTTATTCCGACGTGGGTCAAAATTCATAATTCACGGCCATTGTCAACTTGTAATTTCGTAAATCCCGGGAAGCAGGGGGGGGGGGGGGTGTTATACAGCCACCGTAGAGGTCACATCTCGATCTCCACAGTACAGTGTCTCTAAAATTGTGTCCACTGTAAATTTGAAGTACAGTACCTTGTTCTTCTGAGCTTGTCCTCAAATACATGCATTATTTCAAGTACACGGTTTTGAGAAACGCTCTGAAGATGTTGTAAAGGTGCTGATGGGTAACCTGTGGTGAGAAATAATTGCTGAGCCAAAAATTCGATACACTGCGCCGTTTCCAAGGTAATTAGCATTGAAGGTAGTCAATCACGAGCAAGTTCAAGAGGCCTGCCAGACAGAGTTACGGTCAGTTGTTCTCACAGCGTGGAAGATGGGGCACAAGACTGCTCAGCCTTTGGCACAGGTTCGATCCTTGCTACCGCCCCACGTCCAGCCGTTGCATTTCCCTCTGCGACACCGTCCCTGGGGCACTGTTTGAATCCGCGCGAGCATCCGTCTGATTGGCTAAATTCAGTGCTAATTATCTCGGAAACGGCGCGACGTATCGAATTTTTTCTTAACAGCACAACCTACACTGCAATTTCCTCACATACGTTTCGGACTGTTTCTGACCGTCGTGTGTATTTAAACTCTTCTCGTGCCTGCTCCATGCCATCGTCAAGGACATTCCTACCTGTACGCCGAGGCCTCTTAGGGTTCCATTGTCTCGGGAACGCGCCCACCGGTGAGTTGCGTGTCAGCCAACGGAAAGCAAGCACATTGGCTGAGTGACGTCCCATCGTTGCTTCGAGTAAGTTTTTATTAATTTAAACTCGTGTGCGACCATGATATATTACACCTTCTGGCAAATTAATACTGAACGTTTTACAATAATTTTCCTTATGAGTATCTTTTAGCTTTCGTTACAATCACTAAAGAGCATTTCTGCTTTTCAGATTATTTTCATTTCCCTCCGAATATCCTGCAAATTCAAAAGCTGTTTCGGCTTCTAGACTTTAACCTCACCTCTCTCGCCCGTTCAACATGTTTTACATATATAAAGGAGAGAGTCCGTTTGTTAGTTTGTAATTCATACAAACATGTAATTTTATTGCGATCGTGATGAAATTTTGAATACATTGCCTTCAAGACAAAAGAAATATCACTGTCTTGGTAAGGTTTCGTAGTCTGAATTGAAACATATTTGTATGTAGTATGTGCATAAAGCTCAAAGGTTGTTTCCATAACAGTCTAAACGTTTTTGGTCAATTTATTTCATATTTCCACTCGAACCTCTAAAGAACATTTGGGTGGACATAAAATGTATATTTTTTTAATAAACGCTATAATTACACTATATGATCAAAAGTATCCAGACGACTGGCTGAAAATGATTTACAAGTTCGTGGCGCCCTCCATCGGTTATGCTGGAATTCAGTATGGTGTTGGCGCACCCTTAGCCTTCATGACAGCTTCCACTAATGCAGGCATACGTTCAATCAAGTGCTGGAATGTTTCTTGGGGAATGGCAGCCCATTATTCACGGAGTGCTGCACTGAGGAGAGGTATCGACTTCTGTCGGCGAGGCCTGGAACGAAGTTGGTATTCCAAAACACCCCAAAGGTGTTCTGTAGGATTCAGGTCAGGACTCTGTGCAGGCCAGTCCATTACAGGGATGTTATTGTCGTGTAACCACTCCGCCACAGCCCGTGCATTATGAACAGGTGCTCGATCGTGTTGAAAGATGGAATGGCCATCCCCGAATGTCTGTTCAACAGTAGAGAGCAAGAAGTTGCTTAAAACATCAATATACACCTGTGCTGTGATAGTACCACGCAAAACAACAATGTGTGCAAGCCCCCTCCATAAAAAAACACGACTACACCATTACACCACCGCCTACAAATTTTATTGTAAGCACTACACACACTGGCAGATGACGTTCACCGGGCATTCTCCATACCCACACCCTGCCATCGGATCGGCACATTATGATTCGTCACTCCAAACCACGTTTTTCCACTGTTGTATTGTCCAATGTTTACGCTCCTTACACCAAACGAGGCGCCGTTTGGCATTTACCTGCTTCATGTGTGGCTTATGAGCAGTCGCTCGAGCATGAAATCCAAGTTTTCTCACCTCCCGCCTAACTGTCACAGTACTTACAGTTCTTCGTGATGCTGTTTGGAATTCCTGTCTGATGGTCGGGATAGATGTCTGCCTATTTCAGATTACGACCCTCTTCAACTGTCAGCTGTCTCTGTCAGTCATCAGACGAGGTCGGCCTGTATGCTTTTGTGCTGTACGTGTGCCTTCACGTTTCCACTTTACTATCTCGTTGGGAATAGTGGACCTAGGGATGTTTAGGAGTGTGGACATCTCTCGTACAGACGTATGACACAAGTGACATCCAATCACCTGGCCACCTTCGAATTCCGTGAGATTCGCGGAGCGCCCCATTGTGCTCTCTCACAATATCTTACGACTACTGAGGTCGCTGATAGGAGTACCTGGCAGTAGGTGGCAGCACAATGCACCTAATATGAAAAACGTACGTTTTTGGGGGTGTCCGGATACTTTTGATCACATAGTGTAAATATGTATGAAGATGTACATAAAATACGTAAAGGATAAAATTTGTTGCAAAACATTTCGAAAAGTACATTTTGTATTACAGGTATATTACTGTAATTATTATTCAGAAAACGAATCAAAGCATAATCTATGAAGTAATTGTTATTACTAAACTTATGGTTTGCAAAAGTCAGAAACGGAAGACCAGAAGGTGATTTTTATTAATGCCACAGGTTACGATGTATTCATTCGTGAGTGATTCAGATATGACATTCGATTTCAAACGATTGCAGTTGCTTGCATTCGCTATGAGTATCATCAAGGCACAAGTTGAAGGCACAGGTTTTATATGACGCAGCATGTGAAAGTTGCTGGATTTGGACGGGTTACTTCTGTAACTGAAATGTTAGATCTGAAGATGGTTCTGAACGAACCAAAACCGGTCATATGAATAAAAAAAATTGGAATCAAGACGGATTATAAGTAACATTATATCAAATGGTCAAATGGCTCTGAGCACTATGGGACTAAACATCTGAGGTCATCAGTCCCCGAGAACTTAGAACTACTTAAACCTAACTACCATAAGGACATCACACACACATCCATTCCCGAGGCAGGATTCGAACCTGCGACCGGAGCCGTCGCGCGGTTCCAGACTGAAGCGCCTAGAGCCGCTCGGCCACACCGGCCGGATATCCGTTACACTGTAACTATGTAATCCCCCTTTCCTGTAAGGGAATGGCTTCCTGGAAGGACGCTCCTTTATCTTACCGTGAAATGAAACGCCGGACCAGGGAGATGCAGTCGTAAATCAAGCCTTCTCAGATTCAGAAATGGGTACCTGGAAGGCAGCCCCACCAGACGCCACTAGCGTAAGCAGAAGCCTGGCACTAGCGCCACAGGGCATTTATATATGCCTAAACTGACCACAATGGCACTACTCTCTTTTAGCACATAGTAACATTGATAAAGTGTTTAGTTTATGAAAAGAACATTCCGTCTGAAGACGTACACAATTTTATTTGTCGTCATCATTTGCTTTTCTGTTTGGATTCATTCTGGGATGAGAATTCTATATAAAGTAGATTTACCTTTTCGCAAAGTCATGATTCCTTAATGCAAACAGTGCTTTACTTGGAGGCTACTTTCGGTCATTATTCACACAACGTATGTAAACGGACCAGAGAAGAGTGTGGAAATCATTTTGATATGACATGATTCCTTAATGCAAACAGTGCTTTACTTGGAGGCTACTTTCGGTCATTATTCACACAACGTATGTAAACGGACCAGAGAAGAGTGTGGAAATCATTTTGATATGCGTCTCCAGTGGGGAAATCTATTGACATAAAGGACTTTGCCGAAGGGCAAATTGTTATGGCTCTGCGCCTGTGAACATACATTTCCAAAGCGGTGATGTCATTAAATTCACATGACCAGAAATCTCCCCTCGGGCATGGGTGTGTGTGTGTGTGTGTTGTTCTTAGCATAAGTTAGTTTAAGTTACTTTAAGTAGTGTGTAAGTCTAGGTACCGATGACCTGAGCAGTTTGGTCCCTTAGGAATTCACACACATATTTTGAACAGAAATCTCCGCGAGTAGAAATCATCGGCCCGTAACTTACTTTAATT
The DNA here is from genome assembly GCF_023898315.1 of Schistocerca nitens. NCBI lineage: Eukaryota > Metazoa > Arthropoda > Insecta > Orthoptera > Acrididae > Schistocerca > Schistocerca nitens. The sequence goes on along the minus strand of NC_064620.1, from coordinate 28,367,376 downwards.
TTGTGAACTCTACTTATACATATGGTGGCACATATTACCGGATACCTGCCAAAGACTTGTCGAACCCATGCCGCGCCGAATCGTTGCTGCAGGGAGTTCCAAACGTAGCCGAGCATACTACAAACATCAACAAAACGTTAGCGTCACGCCGGTATGTCTGAGAAGCCCGCTAAACCTGCTGGGCAGAACAGGTGATTAGTATTGTGGAAAGGGACAAATAAGGTGTCGGTCAGGTTCACTCACAATTGCAATTTATTGTAACTTAATAACACCTTTAAACCAAAACGGCACATACCGAGCCTTTAGAAAGACGAGTTTCAAAAAGGCAATTATTTCACGGCTGAAGGCCTCCAAACAAGAAATCTTAAAGCAACAACATAAATCTCAAAAAATGATTCAAATGGCTCTGAGCACTATGGGACTTAACTTCTGATATCATCAGTCCCCTAGAACATAGAAATACTTAAACCTAACTAACCTAAGGACATCACACACATCCATGCCCGAGGCAGGATTCGAACCTGCAACCGTAGAGGACCCGCGGTTTCAGTCTGAAGCGCATAAAACCGCTCGGCCTCATCGGCCAATTGGCCAGCAGATAAGTCTCAAGTGGAAAAACATGCAGTTAAAGTTGCAAACAAAATAATTAACATATGCATACACAGAGAGGCCGAGAGCCTCAAGGCAAGGGTGAACAGAAAAGCATAAACAGGATGCAATAGAAACGGCTGAAGACCTACAATTAAATTTTCAACATTTTAAAATAAATTACCATAACCTTTAAAAGGCAGAATTCCACTTTTTTGTTTAAAAATAAGTATTTAAGTGGTTAAGGAGCCACAATTGATTTTCCAAAATTAAAAAACACATGTCATCCAGTAAAAGCAAGAATTTTTTAAATAATTGGCTATGATACATTATAAACAGACAATTAAACAACGGTGAGAAGGACAATAAATAGAACGGCACTCAGAAGCCTCCAGGGAGGTCGGTCTTCCCTCGTTCACTTAGGTGAGACAGGTGGTGAGCCCAATTACACTTGAGATATCGGAACTCAGCCAGCGGACAGCCACAGACCGACCGACAGAACGAATTGCTTGCCACCAATCGGTAGATGAGAACTCAAACACCAAAAGTTACGAACGTGATTATCCACAATCAAAACTACCATGTTGGACAGCGACAACAGGTGAAGAAAGGCCTCTGTCTGAAATTACGTTAGTGGCCAGGGCAGGTAACCGGAACACTAACGACCACAAGGAAGGAAATTCCGCTGGTACACTTGAGCTTCATTACAATGCATTCGGCAAGTGTTTCATTCGATGTTCGATGTTCTCATACAAACATCAGAAAAAGTTTCCCATCACCATGGTTCCAAGAGTTCCGAAACCTTTACTGAAAATTGCCCCCTGCGGGTCCGGGGTAAGAATAGGCCCGAGGTATTCCTGCCTGTCGTAAGAGGCGACTAAAAGGAGTATCAACCGTTTCGGCCTTCCATGTGATGGTCCCCCTTGGGGTTTGACCTCCATTTTTCAAAATTCTACAGAAGTACGAGCCTTTTGGGGAAGGACGCCTTACGTGGTGTACCACTGGTCCTCAGTGCACTAAGACCTTGGCACTCAGCATTGTAACGGCGTTGTCACCATACCCACTATTCCTCAAATTGGGCCTAAACGCCTGATGGGTTGTACAAGTTACGCCCATAGTGCGTCCCCATCTGCAGCTACGATCATGATGGACTTTCCATGGCACCAGAAATCCAGCACGGTAGCCAGCCCGTTGTGGTGGGGTCGTCATGCACCCTCTAGGTTGTAGCCCCCTGACAACACAGGGACCGTACTGCCGATACCTCAGCTGCACCCTCCCCACGTCGGCCAAGGAGTAGATGCCCGTCTCCTTGGGCCATCAGGACTCCCGGCAACGGTCATCCTACCAGGTGGCCCTTGCTGAGGCTGCGTGGCGCCCGTGGGGAGAGCCCCTGGTCGGAGTGGGTGGTATCGGGGCAGACGTTTCGCAGATAAAACGTCAACACATATCAGGTCGCTCTGCGGCCGAGTCTTTCAAAAGGAAAGGTACTGTTTCTAGTTCTGGTTCTCCTGCCCTTTCCCCCTTGGCCACTCCCTGGGAGGAGGGACAGGCCCGCCGGCTTGGGGCGAAGTACTTCCCCCGCTATTTGGTCTGTTCTCGAACCGATGGGGGGACGTTCGCCACCTCCAAGTCCATGTTCTTTGTTCAGCACATTGAGGACATCTTCGGGGAAATCGAGGCTCTCAGTAAGATGCGTTCGGGGTCCGTTCTTATAAAGACCACCTCCGCCACACAGTCGGCGGCGCTCCAGGCGTGCGACCGCCTAAGGGACATCCCAGTGTCCATTGTCCCGCATCTGGCACTAAATAGGACGCAGGGGGTTATTTTTCATCGGGACCTCCTGCTGCAATCTGATGAGGAGCTCAGGGCCAACCTGGAGCGCCGAGGCGTGCATTTCGTCCGGCGTGTCCAGCGTGGCCCCAAAGACCGTCGCATCGACACCGGGGCCTTTATCCTCGCCTTCGAGGGGGACGTTCTCCCGGAGAAGGTAAAGGTGATGTGCTACCGGTACGACGTGCGACCTTACGTCCCGCCTCCTATGCGCTGTTTTCGGTGTTTGCGCTTTGGGCACATGTCGTCACGGTGTGAGGCTGAGCCCCTTTGTGGCGATTGTTGACGTCCTCTTCGTGAGGAACATACATGCACCCCACCACCTCGGTGCGTTAATTGTCCTGGCATCCACTCGCTTAGATCCTTGGACGGCCCCGCATATCAGAAGGAGAAGAAGATACAAGAACTCAAAACTTTGGATCGGCTCTCTTATTCTGAGGCCAGGAAGAAGTATGACCGCCTCCATCCCGTGCCGTTGACCACTTCGTTTGCCTCAGTTGTGTCCACTCCTTCCACGGTATCCTCACCCCTATCCTGTCCCCCCTCCGCCTCCTCACCCCATCCGCGGTCTCTGCCTCCACCTCCCAAATCCCTCCCTTCCAAATCCTCCTCCCCCGTGGCCCCCGCCCTCTCTGCCCCAGGGGCCACCCTTCCTCCTCCTCCTCCCCCCCCCGCCGCCTGAGAAGCGATCCTCTTCTCAGGCATCCATCGGGGAAACGTTCCGGACCCCAGCTTCCGAGGTCCGGCGTTCCAAAACGGACCCCGCACGTGAGGACCTTCCTCGGGTCCAGCCCACCATCCATGTGCCTCCTCGGACTTCCAAGAAGGCCTCCAAGAAAAAATCTCTATCCCCCTCTCCACCCCGGCGCGTTTCGTCTGACGCTCCATCCGTGAGTCGCTGCTCCCGGCCGTCCTCAGTTTCGCCGGGACGCTCTGCAGCCAGGCGCTCAGCTGGCCTCTCATCGGCAAATGATGCTGCCCCTCCTACACAACCAGGGACAGCGGCCGCAGCTGGCGACGACTCGATGGAACAGGATCCGCCTCCCGCCGGCTGTAGCGTTGTTCCCTCGAAACCTGGCCCTCCGTGGCCGTCGAGGTGACCAGCTCTTCCCCCGTCTCGTTCCCCCTCTTTCTTGACTAGCGATGGTCCTGTTACATTGGAACATAAGAGGTATTCGATCTAATCGGGAGGAATTACAACTGCTCCTCCGCCTGCACTGTCCGCTCGTCCTTGGTCTCCAGGAAAAAAAGTTGCGCCCGACTGACCGTATTGCCTCTACCCACTATACCTCGGAGCGGTATGACCTCACCCCTGTGGACGGTATCCCAGCTCATGGTGGGGTCATGTTGCTCGTTCGGGACGATGTCTATTACCATCCCATCCCATTGACCACCCCACTCCAAGCAATTGCTGTCCGTATTACTCTTTCTGCTTTTACTTTTTCAGTTTGTACCATCTACACTCCATCGTCATCTGCTGTTAGTCGGGCTGACATGATGCACCTGATCGTTCAGCTTCTCCCGCCGTTTTTATTGTTTGGCGACTTCAATGCCCATCATCCCCTTTGGGGCTCTCCTGCATCCTCTCAAAGAGGCTCACTCTTGGCGGATGTCTTCAACCATCTCAATCTTGTCTGCCTCAATACCGGCGCCCCGACTTTCCTCTCGGACTCTACTCATACCTACACCCACTTGGACCTCTCGATCTGTTCTACCACTCTTGCCCGTCGGTTCGAGTGGTATGTCCTTTCTGACACCTATTCGAGCGACCACTTCTCCTGTGTCGTTCGTCTCCTGCACCACACCCCATCCCCACGTCCTTTGAGCTGGAACATACCGAAAGCTGACTGGGGTCTTTACTCCTCCCTGGCGGCCTTTCCGGACCACGATTTTCTCAGTTGTGACAGTGAGGTCGAATACCTCACGGCTGTTATCATCAATGCTGCCGAACGTTCCATTCCTCGTACTACCTCTTCTTCACGTCGCGTTTCCATCCCCTGGTGCAACGAGGCTTGTAGAGACGCTATCCATGCTCGACGACGTGCTTTACGCACATTTCGCCGCCATCCTACGTTGGCGAATTGTGTTGGATACAAACGACTCCGAGCGCAATGCCGTAGAGTCATCAAAGACAGCAAAAAAGCTTGTTGGGCCTCTTTCACCAGCTCCTTTAACAGTTTTACTCCCTCTTCCGTCGTCTGGGGTGGCCTGCGCCGGCTGTCGGGAATTAAGGCCCACTCCTCGGTACCTGGCCTGACCTCAGGTAATGAGGTCCTCGTTGATCCTGTGGCTGTCTCCGACGCCTTCGGCCGGTTTTTCGCGGGGGTTTCAAGCTCCGCCCATTACCACCCTGCCTTCCTTCCCAGGAAAGAGGCAGAAGAGGCTCGGCGACCTTCCTTCCACTCGCTGAATCAGGTAACTTATAATGCCCCCTTTACTATGCGGGAACTCGAACGTGCGCTTGCACTGTCCCGGTCCTCTGCTCCGGGGCCAGATGCCATTCACGTTCAGATGCTGGCACACCTTTCTCCGGCGGGCAAAAGCTTCCTTCTTCGTACCTACAATCGCGTCTGGACCGAAGGTCACGACCCCATGCGTTGGCGTGACGCCGTCGTTGTTCCTATACCCAAACCCGGGAAGGATAGACACCTTCCTTCTAGTTACCGCCCCATTTCTCTTACAAGCTGTGTCTGTAAGGTGATGGAGCGCATGGTTCATGCTCGGTTAGTTTGGGTTCTTGGATCTCGACGGCTACTTACCAATGTCCAATGCGGCTTTCGTCACCGCCGCTCCGCTGTTGACCACCTTGTGACATTGTCGACATTCATCATGAACATCTTTTTGCGAAGGCGCCAAACGGTAGCCGTGTTCTTCTATTTGGAGAAGGCTTATGATACCTCTTGGAGAGGAGGTATCCTCCACACTATGCACAGGTGGGGCCTACGCGGTCGCCTGCCCCCTTTTATTGATTCCTTTTTAACGGATCGAAAGTTTAGGGTACGTGAGGGGTCCGTATTGTCCGACGTCTTCCTCCAGGAGAACGGAGTGCCTCAGCGCTCCGTCTTGAGCGTAGCCCTTTTTGCCATCGCGATCAATCCAATTATGGATTGCGTTCCACCTAATGTCTCAGGCTCTCTCTTTGTCAATGACTTCGCGATCTACTGCAGTGCCCAGAGACCATGCCTCCTGGAGCGCTGCCTTCAGCGTTGTCTAGACAGCCTATACTCATGGAGCGTGGCAAATGGCTTCCAGTTCTCTGAAGAGAAGACAGTTTGTATCAACTTTTGGCGATATAAAGCGTTCCTTCCGCCATCCTTACGTCTCGGTTCCGTTGTTCTCCCATTCGTGGAAAAAACTAAGTTTCTAGGGCTCACGTTGGACAGGAAACTGTGTTGATCTCCGCATGTCTCTTATTTGGCGGCCCGTTGCACATGATCCCTTAATGTCCTCAGAGTTCTTAGTGGTTCATCTTGGGGAACGGATCGCACTGTCGTGCTTCGCTTGTATCGGTCCATAGTCCGATCGAAGCTGGGTTATGGGAGCTTCGTCTACTCGTCTGCTCGGCCATCCCTCTTACGCCATCTCAACTCCATCCACCATCGGGGGTTACGTCTTGTGACCGGAGCCTTCTACACTAGTCCTGTCGAGAGTCTTTATGCTGAAGCTGCCGAATTACCATTGACCTACCGGCGCGACGTACTGCTGTGTCGGTATGCCTGCCGGCTGTTGTCTATGCCCGACCACCCCTCTTACCAGTCCTTCTTCGCCGATTCTCTCGACCGTCAGTACGGGTTGTATGTGTCTGCCCTGCTGCCCCCCGGAGTCCGCTTCCGTCGCCTGCTTCGACAATTGGATTTTGCCCTCCCTACCACCTTCAGAGAGGGTGAGAGCCCGACACCACCTTGGCTCCAGGCTCCGGTTCATATTTATCTCGACCTCAGTTCACTCCCGAAGGAGGGTACTCCGGCTGCAGTGTATTGCTCACGGTTTGTCGAACTTCGTGCTCGACTTGCCGGTCACACCTTTATTTACACCGATGGCTCCAAAACTGACGATGGTGTCGGCTGTGCCTTTGTCGTCGGGGCCGCCACCTTTAAATACCGGCTCCTCGACCAATGTTCCAGCTTTACGGCCGAGCTTTTTGCTCTCCATCAGGCCGTTCAGTATGTCCGCCGCCACCACCATTCATCGTATGTACTCTGCTCAGACTCACTCAGTGCTCTTCAGAGCCTTGGAGCTCCCTATCCGGTCCATCCGTTGGTTCAACGGATACAGCAGTCCCTCCATTCTATCGCTGATAATGGTTCTCCTGTCAGCTTTCTGTGGGTTCCCGGACATGTAGGAGTGCCTGGGAATGAGGCTGCGGATGCTGCAGCCAAGGCTGCAGTCCTCCTGCCTCGGCCAGCCTCCCATTGTGTCCCGTCATCTGACGTTCGTGGGGATGTTTGTAAGAGGCTTGTGTCGTTGTGGTGGGATGCTTGGTCATCCCTCCAAGGAAACAAGCTCCGGGCAGTAAAACCGCTCCCAACTGCTTGGACAACCTCCTCCCGACCATCTCGGCGAGAGGAGGTCCTTCTGACCAGGTTGCGGATTGGGCATTGCCGGTTTAGCCACCGCTACCTGCTCTCCGGTGACCCAGCCCCGCAGTGCCCTTGTGGTCAAGCATTAACAGTGCGCCATGTTTTATTGTCGTGTCCCCGCTTTAGTCAATCTCGTGTTGTCCTGTCCCTGCCATCTACTTTACCGGATATTTTAGCTGATGACGCTCGAGCAGCTGCTCGTGTTCTGCGTTTTATAACTTTGACTGGCTTGTCCAAAGACATCTAACCTTTTTACGTCTTTTATCTGCATCTTTGTCAGGACTTTCTGGTGTCCCCCCTCCCCTTGAGTTTTACTAGATTCCATGTGCTCTAACAACTGTGACTGGGCGCTAATGACCTCAGTAGTTGAGCGCCCTTAAACCCCACAAAAAAAATTACTGAAAATTGGAATAGAGATAAATATAAACATCATTCCCACCCTTTTTATTGCTCATGAAAATCGCACATTGCAAGTTGTACCACAATACAGAGAGACATTCAGAGGTGGTGGTCCAGATTTCTGTACACACCGATACCTCTAATACCCAGTAGGACGCCCTCTTGCATTGATGCAGGCCTGTATTCGTCGTGGCATACCATCCATAAGTTCATCACGCACTGTTGGTCCACATAGTGCCACTCCTCATCGGTGATTCGGCGTAGATCCCTCATAGTGGTTGGTGGGTCACATCGTCCACAAACATGTCTGGAGAACGTGCTGACCACTCTAGTCGAGCGATGTTGTTATCCTGAAGGAAGCCATTTACTAGATGCGCACGTTGGGGACGCCATGAAGACGAATGCTTCGCCAATATGCTGCCGTTATGGCTGCACTGCCGTCGGAGGATAGCATTCACGTATCGTACAGCTTAGCTTCGAAGTATTGTAGAAAATAGATGGAGAAAGGAAGAGTTGCCACTTACATTAGAAAGGGTCACAATTATAAAAACATTGACATTCATTAATACTGCATTGATCAGCATTTTGAAGCATGTGCCGCAAACAAGTAGATAGACATAAAAGAAAAATAATTATAGTCACAATATACAGGGCTCAACTGGTAATTTCCAGCTATTCAAAAAATGGCTCTGAGCACTATGGGACTTCACTTCTGAGGTCATCAGTCCCCAAGTACTTAGAACTACTTAAACCTAACTAACCTAAGGACATCACACATATCCGTGCCTGAGGCAGGATTCGAACCTGCGATCGTAGCGTCCAGCTATTCGCTAAACAGCTTGATGCAGTATTAAATTTCTTAACTTCTAAAAATAATGAACTCATAACACGTGGAGATTTTAATTTAAGTTTTCTGGAGGATAGTTAGTCGAGATCCATACCAGAGTCTCTTGCCACTTCTTATAATCTCAGTACCTTAGTAAAGTTCCCAACCAGGGTTATTGGTACCAGCAGCACTTCTATTGGTAAGATTTTCATACACACTACCACACTAGCAAATCACAGTATAAATCCAATATTTAATGGCCTTTCAGATCGTGATGCACAGTTGCTTACAGTTAATATAGTGGGGTCTGATTCAACTAATAACAGGAAGTAGGAAACTATACAAATAATAATTAATGAACCAGAAATTGAAGGTATAAAAAACTGTTTGAGGAATACAGACTGGAAAGATGTATAAAACTCACCCAGGATAAATGAAAAATATAAATGTTTCTCTAACACGATAATAGGTCACATTGAAAACTGCTGCCCTATGAAAGTACTCAAAGCAGATATATTAAATGTTTCAAAACCTTGGATTGCAAATGGAATAAAAGTATCTTGCAAAACAAAACGAAGACTGTACTTAATGTTAGGGGAAAACGATGACTAGAGAGCTAAATCGCAATAAAAAATTATATTGTAAAATTCTAAACAAAGTAATCAGAACCTCAAAATGTATGTAGTTTCAACAAAAAATAAGCAACCACGTGCGGTTATTTTTAGGTTTCATCTCTTTTTATCTCGTCTCTTGTCCTATCCATTCCATTTTTTGATATACAGTGATCCACGGTTGGGAATATATGGGCTATTTAGTCCCGACCCATGTATAAGCTTTCTCGTATTCGTACGCGCATGCGCATTCAAGTAACGTCCCTTGTCTTGCGCCTGTGCATACATAGCGGGTCAGGCTTGTAAGTGAGCGACCGTTTGTAGCTGCAGTTTATGGCGGGTCATGGCCCATCGAACATAGGCCGGTGCGAGGTGGAGTGTACACCATTAAGTAGTGGTTTTGACTTTGTACATATGTACTGTTGGTGTTATTTGGTTCAAGAGTCGGAACCGACTAAACGAATAGAGAGAGAGAGAGAGACTGTTGGTGTTTTCCTTTTGTTCTTTCGTTTATAAATGTATAGCCATGGTGTTCTTTTAATCATTGACAAAGTTCTTCTTAGGCACCTCTGGGTTTAATTGTTGTTCTGAAGAAGGTGTAGTTATCTACGCCGAAACCTGGGTTAACAATTAACACTAGGTGATTTTTGGCAATCGAGGCGGGTTTTTATTTTTTTAATATTACCCCATAACCCTTTCTTTTACTTTTTCCTGTAAAACCGCATTACAGTGCTCCATGACTGTTAGGTTTTCATTTCCCTTCACGTGCTGAATAAACCATTCAATACCCTCATATACATTGTCTAGATCTTCGGCTTACGATGTCGGCATGAATACCTGAATTCTCGTTGTTGGTGTTGGTTTCCTGTCGATTCTGAAGGGAACAGCCCTACCTTGGACCGTTCGCAGTAAATCACTCTCTGCCGTGCCTTTCTGCACATCACGAATCCTACTCCCGCTGTGCCGTTTTTTGCTGCTGTTGGTATTACCATATACTAATCTGACCACAAATCCCTGTCATCTCTCCATTTCCCTTCACTGACGTCCGCTATATTTAGATTGAGGCTTCGTATTTCCCTTTTCACATTTTCTAGCTTCCTTACCACGTTCAAAAGCTTGACATTCGACGCCCCAACTCGAAGGCCGTTATCCTGTCGTTCGTTATTCAGTCGTTTCCTCATATTCGCCTCCCCTTGGAAGTCATCTCTCGGAAATGGTAATGGGGGCTACTCCGGAATCATTTACCAAAGGATAGAGCATCATGAGACTTTTTTATTGTAGACCGCATGTTTCGTGGATATACATTGTCTCTAAAACAGTGGTTTCCTTTTCCTTCTGCATCCTCATGTCGTTGACCATTGCTGATTCTTCCCCCTTTTTAGGAGCAGTTTCGCACTCCAAGAGCAAGAAGTGCTCTGAAACTCTATCTCTTCCTCCGCCTCCTTTGACAACGTTCGTTGACTAAATGAATAAGACTTCTTACACTGGAAGTGTTCCGCATCCATTTCTGATGATTTTTATTAAAAACCAGGGACCGAGCACGTCTTGATTACTAATCTAGGACTCAACCCCCAGGGTACGGGTTCCCCTACCGATGTACATGGGCGCAAATTCTGAAAGCAAACATCTTGCAACAATCGTCAGAAGGGTCCAGGCAGGAGGTGGGTGGTTTATGGTGTGGTGAATGTCTTCGTGGCATTGCGTGAATGCTCTCATCATTCTGAAAGGCACAATGGATCAACCAACGCTAGTATGCTTCTACCTCTGGCTACCATGTCCACCTCTATATGCGTTTAGTTATTCCTCGCACGATGGCATCTACCAGCTGGGTGATGCGACACATTACTGAGCTGGCGGTGTACGTGCGTGGTTAGAAGAGCACTAGGACGAGTCTGTCGCACTCCCCTGGCCACCCCACTCCTTGGATTTGAACCCAGTCGAAATTCTGTGGGGCCACATCGTTCGGGTTATTCGCGCCATGTATCCTCAACCTATAAATCTAAAAGTAATTTCAGCAGTTCAGTGTGAGTAAAATACCGATAATCACAATTATCTGTAATTACACCCTACAGAAGTACCCTGCAAGGGTATAATTGTTAACGTGTACCTCGACTCATTTCACATTCAGTAAGGCTCAACGTTTTGACGGGATTTGTGGAACAAGCTACGTGAATGAATCAGTTCATGAAAAGTGGAGAGCGTGAACTCGGAGAGATCCCATTAATCGAAGAACCGTAATCTGACCGACTTCAGTCTCATAGACATCTTTTGCCATGACTGTTCCTGTGCATAACTCTCCCGCCTGGAGTCGGTAGAAGGGGTGACGTCATCCTAGTCACGTGACATGGCGGAGTATTTCATTTACCTCGGTGGCAGGAGGGAGTGCCTCCTGTCTGACAAAGCAGCTCTTTCTGCTTCATTAATTTGTGAGTGCAGAACAGATTTTATCGGAGTGAAATAATATACGGCTACACGTTAGACATCATGCGAAATTACTTCTTACTAACAAGGTACAGCTGACATTTATACACACAGAAGCGCCTGAATGAATAATGTCTTCTCTACAAAACAAGTACATTATGATTTGTCTGCTTCACGTGTCTTATGTGAAAGCTACATACAGGTAAGAAATATCTCAACCTGGTGGCTGGTTTGAATTCATTGATTTAACCTCTGAACTGATTTACCCACCCAATTCGATGGGGACCTATAGTTTCACTCTTTCACTACCAGTAGGGTGTCTGTGTTCAACGACAGGTTAATATAACTGGTACAAAGTTGTTGAATTATTCACTAAATGAAATGCCACTAGTTAAAAAACTATTGATTTCATTTGATGCGTTTTGGAAGACACTCACCATCAAATAGTCTGCAAGCTAAAATACAAACGTCAGAAAATATAGAGAGGTATACAGGGTAACATAACAAGAATACAAAGATGACAAAATTTCAGGTGCATAAAGAGACGTTGTAACTGATACAACTGTCATGGCACAATAATTTCAAAACTGTACCATGCTTTCTAGGTAAACAATTTACGCCACTATAGGGCGGTGAGGTGTACAGAGGTGGTGCCGCATACCGACGAGCGCAGAGTGATAAATTTTAATTTATTTTCATACCAATTGTTTAATATAAAACATAACTTTCAGAAAGGTATGCAAAGCGAAGTTGTTAAACAACAAGCGGTAAATCAAATTTACATGTGTTGAAACTCCATCAATAGAATAAACATATAAAATAATGTGCGTAAGGAATAAAAACCTATTATACAAAACGAATCACAAAAACCCAGAATTATGCACAAAGAACGTATTGACAAAAAGTGTGAACCATACCACACAGTTATATACAATAAAATATATGAAATTACGATGTTAAAAAAAAAAAAAGAAAACAAGAAGAAAACAGTCGTCGCATACTGCACGAATACAAGCATTCAAAGGATCAGTTAATGGAACTAGTGCCAGACACTATAATCAAGAGAACGATGAAATATGTAAAATAATGTGCAAAGGCCCTGGAATACAAAGCAGTATGGAGTGGGTAATAATGTTTTGGAATCAGGGATTCAAACCCTCTAGAAAACACTTAAAATGCATTATGTATGGAAAGCCAACTTCTTCCAAATAAAATATGAAAATGTGATATGCATCAGAGCAATAACTCCGACCCTCGCAAGACATGGTGAAGGAAATCGTACAACTAAGAACGTTATAACAGAAAATGAATGAAATACTATACAACAATAGGTTATCAGAGAGCGAAACGGAATTAGCTGTATGCTGTTGCTATGTATCAGTGATACATTGAGGCCTGCTGAGATATTCAGAATTCCCTTTATGGCAGCTTCCACGGGTACGTTGCGCTGTCTTTGAGTCTTAGTGTTACCTTCTACACCACTTCGTATTGTCTCATTGAATTAGTTAGCGCCTGCAGATTCGCGTCGTAACGAACTGTAAAGCGGACCGCTGTCACGCCTTCTCGAACAGTTCGTGTGAATGCATTCCACGCACATATTGACGTTCTCCGCGTCACAAACTGTGCCCACACTATGTACCTGTAATGTAAAATGTTGGAGAGAAGCTCTGGCAATTGATGTGCGTCTGTCTTCTGTATGACTAGTAGTTATGTCGCTGTCATATTCAGAAACCCTTGAGGTACTTGCTAAAAACCCTGTATGTCACACATCTCTTCGCATTGGAAGCTGAAAAGGCGGGAAATGAGTTAGCATTGACTTATCACTCTCGACTTGCTCGGGGATTAAAGGAAACGTTACTGTGAGACCACCCAAAAACATGAACTGAAAAAGTCCTAATTGTTTCCGTTTAGGATACTTAGATTTAAAATTCCAGATTTTCAATATGCAAAAAAATTGGTAGGTAGTGGAAAGGTTAATGTGGGCATCGAAGTACCGTACAATTCTGTATCTTCCAGATATACAAACCCGTTGCAAGAGACGAGAGTTTATCAACCGGAAGAAGATCCTAAGAGCAACTGAGGATTGAACCCCAGAAGTTACAGTTTAACTACCGACTCTTAGCTTCGTAACCACTGAGACACAGTAAGCTCCCAAGTGCATTGTTGTTGTTGTGGTCTTCAGTCCTGAGACTGGTTTGATGCAGCTCTCCATGCTACTCTATCCTGTGCAAGCTTCTTCATCTCCCAGTACCTACTGCAACCTACATCCTTCTGAATCTGCTTAGTGTATTCATCTCTTGGTCTCCCTCTACGATTTTTACCCTCCACGCTGCCCTCCAATGCTAAATTTGTGATCCCTTGATGCCTCAAAACATGTCCTACCAACCGATCCCTTCTTCTTGTCAAGTTGTGCCACAAACTTCTCTTCTCCCCAATCCTATTCAATACCTCCTCATTAGTTACGTGATCTACCCACCTTATCTTCAGCATTCTTCTGTAGCACCACATTTCAAAAGCTTCTATTCTCTTCTTATCCAAACTAGTTATCGTCCATGTCTCACTTCCATACATGGCTACACTCCATACAAATGCTTTCAGAAACGACTTCCTGACACCTAAACCTATACTCGATGTTAACAAATTTCTCTTCTTGAGAAAAGCTTTCCTTGCCATTGCCAGTCTACATTTTATATCCTCTCTACTTCGACCATCATCGGTTATTTTACTCCCTAAATAGCAAAACTCCTTTACTACTTTAAGTGTCTCATTTCCTAATCTAATTCCCTCAGCATCACCCGACTTAATTTGACTACATTCCATTATCCTCGTTTTGCTTTTGTTGATGTTCATCTTATATCCTCGTTTCAAGACACTGTCCATTCCGTTCAACTGCTCTTCCAAGTCCTTTGCTGTCTCTGACAGAATTAAAATGTCATCGGCGAACCTCAAAGTTTTTACTTCTTCTCCATGAATTTTAATACCTACTCCGAATTTTTCTTTTGTTTCCTTTACTGCTTGCTCAATATACAGATTGAATAACATCGGGGAGAGGCTACAACCCTGTCTCACTCCCTTCCCAACCACTGCTTCCCTTTCATGCCCCTCGACTCTTATAACTGCCATCTGGTTTCTGTACAAATTGTAAATAGCCTTTCGCTCCCTATATTTTACCCCTGCCACCTTTAGAATTTGAAAGAGAGTATTCCAGTCAACATTGTCAAAAGCTTTCTCTAAGTCTACAAATGCTAGAAACGTAGGTTTGCCTTTTCTTAATCTTTGTTCCAAGATAAGTCGTAAGGTCAGTATTGCCTCACGTGTTCCAATATTTCTACGGAATCCAAACTGATCTTCCCCGAGGTCGGCTTCTACCAGTTTTTCCATTCGTCTGTAAAGAATTCGCGTTAGTATTTTGCAGCTGTGACTTATTAAACTGATAGTTCGGTAATTTTCACATCTGTCAACACCTGCTTTCTTTGGGATTGGAATTATTATATTCTTCTTGAAGTCTGAAGGTATTTCGCCTGTCTCATACATTGTGCTCACCAGATGGTAGAGTTTTGTCATGACTGGCTCTCCCGAGGCCATCAGTAGTTCTAATGGAATGTTGTCTACTCCCGGGGCCTTGTTTAGACCCAAGTCTTTCAGTGCTCTGTCAAACTCTTCACGCAGTATCTTATCTCCCATTTCGTTATCATCTACATCCTCTTCCATTATCAGTTGCCAAATAGCTATCCTATTGAGTCACGTTCTAGTGATCACTCTACAGTCTATGGACGGCGTGGATCCACTGTCGGGTTCTAGGGGAAGAGGTTCACAGTTCCTTACTTCACCCTCCTCTCAAACCGTCCTTTCCAAAATCACCGAAGTCACTACGACTTTTAAATAACCATAAATCCTACGGTTTCAGCGACAACAGGAAATGTCTTCACACAATCATAATTTATTTACGTTACTTCTCAGATGATTGCTGTGGTGTATGCAAGGCTGCCACCTGCACAATTCGACCATCACTATTAAATCTATATTCAGCAGTCCAGGCATGGCCCTGCCTCACCTACGAGGCTGTTCCTAAACACGAGGGTTGTCCATAAAGTAAGATCCGATCGGTCGCCAAATGGAAACCACAGCGAAAAACGGGAACGTTTTATCTGCAACAGTTAAGTACACCTTCCATCTACTTCTCTACATAGTTGCCGCTCCTACTTCGAGTTTTGTCATAGTGTTGTATCAACTTTCCAATATCCTCGTCATAGAAAGCAACCGCCTGTGCTTTCGGCCAGTTATGTCCACTGGTCTGCAACTCGTTGTCTGTCGTAAAATTTTGTCTTCATAACCAGCGGCTCTTGTGAGCAGAGATGAGACTCGGAGAGAGCCAATTACGGACTGTATTGTGGGTGATCAAACACTTCCCATCGGAAACGCTGCATGAGCGTCTTCATTGCCCCGCCGAGAATTGGGCTGAAGAAAGAACTGCTCGACAGTCGTGTTATGTGGGCTGCAGGACACAGGCGAAATCTCTAACCAGGCCCTCATACTCGGCAGGAGACGCTATTCCCTACGCATCTCACTGTTCACTCAAAATTGAAAAGAGCGACGGCGAAACGATCGACGGGCAGAGACACTGCCCAACAAACATGTGCAAATTTTTACCGGATTTTCCCAGTGATTTCCATTTTTCGACCAATTGGAACTTACTTTCTGGACAACCCTCGTAGAAGAGGTAGGCACTGTATACAGTCGAGTTGCCAATAGCTGCCATACGGCACTGGGAGCACCAGTTTCACTACTATGCGGCGTGTGAGTCGCAGCTCGCAGGGCTGCAGTCGGTAGGCACCAGATTACTTATTCAAGGTCACTTGCTCACGTTGTACCGCACCCGTATGCATTCGCGAGCGGCTACGTAGATCCGTGCTCCGACCAAATGGGGACAGACGTGCCCCGGACTCTGAAGGATCAAGAACCGCCCCATGTCTCAGCAACGGGTCCCTCCTGATGTAACATCTGCCTCTGGCGCTGCCCACCGAGTTATCGTGCCGTCTTCACCGCGAGCCACATCCGCCGCTGCGCTTCCAACAGCCGCTCACGAGGCACCGCTTCGTCGTGGTGGCTTCCTACGAGATTTTTGCCTGCTAGGACCGTCCCGAACTGTGTTACTATGGCTTCTCTTACAAGAAATTGCAGTTCCAAAAGATATTTTTTAAATACAATCAACAAAAGGTCCCCCCATGAACCATGGACCTTGCCGTCGGTGGGGAGGCCTGCGTGCCTTAGCGATACAGATGGCCGTACCGTAGGTGCAACCACAATGGAGGGGTATCTGTTGAGAGGCCAGACAAACACGTGGTTCCTGAAGAGGGGCAGCAGCCTTTTCAGTAGTTGCAGGGGCAACAGTCTGGATGACAGATCTGGCCGTGTAACATTAACCAAAACGGCCTTGCAGTGCTGGTACTGCGAACGGCTGAAAGCAAGAGGAAACTACGGCCGTAATTTTTCCCGAGGGCATGCAGCTTTACTGTATGATTAAATGATGATGGTGTCCTCTTGGGTAAAATATTCCGGAGGTAAAATAGTCCCCCATTCGGATCTCCGGGCGGGGACTACTCAAGGGGACGTCAATATCAGGAGTAAGAAAACTGGCGTTCTACGGATCGGAGCGTGGAATGTCAGATCCCTTAATCGGGAACGTAGGTTAGAAAATTTAAAAAGGGAAATGGATAGGTTAAAGTTAGATATAGTGGGAATTAGTGAAGTTCGGTGGCAGGAGGAACAAGACTTTTGCTCAGATGAATACAGGGTTATAAATACAAAATCAAATAGGGGTAATGCAGGAGTAGGTTTCATAATGAATAAAAAAATAGGAGTGCGGGTTACCTACTACAAGCAGCATAGTGAACGCATTATTGTGGCCAAGATAGACACAAAGCCCATGCCTACTACAGTAGTACAAGTTTATATGCCAACTAGCTCTGCAGATGATGAAGAAATTGAAGAAATGTATGACGAGATAAAAGAAATTATTCAGGTGGTGAAGGGAGACGAAAATTTAATAGTCATGGGTGACTGGAATTCGTCAGTAGGAAAAGGGAGAGAAGGAAACATAGTAGGTGAATATGGATTGCGGGCAAGAAATGGAAGAGGAAGCCGCCTTGTAGAATTTTGCACAGAGCATAACTTAATCATAGCTTACACTTGGTTCAAGAATCATAAAAGAAGGTTGTATACCTGGAAGAATCCTGGAGATACTAAAAGGTATCAGATAGATTATATAATGGTAAGACAGAGATTTAGGAACCAGGTTTTAAATTGTAAGACATTTCCAGGGGCAGATGTGGATTCTGATCACAATCTATTGGTTATGAGCTGCAGATGGAAACTGAAGAAACTGCAAAAAGGTGGGAATTTAAGGAGATGGGACCTGGATAAACTGAAAGAACCAGAGGTTGTAGAGAGTTTCAGGGAGAGCATAAGGGACCAATTGACAGGAATGGGGGAAAGAAATACAGTAGAAGAAGAATGGGTAGCTTTGAGGGATGAAGTAGTGAAGGCAGCAGACGATCAAGTAGGTAAAAAGGCGAGGGCTAATAGAAATCCTTGGGTAACAGAAGAAATATTGAATTTAATTGATGAAAGGAGAAAATATAAAAATGCAGTGAATGAAGCAGGCAAAAAGGAATACAAATGTCTCAAAAATTAGATCGACAGGAAGTGCAAAATGGCTAAGCAGGGATGGCTAGAGGACAAATGTAAGGATATAGAGGCTTGTCTCACTAGGGGTAAGATAGATACTGCCTACAGGAAAATTAAAGAGACCTTTTGAGAGAAGAGAACCACTTGTATGAATATCAAGAGCTCAGATGCAAACCCAGTTCTAAGCAAAAAGGGAAGGCAGAAAGGCGGAAGGAGTATATAGAGGGTTTATACAAGGGCGATGTACCTGAGGACAATATTATGGAAATGGAAGAGATGTAGACGAAGACGAAATGGGAGATAAGATACTGAGTGAAGAGTTTGACAGAGGACTGAAAGACCTGAGTCGAAACAAGGCCCCGGGAGTAGACAACATTCCATTAGAACTACTGATGGCCTTGGGGGAGCCAGTCATGACAAAACTCTACAATCTGGTGAGCAAGATGTATGAAACAGGCGAAATAACCTCAGACTTCAAGAAGAATATAATAATTCCAATCCCAAAGAAAGCAGGTGATGACAGATGTGAAAATTACCGAACTATCAGTTTAATAAGTCACAGCTACAAAATACTAACGCGAATTCTTTACAGACGAATGGAAAAACTGGTAGAAGTGGACCTCGGGGAAGATCAGTTTGGATTCCGTAGAAATGTTGGAACACGTGAGGCAATACTAACCTTACGACTTATCTGAGAAGAAAGATTAAGAAAAGGCAAACCTACGTTTCTAGCATTTGTAGACTTAGAGAAAGCTTTTGACAACGTTAACTGGAATACTCTCTTTCAAATTCTGAAGGTGGCAGGGGTAATATACAGGGAGCGAAAGGCTATTTACAATTTGTACAGAAACCAGATGGCAGTTATAAGAGTCGAGGGGCATGAAAGGGAAGCAGTGGTTGGGAAAGGAGTGAGACAGGGTTGTAGCCTCTCCCCGATGTTATTCAATCTGTATATTGAACAAGCAGTAAAGGAAACAAAAGAAAAATTCGGAGTAGGTATTAAAATTCATGGAGAAGAAGTAAAAACTTTGAGGTTTGCCGATGACATTGTAATTCTGTCAGAGACAGCAAGGGACTTGGAAGAGCAGTTGAACGGAATGGACAGTGTCTTGAAAGAAGGATATAAGATGAACATCAACAAAAGCAAAACGAGGATGATGGAATGTAGTCAAATTAAATCGGGGGATGCTGAGGGAATTAGATTAGGAAATGAGACACTTAAAGTAGTAAAGGAGTTTTGCTGTTTAGGGAGTAAAATAACTGATGATGGTCGAAGTAGAGAGGATATAAAATGTAGATTGGCAATGGCAAGGAAATCGTTTCTGAAAAAGAGAAATTTGTTAACATCGGGTATAGATTTAAGTGTCAGGAAGTCGTTTCTGAAAGTATTTGTATGGAGTGTAGCCATGTATGGAAGTGAAACATGGACGATAACTAGTTTGGACAAGACGAGAATAGAAGCTTTCGAAATGTGGTGCTACAAAAGAATGCTGAAGATAAGGTGGGTAGATCATGTAACTAATGAGGAGGTATTGAATAGGATTGGGGAGAAGAGAAGTTTGTGGCAGAACTTGACTAGAAGAAGGGATCGATTGGTAGGACATGTTTTGAGGCATCAAGGGATCACAAATTTAGCATTGGAGGGCAGTGTGGAGGGTAAAAATCGTAGACCAAGAGATGAATACACTAAGCAAATTCAGAAGGATGGAGGCTACAGTAGGTACTGGGAGATGAAGAAGATTGCAGAGGATAGAGTAGCATGGAGAGCTGCATCAAACCAGTCTCAGGACTGAAGACCACAACAACAACAACACAACAAAAGGTCTATAATCCTCGCCTTGGCCCATATGCACCAGAAATTTGGGTGCTGAATACGGAGAAGATGATGGTCTAGCAACTCCATTCCGTAGAATATCATCAACATTTTGCCTCGATATTTTCATCTTAGGAGGTAACAGACGTTAAGGAGAATGACGCACCGGAATATCACCGTCCAAACGGGTTCTGTATTGAATTTGATCGGTTACACGCAATTTATTAATAAGTACATCGAGAAACAGTTCTGAAACACTCATCAACTGTCTAGCCTGACCGCCATTAAGATGACTAGGATAGAATTCCGACCGCCCTGTTTTCAAAAAACTGATATTATTAATGAGACGACAGGAATAGAAATCTGTTTTCTCAGATGGACAAAATTTAAAGAAAAAGGTGTTCCCGGCAAAGTCAAGAACCATCCGTGTTCGTTAAATGAAATCACACCCAAACAGCAAAGTCACCGACAGATTCTTAACTGAAATGAGCTTAACCCGCCAAGAAAAATTAGAAATGGATAAACTCCCCCGCACTCACTCGCCCACCAGAGGCAACTCCTGCCCACTGGCTACATCTCTGGGAGGAGGGGCGTATCGGAGACGTCTTACACAAATTACGAAACTCGAGATCCCAACTGCAGTCTAGCAACGAAACCGAATTTCTAGAATCCAAGACGCCAGCAACAGGTTCTCGACTGAGGCTAGTGCAAACATATGGAAGAGCACATTTGTCGAGTCGTCGAGAACACAAATACGAGCACAATGAGCGGAAGGCTTACTCAAAGGAATTTCAGCCCGTCCCACGCGGCGTCAGCTGTCAGGTCTAAGCCCACGCTTAACTGGAAAGGGCTATGCTAATCACACCGGAAACAACGTTTACCGACTAATGAATTAGTAGATGATTGACAATAGTTGTTACTTCGTTAGTAGAACTGGTTGAAAGCCCTTATACCCTGATCGATTGCCCATCTGCGAACCTAAGTGAATCCTGGTTGGTGGGTATTCCGAAAGCACACAGGATAAGGTTACGACTGTGGATGGGGCCGTAAACAGTTACTGTGAGTTGCACAATCAAACACATAACTTTACTTTTTTAAGAACCACTCATTTACACATTTCTTTAAAGGATCATAACTAAACAATACGGCTGAAGACCGAATTAAAGAATCTGAGATGCTTTCTGGGCTGAAGGCCCAAAACCACACCAAAAACAAGAACATCTGAAGGCCTGGCTAAGAAATCAAAAAACAAATAAAAATATAAGGTAAATTTGAAAAGAAACATGCGACTGAAAACAATTAGCGGCTGTAGGCCTACACTACACGTCTGAAGGACAACTATAACTAAAACACATTAATAAACAATTTTTTTCTAACGAAGAAATTTCTTTTTAAAGTTACAACGGAATGGCCGAAAGCCTAATTAAAGAAATATTAACTTATTGTACGGCAGAAGGCTACAAACAAAAGTGAAACAATGGCTGAAGGCCTGAACAAGAAGTTAGACAAACAATTTAAGCCACCCGCGGTGGTCTAGCGGTTCTAGGCGCTCAGTCCGGAGCCGCGCGACTGCTACGGTCGCAGGTTCGAATCCTGCCTCGGGCATGGATGTGTGGGATGTCCTTAGGTTAGTTAGGTTTAAGTAGTTCTAAGTTCTAGGGGACTTATGACCTCAGCAGTTGAGTCCCATAGTGCTCAGAGCCATTTGAACCAAACAATTTAAAATAAACCCCTTCCTCCTTATAAAAATTTTTCTTTAAGGAATACACACGGCTGAAGGCCTTGTTAAAAGGGGTTCACGTAAATCCTCAGCCGAAGGCCACACATAATACATCGAACAACTAACGACTTAGGGGCCGGATTAGAAACAGTTTCAGATAGAACAAATTTTAAGGAAAACTTTTATTAAATAAAATCAATCTTCAAAACTTTAATTTAACATGGCTGAAGACCTTTATGTAAAATTTAAAAAGAACTAAATTAATACACGGCCGAAGGCCTCGAACAATACTTCAACCGAAATGAAAATCACAATCTAAAACAAACAGAACAAGTGGTGCTCGGAAGTTTTCCAAGGGTCGGGCTGAGAAGGTAGCTCAAACGCAAGGTGAGGTGAGTCAGGCAGCCAAGAGTTGAAGTTAAATAATCGGAAGGAAACCCAAACTAGGGATAGCCCAAGGACTGACCGACAATTTATCTAATTACCTTCCGTCCGACCAATGGCACAACGATGGAAAATATCGGCCGAGGATGAGGATATGAACAGCACTACGTCTTCAGAAATTGGCGTCTGAAAACAACCAAGGGAACAATAACCACTCTAAGCAAAACATGAACCAAGCAACTTAAAGGTTGTCGAACCACAAGCCGTGACAGACAGCATCAACACGACGAGGAAAGGCACACTGCCATAAAACTATGCTAACGACCAGGGCAGGTAACTGGGGCGGTAACGGACACAGGGCAGAAAATACTGCTGGTGCACTTCACTGGCAAGTAACAGTCAATTTAATAATTAATCACAACATAAGAAGACGGCTGCAAGATTTTGCCGACTCCCACACATCATACATTACTGCTAGCCCGAACGGCCCGGGGAGCAACAACCCACAAATGAACGAAGATATGTCAGAATAGTTGAGGTTTCATAATGGGTTCACTGATCACTCAGCACAGCGTCCAGGTTCGGTGGCCAACGAACTTTGTCGCTCTCGCAGCTAGCACCTCACGATCCGACAGCGCGTGCTCGCTGCCAGCGGTCCTGGCCTGGCCCCGAGCCGCAGAAACTTCCTCGCTGCTCTGTCGCAACCGGCTGACTCATGCAGCATGCAGACAGCATTGAAATAAATGCTTACAAGGGAACCTCCCCATCGCACCCCCGTCAGATTTAGTTATAAGTTGGCACAGTGGATAGGCCTTGAAAAATTGAACACAGATCAATCGAGAAAACAGGAAGAAGTTGTGTGGAACTATGAAAAAATAACCAAAATATACAAACTGAGTAGTCCAGTAGCAACGTAGGCAACATCAAGGGGAGTGAGAGCTCAGCAGCGCCGTAGTTCTGTGGTTAGCGTGAACAGCTGCGGAACGAGAGGTCCTTGGTTCAAATATTCCCTGCGGTAAAAATTTTCTTTCTTTATTTTCGCAAAGTTATGATCTGTCCGTTCGTTCATAGACGTCTCTGTTCACTGTAATAAGTTTAGTGTCCGTGTTTTGCGACCGAACCGCCAAACCGTGCGATTAGTAGACGAAAGGACGTGCCTCTCCAATGAGAACCGAAAACATTTGATCCCAAGGCCATAGGTCAACCGATTCCGCCACAGGAAAACACGTCTAATATATCCTGTACGACACTGGTGACGGCATGTGCGTCACATGATAGGAATATGTTGTCGACCCAACTAACTTGTACACTTGGCGAATGAGTAAAAAGATTCTTCTACCTCGCCCGATTTAGGTTTTCTTGTGGATGTGATAATCACTCGCAAAAAAGTGATGAAAACATAAGAGTTTGTCACATAAACTGTAACAAATGAATGCAACAGTTTCACAGTCGCGCAGTTTTCCCTGTACTCTGTTGTAATGTATGTTTTTAACGTTTTTAAATTTTTCCGTGTATAGACCGCCAAATCCTGCATATGTCCAAGCAAATCTGAACATGTCCTGGAATTTTTGGAGAGCGAAGTTGATTATGTGTGAGTGCCTGAACTCTGATAATTGACACACGATCATGAAAACAATACTGCTCTGTGTACCTGTGCAGCTTCGCAAAATCATAGAATCTTTTCACAAAGTATTTCACTTGCCGAAAACCAAACACATCTAACGGTTGCACAAGAGGTGTACCACCTGGAGGAATGGTAATCACGTCTACTCCCACACTAAAATTGCACGGGCAAATTAGTCCGAAAATAAAAAATTAAACTTTTCACTCGAGGAAAGATTTGAACCAAGGACTCCTCGTGCGGCAGCTGCTCACACCAACCACGGGACCACGGCGCTCCTGAGTTCTGATTATCCTTGATGTTGCCTATGTTGTGCATGGACAACTCAGTTTGTATATTTTGCTTCTTTTTTAATAGTTCCACACAACTTCTTCCTGTTTTCTCGATTGATCTGTGTTCAGTTTTTCAAGGCCTATCCACTGTGCCAAGTTATAACTAAATCTGAGGGGGGGGGGGGGGTGCGATGGGGAGGTTCCCTTGTTAGTCAAAACCACACAAGCTACAAGCGGTTCCAAGGAAACATTTCCACAAACAACTCGAGCAATACTAAAGCGGTCAATGTGGAACAACAAGGATGAATCACAAGTCGACACACACAGAGATGCCAGAAGCGATGGGCGACCAAATACACGTCGTCCGATCAGACGACCGACCGAACGACCAAACGAGGTCGTCCCCACTCACGTCAGGAAAAGATAGCAACGATTGGGCAAATCACGGCCGTCGGGACCTCACTGCTGTTCCAATCCCGAGTCAACTCCCGACACACGACGACCCAGAAATACTGGCGATCGCTCCAAAGATAGTACGACAGTGCTCTTATCGATAAGCGCTGCTGCTGCCACTCACGAACAATCAAGCCAGCAACTTAGTGACGCCAGCAACTCGGATAAGAAACGGAGAGGCACTACCGCAAAGGCAAGGTGTCAAGCACTAAACGGCGCGAACACCAGCCGCGCACGGATCACTAAGTGCTTCCATAGAAATAACTAATATTTAACACAGTAAAGGAAGTAAGTTTCCGTGCAAAAACAGGACATGACCGATCTTCCGGTCTCATGCCTTCCAAAATGTTTGAAGTGCTATCTTGTTCAACAACTTTCATTTCCCAGGCAGAGATAGCTATACGAACATGTTCTATGTATTGAAACAAGGTTTCGGTAGATGCTTCCGCTTGCTAATAATGTACACGCTCAAGATCATTCCGGATGCGTGGTGATAACTTTATTACACGAGCACTGAGCTGCCTCAACGTTCCCTGATCCTGAAGTATCTCGATCAACAATAAATTTTACAAGCCCTTCGACGAACGGTACAACAAAGAAAATATAAAAAAATATGTGACGCTTGCAATGCCTTTGTGGGGCGGCGGGTAGAATTATTGTTTATATAAATGTTCCTATTATTTATGCTGTTGCTTTGCCGTTCTCAACACTGGCTCTCTAACTACAATTTTGGCAACCAGAAAGTGATCAGCACGACATGAAGCCTGCAATTAGAGTTCCTAGTGCCCACTTCATCTAAGAAATACACTTATAGCTACAGCTTATAGCTCTGAGGAATTAGGAGATTGTCTGGGATTAATAATCAAAAACGATCGTGATAAAAAGTCCTCTATATTCTGAAAGTCACAGATGAAAAAAAAAAAAAGAATCCACACAATCTGACTAACAGAGCAGTTCAGAGTCTAATGCACCGATGCAACTATAACTGTCCAAATTAAATGTTTAAGTGAATGCTCGCCATAATTTATGATAATGTTCATCAAACGCCACGCTAAATAATGGTAGAATCTCTGTCCCGCGGCGGCACGTGAAAATACGACATACGCAAACTGAAGATAGATAATTAAAATCATCCCAGAATTAACACTTCACTTGAAAATAATTTCATGGTTACGCGTATCCCGAATAACTTAATACGGCATCTGAGGCTGTTTATAGCAATGATATCGACGCGACGCGACTCCCGACACAGATGGTGTGCTATTCAGCGTCTGGAGAGAACTGGGGCCTTGCTTCCTCGCGCAGCGTTCTTATATATAAAGCCGCGGTGCGGACGGCTAAGGGAACGCCTGCTCAAATCGGCTCTCCCGACTAGCCGCTGGGCTAGTAATGCACCACTTTTAAGTTACTGAATAAATCATCGCTTCCTTTACTGATGGCCGATTAAGCTCTCAATTTAAATGTGCATTCAACACACAGGTAAGTAATCATAATAAAAGTCTGACGTGGCTAAGTTAAATATTTTGGGCGAGAGAATTAATTTAATTACACTACACGCAGTAGACGAGCTCTGAACTTGCCCTTTGGAGATACGCTATCACTATAGTTTTATAGTTATTCAGTTGAAACTTCTCACATATTTATGATTATAGCGGATCTCCACTGTACTTAAATTTAAACATCCTAGCCTTATTTATTAGCCTACTTAATCTATCTTGCTTCCTTAATTTTTAATACAATAACCAGAAAATTATGAATTTCAACTAAAATTTTAATTTGTGATATCCAGAATACTGTTCCTACTAAATTATTATGAAAAAGGCATCTAAATATAAATTTTTAAGTCTCTAGCTCTTTTCGGTTGCGCCAATGATTTTTACAGAAAAACGTCCAAATTTCGAAAATGGTTAAAGTTTTCGAAGTGATATTCAACACATATTAATTTAGTATTACTCCTGACATGCTAGAACCGTTTCAGGTTATTTACTTGATTTTAAAAGTATTGCGCAACATTTATGACGTCAGAGCTAGTTACAGCGGACTGGCTGGCACACAATGGAAAGACTGATGTGAATTTACTACGGCGTGAGTAGGCTGCTTCCCTACACCTTGGCAAGATGTTCAAATCAAACAGTCAGGCACAATACTTCATAAACTTGATTGATTCAATCAATAGCTAACTCAGAAATACCACAAAACAAAGACATAATACGGTCACGCAATGTAGCAAATGTATCAGAAACCGACCTACCAAAGCCATGAGTATCAACATCTATTAAACCTTAAGTCTGATTACCGGCTGAAATGCCGTTTTCCACACTACCCACTTCACTATCCAAAACCAATGAAACCGCACTAACCTATAGGTATGTCACTCGAACAAGCATTTGCTTAACTGTCTCCTCTTGCTGGTCACGAAGGTAAGGATGGTTTAAATCAGCAAGGCGATCACTCCAGTGAAATATACGCGCCTTAACCCTACACAAATGCCTTAGAATGGGCTGATTATGTCCAAAAACTAAATGTTATTAGACATTTCGTCTACAGCTACAGTAGCACTAGAAATAGCGGCATAGTGGCACCTATATCCATGATTGTGACAGGAGGGATGTGACAATGGTTATCCAATGCTGCGCGTAACCTGATTGCTAGCTCCGTGACGCAACGTCTAACAGGAATGCGTCGCACCAGTAACTCATAAAAAAATGTTCAAATGTGTGTGAAATCTTATGGGACTTAACTGCTAAGGTCATCATTCCCTAAGCTTACACACTACTTAACCAAAATTATCCTTAGGACAAACGCACACACCCATGCCCGAGGGAGGACAAATGGCTCTGAGCACTATGGGACTCAACTGCTGTGGTCATTAGTCCCCTAGAACTTAGAACTACTTAAACCTAACTAACGTAAGGACATCACACCCATCCATGCCCGAGGCACGATTCGAACCTGCGACCGTAGCAGTCGCACGGTTCCGGACTGCGCGCCTAGAACCTCGAGACCACTGCGGCCGGCCGAGGGAGGACGCGAACCTCCGCCGGGACCACGCAACTCATATTCAAGATGCTCGAACTTGAGATGTGCCCAGACAACCTGCGTGTTCCATGCCCACGTATGGTTATCTGAAACAGTTGAAAGAGTTTTTCATGTTCCAAAGGAAAAATGATGCTAAAGGGGTAGACAATTCTCGCCTTCCCCCCCCCCCCACCCCTTTTTACCCGCTAAGAACGTAACTAAGCTGGGATAGGGAAAGAATCATATGGAAGTATGGGTCCAAAATTCTTGCATCATGTCCTTAGAGTGACCAAATTTATTTACAATGGACTTGGTCCTATAAAATAAAACACAATTATCTCTAAATATCTACAAACATAAGAGGTTATTAATTGAAAAAAATTTTAACCACAGACTGAGATGACCGGACTTTTAATTCTTGTTACCGAAAGGAATCAGCGCCAGCAACAAAAATAAACAATTATACTAACCATTCCTTTAAATAATAAGTAAGTAAGAGATAACTCTTGCACAGTCTTCTTAAGCATCCATAGTGTCAAAGAGCTGGTACTTCAGGATAAACACCCAGCCACTGCAGATCTGACAAGTTTTCTTTCGTCTATAGAACGGACATAATGACAAAGTAAACTCAAAGTAAACTCAAACAAAGGATAGTGAGTTATAATTACAAACAGAAACCTACGGAGAGGGCAATCAGAACTAAGTTTACATTAAAATTTTCCTCAGCACGCCAAGTGTAAACGCAAATGATTGAAGAGCCAATGGAACTGCCTCAAAATTTAACTACATCCCATACATGAAGGCCTTTAGGAAGAATGCTTAGAAGTTGAAGCACTTACAGCATAGTGTTAAGACGGGAAAGGCAAAATCTTAACCCTAGGATGCATGGTGCCGAAAACACACATCAATGCATATGCGGGTCCTCCAAGGCCATGTTCTAATTTAAAATTGTCCTCTTTTCATACATTCATTCTTTGGAGTTAAATTTATTTGTGTCAAATTTATTGTCATATTGAAAGATTCCTAAGATATAGTAACAGGATCTGGTGGGCCTAATTAACATTTTATTAATTTTTTAAAAATAACTCTAAGAGTGAATTTTTATTAGTTACATACATTCACATACAACATATACAAATAATTTTATTAATTCGCTTATAAGTTGCAGTTTACATTTTATATCATTTATTACAACCAATTTCTTCAATTAAAACATATTCATTATTCACAATATATAGGCAATATTTTGACAAAAATGACATTGTGCACATAAAATTGCATTTTTCTTAGTTTTCAACATGTGACAAACAAGAAGCACAAAAAGCGTCACTATTTTCCTTACAAATGTTGGTTTTACACTTAATGCATGTCATAGCACTTTTCCTGTGTTTATTATATGGACAATAATTGCATCTTCTTCATTTTCCTGATTAGGTAGTTGGTTCGGCAATATGAATCTTTTTGAACACCACATCTTTGCATGGCATCAACGATTTTCTTTGGAAGGTTATGGATCTGAATACGAAGTTCCATTAGTGGTCTTACCATTTCCTCTGCTAAATCTCTTAGGAACAAACGCCTTTTATCACTTCTTCCACTATGGTATGTCAGATGTTGGGCGGAAAATAAAATTTCACTGTTCATTGCTGCGACGTCCATCATATTCATCCATAATGCAAATCGCCATTTTCTTGTTTGTCTCTTGCAAGTGTAATAACGAATTTTCTGGTCCATTTGATCTACTCCACCCTTAGTAGAGTTATAGAACTTTATTATATCTGGTTTCTTTTTTGCATGAGTTTCATCAATGTTTCTGTCGTGATGTATTGTGCTAATGAGAACTACAGACTTTTTCTTTTTGGGAACATGACTCACCATTGTAATGTCACCTCCAAATGCAAACAAAGAGGAATGAATCGCTCTTGAGGCAGATGGTTTCATCTCATTAGGAATTTCAGGTTTATTTTGTTTGATTGTTCCCACCACTGCAATTTGCTTCTGAAGCATGTCTTCTGCCAACTGTACACTAGTAAAGAAGTTGTCAACAGTAATATTTTTTTATGATCCTTCAATGCTTTTAGCAAGATCTTTCACCACATTCAATCCAAGATTTTTCCGAATGGGTTCATGGGGCTTCCTTCCCGTGTAAACAATTCTGTCTAAGGCATAAGCAGATGTAGCATCACATAACCAAAATATTTTTATGCCATACTTGTCTGGTTTAGAGGGCATATAATGGGTGAAGCTGCATCTTCCACGAAATGGGACTAGCTGTTCGTCAACTATGAGCGAATCATTGGGAATTATTCTATTTCTACACTTGTCAAGAAATAGTTCCCATACATAGTGAACAGCTGAAAGTTTGTCATCTGCAGATCGAGCTTCACGGCTACGCCTGTCATCAAATCTAATCATTCTCCTTATATCCTCGAATCTGTTTACTGACATGGTGGCCTTATACGTAGGATTTGCCTTTTCATCCAAGAATAATTCTCTAATAGGGACATCCCAACTCTTCTCAACACCAGAAAGCAGTAAAAGACGAAGAAAACCATCCATTTCAGCAAGCGAAACGTTTTTCCACGTTTTACCACGTAAAGCAGCCACTCTTCTGCCTTCAATATTTGTACAGTTGATGATTTTCTCTAGTATTTCCTTGGAGATGAAATAGTCCCAGGTATCCTCAGGTTTACAGGTTTTCAAACCACGGGCTGGACCAGGTGCCTTCTTCACGATATTATGTACAGGCGTACGAAAAGTTGCAGGAGGATCTAATTTCCAAATCGTTCCATTCCGACTAATGTATGTGTGGTCTTCCATATCTTTTTGTGGTGGTTCTTCATTTTCAGACTCTGCTGAAGTAATATTACCGGAAGGACTGCCATCTGCCTCTACATTCACATCTGCAGGTTCATTGGCTGATTCTTCACTACTTGCATCTCCAAAAATATTTCCTTCCTCGCAAGAATCATCTTCTTCAAACCACTGAGCCACAACACTTTCAAAATTAGCTGCATTTGCACGTACTGACTCTCTTGCTTTGCGTGTCGAAGCCATAGCAAAAGGCTTGTCTCTCGAACAGCAGCTTGTCAGCACTAAACGAGTCTTACTCGTAACAATATGGGCCTTGCAGCAACAAACTACAGCAACAATGAGGCTGACAAGAGCAGCACAGGATAACAATACTATGCAATAATAAAACATTTGGTAGCAAAAAGGTCAATAATACACCGACATCGCCAATATGTGAAAGTAGTGTGTATTATTTTTTAGTTATACTATTAATACTACAGCTACTGCTGCTGTTGGCACTCCTGTTACTGAAAATACCACTACAGATATTGTTGAATTAATAACTGCTCCCAAACAAACGTTGAAGTCAATACAGGATAAAGAACATTTATAAATGTGTGAGGGCTTCTGAAGTCCTGCTTATGCATTCACGGGTGTATGGGTAAACGTACTGAATTATACAAAAAACTTATAAAGGTATCTCGTTCAGACTTTGTAGGAGGAATGTCACAGTGTTAGTGAAAGAGTACTGGAAAGCAGTTTGAAATCAAACAAAAAATTACAGAATTTTTATAAAAATGAAGACATACAAGGGCTTCAGAGGCCTTGTATGTGCATCCTAGGGTTAAAGAAGGCAAGCCGCCGAGGTGAACTTTTCCACTGTAGCAACAGCGGAAACGCCTCAGACACAGCGGGGAAGCACGTCCACAGGCACAATAGTTGGAAAGGCCCTCGCGGCCGCCAGCCGCCGAAATGTCGGGCTCTCGCTTCGCTAGGCCAAGACGAGCCGCTATCAAACACCACGGAGGTGAGATGTAGGCTACAGAACTACAAAAGACATGAGCAATAGTCATCCCCTTCTTAAGAGACCACTGCTATGAGCTGTAAAAGTCCATCATAAAATAAGGTAGCAAATAATGCTCCCAAAAAAACTACCTAAAGGAAAAAGATCTTAAATCACTGGTAACAGGTCCACGTGGCTAGCCGCACGGTGTAACGCGCTGCTTCCCGAACGGAAAAGCGTGCCGGTCCCCGGCACGAATCCGCCAGGCGGGTTCGTGTCGAGGTCTGGTGTGCTGGCCAGCCTGTGGATGGTTTTTAATGCGGTTTTCATTCGGGCTGGTTCCCCCTATTCCGCCTCAGTTACACAATGTCGGCGATTGCGGCACAATGTCTCCACGTACACGTACAACATAATTAGTGTACCACGCAAACATTTGGGGCTACACTCGTCAGGTATGAGAGGTTCCCGGGGGATGCACCGGGGGCAGAACAGCACAAAATTCCTGGTTTCGGTGTGGGGCGACGGTGGGATGGATGGACTGCTGTGGCCTGTTTTGGGGTTGTTTACCACTGAGGACTATGGTGGGACGAAGCCTCTCTGTCGTTGCTGGGTTCCCCGGTTCAATACACAATATACACACAATGGTAAGGGAGTATAAAAATATAGTAAAAAAAATATTTTACTCATCCTCAAACAAGTTATGTAAAGTGATTCTTCAGTTTCTCCCGGCGTATTTGTTGCTCGATGAGTCCACAGGTATACTGCCAGTTCACGGTGTCCAACGGGCCCGTTGAACACTATGAACCGGCAGTACACCCGTAGATTCTTCGAGCAAGTTATGTAAACTTTATTCCAAAACTGTACAGACAGGTGCCTCCTCGAATCAAAGACATAGAACCAATCAATGGTTAAGCTTACTCCTCCACGGGAACACTTAGTGACTAGGCATTGAAAACAGTGATTCCTTGAATCAGTTCTAGGGCCTCTCAACCATCTAGAACCTAGTTTCGAAAGACACATATTAATAAAAGGAATTCAGCTTAAATTAATGGGAAGGGAAAATTACAAGCTTTTCAATTCTTACAGTGAACAGGAATTATGCCACAATGCTCACAACCAAATTAATAAAACTGAGGAAATAACTTCATTAAATGCTAAAGCTGAAACAACAAATTACCATACACATGAGGTGAAAATTAAGTTTCACTAGTAATCCACTGAATTCTGAAGTACTTCACAGCTTATGGCCTTGGTAATCCACGCCAAGTAAAGGTCTCAGAGGTACACTTCATAGCCAGTTCAAGGAGAGTCACTAACTTCCACCCAAAACCTCCAATAGTGAAATAAATGCAAAGGTACAATACGGTGTCGGCCAAGATTAATCGTGATAGATGGAAGTTGTCATGATGCATAATGCACCAACAGCAAAGGCACAGTTATTAGAGCGCGAGCACTACTGGCCGCAAAGTTTTCGAGTAATGGTCCTTGCATACGCGAGAACGATGAGGGCAAAACTGCAAGCGTCCGTGTCTCTACAGCCTGGATAAACAGGGAAGTGCAAATTCACTGAAGGCGATAGGAGGACACCGTCGATACAGCAAAGTGATTGCCACTACCCGAAGGGGTGACAAGTCGATATCAGCACAAACAGAGCTAACAGCTGCAGGAACCGCAGCGGGCGAAAATTCTTAGGTGATGCACATACGCTACACCCTTCTCTGAACCAGCGATCATCTACGGAAAATACAAGTTAATTCCTCAGCACCTATCGGGGCGCCAGTGAAAGAAGGCACCGGGAAGACAGAAATAAAATGAACTGGAGCCGCCACTGCTCATATGAGCGACTGGAGAAGGATGCAGAATGGTTTAGACAGAGTTTCTAGTTTGTGTGATGAGTGGCAGCGTTCTTTACAAGTAGATAAGTATAGTGTATGATTACGAGAAACAATCCTATGTAGTTCGAATGGAGTACAACGGTGAGGTAAAAAATGTCTTGAGATACCTCGTAGTATCGTGTCAGACTCTTTTTGACTGGCATGTTGCAGGAACTGGACCTGGAATGGAATCAACAACTCCGGGGAAGCCTCTACAGAAATGAATCCATGGTGCCTCAGGCGTACATAGTTGGGGAAGTGTTGCCGGTGTAGGATTTTGTGCACAAACGGACCTCTCTATTATATCCCATAAATGTATGATGGGCCCAATCATTGGCAATATCTGTCCAGAACAACTGTGGGCCAGTGACAGGGCGCGTTGTCATCCAAAAAAAAATTTATCGTTCTATGGGAACATGAAGTGAATGGACGGCTCTAAATGGTCTCTAAACAGCCAAACATATTTTCAGCCAATTGTAAACAGGCACGGCACTTCACTGCCTGTGGCCAGATTGGAACATGGGTTCTGTACTAGGCGAGAGGAAGAGGATGGTAGGGTGTGTCCACGAGTGGCTCTTGATGAAAATAACAGCATTTATTGTTCAACTGCTGTATAGTGGTTCTTACATCCCTGAGCGAGGTTTGCTTCTGCTGTAATATTCTCGGTGTCGACGAAGGTGGCTCACATGTGTGCCTGCTGCTGTGATTGTAGCTGCGCTGGCATGAATGGAATCCGCTGCCTCGGCAGCGCCGCTATGGCTTTGGTAGATCGTAACAGCCGCCTCTCTTTTGATCGCTGCTGGGAACTCTGGCGGCCGCAGCAGTGTGACATGTCGGTGCTAGGCCATCCGGCGTTGGTGGGCCACGACATGGTCGTGGATGCAGCGTCCCAGGACAATGGCGACAGTCCATTAGCACAAAGCACCCCAGGTGGTGACTCTCATTACACGCGGCTGCCTGCTGACGGCGTCACACCATAGTAACGATGATGGCTAAAGCGGCTGCCACCTAGGCGACCAACTGCATTACGAAAATGGTTATTATGATGACGGGTGATGACAGTGACGACTCCAAAGTGGTGGCGGTGTTGAGTGACTCAAGCTCTGCGTCACTCCAACGACTCACGATGGTCGATGACAACAACCTAGCTACCGGTCCTTAAAAATGGTTTCCTGCCGCTGACGTTTGCGGTCCTCCTCCCCAGTAGGTCGGTGGAACATTCTGGTGTTGCTCGGCAGGGGTAACTGACCCTATTACCGTCCTCGATGTTGACACCTTGGCGTGCGGCAGCTGCTTCTTGTGATTTCTTCAGCTCGCCGCCGACACACTGCTCTCCTTCACGTTGCTTAACTCTGTGCTCCGCCGTCTCACTTTCATCACGGTACCGTACAATGAAACTGCTCAAGAGAATGTAACACAGATTTGGCATCTGGCTACCAATATTCCTCCACATTTTAAGGGGCGCCGGAACGCCCTATACTTGCAATGTTAAAATAACGCTTATAAATTACATCTTTCCTCACAAAGTATTTAAGGTAGGAAGTTGAACTTTTTACAGATTATTTATTGGAATATGGGCTACAACTTAACACAGGGATTTTACAAAATTTTAATTCAGTTATTAAAGATCATTTTTTTTCAATTGTATTGAAAATTCACAAAATTTTTTTGCAATTTTTTATTTATATATTCAAAAATATACAGTTTTTTGGAAAAAGGCTGTGTTAAATTATGCAGAAGGTACTGTGTAACATTTACTGAAAGTTTGAAACAAATATGTTTGGAAGATCCTTAGAAAACATGTAATTAGTATGAGAAAATAAAAGTTTTGGGAATCGAGCGACAAAGATTGGATTAACTTTTTAGTGCATTCCAGGTCCATACGATGGATTATCTTCATCCTCTGCAAACTCCTCCTCCAGCCTCCTCTTGTTCCTCCTCCTGTTTACTCTTGCTTGTATTTCTAGACTCTTTACAGCCCTGTCTGCAGCCCGAAGGAGTTCCTTGTCTAAAGCAAGCATCGCTCGTACCATGTTAGAACCTATCTTCATTCCCATATTTCTAAATACCTTTGGCTTTCCAACATTTCTCCTTTTCTTAAAAGCCTTCAGAGGATTTCTAATAACTTTACTTTTACTCATTATTATACTTCAACAAAACAGAGACTCAAGAAACAGAATTAATTACGAATATTTTCGAGATAACGACAGAGTAAATAAACATGAAACAATCACACCAGCGATATATATTGAACCATCATAGGTTAGCCACAACACATACTTTATCTCACATCACTAAAATGTACCCGATGAACACGGACGTTAATAATAACACCATTTGACAGCAGTTTAACAGCGCCACAGTGGGTCACGCCCATGTAGAACACATTTAAAAAAAAATTAAAAATAGTTGTAGTCTTCGGAATTGAATAAATTATATATCTATTAAAAGGTAATAGTCTGCATATTCAGAAAACGCAAAAAAGTAAAAATTGAACTTTTCATGATTTTGAGCCTTTCCGGAGCCCCTTAACTAACTTCATCACTGTAAGACTCCTACCTTTAACTAATTTAATCGCTCTAATCATTCAACCCTCTACGTAATGGTCGGTTCAGTTGGACCAGAGGACCCAGTCAATTCCACGTATACAAAAGCGCAGGCCATTACGGAGCCGCCAGCAACTTTAACAGTTCCTTCTATACAACTTCGGTCCAGAGTTTTTTAGGGTCTGTCCTACACTTGAAACGTCCCCTTCTGAACAATTTTACACGACTGTGCTTAACCTGACGCACAATATTTTTGTTAGCGCAACGCAATCTGACTTTCAAAAAAATCCCTACAAAAGAATGGCCCTGACTAACATTAAACTATACCTTTCACAAATCACTTACCTCACAAAAATCTTCGCTGCTCAAGCTACTGCAATACAGCGAGCGCCACTACTGCCAGCTAAATAAAAGATTCAAACTATGGAAGGCACTAACTACTGATAGGGATAGTTAGCAAATGAAAGATATTAATAGAGAACAAACAATGTATTTACCTTGATATCATCATATATATAGCAGTTCATGACAAATTACAAAACTCCGCCATCTCTCTCCCCACATCCACCACTGCTGGCGGCTCACCTCCAACTGCCAACGCTACGCGCTGTTCACAGCCAGCTACCTAACACTACAATGGCGAGTATTACAACAATGCAAAGCAGCCACAGACTGCACACAGCACAGCCAGTTATTTTCATACAGAGGTGGCGTTACCAATAAAAAACCTAAACAGCCTACTTACATAGCCCCCATGCTCCCCACAAAAAATTTTACAAATGTTTTTGGGCAATGGCCAATACATATTTGTTAAAATTTTTCATAATCGTAATTACAATAACAAAGAAATCAAATGCACACACTTATTGATACAATGTTGGTCAAAAGCTAAAATTTTCTCACAGTCCATAAAGACAGTCCTGATCATTCATCAAATTGCAGTGTTTTTCTCAAAGTCTGAGCAGTAAAAGAAAATGCACACGGAAGTAGTGGATTTCCATGCAGTCTTGAAGAAGTAGCGTTGTCCTTCCAACGGAAAGACAGTGCTGACTCTTGACATGCTGACAGGTAATGGGCCACAACAGAGCAAACCCACAGCGGAGTCAGTCGAAGTTTTAAATAGTATTGGTGGGTAGGTTATCACAGAGCAGACCCACTGTAGTCCTGGTAGAGATTACGGTATTGGTGGGCCACCAGAGGTGCAGACCCACTGCAGTCCTTGTAGAGATGGCCAGCAGCCATCTGTTGTGACTGTGCAGGTGCACAATCACCATTGAAGAGTCTTGCGGATAATTTAGCAAGTCCATAAACACCACTTGTGCACTCACAAAGTTTTTGGAATTGTCCTTAGAACCAGCAATGCTGTTATCCAGTCCCTTGCTGAATTATTAACACACGTGCAAACACTATCAGTCCCTACTTCTCACATATTGTCCATATACTATGACCAACAGATACGTGTGCAGTGAAATGATACTTAATTTGAAGAACTGGTGTCAATTACAATATTATAACATGAGAATACAATTACAAAGGTACAAAATACATTATTAAAGAACATAACAATACGGATAACATTTGTAGTACAGGTTTTACAACAGAACAGAAATAAACATATACATCAATGTTACAGGAATTATGACATAAGTAAATACATAAAATATCAGAATAACTTTTGGAACATCAACTTCACACATAAGCATTAAAACAAAACAGAATAAATAATGTCTAAGCATCTTTACAAGGTAAATAACATATTATCAGAAAAAATTCTACAACTCTCATCAGATAAACACATAAAGACAGGAAGAACACAAATGTACAAGAGTACACAAACACATAGGGGGATAACACAATGGAAAGGACAGGGTTCGTTTTCAGAGTAACTTTTGGTACTGCAGTCTATCCCAAGACTTCATTCCCTAGATCTTTCGTCGTATTTCCACATTTGTTTCCACCAAAAAAATCCTATTCAAGCATGCTTTCTGTATATATATGTTCACATATTTCTTACCTCATTATTTATTTTCCATTATCTTACTTCATCATTTATTTCCAAGAAAATCCTACCTAAACCTGTTGTCCCTAAACCCTACTTTTTTTGGTTCATATCCTCTTTCAAAATACCCTTTTTTTTGGCCAAAGCATTTTCTTTAAGCTTCTCAATGCATTTCTTCCAATCCATCATAGTTAGTTTCTTATATAGTCTACCCCCTCTTAAGCTAACTTAAATCTACTGAGCTCAGATATATATACCAATGGACGAGGCAATGCAGCATCACATAAAACAATTAATATAAACAGCAATGAAAAAAGACGCAGATTTGCGAAGCAAGCTGCATTAAGAAATTAGCAAAGCAATTGTAATATTACAACTAATCTAAGGCAATGTGCAGCAAACAATAAAAATAAATCATTAGTAAAACTGGCTTAACAGAATAATACAAAGTCAAATTCAATAACACTATGCCTGGCAAACAGCAGCAACTTATACCTAAACATGACATAGCTCAAGCAGAAAAAATATTACAGTAAAAATGGCCATGTTTAAAACTTACGTCACATCTTAACACTAGAGAGATGCATCACAAAAACTTATTCTACGAAAAAAAATTACCAAGTAGTTGAAAAGAAAATTATGTATGCAGTTACTGTTATTAGTCCCTTCTTATTGTTCTTTCCTTTCCAAGTGCTCCTTTTTCGAAGAATGTGGGTCATAAAATAATTATTTAATAGATCTGTTGACAGAAAGTGTTCACATTAGCAAATGAATTTTTTTTTATAAAACCCATGCTGCAACACAGCTGGAAACTAGATATCAAATGAAATAAGCAACTATGTACAAAGCAAAGCATAATAACATTGTTCAATAGCCATGTGGCATTTCATAAGTAGTAAAAAAATATCTCATC
The DNA here is from genome assembly GCF_023898315.1 of Schistocerca nitens. Taxonomy (NCBI): domain Eukaryota; kingdom Metazoa; phylum Arthropoda; class Insecta; order Orthoptera; family Acrididae; genus Schistocerca; species Schistocerca nitens. The sequence goes on along the minus strand of NC_064620.1, from coordinate 28,329,025 downwards.
TAGAAAGACAGTAGTCATAATCAGGTGTGTAGACAAACTATTTCTTGTCATTTCATTAGGCATTTCAGTAAATATCAGAAAGTACGATATGTTTTCAAGTTCGACCGTGTCGTTTTTACGATGCTTTCTACAAAGGAATGTCAGAAGCGAGGTTAATGGCCTCTTTTTTTCTCCACCTAATGGCTTTTTCTCCGGGCGGCTGGCCCAGCTGCGCGCCACAACGCATTACATCAAGGTCACTTACCTTTCTTAACGAAATATTTACGACAGCAGTTTTCGCTACAGCGACAGTCTCATATAAAAATTTCATAGGTCAAGAATTGGCGTTGCAAATCTGTAGAAATAAAATCTTATTGATATAACAGTGTCCAAAAAAATTTTCGTCGGCATTGTGATACATTCACGCATTTACACACATTTCATAATTCTAAAAGTACGATTCTCGGTTTCCAACATACGTCTTCACAAGGCAGAGTTCCTAACCGCTACTCATTACTCCTTACCTTATTACACATATATATATTCGTCGACGCTTCTTTAATAATTCATCATATGAAATACGTAGCATAATCAAATTCCTCATATAGCATCAGCTTCTTGACCATAAACATACCTCAGCAGCATAATACACATCGTCATCATAACATCATAAAACCTCAGCCAAATCTCAAAATCGTCGTAGCTTCCTGGAATAATTTCAAAACCCTAAAAAAAATATTCTCTGCTCATTTCAATAGTGTCATCTACCTCAAACGTACCTTAAAAATCATGATCTCATACCAAATACATCATTCAAAGCTCTCATAGTATCACAATGGTTCCAAAAAAATATGAACAGTTCACAAAGTACAGACAAAATACAATTTCGTAAGTGTGAAGTTATCCAACTGTGTAATTGCATAAACATCTGTCACTGACGTAGTAAAAAGAATGTTTGTTTCTCTGTCAAATAATCAGATAGCTGTGTAATTTATGTGTTGGAGAAATATGGTACCGATGTGTAAAGTTGTATAAGCAAATACCATATTAGCTAGGGCTCCTTGTGGTTGCCAAACACATGGTACACAAAGTAGGCGTGTACCCCCTGAGGATAAATGTAATTATACCCTCAGGAGTTACAGATTACAGCAATGGAATGAAATGTATCACGGAAAACTTTCTTTGTAATTCAAAAATCTTGAAAAATAAATGGTTTAAGTACAAAATTGATCACTCAAATGCGTGTCCTGTAGCGCTAAATGTGCGTCTTGCTGTAAGATAATCCTGTGGAAGTGTCGTAGTTATCGTCCTCCGAAAGCTAAGTTCTGCAGAAGTCAATGTACTTACCTCATGATACACAAAAGTGAAATGCTTTGCGTATAGATATCTTAGTTATTACGCTTATTGCCGTGATGAGGAAAGTACTGTGTTGTAACGTATTGTTGTGCTACGGAAAAGGCTGCCTCCTTGTAGCTATACCACAAAAGTTACTACTAAAACATGTTTTACTTTCCAGAAGAATTCAGATACACCGCAAAAGCAACAAGGTGAATTGTGTCACACATTAGTAGCGTCGTGATATAGTCGTGTAGCTGTCAAATAAACTAACCACTGTGTCACCTGGTATCTCTCAGAAAGTACTTTAAATCCAGAATGTATTTTCAAGTAAACCAAAATGTTGTATTAAAATCTCAAGTTAAAAAAGCACATTATCTCTCAATAAACGGTTTTACGTGTGAAATGTGGTGTAAACCTTTGCTCTTCCTAGTACGCAGAGTTTCAACTTTAACGCAATTATCAAGTGGTATACGTCGGTAAAGAATACTGGAATTTTTCTCAAGGTTAGCGCTATGTTATTTTTCTCGGAGCCAGCCGGCGCAGGTGTCTGCCTGCGGTGCAGGTCATTGTCTGTTTCTCTGTTGGCGCGCGTCGTTAATGGGATTCGGCGACCGAACTTCTACAAATTCGCCTTGCCGAGAGGGCCCTGCCGTGTTTAAATCCCGCCAGTTCTGATGCAATTCAGGTCTGTCGTTACGAATATATCGTCTGTCGTCATGTCGGTAGGTTCCGTAGTTTCTTCCTTGTCCGTCACGTGGTGGAGAATTTCTCCCTGAATCGTAACTGTGCGCCGAACTGTTGCGTCTGAAGTTATTCTGCCTCCCTTGATAATAATAGTTCTGGTTACCATATTGTCTGTTTCTCTGGTTATCTCTGTCATATTCATTACTACGGAAATGCGATCTTTCTCTGTAACTATTATTCTGCCAGCGGTTGTCATAAGGGTGGTGTCTGTTTTGGTCACGATTTGTGTTGTGAGAATAGCCTTGTCGCGTCCAGTTATTATTTCTTTCATCGCGGAATTGCGACGGATGTGATCTGTAATTGTTGTGCTCGTGCGTTCCGCGATTGTCAGTGTCAATTTCCAGTTCTTGTAAGAGTCCTTGAAATGCTTCAATGTCGTCTTTGCAACGTTCTGCCAAAATAATATGTCGTAAATGTTCAGGTAATTTGATTAAGCAAATGCGGATGAGTTCTGAGGGTCTGTATGGGTTTGACAGGTACTGATTCTTGTGCAACATGTCTTCAAAATATTTCACAAGACTAGAAAATTCAGATTGTTCGAAACGTTTCATCATTATGATGCCATGTTTTACTCGGTCTTGTGTGGCTTGAGACCAATATGCTGAGAGGAAGGCATGGTAAAATTCTCCTTCACTGTGGCAATCGTGAATGACCGATCGCATTCTTACAGCTGGTTCATTCTCTAAGTAGCCACACATAAATTCTAATCTGTGTTCTAACGACCAGTTGGGAGGAAAACAATGAGAGAATTGATGGAGCCACGCTTGTGGATGAATGTCGTTGGCAGAATTTTTAAATGTTTTGAATTTACGTGTAGTAATGAACAGCTTATAGTCAAAGTCATCATGTCGGCGAGTCACATATCGGTCATTGTTACGTCGTTTCAGCGGTTCCATTTCAAAATTCGGTGCACCTTGCCAATTTCTTTCATAATTTCCCAAGTATCCTGTGTTATTATCTTGTGGGTGTTCCGTATTTCTAAGTCCCTCTTCCCGTATTGGGGCGCGAGTGTCCTCTGAAATACGTAATTCTTGTATTACCTGTGTCAGCTGATCTTGTACTTCGCGGATTTCTCTTTGGTGTTGCGTCTTAATTTGATTCTGATTTTGTTTCAGTTTCCTAATTTGTTCGCTCTCTTCTGTGTCATTAAAGACTACCGGTTTTGTGTCATTCAGATTATCATCTACCTTCGTAGATAAGTTAGTGAACTGATCCGAAAGTTCGGCTACTTTCTCCGATAGTGTACTTATTTCCTCAGTGTGTTTTTCTGAACCAAGTTTCAGAATATCTACTGTGTCCTTTAAGTTTTCCTGAGTATTTGCAAGTTGCGTAACCGAATCGGTAGATGCAACTAAGTCAAATTTAGCTTGCAAGGTCTCATGATTTTCATGAACAATGGTTTGCAGTTCTTTTATGGCTGCTTCGTGATTCTGTAATGCATTTTCATGCCGCGAAAAAATAGGATGAAAATGCTCACAAATTTGAGTTTTTACGTCATTACAGACTTTTTAACATTTCGATTCAATGTTATGTAACTCAGTAGTTAAATCTTCACGTGTTTGTTCAAGAGTTTGTTCCAATGAGTCCAACTTTTGAAGCTTTTGCTGTGTTTGTCTCTGATTTTGTTCCATTGTGTCTAACTGTTGTTGTGTTTGTCTCTGATTTTGTTCCACTGTGTCTAGCTGTTGCTGTGTTTGTCTCTGATTTTGTTTTATTTGTTGCATTAATTGCAATAATAATGTATTAGTGTCTGGAATCTGTTCCTCTATGCTTTTCGGCAGTGCATTTGCACCGGCAACATTCACATTTTGACAAGCAGGAATTGTGTCTTGACTTGTTTGAGAAAACGGTGAGGACCCAAAACCTGAATCTACAGTATTTGCAAAATTGTGTCCTGTTATTCCCGATTCCTGAGGCGAGCTGTTGCCGACCGATCGATCGATAATGCTTCCCTCTTCACTAATTGTTTCACCACCTACGCCATTGTTTGCTGCCCGCTCCATTTCCCTATGCACAATTACTAAATTACTATTTTGAACATCAGTTAATTCATTACTCGGTGACGCTAACACACTGCTTTCATTTTCACTGTCATTTCTCAGTTTACTTTGGAGCCTAGTATTGCGTTTTTCACACGCCATTATTGTCACAGTATTTCACACGACAACACAGAAAAACACAAATTGAAGATCAAAAATAAGAGAACACATTAACATAGCACTGAAAATAATATGTAGTTAATTGCAAGCGCAGCTGCGAAATACTTGGTGCAAATCTACATGCATGCCACAAATGTTTTACTGTACAACAATGAAAAACTACAACTACAATGGAAATTCTCTCTATAATTACGCGCTAGCAATAAACAAAATCTACACTAATTACACAAACTACAAGAAAAAATCAGAAGATTCCAGTGAGGTATCCTCGGCTAAGGGTCGACATGTGAAACGTCCCCTTTTGATAATTTTACAAGACTGTGCTTAACCTGACACACAATATTTATAGCGCAACGCAATCTGACTTTCAAAAAATCCCTACAAAAGAATGGCCCTGACTAACATTAAACTATACCTTTCACAAATCACTTACCTCACAAAAATCTTCGCTGCTCAAGCTAATGCAATACAGCGAGCGCCACTACTGCCAGCTAAATAAAAGATTCAAACTATGGAAGGCACTAACTACTGATAGGGATAGTTAGCAAATGAAAGATATTAATAGAGAACAAACAATGTATTTACCTTGATATCATCATATATATAGCAGTTCATGACAAATTACAAAACTCCGCCATCTCTCTCCCCACATCCACCACTGCTGGCGGCTCACCTCCAACTGCCAACGCTACGCGCTGTTCACAGCCAGCTACCTAACACTACAATGGCGAGTATTACAACAATGCAAAGCAGCCACAGACTGCACACAGCACAGCCAGTTATTTTCATACAGAGGTGGCGTTACCAATAAAAAACCTAAACAGCCTACTTACACACTCAAATCCTATCATCATCGCTTACCAGTTGAATTCGGGACTCGTCATACCAGGACACAGTTTCACAGTGTTCTACGGTGCAACTGATATGATCACGAGTCCAGGAGAGTCGTTGCAGGCGATGTTACGCTGTTACTAAAGGCACTCGCGTCAGACTTGTGCATCCACACCCCATTAACGCCAAATTCTGCTGCATTGTCCTAATGGATAGTCTCATCGTACATCTGCCATTGATTTCTGCTGTTATTTCATGCAGTGTTGCCTTTATGTTAACACTGACAACTCTATGCAAACATGACTGCTCTCGGTCAAGAAGTGAAGGCCATCGGCCACTGGGCTGTCCGCGATGAGAAGTAATGCCTGAAATTTTGTACTCTCGGAACACTCTAGACACTGCGGATCTCGGAATATCAAATTCCCTAACAATTTCCCAAATCGAATGTCCCTTGCGTCTATATCCATCTACCACTCCGAGTTCAAAGTCTGTTAACTCCAAACGTGCGGCCATGATCACGTCGGACACCTTTTCACGTGAATCACCTAAATGACAGCTCCGACAATACACCGCCCATTTACACATTGTGTGCCTAATAATACTGCCATCTTTATATGTGCTATCCCCTTGTCACCACAGTGTATTAATGCGCTGCTTCACACAGTCACAGCGATTAACTATCCAGGCGTAATGCTGCAAAGCTATATGAAACGGAACGAGAATGTCAGGTTGGTAGTAGAGAAGTCAAATTATCGATTTCGTTTCAGTGGGAGAATTTCGAGGAAGTGCATCTCATCTGTAAAGGACATGACGTACATCAGAGCGACACGTTCTGGGGCAGGCTGATCGAGTGTTCAGGGCCCCCACGAGTTCGTGTTAAAAACAAAACCTCGCAGTAGTTTAGAGGCATGCTGCTACATTTGCTACCAGTAAGTTCGATTAGCACTTAAGTATTACAGAATGCTTCGTGAACTCACGACGCTTTATTCCTTAGACGCTATTGAGGGAAATTAGTGAGTGGGTACTAGAGACCAAATGTAGGACGAAAATAAGAGATATTAGGAGTCGTACAGAGGCTTGTAGGCAGTCTTTTCACCTACGCTCTCTTTACGAGTAGAGCAGCAAAGGAAATGACTAGGACTGGTACGTGGTACACTTCACCAAGCACCGTCAGTAGCTTGTGGAGCAGGTGTGTAGTCGTATGCGAGCGTGTAACTGGGGTAGTGGGGGGGGGGGGGGGGCAATACTCTTCTACTGGTTTCTACTTCTAGACAGGCTTTCATTCCTCCTTCCGCGGTTCCCTAATTGGACGATCTTCTCCTTCTGTCTTGGCTTCGCAACTTCCTGTGTTTTGCCAGTTCTGCCTGTGGACTCACGAACTTCTTTCTGACAACAGGGATGGTCAGCCTGTGAAAGGACCCTACTTCCTGGATGGAAACTTCTCTGCAGGCGTTAGTCCACACACTCATGCATGGTCCGCTGCTCGTGGTCGTGCGGTAGCGTTCTCGCGCTTCCCGCGCCCGGGTTCCCGGGTTCAATTCCCGGCGGGGTCAGGGATTTTCTCTGCCTCGTGATGACTGGGTGTTGTGTGCTGTCCTTAGGTTAGTTAGGTTTAAGTAGTTCTAACTTCTAGGGGACTGATGGCCATAGATGTTAAGTCCCATAGTGCTCAGAGCAATTTGAACAAATTCATGCATGTGGCCTGTCCTCATGCCAGCAGCTGGGAAATATCCTGAGTTAAACTTATATTCGTAAGTTCAAGAATTCTTTCCTGTATTAGAGACTCTTACCTTTCACGCTACTTTATTTGACGGACTGAAAATTGCCGACCTTAAAAACGTAACCACTTTTAGTAATATGTTCTGTTTGGTTGAGGGATAGAGTTGGACGATTGAATGACCTCTACGATGTTCCCTTCCCTGATCCCCACCTGGTATATACACTCCTGGAAATTGAAATAAGAACACCGATAATTCATTGTCCCAGGAAGAGGATACTTTATTGACACATTCCTGGGGTCCGATACATCACATGATTACACTGACAGAACCACAGGCACATAGACACAGGCAACAGAGCATGCACAATGTCGGCACTAGTACAGTGTATATCCACCTTTTGCAGCAATGCAGGCTGCTATTCTCCCATGGAGACGATCGTAGAGATGCTGGATGTAGTCCTGTGGAACGGCTTGCCATGCCATTTCCACCTGGCGCCTCAGTTGGACCAGCGTTCGTGCTGGACGTGCAGACCGCGTGAGACGACGCTTCATCCAGTCCCAAACATGCTCAATGGGGGACAGATCCGGAGATCTTGCTGGCCAGGGTAGTTGACTTACACCTTCTAGAGCACGTTGGGTGGCACGGGATACATGCGGACGTGCATTGTCTTGTTGGAACAGCAAGTTCCCTTGCCGGTCTAGGAATGGTAGAACGATGGGTTCGATGAAGGTTTGGATGTACCGTGCACTATTCAGTGTCCCCTCGACGATCACCAGTGGTGTACGGCCAGTGTAGGAGATCGCTCCCCACACCATGATGCCGGGTGTTGGCCCTGTGTGCCTCGGTCGTATGCAGTCCTGATTGTGGCGCTCACCTGCACGGCGCCAAACACGCATACGACCATCATTGGCACCAAGGCAGAAGCGACTCTCATCGCTGAAGACGACACGTCTCCATTCGTCCCTCCATTCACGCCTGTCGCGACACCACTGGAGGCGGGCTGCACGATGTTGGGGCGTGAGCGGAAGACGGCCTAACGGTGTGCGGGACCGTAGCCCAGCTTCATGGAGACGGTTGCGAATGGTCCTCGCCGATACCCCAGGACCAACAGTGTCCCTAATTTGCTGGGAAGTGGCGGTGCGGTCCCCTACGGCACTGCGTAGGATCCTACGGTCTTGGCGTGCATCCGTGCGTCGCTGCAGTCCGGTCCCAGGTCGACGGGCACGTGCACCTTCCGCCGACCACTGGCGACAACATCGATGTACTGTGGAGACCTCACGCCCCACGTGTTGAGCAATTCGGCGGTACGTCCACCCGGCCTCCCGCATGCCCACTATACGCCCTCGCTCAAAGTCCGTCAACTGCACATACGGTTCACGTCCACGCTGTCGCGGCATGCTACCAGTGTTAAAGACTGCGATGGAGCTCCGTATGCCACGGCAAACTGGCTGACACTGACGGCGGCGGTGCACAAATGCTGCGCAGCTAGCGCCATTCGACGGCCAACACAGCGGTTTCTGGTGTGTCCGCTCTGCCGTGCGGGTGATCATTGCTTGTACAGCCCTCTCGCAGTGTCCGGAGCAAGTATGGTGGGTCTGACACACCGGTGTCAATGTGTTCTTTTTTCCATTTCCAGGAGTGTAGTTGAAGGTGCATGTCACGATGTTGATGGCGACATAAATACAGGGTGAATCAGCTGCCTGTACCATGGATTTTATGCAGCCTGCAACACACCAAACCTTCCATTTTCTCCCGCTTGCTACACGCAGTCTATTAGTCCTACAGAAAATTAACAGGAACTTTTTCCCAGAAATTTAATTTAGTTAAATTTTGTACTGCGATAAGTTTAGGCTGGAAGCCGCAAAAATGAAATGAGCATGTGGCATTGTTGGCCGGGAGGCCCCGTCGGGGGAAGTTCGGCCACCGAGTGCAAGTCTTATTTCACTCGACGCCACACTGGGCGACTTGCGTACCGGTGATGAGGGTGAAATGATGATAGGGCAACACAACACCCACTCCAAGAGCGGAGAAAATCTGCAACCCGCCTGGGAATTGAACCCGGGCCCACTGAATGGCAAGCACATAACCACATTTTTGTTTCCTTTTTTTATCTTCTCTTCATTTTGTTCGGTATGGGACGAACGTCACACGACATCCTTTCAAGCCGATCGTTGATTCCTTTACGGAGGCTAACCAGCCCTCTTACCGAACACGCTGAGCTACCGTGCCGGCAAAATACTGACACGAATTATGTACGGAAGAATGGAAAAACTCGTAGAGTCCGATTTCGGTTTATAAGAATGTAAGGTGAACACCAGTCAAACAGGGGTGATGGAATCTAGTCAGTATTGAAAAAATTAGACTGGGAAATGAGACACTGAAAGTAGTAGATGAGCTATGTTATTTGGACTAATGGTGGCCCAAATAGTGAAGATATAAAATGCACACTGACAACTTCAAGGAAGTTGTTGTCCCGGACGAAATAACACTTGTTGGCAGTGTAAAGGATGAGCCAGACAATAAGAGATTTTACTTTATTAAATGAGCCTCCAACCGGTAACTTCATTTTTCCATTGCGGCCAAGCCACGGACGGCAGTGTTAGCTGCCTGTAAATTCTTTCGTCCCACGGTCTAGTAACAGGAAGTCAGCACCGAGGAAGGGCACCTTGATCACGCGCCTCTCTCATGTGCTGACGAGGTAACGCCGCCCCAAGGCGTCGCTTAGCAGGCAACGCTCTGGAAAGTTCCATGCCGCCCGCACGGTTTCCTCGGTCCTGACCAATCAGGGTGGAGGAAGCCGCGTGGTGCGTCGAATATACCCGGCCGCCCGTCGCCGGGCCCCCGCTCTTGTATTCTTGCTCACCCGCGAGTCGGATGCGCGCCCTGTAGCATTGAACATCTCCCGCTTCTCCCGGTGATGCGGCACTGTGGACTTAGTTTTGGCAGACAACCACTTTCGGTAGCTTCCCGAACAATGTTCGCCAAATTGTAAGCTCTGGCTCACCCTCACCTCCCTAGGCCTATGTAACCCCCTTTCAACATGCTTTAGCCAATAAATGGCCTTTCTCTAAAAATTACTCTATTATCCCACAACGCCCACCGCCTGCCCACACCCGCCATCCTGTACAGCAGAGTGGTTGGTCCTTAGATTTACTCCTGGAGCGGCCGAGGCGATATTACAACACTTACAGTATCCGATCACTTTATTACTGCTAGAACAAAAAGAAATATTCAACTTTGTAACAATCCATGTCCACAAGCAGTCATGAGTTTTAAGAAAAGTTCTAAGGAACATTATCTTTCGAGATGCAGTAAAATCGTTTAGCACCAGTTCTGAAGATTATTTATGTTTTGTGAAAGATATCCACCCTTAAATCAGTACAACTGGGCACTCTTACTGAGGGTAGTAAAAGTGATTAACATATCTACATTGGCATGTTTTGAACTTATTTGTGGGCTGTAACAGGTAATTAATTTTTAACTAATCGTTGCCCTTCAGAATATTTCTGCCCTGTCGGACCAATAATTGTGTTCGCCATTAAATGAAAAGTATTTGTAGGATACGTTTCGTGTAATAAATAGTGTACACTAGTGAATTCTTGGACAGATCGTATATATATAGTGGATGACGAGATAGAAGCAATTGAACTGGCTGAAACACTTAAAGAATGTAAGTTGGTCTGCAAATATCTTTCCTAAAGTCTGAGTTCATCGCCACAAAAAACTGCCACCCAATACTTGACAAGAAAATACGGTCACATCAACAGAGTCCCATGTTTTAAAAACTTAGGTGAAGTTCTTGAACCTACGGGGTGAGAGAAAGTAGCACAAAACATTCGCCCCCAGAAACTAAAGAGAGTCTATGGAAGAACCTACGAGGTGTGCTATAAAAATGCTTGTCCAAAAACACAAAAATTAGGCACTATAATACAGTATTAAAACTAGAACTGCATGCCAGTAAAACCCTGACAGTCCACATTAAAGGTGATCTAGAAAACTTATTAAAGGAAGAACGTAAATTCGTCAGAAAAATACTGGGGCCAGAGAAAACAGAAGAGTTCTACAGACTACAATATCGTCAAACAACTGAGAAATTGTCCCACCTTGCAGCAGATATTATAAAAGGGTGACTAAAATTTTATGGGCACGTCTCTAGGCTTCCCAAAGCAAGACTTGCACACAAAATTCTAAAATACGTAGTAGGATTTAAGACTATACCCTGGATATAAGAGATCAAAGAGGCCCTAGAAAAAACTCAGATAAATTATTCAGATATTTTGGGCAGAAACGTATTTAAGCAGAAAATTGAGAGAAGAACGAAGCTCTGAAAAGGAAAAGATGCCATGCAGAAAAAATGAGAAGTGTGTGAAAAAAAAAGGAAACAGAATCAAGAAGCTTTGCGGGATCCAACAGAGTCTATACGGTATAGAGATCCCGGACTGTAGTATTCTACCAAAAGCACCCACTCCCGAAACTGGCCATAGACGCTACATTTACTGGAATGTCAGACATCTGCTTACAGTGTTGCCACATTAATAAGAGACATTTTTGTGTCATTAGACCCTGCAAGTCGTATATGACTTCTTAATTAATTGCTCTTTTACTACCAGTTGTGTTTGCAGGGAGTATTCACATATGCCTTTGAATGTGCTTGCAAAAATATGTCATTCTACGATACGTATCCGGAGATATGGCATCACGAACACTGAGATGCGCGAAAAACTGCCGCATCATGCACGACCTTTGAATTCATTCCTTTTTCGTTTGGAAGTATATCCGCAACACACGTCTCAGACAGTATCTACGTATACCCCTGGATGTACGAGGCCTGTTCAGAAAGTAAGCTCCGATTGATTGCCAAATTGAAACCACAGTGAACATCAGAAATGTTTTATTTGTAACAATTAGCTACACCTTTGAGCTACTTCTCTACGTAGTCGCCGTTCTGACTTAGACTTTTGTCATAGCGTTGTACCAACTTTTCAATAGCCTCATCATAGAAGACAGCCGGCAGTGCTTTCCGCCAATTCTCCACGCTGGCCTACACCTCGTTGTCTGTGTCAAAATGTTGTCTTCAAAGACAGCGGTTCATGTGACCAGAGATGAAACTCAGGGGGAGACAATTGCGGACTGTATTGTGGGTAATCTCACATTTCCATTTGAAAACGATGCAGGAGCATCTTCATTGCCCCTGCAGAATGCGGCTGAGAATTGTCTTGAAGAAGAAACAGCACGACAGTTATGTAATGTTAGCTGCATAGCTTCAGGCGAAATTTCTCACCAGGCCCTCGTACTTGGCGGCAGACACTATTTTCTAGACATCTTTACGCACTCACTGCGAGCTCAGAAATGAGAAGAGCGACGTGATGCTAACTGGGGTTATACTAGAGACACTACCCAACACATCTGTGCAAAGCTTTATCGGATTTTCATAGTCGTTTCCATTTCGCGACCGATCGGAGCTTACTTTCTGAACGCCCCTCGTACTTGCAAGACTAATCGTGGTGCGGCATACATTTCAAGAGGTATGACGTCATAAATTCTAACGAAACTGCACAATGAAATCGCTATAGATACAGGTAAATAAGGGCACAGGTATGTATGAAATATGTCGAATAAGTGTAAAATGTTTGTGACATGTACGTGAATAGGGAATGTGGAGATACCTCTCCTAAACTTCTTGATCAAATGGTTCAAATGACTCTGAGCACTATGGGACTTAATTTCTGAGGTCATCAGTCGCCTAGAAGTAGAACTACTCAAGCCTAACTCACCTAAGGACATCACACACATCTATGCCCGTGGCAGGATTCAAACCTGCGACCATAGCCGTCGCGCTTCCAGACTGTAGCACCTAGAACCGCTCGGCCATCTCGGCCGGCCACTTCTTGATCAATTTTGTACAAACGTGGGAGGTATAAGCTCACCGGAAAAAAATTAGCCCCCTCTCCACAATCGTGCAATCACAGAAGAACTCTTAAGTCTTTACTTATGACGAAGCAATCGAGTCATGTGGTGAACAGCACGTGTAGTGCCTCCTCATGAGCGTAAGGAAGTAGTGATCAGTGATACATTTATGCTTCAGGCGTACATCGTACGTAAGCACGGGCAAATGCGACATTGTGACAGTGACAAAAATGTTGAGTCGTGTTTGGCCGTGCCCATGGCCATACGGTGTGTGATATTCCTGGATTTGTTGGTATTTTGGGGCGAACTGTTCAACACGTGTAGAAACAGTGGTGCAACATACATCGCTACGGAACAGATCACATTATTGATAGGCAACAGATCCTAACTGAGGTGGACCAGAGACGCGTTTCACGGCTTATGAATCAAATTGCTTTCAAATCCGACAGAAATTGCTGCATGCAGCGAAGGAAGGTCTATGCTCGCCTCTTATCGAGAAAACACTTCGACGGTAATTGCATGCAATGAACATTAGCAGTCTGTCATCTCTCAAGAGTCAATTACTCACACACGCACATAAAGCTGCGCGTGGACAGTAGCTGACGTATGTGACGTAATATCGTCTGACGAATCACGTGTTTGCCTATATTCAAATGATATCTAGTGCAGCAAAGCCCGAATGAAGCATTGCATACTGAATATTTGCTAGGTCAAATCCAAGCTGGAGGTGGTTCTGTGATGTTTTGGGTGTGTTCTTCTTATTAGGAATTGGGTTTTCCCACCGAGGTGACCACTAACATGAACCAGCATGATTATTTCAAAATTATGAATGATCAGGTGATGAGTTTCAGTCAAAATCTCATGTCTCCACAATGTCCTTCACCCCAGGAGTGTCAGTCCTACAACTTCCGCAGGAGGCCTCTGTGAAGATGGAAAGGTGACTTGCTGGCGCAATAGAGCTGTGAGGACGAGTTGTGAGTCGTGCTTGGATAGCTAAGTCGGTAGATCAATTGCCCGCGAAAGACAAAAGTCACGAGTTCGAGTTTCGGTCCGGCACACCATTTTAATCTGCCATGAAGTTTCAACATGTGCATAATGAGTATGTGCTGTCGGTAGCCATATTTTTCAAGAGAACAGCAGAAGTCATCGACCTGGAAAAATATGTGACTGGTTTTCTGAACACTCCCCCACCGTATTGCATGCCGACTGGCCTGGTGATTACCTGACTCAAAAACCGTATAAAATTTGTGGGACACATTTAAACAGCGATAAAACGCCACCAGCATCCCCGCTATTTGGCGGAACTGTGCGATCAGATCCTCAGCGAGTGGCCAGCAGCCTTGTGGGCTCACTTCCTAACCGAATCCAGGCTGTTATAAACCCAATGGACGGAATTACACAGTACTGAATGACAATATTGAATGATGAAAGTAGACATTCCTCAAAGGCATTAATTTTATGTCTGTTGAGCTTATTAGTTAGTGCATGGAATGAAATACTGTCCGTATAAGATCCAGAAAACCCCTTTTTGGGTAGGAGTGATAGCATCATGGAGGGATAATGGAGAGGAGGAGATGGAGAGCCAGAGAAACAGAAATTAAACAGATGAGAGGAGGAGATGGCAGGTTAGTGGAGGAGAAGGAAATGGACATGGAGGAGGAGATGCTCAGAGAGAGGGGGAGGAGGAGATAGAGGGGGTGAAAATAAGGAGTGGGTAGGCATAGACAGGAGGAAGAGGAGATAGGCAGAAGAGAAAGAAGCAGTTGGGCAGAGGGAAGAGAAAGGAAACAAGAGATGCACGGAGACAGGAGGAAGAAAGTGGTGGAAGGAGAGAGAGGGAGGACGAGACGGACAGAGAGAAGGGGGTTGACGTGGACAGAGTAGGAGGTGATGGACTAGTACAAGATAGCAGGATATGGATAGTTGGGGGTGGGGAGGGGAGGAGAATGGAACAAATACTTACTTTGGCTATGTCTGATACTCAGTTGGTGTTGTAGTTAAAATTTGAGCGCACCTATTTTTTATCTGATGGAGTTATCGTAGGTGAAGAAAGAAAATCTAGTACGCAACAATTTAAACTCGTTTTGCAACGAATGTACCAAACGTCTTGGAAGAGTGCACGTCTCGGTGGGCTGTTGTACCGGCGCGAGCCGCCAACTGTAGATTTAGCACTGAAGGGAGCCACACACGCCACTGGCGGTGTGGCAAGTTACGGCTGCTGCCGCTGCCGGGTGTTTACGTGACAAATTACTTGTCGCTAGCCGCTGGCTGCTCGGAGCTTCATCAGGTAAGTAACCTCTCGTGTTGCCGGCACCGCAAGTTTACCCGGCAAGCACGCAAACTGCGCACTACCGGCATTGTGCTGACCTGGATGACGTTGCAACAGTTTGGTGCCCTCAAAACGAAATACAACTACTTTCATCCGTCTCTAAACGATATTTTAAATGAGAGGAAGACAGGGTGTTAGTTCACTAACGTGAGACAGCACCTAGCGCTGTAGCACATTTGAATTTCAAATTCAGTGTGTTTACCCATCACATCTGCTTGCGTGGCTTCGTTCTTCGTGGCAACAGAGGTATCTACTTCCTTGTCTAGCCGTCGGCCGCAAACTGTTAGAAGGGCGCATAGTGTAAGCAAGGGAAAGAGAAGTGGTGGCGTACGGATCCTGATCGCCAGACATTGCACCAATAACATTCGTAGCTATGAAAAGACCAGCTTCGCATCTCGCCTGGGGACGTGTGCGCTCTCTGCCGATAACTGGAGGATGGCCATCCAAGGGCAAGTACTTGCATGCACGTGCTACATGGACGTTATGAGCAACTGCCGAAGTTGAATATTATTTGCAGCTGGTCTGCGTTGGTTTTCGGCACACGCCCGAGAAGCACGTCGCTCTGAAGGCAACTCAGGAACTTGGTCTGTTACATGTGTCAACAGAAATCGTGGGCAAAGTGGAATTGATAAGGCATATGGACTTGTTTGATGACATCCGTATGTGTAGACGGTATGTGTTACGATATGGAGCTATTCTGTGGGTTTTAGTGAACCCGCGTTTACAGGCTGGGCTAACGTGCAATGGTAAAATTCGATATGTCACTGTTATTTCTGTCTGTCAGGTTTTACCCGTTTCGTAATCTATGGGTATTATTTGTTCTGCCTCTGTAGAACTGATTCTGGTACTCAAGATAAAATTCGCTGATTTCCTTTCAAAGCAAAGGACTGAGAGCGTTTTGGTTTACATTTTATTTATATATTCTTTTATAAAACTAAAATGATTAACCTAAATTTAAAATCAACCCGTGTTCATTGCTACCTGCACCTTCTCTGAGATTTGCATTTTACTTGATTATTTATGAGCGGTCAATAAGTATTTCTCTGGTATACGTTTCATATTGTTTTATAACCGTTCTCTGCCTGTTCTGATTTCCTCTCTTTACAGGAGTTAACTGTACCATTAACTAAATGTTTTGATGTGTACTTTTGGGAAAATGTGTTAATTAAAACGGTTTCGTCCATTTTACTAGAAACTAAACTCATCCTGTGCCTCGTCTGGTTTATATAGTGGGAGAACCACCAATGTGAGGTCAAGGTTCATACTCACCATTTTTAAGTACAACTTACAATTCAAATATTAAATAATTCCAAGATAGTAAAAATACTACGCACCACATGTAAATGGGACGGAACGCAGCAGATGTGTTGTACATGTACACACAAACAAATAATTATAATTTCGGGGAAATTGGTTGATCTATTCAAGAGGAAGAGATTTACAAACTGAGCAAATCAGTAACGCGTTAGTCCATCTCTGGAACTGGCTGTTATACTGGTTGTCACTGACTGATAGAGTTGTTCGGAGTCCTCCTGAGGTATCTCATGAGAAATTCTGTACAACTGTCGTTTTAGAGCGTCAAGATGGTTCGAGGGTCCTGCTCATAATATTCAAAACGTTCTCAGTTTGGAAGAGATCGAACGACCTTGTAGGCGAAGGTGGAGTTCATTATTTTTTTTTACTCTCTTTACTTATTTTTGAGTCATCAATCATCTGACTGGTTTGAAGCTGTCCGCCACGAATTCCTAGCCTGTGGCAACCACTTCATCTCGGAGTAGCACTTGCAACCTACGTGCTCATTTATTTGCTGGATGTACGAGTATTCCTATCTCTGCCTTCCTCTAGAGTTTTCACCTCTACAGCGCCTATAGTATCATGGAAGTCATTCCCTGATGTCTTAACAGATGTTCCATCCCTTCTCTTTGTTGTTGTTTTCCACATATTCCTCTCCTCTCCGTTCCTACGCAGACCCTCCACCTTCCTTACCTTATCAGTCCATCTAATTTTCAACGTTTATGTGCAGCACCAAGTCTCAACTGTTTCGATCTCTTTTGTTCCGGTTTTCTCACAGTCCATACAATGCTGTGCTCCAGATTACAGTCACAGAAATTCCTTCCTCGAATTAAGGCCAATGTCTGACAGAAGTAGACTTCTTTCGGCCTGTAATGCTATTTTCCTTGTGCTAGTCTACTTTTGATTTCCTCTTTGTTCCGTCCGTCACTGGTTATTTTGCTGCCTAGTTACTAGAAGTTCTTCATCTGCTTCGTGACTATCAATCCTGATATTGTCTCCCTGTTATCATTTCTACTGCTTCTCATTGCATTCGTCTTTCTTCGATTTTCTCACAGTGCATATACAGTACTCATTAGAATGTTCATGCCATTCAGCAGATCCTGTAATCCTTCTTCACCTTCACTCAGGATAGAAATGCCATCACCGAATGGTATCACATACTTTCACCTTGAATTTTAATTCCACTTGTGAACCTTTCTTTCATTTCCATCATTGCTTCTTTGGATGCACAGATTGAACAGAAGGGGTGAAAGATTACTTTCCTGTTTTACACTCTTTTTTAATCCGGACACATTTTTCTTCATCATCTACTCATAATATTCCCTCTTGGCTCCTTTACATGTTGTATATTACCCGTCTGTCCCTATAACTGACCTCTATTTTTCTCACATTTTCGTACATCTTGCACCATTTTAAATTGTCCAACGCTTTTTCGCGGTCGACAAATCATGTGAAAGTGTCTTGATTTTTCTTTAGTCTTGCTTCCATTATCAACGTCAATGTCAGAATTGCCTCTCTGGTGCCTTTACCTTTCCTAAACCCAAACTGATCGTCATCTAACACATAATTTTCTTTTCCACTTTTCTGTATATTGTTTTTGTCATCAAGTTGGATGCATATCCTGATAAGCTCAGTAGGCGATAATTCTCGTAGTTGTCAGCTTCTGCAGTCTTCGGAATTATGTGGATGATATTTTTCTGGTTCTACTTCTGGGTGGTGCCAAGATAGAATTCGCATGAATTTTCACGGTTCGCCGGTGATACTACCATGGGGCATGCTGTACATATGGAGCGATACGGAACGTTGCCGCCAAAATGTGCAGTTGTTGGAAGCCATCTTTACAATTTTGTAATTTAGAAAGTTGCAGACGAATTTTGAACAACTGTTGTGAATAAAGTTGTTAGGAATAGTAAATGACTGATTTTCAGAATATAAAGCGTTAAGTTTGAGGTGCGTGTCCCGCATGTGTGAAGGATGACAAGTTAAAACTTGCGTGTTGATCTCTGCTTTTTGAACAGATCTTTTAATTTCGTAATTTCATTTCATAAGTGCAAATAATTACTTGCTTTCAGAGCACCCCAGCGGCACAGATTCGGACTCTTTGCTACTTATAATCACGACGCAGAACTCTGAATTAAAAGTGAATGCTTTTTCTAACACACTATGAGTATCGCATTTCAGCTCTGATGCAGCACGGTATCGCTGAAGATTTGACACCATACTCACATACACAAATATATTCAGACTGGATTTAATATGATAGAATGACGTAATTAATTGAACTGAAGTGATATCAATTCTTGCTATTCACTAACAATTTTAATATTAAAACAAATATTTCACAAAAGTTATAAAGAATGGAAACTATGAAAGAGGTCACAAAACCTTTACCTAGATATCGTGGCTGTATGAGATGGATTTAATATCCACTAAGTTCAAATTTAAATAAGACAACATTTGTCCATCCACGATGAATTGCCAATACTAGGATCAAGTAGAATTCGGGGATCCATTTTTCATTACATGCACTATTAGATACCATGCGTGTCAGAGTATAAAAACTATTATCGTATATATACAGTACAATGCAGTTACTAGGTGGGCTATATAGGTCTTAGAATTTAACCTAAAGCTACAGCCTTTGCTCAATATCACTCAGTTATACAACATCATAATTGCTTTCAGCATATCAATGTGATAACAAAGAGGGTTTATGGCACAGAAAAGAGCGATCAGAATAATCTGTCGTGTCACTTTTAAAATTCTCTGTAACATATTTAAACATTGATATCAGCATCTAGCTGCTTAATTTTCAAAGTACTCAACACATAAGGAGGTATATTGCGATATATTAAAGAGCGAGAATATCTACGGGTGACAGAATTACTCTGGAGGCAGAAATGAAATGAAATGATCGTATGGCATAGTTGGCCGGGAGGCCCCTTGCGGGGAAGTTCGGCCGCCGTATCGCAAGTCCTTTTTAGTTGACGCCACTTCGGCGACTTGCACGTCAATGATGATGAAACGATGATGATGAACACACAACACCCAGTCATCACGAGGTAGAGAAAATCCCTGACCCCGCCGGGAATCGAACCCGGGACCCCGTGCGCAGGAAGCGAGAACGCTACCACAAGACCACGAGCTGCGGACTGGAGGCAGAAAAAGTATTGTGACACGGTGAACATCAATATTAATGTACAGAGGTGAGTATGTCGAAAGTATATGTACGTATGTACACCTTATGTGACAAACGGATGTGTAATGTTCGAACTGAAACCGATATATATGGGTGACAGAATTACTCTGGAGGCAGAGAAAGTATTGTCACACCGTGAACATCAATAATAAATTACCACAAAACAAAATGATGTACAGCGGTAAGTACGTCGAAAGTGTGCAACTGTTCGCGTCGACTCTGTCTTCAACATGAGT
Organism: Schistocerca nitens; assembly: GCF_023898315.1. Lineage (NCBI taxonomy): Eukaryota > Metazoa > Arthropoda > Insecta > Orthoptera > Acrididae > Schistocerca > Schistocerca nitens. The sequence goes on along the minus strand of NC_064620.1, from coordinate 28,309,289 downwards.
GATGATATCTCGAAAGAGGAAGTTTTTGTCAGTGTACTAGAGTTTCATTTCGTGAAATGAGGAAGTCTTTCGGTGAGTGTACCACTTCTATTTTTGGCGCAGTTATTTAAATAACCGTGTGTAAACAAAATCGAACAGCTCTGGCAGTTTGTAGTGACGGAGTTGCAACTATTAAAATAATAATTTTGTATGGGTCCAATTTACATAAAGAGTTATGTTTCACCTAAATGACTGATTATTGCATGGTGCTAGGAAGAGAAATACTCAGACAAATTCTAATTGACATATAGAAGCTACAACGGTCAATGAAACTATTGGAGTCCCTAAATAAATTACGTTTACACTACAGTTGGTTCAGTTGTTGCTTGTAGCTAACCAGGAATCATTCCTTGGACTTTTTCTCGTAGGTTTCTATGCATGTGCGTGTAAACTGTGTCCAGTGTATGCATGCGTTGGTTGGAAGTGTTTTTGCAATACATGGTAAGAAGAACTAGTCATAGTGAGATGTACTAAAAAATGGTTCCAATGGCTCTGAGCACTATGGGACTTAACATCTAAGGTCATCAGTCCCTTAGAACTTCGAACTACTTAAACCTAACTAACCTAAAGACTTCACACACATCCATGCCCGAGGCAGGATTCGAACCTGCGACCGTAGCGGTCGCGCGGTTCCAGACTGTAGCGCCTAGAAGCGCTCGGCCACTCCGGCTGGCGAGATGTACTACAGATTGTTTTATTTATTTGATGTACGAAGTGTACATCAAATCACCAACCGTATTTTGTTTACAAAGCTGCAAGAAACGCACTTTCTTTTTTAAAAAAAATTTAGTTTTATATAAATATGGATACATGTTTTCATACATATACATGGTCCGTCAAAACTAATGAAATTAAGTATTGATGATTAAGCCATTTAGTTACATTTCTATGAGCTGATACATTGTCACTTCATTCACACTTAAGAGGGCAGTACTAATAGTAGGTAATGGAACTTTCAGATGGTTAAACTAGCGGTACTATCTAGAAATCTACACTGTAGGAATCAGCATGGGTTTCGAAAAAGACGGTCATGTGAAACCCAGCTCGCGCTATTCGTCCACGAGACTCAGAGGGCCATAGACACGAGTTCACAGGTAGATGCCGTGTTTCTTGACTTCCGCAAGGCGTTCGATACAGTTCCCCACAGTCGTTTAATGAACAAAGTAAGAGCATATGGACTATCAGACCAATTGTGTGACTGGATTGAGGAGTTCCTAGATAACAGGACGGAGCATGTCATTATCAATGGAGAGAAGTCTTCCGAAGTAAGAGTGATTTCAGATGTGCCGCAGGGGAGTGTCGTAGGACCGTTGCTATTCACAATATACATAAATGACCTTGTGGATGACATCGGAAGTTCACTGAGGCTTTTTGCAGATGATGCTGTGGTATATCGAGAGGTTGTAACAATGGAAAATTGTACTGAAATGCAGGAGGATCTGCAGCGAATTGACGCATGGTGCAGGGAATGGCAATTGAATCTCAATGTAGACAAGTGTAATGTGCTGCGAATACACAGAAAGATAGATCCTTTATCATTTAGCTACAATCTAGCAGATCAGCAACTGGAAGCAGTTAATACCATAAATTATCTGGGAGTACGCATTAGGAGTGATTTAAAATGGAATGATCATATAATGTTGATCGTCGCTAAAGCAGATGCCAGACTGAGATTCATTGGAAGAATCCTAAGGAAATGCAATCCGAAAACAAAGGAAGTAGGTTATAGTACGCTTGTTCGCCCACTGCTTCAATACTGCTCAGCAGTGTGGGATGCGTACCAGATAGGGTTGATAGAAGATATAGAGAAGATCCAACGGAGAGCAGCGCGCTTCGTTACAGGATCATTTAGTAATCGCGAAAGCGTTACGGAGATGGTAGATAAACTCCAGTGGAAGACTCTGCAGGAGAGACGAGCTACTGATCGGTACGGGCTTTTGTCGAAGTTTCGAGAACATACCTTCACCGAGGAGTCGAGCAGTATATTGCTCCCTCCTACGTATATCTTGCGAAGAGAAAGAGACCATGAGAATAAAATCAGAGAGGTTAGAGCCCACACAGAGGCATACCGACAATCCTTCTTTCCACGAACAATACGAGACTGGAATAGAAGGGAGAACCGTTAGAGGTACTCAAGGTACCCACCGCCACACACTGTCAGGTGGCTTGCGGAGTATGGATGTAGATGTAGATGTAGATGTAGATCTCATCAAAAGTCTCCAGACACTATTAGTGGACTTTAAATGGGGGGTGTGTCTACCTTTGACCTTTATGACGGCCTGGACACTGCAGAGGACGCTTTCAGTAAGGTATCTGAATAATTATGGGACCTGCGAACTTAGTGGTAATGGACGTTGGGGCCCGGAATGAAGTTGCAGATCTAACACATGCCACAGGTGTTGCATTGAGATCGGAACTCTGGAGGGGTGTATTGTATTGCGTATTGTGTACTGAAGCGGTGACCCATAAACGACGGAGAGGCTTCATTCTGCCGTAGCCCTCAGTGGTTCACATCTCCACAGCAGTCCACCCGACCCACCGCCGCCCCGCAGCGAACCCAGAGATATAGGCCGGGATCGGCTACTAGTGGACTCCCCCCCCCCTCTCGGGAACCCCCAATCCCCTCCCCGGGGGAACGTCTCATATCAGACGAGTGTAACCCCAAATGGTTGCGTGGTAGAGTAATTATGATGTACGCGTACGTGTAGACAGTGTTTGCGCAGCAATCGCCGACATGGTGTAACTGAGGCGGAATAAGGGGAACCACCCCGCATTCGCCACAGGCTGGCCGGCACACAGGACCTCGCCTCTAATCCGCCGGTTGGATTCGTGGATGGGACCGGCGCTCCTACCCGCTCGGGAAGCAGCGCGTCACACCGCGCAGCTAGCAGGGCGGGCCGGGAGGGGCAGTTCATTTCAGGAATGTTTCTGTACTAATCATTGTCTCACAGACGCTGCGTTGACGGGGGTATTGGCATAATGATACAAACAATTACCAGCTCCGAATTGTTCTTCTGCTGCACGCAGTACATAATGACGTATGACTTAATAATGGATCGGTTGATTCCGTTTCATGAGAGTGAAGAGCGCTTTGCATCTTAAAATATGGGGAATGAAAGTTGCTGGCAGATTAAAACTGTGTGCCGGACTGAGACTCGAATTCGGGACCTTTGCCTTTCGCGGGCAAGTGCTCTATCATCTGAGCTACGCAAGCACGACACACGCCCCTTTCTCACAGCTTTACTTCTGCCAGTACCTGGTCTCCTACCCTTCAAACTTTACAGCAGCTCTCCTGCGAACCTTGCAGAACTAGCACTCCTGAAAGAAAGGATATTGCGGAGACACGGCTTAGCCACAGCCTTGGGGATGTTTCCAGAATGAAATTTTCACTCTGCAGCGTAGTATGCGCTGATATGAAACTTCCTAGCAGATTAAAACCGTGTGTCGGGCCGAGACTCGAACTCGGGAACTTTGCCTTTCGTGGGCACGTGCTCTACTATCTGAGATACCCAAGCACGACTCACGCCCCTTCCTCACAGCTTTACTTCTGCTAGTACCTCGTCTCCTACCTTCCAAACTTAACAGAAGTTCACCTGCGAACCTTGCAGAACGAGTTCGAGTCTCGGCCCGGCACACAGTTTTAATCAGGAAGTTTCATATCAGCGCACACTCCGCTACAGAGTGAAAATCTCATTCTGGATATGGCGAATGTTTAGACTGTCCTTCATTTCATTCTGCTGCGGCTATACATAGGCTCTGGAAATGCGATGAGCAACCTTTGTTTAGTTTCCGATGAGATAACAAAAGTCATGGGATATCCATATACAAATATACAGATGGCGGTAGTATCGCGTATGGAACGTATAAAATGCTTTCACGGAGCTGTCACTTTTACTCAGAGGATTCATGTGAAAAGGTTTTCGACCTGATTATGGCTTCAGGAGCAAGAGGCCTAGGACTTTCCATCGTTACGGAATTCAGTATTCCGTGATCTATAGTGTCGAGAGTGTGCCGAGAGTACCGAATTTAAGGAATTACCTGTCGTCACGTAGTAGCCGACGACCTACCCTGAACGACACCGAGCAGCAGCGTTTGCGTAGAGTTGTCAGTGATAGCAGACAAGCAACACTTCGCAAAAATCAATGTGAGACTTGTGGCGGACGTATCCTTCAGAACAGTGCTGCGAAATCTAGCTGTAATGGACTATGGCAGCAAACGACCTATGTGAGTGCATTCGCTAAACGACCTAACATCGCCTGCACAAACCTCCCTTAGGCTTCTGACCATATCGGTTGGAGCCTAGACGACTGGAAAACCGTGACTTGGACAGATGAGTCCAGGTTTCTAGTTGGTAAGAGCTGATGTTAGGATTCGAGTGTGGCATAGACCTCGCGAAGCCACGAATCCGAGTTGTTAGCAACGCACTGTGCAAGCTGGTGGTGACTCCATAATGGTGTGGGCTGTGTTTACATGGAATGTAATAGGTCGTCTAGTCCAACTGAACAGCTCATTGACTGCAAATGGTTATGTTAGGCTACGTGGAGACCGTTTGTAGCCATCCATGAACTTGATGTTCCCAAACAACGATGGAATTTTTATGGATGACATTGCACCAAGTCACCGGGCCTCACTGGTTCGCCATTAGTTTGAAGAACATTCTGGGCAATTCGAGCGAATGATTTGGCCACCCAGATAGCCCGACGTGAACCCCACTTAACCCTTTGTTTCCTGACATAAGATAAAACTTACTTTTTAACATTTTCTTTGCAGAATTTATGCTATTGTGGCCTCAAAATGATGGTAGGATTTTTTGTAAAATTTTATTTTATTTTTCACAACTTTTTTCTCTCATGGTACTCAGAAGTACCGTCAGACTCCATGGACAGAATCGCAACATGCGCACAAAAATGCTCCAATTTTTATAACTTGTACTTTATGCCACATAAATATTAAACATTTTTAAATTAGAAAATTAATTAACAGAAATATGATATTTCTGATTTTTTTTTAAATTTCGCATAAATTTATTCTAGAGCAACTTCACAATTCATAGTAACTTAGCTACACATTTTTGACATTTTATACATATCACATATTTAGTGATACCTCATGAAATTGTAGGAAACAGTTATTTTTCTCATTGCAGCACAAATACACTTTACATGTACAACACTGAAAATATGGTCTCGACAGAATTTTATTTTTCGCACACATTTCGCATCGTCCTCTTTTACAACTGAACACTACAAAATGGTTCCGTCGGTTGCCAAGACGTACATCCTTCGGAACAGAAAAGCTATCCTTCCTTCTCTTTGGGAGAGTTATTTCAACTTTACCAGAGTTTCGCTTTTTGAGATTTGGCACTTGCTGTTCATTCATTAGCCCTAGTGCTACAGCACGCCTGAATTCCAGCAGTGGCAGTGCCCCATGTAGATCACTGAAAATGACGTAAGCATTGACAAAAGCAATTTCTATTGCTCCCCAGAAGAGACGGTGCACCATTTCTTTGATCACTTGTCAAGACCATAAGTTGAACGTAATCTGTCTGCATGATCCACACCACCCATGTTTTTTTTGTAGTCATACTAGTTCCATCTTTCTGTTTTCTTGTCACTACCCTCTGTTCAGTGCCATGGAAGTTTGACGCAAAATACACTACTTTATTTTCCTTCCATTGAAATACTGTTAGGTCTAAAGATGACTCTCTGTGATTTGATTTAGACATTTTTCTTTAGGTAAATTCCCTGGCAAACCTTTCCTGTTTGTTCTAATTGTTCCACAGGCAAATGTATTTACGGATTTCTGTGTGAGAAAAAGTGGACAGAACAACTAGTGAGAGGTAACGCTTTGTTGCTACAATAAAGTGTTCGCACAACCTGACGGTACTAATAAGTCCGCCTTATATTTTCCACTTTATCTCATTCACTTGTAACGTAATGCTTCAAACTATTATAAAAAAACAAAGAAGGTAAATACGTACAATGGAAAACTCAACGCAAGTTTCAATAAATTGCGCACAAATTCAGGCAACACCACGGAAACAAGCACATACAATCTTCTGTTTTCACAGCAGCGCGCGAAAAACAATTTCAAGCTCTGACCGCCAGAGAGGTCTATGTCTTGCACAATAACATCTATGAAACAGTAGAGCAGAGTTACTGTTACGTACCGACAGGCTCTCAGATCACGAAACTGCACCACGAGAAAATAATGAGAGTCAAAACTTACTGGTACTTTTAAGTACCGTCAGGCAACAAAGGGTTAATGTGTACGGGACATAATAGAGAGATCAGTTCGTGGACTCCTGGACCGGCAACACTTTCCCAATTACGGACGGCTAAAGAGGCAGCAGGGCTGAATGATTCTTCTGGGGACTTCCAAGTACTTGTTGAGCCCATGCCACGTCCAGCTGCTGCACTACGCCAGGCAAAGTGAGGTCCAACACGATATTAGCAGGTATCCCAGCACCTCTGTCGCCTCACTGTATTCACTCATGCGCATCACAGCTATTCCCGTATTTACTCTTTTGTGTCTGTGCGAGTATGAAATCGTAACTGAGGATACGTAGAATTTGCCCCATCATTGCCAGAATTCGTCGAGTCGAAAGTCTGCATTGGTTGTATGATGACGTAGAAACTAAGGGGTTCGTCGATCGTTGACTGTACGAGAGTCGGCTTGGTGCTACACCGGAAGGTGTTTGGTTCTAACGCAAACATCTCCACCACTGATAACTCTGTGGACAGTCTATACGTGTACGCACTCCAGCACTCTGTAGCTGGACCCCAAATTTTACTGGATGCTAGTACTGGGCCGGCCGGTGTGGCCGTGCGGTTCTAAGCGCTTCAGTTTGGAACCGCGTGACCGCTACGGTCGCAGGTTCGAATCCTGCCTCGGGCATGGACGTGTGTGATGTCCTTCGGTTAGTTAGGTTTAAGTAGTTCTAAGTTCTAGGGGACTGATAACCTCAGAAGTTAAGTCCCATAGTCCTCAGAGCCATTTGAACCATTTTTTTGCTAGTACTGGAATTACACTGGTGGATGGACAAAATATTGTCTCACTTAAATTTCAACTTAGTGGATATTTAATCTTTCTCATTCAGCCATGATGTCTCGGGAAAGGTTTCACGATCTCTTTCTTAGATTCTATTCCGTATATTTTCTTGTTGATTTCGCGTAGTTGTGTGAGCTTATTCCGAAAGCAGCTCTACCATATTTATTTGTTTGGCCACAGAATGTTGAATTATCCATAGTGCGTTAGTTGGTCAGGCAGTCCCACCCCACGATATTCAGTTTGTTAATGCGTACATCTCAATCCTCAGATATTGTACCCAGTTGGTCTTTGTATCATTTGATGACACGTTCACTACGTGTTTGTCTGTTAGTTGTTACAGTAACGCTTTGCTATTCAAACAGGAGACTTTAATACATTGGGACAAATAAATACCCACACAAAGTAGAAATTCTCATAAGTCTTCCATCCATTTGTGGAACACACTGAGGAAGGAGCGAAACTGTCATAGGCTACATTGTACCGCCCGCCACCCGCCCCCCTCCCCCCCCCCCAACCTCCTCTCTATCATTGCCCTCAGCGTTGCTCTCGAGATGCTTAGTGGATTGAATTCCTGCAAGAATGTTGAAGTTTTTCCGAGTTTCTATGTTTCTGAATTTGAGATAGTGCGCTTTTTCGTTTGCCACCCCACCAGGTGTCCCGAGCTCCAACATTTAGTATCTGTACATCCAATCGCCGTAAATGGTGCACTGTACTGAATAAGCCGGCCATGGTGGCCGAGCGATTCTAGGCGGTACATTCTGGAACCGCGCGACCGCTACGATCGCAGGTTCGAATCCTGCCTCGGGCCCATGTGTGTGATGTCCTTAGGTTAGTTAGGTTTAAGTAGTTCTAAGTTCTAGCGGACTGATGACCTCAGAAGTTAAGTCCTATAGTTCTCAGAGCCATTTCAACCATTAGTTGTACTGAATAAAAGACTTATCTATCCATAGGGCATGTTATCTTTGCTCACTGGTTTAAGAGTTTTTATTCCTATATGGATATGAATTCCAAAAATACCACAACACGTCAAATGCAGGACACTGACACTGTTGATTTCACTCAAGTCACTGGAATAAGAATAGAGTGCTACGTATCTGTACTTGGTTTTCTGGACATGAACAAATTCGAGTTAACCCAATGCTTCCTCCCACTTTTCTCTACTTGGTTCCCTACTTTCGTAAGCTAGTTTGTTCCCGTTTGTGTTGCCAACTGATTTAATCCAAGTTCTTCAATACGGAACTGTTTGTGAGAGGTTTAGCTGTAGAGTCCTGATGTTTGTACAATGGCGTTTTGTATGAAATACATAAATGCCTAATCATGGGGCGCAGGAAAGTGATTTTTTTGGCAAAATACTAAATTTATCTATCACTTCTGGATATTACTCTGTTTCAAAGTATCACTAAATTATACCTCCTAAATTCCCAACCCTTTTCTAAGAAAAAAAGTGGCTCAAATGTCTCTGAGCACTGTGGGACTAAACTTATGAAGTCATCAGTCCCCTAGAACTTAGAACTACTTAAACCTAACTAACATAAGGACATCACACACATCCATGCCCGAGGCAGGATTCGAACCTACGACCGTAGCGGTCACGAGGTTCCAGACTGTAGCGCCTAGAACCGCACGGCCACTCGGGCCGGCCTTTTCTAAGACTCCCAGAGGTCTCGAGATACACAGTGTCTAGTAGGGTACACTAATCGAAACTGAAAGTCAGTGATTAGGGAGCAATTTAGTACACTCCTTAAACACATGCCGTTCTTGCGTCAGCGTTCCTGTCACTCACATGCAAACGCTACCAACGGATTACCACAGGGTATAGCGTGATTCATCATTACAAAACACTCTATGAGAAGATGGTATCTGTTCCCGAAACAACATATACCATTGATAACCGTGCAGCTTTTCTAGAATTAAATGATAATTAAATCGAAACCCTAAGGTGCCGACAGGTATTGTTGATATTTATCAATGGGGACAGCTGAAAATGTGTGCCCTGATAGGGACTGGAACCCGGGATCTCCTGCTTACATGGAAGACGCTCTATCCATCTGAGCCACCGAGGGCAAAGAGGATAGTGCGACTGCACGGACTTTTCCCCTGCACGCCTCCCGCCAGACCCACATCCCCAACTGTCCACAACCTACATTCGTAGTACTCCTAATAGATATTTTCCCATTCACTCATTGCTCGCGCCAGACTAAGCTGTCGAGTACCGTAAGAGTTCGGGCAAAGCCAGTTTTGCCAATGCTGTTGTAGGTTTTGCTGCGGTAATTGCTGTTGTTCTTGCACTACTACAGTTGGCTGCAGTGTAACTTGTAGACGAGATCGGTAATCGGCTTCTGTAGCTGCCAGTGTAACTCGACCTGTGTCATGCCATGCCAGCCTTTGACAGTGTGCGTACAACACACCGTTAAATACTCTTGATTGATGACTGGTGCTGCACTCGCTTGCTGGTAGTAATACGATGCCATGTGGCGTGTATTCCGTGACACCTCCGTAATGCGTAGCTGCCAGAATTGAAGTGTGCCTCAAATCTATGGAGTATTCCATCATGCTGTGAGAATGTTAGTGACACTGAGTGTAACCCACTGCGGCCCTGGTGGAATAGGAGAAACTGAGATTCATTCATCCCAGTAGTTCTTCTCCCAATCTGTGTACCACTACCCGATACAACACAAAGCGGCTGGAAAATGGATTACAATGGGACTGAAATATTACAGAGCCAACAAATCGAGGAGTATACAGAGTTTTATTTATTTATTTACTTTTTAACGGTTCTGTCTTTAATCTGATTTTTTCTTAACCTAGAAACTGAACCAAATGTCGTCTATGGAGACTACTCACCCTGTTGAGAATTGAAGATCTCATTAAACGTAGGCTGGAAAAAAAATACTGCTGTATACGTCTCGATAACTGGGATAGGTTAGATCAGACTTTGTGTCTTAGTGAGAAACCAGAATTTATGGAAGGGTATAGATTAATTGCCACCCCATAACATCACTACCGTGTTTCTATTGGCCCTGAAACTTCCTGGAAGATCTGTGTACCGGATCGAGACTCGAATTCGACACCTGTGCCTTTCTTGGGAAAGTGTTCTACTCTGATAGTAAGTAATCAGAAACGGAGGCCATCAGAGAGATTGTCACTATTGAAACAGAAATTGGAGAAAAAGAGGAAAATTATGGTTCAAATGGCTTTGAGCACAATGGGACTTAACTGCTGAGGTCATCAGTCCCCTAGAACTTAGAACTACTTAAACCTAACTAACCTAAGGACATCACACACGTCCATGCCCGAGGCAGGATTAGAACCTGCGACCGTAGCGGTCGCGCGGTTCCAGACTGTAGCGCCTTGAACCGCTCGGCCACTCTGGCCGGCAGGAAAATCATGGAATGGTTGGCTAAGGGGTATCGAAGAAACGATGGAGAGAGAAGGAATAGAAGCAGACGAGGAAGAAAGACGAGATAGATGCGTTTGATTAACAGATACAGAGCGCTGTGGCAGCGGCACGACCTCCACAAGAAGAGGTTAATGGAAGTCCGTTGTACCACTTTTAAATCACTGAAACAGTGTAGTTTAAAGGGAGAAATACGTCCCACTTGCATGGTATTTAAGTAGTTTGCGTGCAATATATGCCAATATTCCATTCCAGCTAACAGATGTATGTAATTAAACTTTTTTAATGCTGGACATTAATCACTCTGCTAGTGGTGAATGAGAATGCTCTAGTGTTTCTTTATTTGTTTCTCCTACTGCCGTCCGTCATCCTCACCTTCCATACCATTCTTGGGGAAAGTGGAGTTAATAACCACGGGATCAAGAACGTTACAAATGCGCTCCTTCCGAGCCAGAAAGTAGTATAGTGGTGTAGGCTTTGGGTAAGAACACCACCCTGCCTGGGAGGAGATTCAGAGGGTTTGCCTTGATCAGAAGAATGGATAGCTACCTCTGTGTATGGTTCAAGGTAGTGGCACCCTGCACCCTCCACACTCTCCGACTGTCTCAAGTGACCTAAGGACAAAGCTGCAGCATTATTGCACTCCTTACGCATTTGGCTTGCTTCCCGACCTTGTTAGGATAATCGTTAATAATCCGGAATCTGATCATATTTCCCGATTAATGTGAAGGAGTCAGTTCACAAAAGTGTAAGACTAAAGACTTCAACGTAGCTTTGATTATGGTACAAGTACAAGAATGTCGACCAGTTATGAAGCTTCGAACTCCCTAACTTTGTAATATTTACTCTGCCAACCACATTCTTTCATGGAGGATTAGTAACAAATAAGAGATCCTTACATACGAGCTTGTTTAAGGAGGACTTCCTTTCGAATAATTATGACCTTTTTGGCTCAGGCACCACGTGGCGTTGGAGACTGGAACAGATCGTATTAATTAACAATTTATTTCTATGAATTGATCACTTAATATGTTGATTCATGTTGAACAGCTTATTCATAAAAATTTAGAGAAATCTTTGCCCATTTTTACTGTGAATTGTATGGGATCAGACAACTACGTGTTACTGATACTAACCTATCCTAATTTAAACTGTCATAATTTAGTAGATCATCTTCCACAGATTACAGAAATGCCTAACGTGAATCACGTAAGTCGTTTAAATCAGAATTTATAAATGATCGAGTGACTCAAAATTTGAAATTTTGGCGCGCTTAGGTCTATCGCATCAGTGTAGAGAACCACGAACGGAACATATAACTATCAGATTAGCAACAGGTACTTCACATCATATTTAACTTAAATCATTTCATGTATTAATTTGTTTTGTTGTAAATCACGAATGCTAGATATTTTTCATTCCATACGTGTATAAGTGACGGATCAAAACCAAGACATACGGGCGTCTGTGAAGCATGTGCATACTTACTCATTCCACCCCGTTTAGGCCAAAATTACGATTACTATTCCAACTTTCGGTTACTTAATTGCATGTATCTATGGAGGATGAGTGTGACTGGAATTACTTCCTCCCGCCTATCCTGTCAAAATGTGGCAGCTAACGGCCATTGACCTGCTGGATGGGAAAGGAAATAAGCAAAGGAGTGATGGGCAGTAGCCTGGAGTGCATTTACTGAAACGAACGGGGTTTTCAAAGCTAAGATTCCGATCCGTCTAAAACGGAAAGTATACACTCAGCGAGTCTAATCAGTCTAGAGTTAACACAGTGAGACAAGGGCTTTTAATGGTGAAAACTATTAAAAACTGACCAACGAGTAGCTAGTTATGGAGAATATACACGCAGGGAATTAATAGAATGGACAGGAAAATGGATAAATCGATCAAGGAACAGGCTGGTGTGTAAACCATTGTTAAGGCTGCAATGACAATAAAATTACGACCCTTGGATGTCATAACTAAATTGAATTTTGTGAAGTTAGTGAGAATGGTCAGATTTTGTATTAATCTAGAGTTTAGATGATAGATTTAGATTAGTTCTAACATCACCACCTGTTTCCTCTGACACTTATAGCAATTATTCAGAAATGGAGGCTGTCATAGAGACTATTACTATCCAAATAGCTGTGGGACAGGATTCAAGAGGTAAGAAAAAACCAAAACTATGACCTATAGGGAGTAGGATACTTTACACGAAAAAGTAAGTGGAAACAGCATAGATGTGCACAGACCGAAACCTTGAGACAAGATATTTGTGGGCGGGGAGATTGGGAGGGGGAGAAGAAAATCAGTTCTTCGTCGGAGTTTGATGCTGCACGTCACGACATACTTCCCTATGCCTAAATCTTCATATCACTGGTACTTGCTTCCATCATTTAGCGGAGAATCTCGCCATTTTAATCTTTTCATTCCGTAAAGTTTTCAAGCATCCATCTGTAACATCACCTAGCAAAATTATATTTTGTTTTCTAAGTCCTTCACAAACTAATTTTATTGCTAATGTCATTTCTGATACTCCTTGGTTTACTGTGAATCCATATTCTCTGCTCTTTACATTGCCCACTATCATCACAAAGTCCTCTAATTATGGCTCACTTTCAGTGATGATAGCAATTACAAATACTAATCTTATGACAATATCCTTTCACCCAGAATATTAAACCTAGTCCAGAACTTTTATTTACGTCTTTACATCTCTGATGCCCAGGATGCTCAGAATGGGAACATACTGCAATCTCGTCATTCCTAATTCCACCATATTGTTCTTTGCCTTCTATTTACATTGTTCTCTTTGGTTTTTGTACACATTGTGTATTAGTCATTTTCCCTGTAGCTTATATCAGTTTTTCTAAGAATTTTAGTCTTCTTGGGCAACTTTACATTGTAGATCGCTTGTCCTCTTTGTAAAAATCCGTAAAAGTAATTTTTTCTATCAAAAGTATCCGACGCTATAGATGTCACTTCCCAGCATAAAAACAGGATGGGAATATCGTGTAGTTCTTGTAGAAGCCGTAATAGTAGAATGCCTGGAGAATATTTCCTTCCATCATGTGCGTCGTGTCGCAAAAGCCGTCAAACGCCTACGTCACACGGCGTCCCAGCAAAACACCACCGATAGGTCGGTTGCCAGCTCAGCCCCTGCGATCACACGACGTCATTTGCTGCACGACCTGTAGAGGACTTTCACGTACACCGGGCCGCAGTACAGGGGGCGTATGAATCAGCAAGAAGCATCGCTCATACCATGAACCTTTTGCTTCATCCGCCAATACCACGGGCAGCCAATCAGGAGGATGTGTACCCCCGCTGTGCGGGTATTTAGGACCGCGTCTGCGACCAGCCAGTCAAGACAGGATGTTTGCTCAGCATCCAGCACCGCCGACCGCACGACCTCGCCGCCACCAAGGGACCTCGGAAGCTGGTGGCTGGCCTGTTGGTAATCTGTTAGACTCATGTGGCAAGACTTTAGAAACTTTGAACTCGTACAGGCTACGACTTAAGTATTAATCTGTTCCAATGTGCGCCGGCCGGAGTGGCCGTGCGGTTCTAGGTGCTACAGTCTGGAGCCGAGCGACCGCTACGGTCGCAGGTTCGAATCCTGCCTCGGGCATGGATGTGTGTGATGTCCTTAGGTTAGTTAGGTTTAATTAGTTCTATGTTCTAGGCGACTGATGACCTCAGAAGTCGCATAGTGCTTAGAGCCATTTGAATTTGTTCCAATGTGCTCCGGTCAAGGAGAGCGAGAAAAATATTTGATAGTCAACTACTGACTGTGAAAGCCTTCCTTTTGTTCTTCCAACTGTTTGCACTTAGTTGTGAACTTATTCTCCTGTTAGGAAAGAGTTACAAAGTCGGTTACATGTTTCTTTGGACGGCCAACGAAGGCCATTTGTGTTGAATTCATTGCTTCCTTAAATTTAGAAGAGTCCTGTGTGTTTCTTGTAGAAGTTTTCAAAAATCAGGATACTGCAATGTGTAGCGGCAAACGTGAAGTACGGGGGAGCTATGTTATGACGTGCGGGTGTTTTTGGTGGAAAGTGTGTGGTCCTGTTACTGCTCTCTATAAATCGCTAGATTCGGTAGAATATGAACGCATTTTGCAACGTTGAGTACTACAAACAGTAAAGAAACGCTTCAGAGTTGGTGGTTGCAATGCTATGACATTGCATCCTGTTATAATGAAACATCTGTGCGGCGATGGTCTGACATACGACCGGGAGAGCGGTGTGCTGACCACATAGCTCTCCATATCTGCATCCAGTGACGCCTGTGGGCTGAGGATGACACGGTGGATTGTCGGTACCGCCGGTACCGTTTGGCCTTCATGGCCTGTTCGGGAGGAGTTTAGTTTCCTTTCAGTGCGGCAATGGTCTATCAACAGTAACATCTCTGAAATGGAGTGACCAGCCCACAATTCCGACATGTACACAATGGAAATCATTTAATATTTCATATTTGAACTGTGAGGTCAGTTCCAGTGCTCGCAGAAAATAAGTCAGATGGGTCCTCCGTTTGCAAGAACACAATTGTTCTTCTGCCTTAGTATCCAAACATGTTTCACCGCAGTTGTTGCAAACTCAGTGGCCTTTTTTCTTTATTTTCGTTTCTAAAATACACGCTTACCGATTATATTTAGGTTATAATAATAATAATTTCGTTTGGCTCACTGGAATATTGAAGGTCTTTCAGATGGAAGCCACTTCGGCGACTTGCGTAACCCTGCCCATCCCTAGGGAAAGGGGATCTACACCTTAAGAAGGAATCCGAACCAAGTCGGACAAAAAGAGTTTTAATATAGTCCCAGCACTAATAAACAAAAGAGAACTAACCAAAACATCCTGGAAAATCACACTGTACCAAAGAGAGGATTAAACGATGGCGAATGGAAGGAACGGAAGAGTGTACATTGAAATGCAGGAAACGACAATATAAATAGCCGCTCTGATATCAGGAAAACCTTTATAGGACGACGTGGGAGACAATTTTAAAGCTTTACTTTAACATTGGAAATACGTAAGTGTCTTATAATTGGTCGCGGCCAACTAAATCGTCATGTCGTTGCTGCAGGTGCTAGTGGATACATTCTAAACGTTTATCTTTCTGGTTACAAGAACTTGGAAATCAATATAAATCTCAAAAGAAGAGGTATTTTCACTTTAATCTTCCTTTTTTCCAGTACTATAATCCATTTTCGTTACGAACAAAACAACTGTCTACGCTGCCGACTTAGCAGGCGTAGCGAGAAACCAGAGACAAGGTTAAGTCATCAAATTACCAGAGCTGCCATCGAGGGAATAAGCTTCTTCTGAGTTTATGCTGTGAGATTTGTAAGCAGCAGTACCGCTTCAAAAGAATCATAATTACCTGGAAATGTCTTTTTGTACAAAAAAAAGATGTCAAATATTGTTCTGAAACGTGAAATACGTCATTGTAGATAATAATTCCCACTGTGTAAGGATAGAGTATAATTTCGTTTACGTCTTGTCTTAGGCATCCTACGGCTGGTGCACTTAAGGTAAAGCATCATAATCATACTGTAGAAAAATAATATGTAACTGGAGAGAGTTTAATAATTTCGGAACCAAGTACTAATATATAATATTTGTAGCCTTTCAAGCTGGGAAGATTGTTTGATGTGGGCGTTTCATGCGATCGTTTGAAATTATACATAAATGTAAGCCTGATCATAGAATTTAGTACTGCTTTAAATACGTTCGACGCACAGACATATGAATTTTCATGTTTGTTCTCAAAACAGAAAACGTGTACTGTGTTCTGATGTTTACATTACTTCATAGTATTTTAATTAATGTTCTTGCAAATATTTTATTTTCTTACACTGCTTGGTCATTACGCAGCAGTCGGCATAGCAAGCCGCCACTGTGTTCTGATGTTTACATTACTTCATAGTATTTTTAATTAATGTTCTTGCAAATATTTTATTTTCTTACACTGCTTGGTCATTATGCAGCGGTCGGCATAGCTAGCCGCCAATACTGCATGTACAATTTCAAATTCAATCAGCATTAAAAGTGTGCAGAAAATTCATCAAGACAGACGTCCCGAAATGATAAGGTGAAAGAGTAATTGATCAGTTAGCTCTACGTTTGACGTATACGTAAAAATACGATTCATTACCAAATAATATCTTCACAATTTTTCAGAAGGTTATCTCCGGCAACGGACTTGCCCCACACTGCATTAACACGTCGTAGTTGAACCTCATATCAGATTACTACTGATTTAAATTGAAAACGACAGTCATAGTAGATGCAAATGTACGCCACTTCAAGTCCGAGAACTACGACGTATCACTATTTCATACAGAAATACTACAGCAAACTTTTGTGCAGTCTGCTAAGCTTTTCCCATTTTCGGATTTTTCATTGCACTACGAGATTTCAATTAATAATGTGATGATGACTTTCTGTTTCCGAAACTCTCTTTACAGTCCCAGGTTCCGATAAACCAATACTTTGGATAGTTTGTTGTATGGAAGTGTGAAAGTGCGGGGCACTATGCTTCCCAGCTCAGTGCATTTAAGTACTACATCACGTTTTCTGGCTCTGTACGAATCAAAGATGTTTAGATGTGTGTGAAATCTTATGGGATTTAACTGCTAAGGTCATCAGTCCCTAAGCTTACACACTACTTACGCTAAATTATTCTAAGGACAAACACACACACACACACACACACACCCATGCCCGAGGGAGGACTCGAAACCCCGCGGGACCAGCCACGAATCATGGTGTTTAATTTGTACATGCAACATTAAATAACATATGTAATCTTATAGAGTGATGAACACTGTTTTTTAATGATATTTTAGCCATTTCACTGCAAATTGTTAATTTATTATGGTACCCTACCTCACACGGTAAAAACGGAAACATTACAGGATTACTTAGTTGTCCGTCTGTCTATTCGTTCGACTGCTCAAAACCCTTTTTCTCAGGAATGGTTGAACTTTTCGTATACATAATTTTATGTGGACTCTCAGTGCGCGAGTCCTACACGCAACTGACTAATTTGAATACATTATCACGATTTTGACTTTATAGGGATTCCCAAACGCATTATGAAATATTAAAATGTATCTGACGTGTCCCTGACATGCCATCACCGAGAAACAATACTTTTGGTTTTGTAGACAAGTTCTCCTACAACAAAAATAAGTTTTTGCAACATGACATGTCATAGATATATTTTAAAATTTCGATATTTACTCAGAAAGTATACTTAATTACCTATTTTTCTTCATTTTGGCATCCGAGAAATCGAATACACGGAACTTCGAACTCACCTACAAGATTCTTGGAAGCAGAAAACTAGCGAAGTGTTCGTATGTGAATGCTGCTTTTAAATTCGGCATCAGGATTGATCAGAGCCATTCACATAGCCGTGATGCTCATTACAAGCGTTGCTAACAGACGGTGTAGTTCAAGATGGGGTGTATAGGTACAACAAGTAACAAGCGCCGACTGTTGTACGTGAGGTGCAGCGCTGACGGGTTAATAAGACGCAGGCAGCCTCGTTAGAATCTGCCCTGACTGGCTGGCTGGCTGCGCTTCTGAGAAGAAGCAATCTAAGCGCTGGGGGCCTGAGCGGCGGGCGAGTATACCCACTCGCTGGATAAGGCGCGGCCTTAGCGCCCAGCGTGTTTACGCGCTGCTCGACACCGGATCGTCTTTAATGCTTTGCCGTCTCTGTAATCCGAGGCGGAGTGCCGGCCGTAAACAGCGGCTCCTGGTGGCGACCCCTGTCCACTGCCAGTTCACGGCGCTCTTCCTCCAGGCAGTGGCAATCACTGCAGTCCGTCCAAAGTACCGACACGACAAACTACAAGATTCAAACGGAATTGTAAGACAGTATTATAAACGTTTCATAATGGTATTTCGCAAAGTCGTGTTTTAACAGATTTACTAACAAGACAATTTCTCTAAGGGCTTCGAAACTTCTTCTTTAGCTTGTAATATTTCTTGCTAACGGCAGGGTAGTTGATTAATTACAAATTTTTTGCTCAGAATGTATTTACCTTTCAGAGTTAGAAGTTGGCGACACCATCGGTCAATATTCCTTTAACATGTGACACCTTCCACTGCTTCACGCTGGCCTTGTGTAAGAGCATAGATTTCCTGTTCGTAAAACCTATTGTTATATGGTCGTAGTCAGTTTTTACCGCATGAACTGCACTCTCACGATTTTCAAAGTATATGTCTCATGTAGATTAAGTTGCCTATGGTGTTGTTACTCCAAGGACGCCAGGTGTGGGCTGCTGGGTGGATAAGATAATTATGAACAATCAAATTTGACTATGCGATCCCGTGTTTTGAGTCATGTCTTTCACTTTTGAGGCCAGATTTATGTTCGATTATTGACACATCGGACACGTCTGGAACGGTACTTTGTTCAGAGTCTTCACATATATCTCTGGATCAATGGTTTATCCATTTGGCAACACATCTACGAGAATGACACCTTCGCTGTCTAAAAAGCCCGTCATCAAGATACTGCCAGCAGAGGGAGTGACCTTGTACAATTTTCGTGGTTGCTCGTCTTGTAACTTCAGTGCATGCCTTTCTGTTTCTGGCTCAAAGTGAGGCATCCAGAGGTCGTTTCCTGCAACGACCCGTGACAGAAAGACCTGTCCAAAGGGCTCAGTCTATTCAGATGAACTGAGTTTCCTCCGAAATTGATTAGTCGTGAGCATTTATGGAATCTAGCACACTTCCAACAGTCCCACTTCCAATGCTTACCGTCAGCTGCTGTGCTAACTGTCGACTTGTCATGCGCCAGTTTACAAGAATAACGACATGCGTGGGATTCGCTTCTTGAGAAATAGCTGCCAAAGGAGGTCCCGAATGTGGCTAGCGATCGAGCTACGTTTCGACATGTCCCAACGCTTAACTTGCTCTACATATCGCAACTTCACACGAATGCTTATGGATGTTCGCCACAGTCTCTTTCTCAATAATCACGAATTCTACAGCACATCGCTTGCAACGACGGCCTTGAGTACACATTTTGACTCTTCACCCCATATAAACAAACTGTTGAAATTATTAGAAACGTCGCACACGTTCAGAACACATATCACAAGTTTCTTCAGATAGGTCCCGTCCAGCTGACTAAATTCGATGGAGCTACCAAAGTGCGTCAATATTGAACGGTATTTCTTATCCGCTGTTCCAAATAGTTCCACATAATTTGTAAGGGACTGAAATCGGGAATTTAGAGGGCAAACCGAGATGTGATTGGTTGCTTGACTGTTCCTCAAAGGAGCATCACTGTGAAAGCAGCTGTTGTCAGTTTTGAGGACGGCAGTATACTCATTACAAAGGCTGAGACAATACGACGACTCTTGGCCACAAATAATGTGAAATAATCTTGCTAGGTTATGTTCACGGCAACCTATTTGAGTGCAGCCCAGACATGGTATGGAAAACCACCATAAATGTCACAAAACCACATATGGCCTAAATAACACCATCTTCTCCGTGCAGATTAATCTCCTCAATCGGCCGTCCTGGCACTCTACATCTTACATCAATTCAAAAGAGGCAAAATCGCGACTCGTTGGGCCACATTACACGCTCTGTGGTCTTCGTCATTCCTTGTAGTCATGTGGGACAGTCCGCGATGATTTGCCAAGAGAGTGGTCCTCGTCACGTCCGTAAACTACAGTTCCTAGACGTTCTGCTACAGCTGATCTACCTTACTGCACTCATTCCATAAAACAGACTGACACATAAGCTCCACCTGACTGCCAGGTCTTCAGTGGCACAGGGGGCAAAGTGATAACGTGGTGAAAGTTGTGCGCCATCTACAGCGTACCAAGTAGACCCGTGCGCAGTTATATGAGGAAGACTAATACCTTGTCCATTGAGCTCAGATATATATACAGGGTGTTTCAAAAATGACCGGTATATTTGAAACGGCAATACAAACTAAACGAGCAGCGATAGAAATACACAGTTTGTTGCAATATGCTTGGGACAACAGTACATTTTCAGGCGGACAAACTTTCGAAATTACAGTTGTTACAATTTTCAACAACAGATGGCGCTGCAAGTGATGTGAAAGATATAGAAGACAACGCAGTCTGTGGGTGCGCCATTCTGTACGTCGTCTTTCTGCTGTAAGCGTGTGCTGTTCACAACGTGCAAGTGTGCTGTAGACAACATGGTTTATTCCTTAGAACAGAGGATTTGTCTGGTGTTGGAATTCCACCGCCTAGAACACAGTGTTGTTGCAACAAGTCGAGGTTTTCAACGGAGGTTTAATGTAACCAAATGACCGAAAAGCGATACAATAAAGGATCTGTTTGAAAAATTTCAACGGACTGGGAACGTGACGGATGAACGTGCTGGAAAGGTAGGGCGACCGCGTATGGCAACCACAGAGGGCAACGCGCAGCTAGTGCAGCAGGTGATCCAACAGCGGCCTCGGGTTTCCGTTCGCCGTGTTGCAGCTGCGGTCCAAATGACGCCAACGTCCACGTATCGTCTCATGCGCCAGAGTTTACACCTCTATCCATACAAAATTCAAACGCGGCAACCCCTCAGCGCCGCTACCATTGCTGC
Source organism: Schistocerca nitens (assembly GCF_023898315.1). Classification (NCBI taxonomy): domain Eukaryota; kingdom Metazoa; phylum Arthropoda; class Insecta; order Orthoptera; family Acrididae; genus Schistocerca; species Schistocerca nitens. The sequence continues at coordinate 28,288,200 of NC_064620.1, read as the reverse complement.
ACGAGAGACATTCGCTAACGATATAGTGCACAGGATTGATGACGGCGATATGCATGTGGGCAGCATTTGGTTTACTGACGAAGCTTATTTTTACCTGGACGGCTTCGTCAATAAACAGAACTGGCGCATATGGGGAACCGAAAATCCCCATGTTGCGGTCCCATCGTCCCTGCATCCTCAAAAAGTACTGGGCTGGGCCGCCATTTCTTCCAAAGGAATCATTGGCCCATTTTTCAGATCCGAAACGATTACTGCATCACGCTATCTGGACATTCTTCGTGAATTTGTGGCGGTACAAACTGCCTTAGACGACACTGCGAACACCTCGTGGTTTATGCAAGATGGTGCCCGGCCACATCGCACGGCCGACGTCCTTAATTTCCTGAATGAATATTTCGATGATCGTGTGATTGCTTTGGGCTATCCGAAACATACAGGAGGCGGCGTGGATTGACCTCCCTATTCGCCAGACATGAACCCCTGTGACTTCTTTCTGTGGGGACACTTGAAAGACCAGGTGTACCGCCAGAATCCAGAAACACTTGAACAGCTGAAGCAGTACATCTCATCTGCATGTGAAGCCATTCCGCCAGACACGTTGTCAAAGGTTTCGGGTAATTTCATTCAGAGACAACGCCATATTATTGCTACGCATGGTGGATAGGTGGAAAATATCGTAGTATATAGTTTCCCAGACCGCAGCGCCATCTGTTGTTGAAAATTGTAACTACTGTAATTTCGAAAGTTTGTCTGCCTAAAAATGTACTGTTGTCCCAAGCATATTGCAACAAACGGTGTATTTCTATCGCTGCTCGTTTAGTTTTTATTGCCGTTTCAAATATACCGGTCATTTTTGAAACACCCTGTATATATATATATATATATATATATATATATATATATATATATATATATATATATATATTCATCAGTCTTCTAAGTGGTATCCTGCGGTCCGCCAGGATTTCCTCTCCTTTACCAACCTTTTAATCTCTGTTAGAACTAATATCATCAGTAATTTGTTAAGTATTTTGGCGTCTCTGTTCATTTACTTTATGTGCCCATTAGGAATGTTAATTGCTCTAATGACTGTACTTGGCAATCGGACAACAAAAAAGGGAAACTAGCCTCTGTAGTAGCTGTTCAGCAGTAAAACTACGGATCGCTCTCTGCATTACACAGCGCTTGCACGTTACCAAACGGTAAATTACACATAAATAAACAGGTACTGCAAATTGAAAGCTGTGGAAACATGGCTAACTTTATTGGAAGTGGCTTTTATGTGACCATGACGGGAAATAGTTAACTAACATGAAGTGCATTAATGTCTAACGAGCCTATCTACATACACTCAGACACATGTAACTACTTTGACTGTGAGCCCCTTTATAGATACTGACCACAGAAACTTTAGGTGACCCAGAAGAGGCTTAGCTTATAGTGGTGGCAATTTTGTAACTATACAGTTACGAACATTCGTTTCATGCTGAAGCCGAAATTATTTACATCACTTCTCACCATATTAAAAAATTACACTTCTGAAATATCTCTTGATCCTACCTTTGAATAAGCAGAGTTTTATTTCGCCAAATGCACGCAATTAAGTTTTTTTTTTTTTTTTTTTTTTTTTTTTTGCGTACAGTCCATCACAGAGCTTTTAACAAGGAAAATAAAATGAAATGACGTAATTTCAGAAACTTTTCTGGTCTCATGCAGATATGATTTTATGTATATAAACTGAACAGGCGGCTGAAAATTAGTACCAAGGTCAGGAATCCGTCCTATGTCTCCTGTTTACTAGGTAGGTGCGTTAGCCACTAAGTGACATTGGTACAGCAGTTCACATAACTGCACATGTTACCCTGGCATGTCCCCCTCCTCAACCCAAATTCTCACTGTTGCCCTGGTTTAATTTAAATCCCCCTCGATGCTGAGCTGATATTCTGGAACATGTAGAGCCTCAGAAATTGTATTCGTGTGTGATGGGGCATTTAAAGTAGAATCGAGCGGCAGGGTTGAGAATGGTGGCATGCCAGGGTAATTCGTGCAGTTGAGTGAGCTACTGTGCCAAGGCTGCTTAGTGGCTATCGCACCTGAATGGTAAGCAGGAGATCCGGGCTCAATTCCCAGGCTTGATACAAATTTTCATTCACCGCTTCAGTCAATAGAGACAAAAACATTAAAATATTCACATTACTTGCAGTGCACTCTCCTTTAGTGCAACAGTAGCAACATGTAACATTTAGAAAAGAATTTAGCTGGTTCACGATTTATATATTAGCATCATTTAAGTAACTGGTAAATATTTATAGCCACATTTCTACCAGTTTTTCTCCCTGCAAATTGTAATCAGTTTAACACACATGCTCAAAGGAAAAAATGATACTTTCTTAGCTACAAAAATAACATCATAGTAAAAGTTTTTTCTTCCAAAATTATTCGCCTAAATATTATGAAACTTGACCGTCAGTATAGAGTGTTGCTTTCAAAACTCAAATATGCCCTTCGTCTATGAAATCCGAATTACACAAAAGAGCATACAGAAGTAAAATTGTGCAGGGAGCTATGGCCAAGCCTCTGCCGAAAATGCAGCTGTATAATTCGCTTCACAGAATACACGTTTGTGGCTCCGAATACTACTGCAACATCCTTCGTACAACTAGCCAGTACCACGAATCTTGAAGTTCTGCAGAGCACACGACTGCTCAAAATATGTAGCATACATTTTGTAATAAATAAGAGGCTACTTCTTCTTAGTTTATCACATCTATGTGTTTTGCTGCTCTTCTTGTACAAATGTGGCATTGTAACATATTTTTCATTATTTTTCATTATTAGTTCACATAACACAACACACACAGACACATGCATTTCATCTTCACATCCCCTCTTCTGAACTTGGTCTCTCTATATTGTACCGTTCTGGAACCACAGTTTCTGAAGAAAGACGGGATATAGCCACACCAACTCATCTGCGCGGTTTTACCTACAGCATATTCCTTGATACTAATGCCATTCCACTTATAATGAGAAATAAAGTATTCCTAAAACATAGTAATTTTAACAAAATAGGTAAAAAAATAAACATTTGCATATTTCACAAGTATGGTTTATGAACCTCTACGGTATCATTGCACCTTTAGCTAAGAGGCGCCATCACGTTTCCATCACTTCACACCATTAATTTACGTTACGCGTGCAGGATGACCTATAAATATAGTCAGGTGTGCCCCATGTCGTGTCTTTTTGCTCATGGGGCAAGCAAGCGGTTAAGTGTTGCCATTTTTAACAATGCAGTGTTATTAAGGAAACATTTATGTGATTGGAAGTTTACTGTTTATTGTCGTTATGATACCTGTTTCTTTACAATGCATCTCAATCTTTGTCTTCCACTATAGTTCTTACCCTCTAAAACTCCCTATTTCTTGGTGCCTCAACAGATGTTACGTCATCCTATGTCTTCTGGTCACTGTTTTCCAAATGTTCCTTTCCTTGCCGATTCTGCGGAGAACCACCTCATTTGTTACTTTATCAGTCCATATAACTTTCAACGTTAGTCTGTTCCATCAAATATCAAATACTTCAAATCTCTTCTGTTTCGGTTTCCTATAGTCCATGTATCACTACCATACAATGCTGTGTTCCAAACGCCCATCGTCAGAAATTTCTTCCTCACATTGAGGCCTATGTACAATATCAGAAGACTTCTCTTGGCCAGGAATGATGTTTTTGTCAGTGCCACTCTGCTATTTGTGTCCTCCTTGCTCTGTCATTATTGATTATTTTTCGGCCTAGGTAGCAGAATTCCTTAACCTCATCTGTTTTGTGCTCGGCAATTCAGATGTTAAATTTCTCTCAGTTCTCATTTCTGCTACTTATTATTACTTCCATCTCTATCCAATACATTCTCATTAGACTGATCATTCCATTCAATAGACCCTGTAATTTTTCTTCCCCTAGACTCAGGATAGCAGTGTCTTCCCCGAAACTTATCATTGATATCCTTTCACTTTGAATTTTAGTCTCTCTTTTGAAACTTTCTTTTATATCCTTCTTTGCTTATTCGATGTATAACTGAATGGTAGATGCCAAACGATGTCACTGTGTTAACCCTTTTTAATTCTAGCAATTCGTTCTTGGTCTTCCAGTCTTGGTCTACAAGCCTTTATATAACTTAATCCCACTGACAGCCCCTGCAAAATGATGAAACGAAAACTGCTTATCACTAACTTCGTTTTCGCTCTTCTTGCACTAAAACCTCAGCATCAGAATCAAGTTTTAATTTATTACTTGTGCTACTGCTCTATTATGAACACAGTTTGTAGAATGTATCCACGTACATTACTGAATGTATCTTGAAAACTATATCATAGGGGGACACACAGGTGATATGTCAAACACTATGATGAGTAAAAAACCTGCTTCTGCTTGAAATGAAGATCAAATTAGCCAGGCTATATTCATCCAATATTTCATAAAGGGAACACTTAGCGACCTCCAACAAATTTTAATCATAATGTAAAATATTTTCTAATGGTTTTTCGCTTGCATGTTTAACGTCAAATATTTAATACATAGCTCATATGTAAAGTGATTACACGTTTTAAGCTCTAAAGAATCGGGACTTTACGGATTTATAATGAAAATGCAGCTTATATGAAAATGGAACGTAGGCTATACAGGTCATAATACACAACATGTCGTCCTGATACCCATGGAACGAAATTCTGGAAGATATGGGACGCGAGACCCCGGAGATTCCTGAGGAAGACGGGAAAATAAACACTTGATTCATGGATAAAATCAGAATGGAAGACATAATTAGGTCGTTAATGAAAATTTAATGCAGCTGTGTTAGACTTGTGTAGATGGATGAAGAACTTCCGATGTGTAAGAAGAGTTCCACAAAATGACCAAATGCACTGGTGGCCAATAAAAATGCAGTGCCTTGAAGGACAGCTTATCAGGAAATATTAAATACTGAGCACGTATTGGATACCAGGGAAGTTACACGATTACTTCGTGAATAGAGGGGATAGGGGAAACGAAATTTAGTACACACGACCTTGATGAGAGGAAGTGGCTTCAGCATTAACACGACAAAAGTACAACGTGTGATTAGAAAATACAAGCAATGCTAACGAGAAGTGATTGAGTAGTAAACTTTCTGTAAGCAGAACCGCAGCTACAGAACAGACGACGCAGTGTCCCTCTAGTGTACAGTGTTATCAGTGAGCAAGCCGTTGTCGTCGCACCTCTCGCCGATGCCGCGGCGTGAGAAGCAGCATTACAACCAACACTGGCGCAAACAGTGTTGGTTCAACGTGTGGGTCAATGAAATAGCACTGCATCCAACATGGGCTCCAGCGATAGTACGAATCCGGTGCTTCTCCATGTTCCGACCAAGCATCAACGGTGTTGGGGCCAATATCGATTAGTCAACCAAATTTTGCTGTAGTGGTGTTTGTAGTTTAGAAACCCGACTTTGCTTGCTTGTTAACTGCTTGTACCTCCAGATTGTATTTTTGAAATCACAGTTGTGGTATCTCGGATCGATACCACCCCCACCAGCGGCTGGCAGTTGGCAACGGAAATGCACGTTCCCGACAGACGCCAATTGTAGTCGCGCATTGACCCCTCAGATGCAAAAGATGCGCTCCCACTGAGACACGCCTTCAGTAATTGCAAATACGAGCGCTCTCTGCCGCCACGATGTAGGATGGGTTGGGTTGTTGGGGGGAAGAGACCAAACAGCGAGGTCATCGGTCTCATTTGATTATGCAATGACGGGGAACGAAGTCGGACGTGCCCTTGCAAAGGAACCATCCCGGTATTTGCATGGAGCGATTACGGAAAATCACGGAAAACCTAACCTCTGGATGGCCGGACTCGGATTTGAACCGTCGTCCTCTCGAATGCGAGTCCATTGTGTTAACCACTGCGCAACCTCGCTCGGTCGCGATATAGGATGGCCGGCGATAGCTATACAGCCCAGCCTAAGCTGCAGTGTTGGCCAGTCATCTGTCTTAGCCAGCCTCTGACAGTTCGCTCGTGCATTAGTAGTGCGCGCCTCACACTGCACAATGGTCTTTAGTTTGCTTCTTGTAATAGCTGTATGTTCCTTTGCAATATTTTTTCTCGACCCTTGGAGAAAGCTAAAAGTTAGGTAAACCTTCTTTTTACTTTATATATGTGTTAACTAACCATGTTTGCTCCTGTTCTGCTTCCCTATGATGATAGCTGCTGCACCACTCTTAGCCCACCTCCGCTTACCATTGTGTACTAGGTACTACACAGGAGTAGTGTCTCTGAAAAAATGGAGCCACATGTATGCTCGTGAGCTTTTGGAACTTTACCAGCAAAAAATAACACCCATATGAAAAGTATCTTACGAAATGGACACAGTAAATCTCGACCACAAAAAAATTTATTTTGATGGTAACCGGTTTCGGCTAGCATACCATGATGGTGGGTGGTGGTGGTGAATGGATAGGGTGTTGAACTCCACGAAAGTCAATTGTTGCCGGTCGACAACTTACAACACCCTCTCCGTTCACTAAGACCACCACGACCTACCATCATGGTACGAGGGTCTGAGGATAGTCAAATGCTGGCCGAAACTGGTTACCATCGAAATAAATCTTCTTGCTGTCGAGATTGTGTCCATTTTGAAAGTACGTTTAGCCAGACCACTGTCTCACCACGAGAAACTTCTCAATAATTACTAATAATATATTTCTGTTTTACATTGGGAACCATCATTTGAAGAAGCAGCTAAAGAACTAATTTTGACTTTATAAAATTGCTGTGAGGGTTCATGCAAGACGTGCTTTAATAATTGACATACATCATAACTAAACAATTACCTATCTTCTATACAATAAAACTGTAATTTCGTCGTACTTCTGTTTGAAAACGTTTATCTCCAAAACTACTAGACGAATTTTCAGGGGGTTTTCACAGGTTGCTTGAGCTTAGCTTGGGGCAACGTATAGGATTTATGTAATAACCGGACCACGAAAAGCATATATTCCGTAATTTAAAATTTTAACCAATATCGTCTGGCCAGCGAAACAGTTCGGACGGTTAATAATCACGATGCAGTACATCGAAGAACCAACAGATGGCGCTGTTGGTTTTGTAACACGTCAAAAAAACCAATTGATGGGGCTGTTAGTTTATGTGACTGACAGTATTTAGCGACGCAATCTTATCTTTGCAAATACAAAGTAATAGCGAATTTAATTGGCTAGCATGTAGGGATTTATAGATTTTGCTTTGTGTATTAAATACTTAACGACACAGCTTTGTTTCTTTCGATAGGTTTTATTCATATTATTTGCTAGGAAAAACAAATTTATTAAGTTTGCTTTGTGATTTTGGTGCCCTGTCGTCACATTTCGATTTCGTTTTGTTTGCGAACAAAATATCAATAAAACGGTCAGTTCTTTTGAATACATCGAAACGGCTAAAAGAATGAAGACTAATCTGTCTACAGGATCGAACGAACATCGTGAAGCGAGACTTTCTGTGGTTAGAGAACATCAACTCGCTGTTAGACAACTCCTTTCGAAAGTGAAGGATGACGTAACTCTGATCGACAGCGTCGTGGATTATTTCGCTCCTCGGAAGACTTCGCTCACAGAGGTATAAAATTACTTTTCTTCAGGAAAATATCATAGAAAAACAAATTTTCACGGAAAGTGGCGCAGGTATGCGAGTTTTATACCTCGAATGTCGCTTATTCCTAAAAAAATGCTGTTTTGCTCTAAACGTGCAAAATTCCTGATGAGCTTATGTAGAGTGATGATCACGAAAAACGAAAAGGCAGGCGCTGCATGTTGCGAGCGCCGACCTGCGTTGGTTGCTTCTCGTGACAGTGCAGCAAAAAAGATCATCCTTCATATCCTGAATCATACTGCTTAATACGTTCTATACAAAGAAGCTATACAAATCAAAAATATATCTCACACGAAAAAAATCTCGGAAACAGCTATAAATAAATCACTGTGTAATGACAAGTTCTCTGGTAGTAACTAAAAAAATCACAAGTCAAGTTGATGAAATTTATTTATGGTAACTGATAACTCATATCTTATGTAAAACTTAGTGATTTCGATACGTGTGATGTCTTGTAGTCCAACAACTTGTTTTCATGTTGTCCTCTGTTTGTCTTACAATGTAAAAATATGATGATTCACGCTTAAACCGCAAATGTTCCGCCCAGATCTGCGCGTCAGATGCATGTACATTGGCTCTACGCAAATTCAATTGAATGCTGGCTCCAGTATGTGGCTGCTGTCCCATAAATGTTGGCGCCAATGTTTGGAACTCGGATAACAGTGATCGCCGTTATAAAAATCCTTGGTGCCTTTTGTTACTGCAAATGTGAGATTCCTGACGTGACAGAGCTGTGTGATGCTGCACGGCCGAGCGAGAAATACCTCTTCTCGAATGCTAGTCGCGTTGTGAGGCTGAGATCCTGCAAGACGTTGAATATGGCACCACATTTCCTTACATGGAAAGATTGTTGTATGCACAGGTTGTTTAATTGTTCAGTTAGACAGATACTGCAGTTATTTGCACGTCAAAACAAGTAGTACACTTCAAGGCAATATGATTATAGTTGCATGTCACATTCAGAGCGTTGGAATTTATATAACCGGCGATATAGATAGGGGGAGGATGAAAGATAACCTACAACGCTATCTGGATAGTCTCCACAGAAGATGGTTAGGTTTGTGTAAGTCCATATGATGCATTTATGAAGAAGCTATGTTGAATGCCTGATAAGGATGATGGAGATAAATGGTTCTGAGCACTATGGGACTTAACATCTGTGCTCATCAGTCCCCTAGAACTTAGAACTACTTAAACCTAACTAACCTAAGGGCATCACACACATCCATGCCCGAGACAGGATTCGAACCTGCGACCGTAGCAGTCGCGCGGTTCCGGACTGCGCGCCTAGAACCGCTAGACCACTGCGGCCGGCAATGATGGAGATAACGAAGCATGATGCTCATGACACGCAGTTTAATGAACTAAGTCTACCAAAACTGTAAGGATTTCCTAATCTTTAGGAGTCGTATATCAACTGGTAGAAGCGGACCTCGGGGAAGATCAGTTTGGATTCCGTAGAAATGTTGGAACAAGTGAGGCAATACTAACCTTACGACTTATCTTAGAAGAAAGATTAAGAAAAGGCAAACCTACGTTTCTAGCATTTGTAGACTTAGAGAAAGCTTTTGACAACGTTAACTGGAATACCCTCTTTCAAATTCTGAAGGTGGCAGGGGTAAAATACAGGGAGCGAAAGGCTATTTACAATTTGTACAGAAACCAGATGGCAGTTATAAGAGTCGAGGAGCATGAAAGGGAAGCAGTGGTTGGGAAAGGAGTGAGACAGGGTTGTAGCCTCTCCCTGATGTTATTCAATCTGTATATTGAGCAAGCAGTAAAGGAAACAAAAGAAAAATTCGGAGTAGGTATTAAAATTCATGGAGAAGAAGTAAAAACTTTGAGGTTCGCCGATGACATTGTAATTCTGTCAGAGACAGCAAAGGACTTGGAAGAGCAGTTGAACGGAATGGACAGTGTCTTGAAAGGAGGATATAAGATGAACATCAACAAAAGCAAAATGAGGATAATGGAATGTAGTCAAATTAAATCGGGTGATGCTGAGGGGATTAGATTAGGAAATGAGACACTTAAAGTAGTAAAGGAGTTTTGCTATTTAGGGAGTAAAATAACTGATGATGGTCGAACTAGAGAGGATATCAAATGTAGACTGGCAATGGCAAGGAAATCATTTCTGAAGAAGAGAAATTTGTTAACATCGAGTATAGATTTAAGTGTCAGGAAGTCGTTTCTGAAAGTATTTGTATGGAGTGTAGTCATGTATGGAAGTGAAACATGGACCATACATAGTTTGGACAAGAAGAGAATAGAACCTTTCGAAATGTGGTGCTACAGAAGAATGCTGAAGGTAAGGTGGGTAGATCACGTAACTAATGAGGAGGTATTGAATAGGATTGGGGAGAAGAGAAGTTTGTGGCACAACTTGACTAGAAGAAGGGATCGGTTGGTAGGACATGTTTTGAGGCATCAAGGGATCACAAATTTAGCATTGGAGTGCAGCGTGGAGGATAAAAATCGTAGAGGGAGACCAAGAGATGAATACACTAAGCAGATTCAGAAGGATGTAGGTTGCAGTAAGTACTGGGAGATGAGGAGGCTTGCACAGGATAGAGTGGCATGGAGAGCTGCATCAAACCAGTCTCAGGACTGAAGACCACAACAACAACAACAATATCAACTGCCCCTGTTTGTCTCTGAATGTAAGTTCTGCAGTTTCTTGTGTTTCCACTTATTGTTGAACGTAAACTATTGAAATGATGGAGAAATTTTGCTCACGTATGTAGTGACGATCGTTGGAGACAGTATTTTAAAACATTCAAATAGTAAGCGACTGTCAGCAAGTGATCCTCGCACCTTTTTACAAACACACACACACACACACACACATATATATATATATATATATATATATATATATATGTGTGTGTGTGTGTGTGTGTGTGTGTGTGTGTGTGTGTGTGTCTGTGTGCGCGTGTGTGTGTATGTAGGTATATGAAAGGTGCCTATTATGCGATAGTTCCCTAATATGAGACACCCCAACTGTGCTCATGTTAGGCGTCGCACTCTGGTGGAGAGTTTCGTAAACAAGTCTATTGCGTGACAGACGACGACACAGCGAGTAGGAGGCCATTGTTGAACCGGACACAGTACGCAGAGTTTGATACAAAATTCCTTGTGTTTGGAGTTTTTGCGACATCGGTGTTAAGACAATATTTCACCTTAAAGGTGACTGGATATTACTCCACTCTTTTATTGTTGTTATTTGTGACGGTATTTTCTATAATTATTGACAATTAGGTTCGTTTTCCAACGAACGTTGATAGCAAGTGCGTGATTCTTTGTGTAAGATGGCGAAATTCCTAATATGCGATAGTATGGGGATTCAAATACGCGACAGAGTCGCATATTACGATACCTATCGCATATTTGGGGAACTCGATCTCTCATGGTTTGTTATACGTAATTTACGCAATACTATCATGAGATAACAATATTTTATCATTTATTATAGTACAATTTTGGCAACTGCGTTAACTTTAATTCGAGCAAATTATCATAAACAGGTATTACTTTGACTAGCCTTGTTGTTGTTGTGGTCTTCAGTCCTGAGACTGGTTTGATGCAGCTCTCCATGCCACTCTATCCTGTGCAAGCTTCTTCATCTCCCAGTACCTACTGCAGCCTACATCCTTCTGAATCTGCTTAGTGTATTGATCTCTTGGTCTCCCTCTACGATTTTTACCCTCCACGCTGCCCTCCAATGCTAAATTTGTGATCCCTTGATGCCTCAAAACATGTCCTACCAACCGATCCCTTCTTCTACTCAAGTTGTGCCACAAACTTCTCTTCTCCCCAATCCTATTCAATACCTCCTCATTAGTTACGTGATCTACCCACCTTATCTTCAGCATTCTTCTGTAGCACCACATTTCGAAAGCTTCTATTCTCTTCTTGTCCAAACTGGTTATCGTCCATGTTTCACTTCCATACATGGCTACACTCCATACAAATACTTTCAGAAACGACTTCCTGACACTTAAATCTATACTTGATGTTAACAAATTTCTCTTCTTCAGAAACGCTTTCCTTGCCATTGCCAGTCTACATTTTATATCCTCTCTACTTCGACCATCATCAGTTATTTTACTCCCTAAATAGCAAAACTCCTTTACTACTTTAAGTGTCTCATTTCCTAATCTAATCCCCTCAGCATCACCCGATTTAATTTGACTACATTCCATTATCCTCGTTTTGCTTTTGTTGATGTTCATCTTATATCCTCCTTTCAAGACACTGTCCATTCCGTTCAACTGCTCTTTCAAGTCCTTTGCTGTCTCTGACAGAATTACAATGTAGCCTTATGATCAGAAATTGGAATGTTTTCTGGAACTTTCTTTCAAGGCAGTATTTTGCTCAGAAGTTAATCAATAGTACTCCAAATTCAAATTACTCCATTCTCAGTACTTATAAAAAATAATCTAACAAATAAAATCATAAAAGTTGAAGTCCTTCAAGACGTATGTCTGATTATTGCATTTATTCTTTGTAGACGGCATTGGCACCTAAAAATAAAACGTGGGATAAAGACCCCATGGTTCATGCCATTACATGTGTGAGAAATGGCGAGATGGGGTACTAAAACCCGAGAAGCTGGTTAGTGTTAATCTTGGCAGAAGGCCTGTTCTCTCATCTCAACTGGAAGATGAACTAGTGAAATGCCGCCTTGCAAAAGAAGACCGATATTATGTTCTTATATGTACGAAGTACGGCCTTCGAGTTAGCTGTCAGGAATAGGCTGCAGAATTCCTTCAATTCAGAAAAGGCTTCAGCAGGAAAGAAATGGCTCCGAGCTTTTCTTAAGAGACATCCCATTTTATCAATGAGAACTCCTCCGGGTCTTGCAGCACCAAGAGTGAAAGCTTTCACTCCAGAAAAGTGGGGAATTTTTTTTTTTTTATATTTACCGATCTGTGCTATCTAAAGTCAACCATAACCCGCATCGAGTCTTCAACGTTGACGAAACTGGGGTGACGTCTGTGCAGCACAAACACAGCAAGGTTATTTCTATGAAAGGAAAGAGACAAGTTGGTGCAGAAAGGGGAAATCTCATCTCAGTTGTAACGTGTATGAACGCAGCTGGCACTTATGTTCCACCTCTAATCGTCTTCCCAAGGAAGAATATGAAGCAGGAATTGATGGAAGGTGCACCTGCAGAATCAATATCAGCTTGTCATCCAAGTGGCTGGATACAAACTCACCTTTTTACTCTGTGGTTTGATCGTTTTGTGCCATGTAAAGCCATCTTCAAATGGCCCTGTCATTTTGATTCTTGATGGGCATTATTCCCACACAAAGAATCTCGATGTGTTAGATAAAGCACGTGAAAACAATGTTCATATTGTATGTTTGCCACCTCACTCAACGCATAAAATGCAGCCACTTGACGTCTGATTGATGGGGCCTTTGAAAACCTACTATGCCCAAGAGGTAGAAACGTGGTTGACAAGTACCCCAGGTAGTGTTATCACCCCATTATTAACAGCCAGCTTATTTGGGGCAGCTTACAACCGAGCAGCAACAATGGAAGCATCTGTGAATGCCTTCAGAAAAACAGGTCTCATCCCATGCAACAGAAACATCTTTAGGGATCACGAATTTTCAATTCATCGCCATGCTAATGCTCTTCAAGAAAGAGATGCCAAAAACGAAAATGAAACAACTGACGGTGATGGTCAAGCTGTCAGCCCGGCAAACATCAGACCTCTCCCACACATCGCAAAACCACCTGGAGATAGTCAAATAGGTTAAACGTCGCGTACGTGCTCTGCTGCGTTACTAACTTCAACTCCTTATGTGAAGCAATTGCAAGAATCTAATGAGAGGAAACCAGAGGCTGAAGCTAAGAAAGCAGCCAGAAAGTTATTTGGGGAGAAGAGTGGAAAATCTTCAAATTGTAGACCTAAGAAGAATCGTCTAGGGACTCGGCATCCGATGTCCATCTTGATGACAGTGGGGATTCAGACAGCAGTGATGACGATGAGGCAGAGTGTATAATCTGTACTGGGCGCTTTTCTGAAGGCAAACTCGTGGAGAAGTGGGCACAGTGCACGAAATGTTATCGCTGGGCTCATGAAGATAGCGGTGTCACAGAAGACAATTTTGTTTGCCCCGGATGTCGTAAATATAAACCTAAGTAGGGTGAAATGAGTGAAGGATAACAGAAATGAATGAACATGTAAAAATTGTATATTCATATGTCATTATTCTGTAATAAAATAAATAAAGCTAAATATTATTACTGTTTCATATTAGGAAACCTTGATGTCATTTCTACGAAATGCCTTGTTTCTGAAGATTTAATAACTACTCTGAAACATTATTTGTTATTGCAAATACGATAATTCTATGACAAAATTAAATAATGCAAGATATTATTACCATCATAAAAATACAATTGCACTTACATTTAGGTCTTTCAAATAATGGGTTTACAAAAGTGTGTCTCATATTAGGCACCTTTCATCTCTCTCTCTCTCTCTCTCTCTCTCTCTCTCTCTCTCTCTCTCTATATATATATATATATATATATATATATATATATATATATATATATATATATAGGGTGTTTCAAAAATGACCGGTATATTTGAAACGGCAATAAAAACTAAACGAGCAGCGATAGAAATACACCGTTTGTTGCAATATGCTTGGGACAACAGTACATTTTCAGGCGGACAAACTTTCGAAATTACAGTAGTTACAATTTTCAACAACAGATGGCGCTGCAAGTGATGTGAAAGATGTAGAAGACAACGCAGTCTGTGGGTGCGCCATTCTGTACGTCGTCTTTCTGCTGTAAGCGTGTGCTGTTCACAACGTGCAAGTGTGCTGTGGACAACATGGTTTATTCCTTAGAACAGAGGATTTTTCTGGTGTTGGAATTCCACCGCCTAGAACACAGTGTTGTTGCAACAAGACGAAGTTTTCAACGGAGGTTTAATGTAACCAAAGGACCGAAAAGCGATACAATAAAGGATCTGTTTGAAAAATTTCAACGGACTGGGAACGTGACGGATGAACGTGCTGGAAAGGTAGGGCGACCGCGTACGGCAACCACAGAGGGCAACGCGCAGCTAGTGCAGCAGGTGATCCAACAGTGGCCTCGGGTTTCCGTTCGCCGTGTCGCAGCTGCGGTCCAAATGACGCCAAAGTCCACGTATCGTCTCATGCGCCAGAGTTTACACCTCTATCCATACAAAATTCAAACGCGGCAACCCCTCAGCGCCGCTACCATTGCTGCACGAGAGACATTCGCTAACGATATAGTGCACAGGATTGATGACGGCGATATGCATGTGGGCAGCATTTGGTTTACTGACGAAGCTTATTTTTACCTGGACGGCTTCGTCAATAAACAGAACTGGCGCATATGGGGAACCGAAAAGCCCCATGTTGCAGTCCCATCGTCCCTGCATCCTCAAAAAGTACTGGTCTGGGCCGCCATTTCTTCCAAAGGAATCATTGGCCCATTTTTGAGATCCGAAACGATTACTGCATCACGCTATCTGGACATTCTTCGTGAATTTGTGGCGGTACAAACTGCCTTAGACGACACTGCGAACACCTCGTGGTTTATGCAAGATGGTGCCCGGCCACATCGCACGGCCGACGTCTTTAATTTCCTGAATGAATATTTCGATGATCGTGTGATTGCTTTGGGCTATCCGAAACATACAGGAGGCGGCGTGGATTGGCCTCCGTATTCGCCAGACATGAACCCCTGTGACTTCTTTCTGTGGGGACACTTGAAAGACCAGGTGTACCGCCAGAATCCAGAAACAATTGAACAGCTGAAGCAGTACATCTCATCTGCATGTGAAGCCATTCCGCCAGACACGTTGTCAAAGGTTTCGGGTAATTTTATTCAGAGACTACGCCATATTATTGCTACGCATGGTGGATAGGTGGAAAATATCGTACTATAGAGTTTCCCAGACCGCAGCGCCATCTGTTGTTGAAAATTGTAACTACTGTAATTTCGAAAGTTTGTCTGCCTAAAAATGTACTGTTGTCCCAAGCATATTGCAATAAACGGTGTATTTCTATCGCTCCGCGTTTAGTTTTTATTGCCGTTTCAAATATACCGGTCATTTTTGAAACACACACACACACACACATATATATATATATATATATATATATATATATATATATATATATATATATATATTTATTTATTCTCATATTTGGTAGTGCAATAGTTTGTAGTTACGGCAATCGCCACACAAGCGTTGTACTGCGTTGTTTTGTTTTGTCAGATGACAGTCGCCAGATAGTCAGTGTTTTGTTCTTAGTTTCTCCGAGTTACTCGAGTAAACATGGCTGGCGCAAGGCTTACATTCGATGAAAGGAAGTTAGTTTTGAAGTGGTATTTTAAGTACGGAAACATTAATGAGGTTCAACGGCAATGGCGAAATGAGTATCCAACAGAGCCACCGACACGTTTAACGATTCGTCGCATTCGAGACAAATTTGAAGTCGAAGGCTGTGTTAAAGATGTACACAAACAACGATCTGGACGACCTATAACAGTAACAAGTCCAGCTGACTCCCGTCGTGTGTTACAACAATTCACTCGCTCACTACAGAAGTCTGTGAGACAGTGTGCCCGTGAAACTGGAGTGAGTCGCTCAAGTGTTCGTCCAATTTTGAAGACAGCAAAGTGGAAGTGGTACATCTCACGATTGCTACACGCAATGAACGAGGACGACCCAGATCGTAGAATGGAGTACTGCGAGTGGTTTACTAACATGATGCGCAACGATGAAGTGTTTGAAGAGATGATTGCGTGGTCTGATGAGGCACAGTTCAAACTCAATGGTACAGTAACTCGCCACAATTGCATCTACTGGGCCGCCGAAAATCCGAACATCCATGTAGACAAAGCCGTGAATTTGCCAGGAGTAAACGTATGGTGTGAGTTGTCTTACCGGGGCTTGATTTGGCCATTCTTCTTTGGCGGCACAGTTACCGGTGAGATGTACCTTCAGAAGCATCAGACATCCATTTTACCTGCCATCCGAGACTTGTATGGAGACGAAAGAGTTTACTTTCAACAAGATGGTGCCCCAGCCCACTACCAAAATCGTGTTATGACGTATCTCGACGAAAATCTATCAGGAAGATGGATAGGCCGTACAGGTGCTGTGGAGTATCCACCACGTTCCTCAGACCTAACTCCTCTGGACTTTTACCTGTAGAGAACACTAAAGGACGTCGTTTATCGACAAAAGCCACGCACATTGGATGTACTTCTAGAATCCATCGTACATTCATGTGCAAATATCCAACTGAACACGTTGCTGTCAGTAGTTCGTGATGCAGTTCGGTGGCATCGTTTGTGTGTGGATGTTAATGGTGACCATTTCGAACACCTAAAGTGATATCTTTACATTGGACTTTAAGCTAAACTTTCACCAAAAATGAGACAACTCCGTCAATCAGTTTGCAAGTTATGGACTTTTAAACAGTGGATTGCGATAACTGATAGTTCTTTGACGCTAATTATTGAAGTTTACGCTTTCATCGTATTTGAGGTACGAGGGGTGAGTTGCAGAACATTATCTCGAGTGCTCGTGGACAAACGCGGCTCACCTATACTGTGAGAAATTACAACAATGGTTTACAGGTAACTTATTCATTGCACCACAGACTTACTTAGACCACATACAGCAGTTATTTATATAGGAAGTTTACTGGTGAAGACGGGATTATAATTTGGAGGAATTTCTAACAAATAATAAACTTTGGCAAGTGACAGTCAGGTTCAACTGAGAACAATGAATTTACTGATCGAGCAGATTTGACATTTAGGTGACAATGGGGTGCAGTAATTCCGCTAAGTGCAGTTGCTTTCTAGATTAACATTAGATTCCAACGCAGTAGCAATATTAAACGAGTGCCGTGGGAGTAATGGGAGCAAACTCAACCTGTTGTGTTGATCATGCTGTTTCGGTGTCTACAGCCATTCTGCATAGCTTTGCTTGTGACCTCTTCAAATGGTTCAAATGGCTCTGAGCACTATGGGACTCAACTGCTGAGGTCATTAGTCCCCTAGAACTTAGAACTAGTTAAACCTAACTAACCTAAGGACATCACACACATCCATGCCCGAGGCAGGATTCGAACCTGAGACCGTAGCGGTCTCGCGGTTCCAGACTGCAGCGCCAGAACCGCGCGGCCACTTCGGCCGGCCGTGACCTCTTCGCACATAAGCCTTGTTTCAGCTTAGGCTCCCATGGAACTAATCTAACGGGAGGAGAACATGTTAAAAATTTTCTTTTCGGCATATGGCGTCTTCTGCAGTTATGGAAACGTATAGCCATTGCCTGTCTTCGCCGCTGCAAGGTAGTCCACCTATCATATATTGTTGCTCATTACTAAACGGAATAGTCCATTCTATGAAGCCAAGCAATGACGTTTCTCTTCAGTTGCCATCATACGTCGAGGAAAGCTGTTATGTTGTACATTTGAACAGGAGAAACAAAATTTTTGTTTACTGATACTCCGTAGTGTTGGCTAGATTTAGTTTGTAGTTCGCTGAAGGTTTTTCTCTAAAGTCTCAAGCACTCAAAAACTCCTGAAAAGTACGGCGTACCCATCTAAGGTCATCACCGTTTTCTACGCAATGACCCCTTTGAATAGTGCTTTGAGTAGTTCTGAGCGCACTGATTGTTATTCATTATACACTTTGTCTCTGTCTTCATAAAAATAAATAGGTAAGAATGAACTGGTGGTGGACAAAACTATACAAATACCTAAAACGCAACACATTACCAGGAACAGTGCGGTGTAGGAAAATCTTTGGCATTCGAAACAGACCCACTCGTCTCGGAATGGATAAGTACTAGTCCTGTGTGATTTTCAAGGGAATGCTATATATCATTCCTCTTGCAAAATAAAGTTCAGATAGCAATGATGGAAGCGGGTACCGACCACGAAACCTTCTCTCCAAAGTAGAACACAAAGGCTCATGCTGAGATGTGATGTCTGTGGTGGCTAACAGAGATCAGACAGTTCATCCTCGTGCTCATGAAGTCCTGGACTATGCGAGCTGGGCCAAGAAGGTCCTGCTGTCTTGGAACATAATATAACCATTGAGGAACAATCAGTGTACCATGGAACGGATTCGGTTAGCCCAAATGGTCACATAATCCTTGGCAGAGTAAACATGAACCCATGGGACAATACGATGTAGCTGCCCAAACCATCAACGAATCCCGGCCATGTTCCACTCTTGGGACGTAAACTCGGCCAAACGTTCTGAAGAATGTGAGACAAGGCTCATCCGATATAATGGCATTCTACCATTGATTCACAGTCAAGGTTCTATGGCTTCGGCATCACATTTTCGTGTTCCAGGCATTTGTATCACTGACGAAAGGTTTTGAAATTACAAATGTCCCAGCAATTCCCCATTAATGGAGCTGCCTTCGTGTTGTTTTTGGTGCGAAATTCACTGACTTCTGCAGCTGTCGTTTTCTTATTTAGCTCACAATCGGCTTTACTCAAAACACTCATTCGTCTGCATTTTGATTTAGCTTATGACGTATAAATCTTCAATACGGTACCCCTTGAAACACCAACATCTTCGGCTGCCATGCTCACTGAAGCACCCGTCATACGAGCAGCAACAATCTGCCCACGTTCGAATTCACTTACCTCCGACGTAATGCAATCACACTCACACAGAACTCTGCCCTGACCACGGCTGACCCTTGCAAAGCACAGAGGTCATCTCAACTCTGCAACCTACAGACTTGGCTAGCATCTGTATTTATGGTTGAAGCATGCATTTTTCGCGGTGTTTCCATATTTTTGTCCGGCTCTATGTAAATATTACGGTGTACTTTCAAACTTCGGTTAAAATTACTTTAACAGCAGCCAAATTATTTCACTGAAGTCGTATGTTTTCGAGATACCAATTCTCCAGAGATCTATACCATAGTTTCTCCTGTTTATTTTATTTTTTATTAGTTTTTAAACTTGTAAGGTGCTCTAGCACTCATAACTTGTGAGCCGGCCGTTGTGGCTGACCGGTTCTAGGCGCTGCAGTCTGGAACCGCGAGACCGCTACGGTCGCAGGTTCGAATTCTGCCTCGGCCATGGATGTGTGTGATGTCCTTAGGTTAGTTGGGTTTAACTAGTTCTACGTTCTAGGCGACTAATGGCCTCAGAAGTCGAGTCTCATAGTGCTCAGAGCCATTTGACTTTCATAACTTGTGAAAACGGCTTAATTATTATTCTCGCAAATAATCACGCACACAGTAAGCACAGTTAGCCGTCTGCCGCTGAGCAGTGTGTCAGCAGTGCGCAAGTAGTAGCAAGTGGCTCATTTAGCATTCATATAAGTGTAGCAGTCAAGATGAAAATTTGTTTGAGTGTTCTTATCGCACTTGTTTAGTTAAATCCGCCAAATCATTGTGTAGTTTCGTAATTAGCAGGGGCAGATTTGCATTTTAAAATCTGTTACGTGTAATGTCGCGTAGTCGTCTGTCATTTGTTTATTTCTTTCTGTACTGAGAGTACAGTTAGCCTTCTGCCGCCGAGGTGTGTGTCACCAGTGCGCAAGTAGTAGCATTACTGCATTTACATGGCAGTCTTGTATTTTAATAACCGTTTAAATTTTGTGGCGAATTGCTTGTGCTCTCTGTAGATTAGTTCAGACGTTCTTTGCACAGCAGTATTAAGCATGTATGTGACTGCTGTGTTCAGATGCGGGCTAAGTTGGCATCCCTTCGTTCCCAGCTGCAGGAAGTGTTGTCTTCGGTCACACAGCTTGAGGCTTTTGCCAATGGACATCACTGTGGGGGTCCCGACGGGGGTTTTTCGGGTATGGCCAGCTCGTCCCATGCATCCCCCGATCGGACTACGGCTGTGGCTGCCCGGGATACTACCCACATTGAGGTTGACCCCTCGGTGGTCGTCCGAGGTGTGACAGGGGGCGAAAGACATTCCGGAGGGCTGAACGGAAGGCCTCTCCAGTTTGTCTGACGAACCGGTTTCAGGCTCTGTCTCCTGCTGAGACCGATCTTCGGCCGGACATGGCTGCTTGTCCTGTTCCAGGGGTTGCCCCTCAGTCTGCAAGATCCGGGCGGTCGCAGAGGGTGGGCTTACTGGTAGTTGCGAGCTCCAACGTCAGGCGCGTAATGGGGCCCCTTAGGGATATGGCTGCAAGGAAGGGGAAGAAAATCAACGTGCACTCCATGTTCATACCAGGGGGAGACATTCCAGACGTAGGAAGGGTCCTTCCGGATGCCGTGAAGGGTACAGAGTGCACCAATCTGCAGGTGGTCGCTCATGTCGGCACAAATTATGTGTGTCGCTATGGGTCGGAGGAAATCCTCTCTGGCTTCCGGTGGCTATCTGATTTGGTGAAGACTGCCAGTCTCGCTAGCGGGATGAAAGCAGAGCTCACCATCTGTAGCATCGTCGACAGGACTGACTGCGGACCTTTGGTACAGAGCCGAGTTGAGCGTCTGAATCAGAGGCTGAGACGGTTCTGCGACCGTGTGGGCTGTAGATTCTCGACTTGCGGCATAGGGTGGTGGGGTTTCGGGTTCCGATGGATAGGTCAAGAGTCCACTACACACAGCAGGCGGCTACACGGGTAACACGGCTTTATTAGGTTAGATGGCCTCGGGCAAGTACAGAAAGGGCAACAGCCTCAAAGGGTGCGGGGCAAAGTCAGGACATGCGGGGACCAAGCAGCAA
This sequence comes from Schistocerca nitens, assembly GCF_023898315.1. Lineage (NCBI taxonomy): Eukaryota > Metazoa > Arthropoda > Insecta > Orthoptera > Acrididae > Schistocerca > Schistocerca nitens. The sequence goes on along the minus strand of NC_064620.1, from coordinate 28,266,786 downwards.
TCGGTATTGTAATTGTAAACTGTCGAAGCTGCGTTGGTAAAGTACCGGAACTTCAAGCGCTGATAGAAAGCACCGTAGCTAAAATCGTTATAGGTAGGGAAAGATGGCTGAGGCCATAGATAAATTCTGACGAAATTTTTACAAAGGCACAGATGGTATTTAGGAAGGATAGATTGCATGCAACCGATGGTGGCTTGTTTGTCGCTGTTAGTAGTAGTTTATCCTGTAGTGAAATAGAAGTGGATGGTTCCTGTGAATTATTATGGGTGGAGGTTATACTCAACAACCGAGCTAGGTTAAAAATTGGCTCCTTTTACCATCCTCCCGACTCAGCAGCATTAGTGGCAGAACAACTGAGAGGAAATCTGGAATACATTTCACATAAATTTCCTCAGCATGTTATAGTCTTAGGTGGAGATTTCAATTTACCAGATATAGACTGGGACCCTCAGATGTTTTGGACGGGTGGTAGGGACAGAGCATCGAGTAACATTATACTAAGTGCACTATCCAAAAATTACCTCGAGCAATTAGAGAACCGACTCGTGGAGATAACATCTTCGACCTACTGATAACAAACAGATCCGAACTTTTCGACTCTGTAAGCGCAGAACAGGGAATCAGTGATCATAAGGCCGTTGCAGCATCCCTGAATATGGACGTAAATAGGAATATAAAAAAGGGAGGAAGGTTTATCTGTTTAGCAAGAGTAATAGGAGGCAGATTTCAGACTACCTAACAGATAAAAACGAAAATTTCTGTTCCCACACTGACAATGTTGAGTGTTTATGGAAAAAGTTAAATGCAATCGTAAAATGAGTTTTAGACAGGTACGTGCCGAGTAAAACTGTGAGGGACGGGAAAAACCCACCGTGGTACAACAACGAAGTTAGGAAACTACTGCGAAAGCAAAGAGGGCTTCACTCCAAGTTTAAACGCAGCCAAAACCTCTCAGACAAACAGAAGCTAAGCGATGTCAAATTTAGCGTAAGGAGGGCTATGGGTGAAGCGTTCAGTCACTTATAAAGTAAAGTTCTATGTACCGACTTGACAGAAAATACTAGGAAGTTCTGGTCTTACGTTAAATCAGTAAGTGGCTCGAAACAGCATATCCAGACACTCTGGGATGATAATGTCACTGAAACGGAGGATGACACGCGTAAAGCTGAAATACTAAACACCTTTTTCCAAAGCTGTTTCACAGAGGATGACCGCACTGCAGTTCCCTTTCTAAATACTCGCACGAACGAAAAAATAGCTGACATCGGAATAAGTGTCCAAGGAATAGAAAAGCAAAGGAAATCACTCAGGAGAGGAAAGTTCACTGGACCTGACGGGATACGAATTCGATTCTACACAGAGTACGCGAAAGAACTTGCCCCCCTTCTATGAGCCGTGTACCACAAGTCTCTATATGAACGGAAATAATTGGAAAAGTGCACAGGTAGTTCCAGTTTACAAGAAGGGTCGTCGAGCAGATGCACAAAACTATAGGCCTATATTTCTGACGTCGATCTGTTGTAGAATTTTAGAACATGTTTGTTGCTCGCATATCATGTCATTTCTGGAAACCCAGAATCTACTCTGTAGGAATCAACATGGATTCCGGAAACAGCGATCGTTTGAGACCCATCTCGCTTTATTTGTTCATGAGACCCAGAAAATATTAGATACAGGCTCCCAGGTAGATGCCATTTTCCTTGACTTCCGGAAGGCGTTCGATATAGTTGCGCACTGTCGCCTGATAAACAAAGTAAAAGCCTACGGAATATCAGACCAGCTGTGTGACTGGATTGAAGAGTTTTTAGCAAACACGGCATGTTGTTCTCAATGGAGAGACGTCCACATACGACAAAGTAACCTCTGGCGTGCCACAGGCGAGTGTTATGGGACCATTACTTTCCAAGATGTATATAAATGACCTAGTAGATAGTGTCGGAAGTTCCATGCGGCTTTTCGCGGATGATGCTGTAGTATACAGAGAAGTTGCAGCATTAGAAAATTAGAAAATTACAGCGAAATGCAGGAAGTTCTGCACCGGATAGGCACTTGGTGCAAGGAGTGGCAACTGACCCTTAACATAGACAAATGTAATGTATTGCGAATACATAGAAAGAAGGATCCTTTATTGTATGATTATATGATAGCGGAACAAACACTGGTAGCAGTTACTTGTGTAAAATATCCGGGAGTATGCTTGCGGAACGATTTGAAATGGAAGGATCATATAAAATTAATTGTTGGTAATTCGGGTGCCAGGTTGAGATTCATTGGGAGAGTCAGCAAAGGAGGTGGCTTGCAAAACACTCATTCGACCTATACTTGAGTATTGCTCATCAGTGTGGGATCCGTACCAGGTCGGGCTGACACAGGAGATAGAGAAGATCCAAAGAAGAGCGGTGGGTTTCGTTAACAGGGTTATTTGGTAAGCCTGATAGAGTTCTGGAGATGTTTAGCAAACTCAAGTGGCAGACTTTGCAAGAGGGGCGCTCTGCATCGTGGTGTATCTTGCTGTCCAGGTTTCGAGAGGGTGCGTTTCTGGATGAGGTATCGAATATATTGGTTCTCCCTACTGATACCTCCCGAGGAGATCACGAAGGTAAAATTAGAGAGATTCGAGCGTGCACAGAGGCTTTCCGGCAGTCGTTCTTCCCGCGAACCATAGGTGACTGGAACGGGAAACGGAGGTAATGACAGTGGCACGTAAAGTGCCCTCCGCCACACATCGTTGGGTGGCTTGCGGAGTATAAATGTAGATGTAGATTTACAAAAGGTCGTTCTGCCTTGAATAATGTACTTCTTTCTGTACAATTAACAGCTTGTTACATTAAATACACTTTACATTTCGGCTGATGAATGTATAGAAATTAATCTACATTATCTAAAGACGTTTTATCCGTGTATTATGATATTTTTATTCATTGTTAAACCATAATAAAATATCCGCGATACAAAGACGTCCAGCAGCGTCTTTTTCTTCTTCGTGCTGACCGTCGGCCGGTAGCTTTCGTGCGACTGGCGCTTATCAGACACATTACGAAGGAAGTATGTGACTCTGTTCCCGTTCGGTGTCGTGCAACACAAATATATACACTGTTGTGTAGTTTCTTTTACCGTTTTCGTCGAATTCATTAAAGACGTTAACTAAAAATATCAAAAAATTACTTAACACCACTCTGCTCTCCTGCACTTAGTGCGCTGTAGTGTGTGGTACAACATGCTAGGCTCACTAAATTTGTTAACTGTTCTCTTGCACATGTGTAAAAGAATAAAGTTATTTCGAAAATACTCCATACGTTGTAATTATGCCTCGGAGAAAAGCGGGAAGAGATAAGAATACTTTGTAAATGAGAAAAAGACCTAAACTTCAGAGTTAGAGAGACCAATATGTATTGGAGGACAACGAAGCGACGCATTAAACAATGCTGAATTGTGAGGTGTGTAAAACTAGAGAAAATTAGTTACTGACATTAGTGATATGCGAAGATGAAGTAGATCTCCGATTGAAATACATGTGTTTATCAACCAATGTACATATACGCGTCACAGAACTTGACAGTGGCAGGGAATCAGTGGTTTCCTAACCGCTAGTACAAATAACTTAGCCACATAAATTGACATCCCTGTGACATGCGCAGTCAGTTCATTAAGATGCCAGATAGGCTTTGAGTGTAACCAGACCAGGCATGCCGTTCTGAGTTATGCCTGAAGTGCGTGTCAGCTCAGTATTGGGAGCCCGACTCCGTATTGCGTCTTCTCTCCACTCACAGCAATTACATTTAATTGCGTTGTAACCCCTTCTTGTTACATTGAAACGTCCCCTTAGAACAATTATACAAGACTGTGCTTAAACTGTCACACAATATTTTTTTTTAGCGCAACGCAATCTGACTTTCAAAAATCCCTACAAAAGAATGGCCCTGTTTATCATAAACCTATACCTTTCACAAATCACTTACCTCACTAAAATCTTCGTTACTCGAACTACTGCAAAACAGCGAGCGCCACTACTGCCAGCTAAATAAAAGATTCAAACTACGGAAGGCACTAACTACTGATAGGCATAGTTAGGACATGAAAGATTTTAGTAGAGAACAAACAATTTATTTACCTTAATAGTCATCAAAAGTAATAATATATGTAGGAGTTCATAACATCCATTCTTACAAATATCAAAACTCCGCCATCTCTCTTCCCACATCCACCACTGCTGGCGGCTCACTTCCAACTGCCAACGCTACGCGCTGTTCACATCCAGCTGCCGCTGCCCAACACTACAATGGCAGCCCCCATGCTCCCCACAAAAAATTTTACAAATTGTTTTGGGCAGTGGCCAATAATGATTTGATAAAATTTTTCATAATTACAATAACAAAGAAATCAAATGCACACACTTATTGATACAATGTTGGTAAAAAGCTAAAATTTTCTCACAGTCCATAAAGACTGTCCTGATCATTTATCACAGTACAACTGCAGTGTTTTTCTCAAAGTCTGAGCAGTAAAAGAAAATGCACACAGAAGTAGTGGGTTCCATGCAGTCTTGAAGAAGTAGTGTTGTCCTTCCAACGGAAAGACAGTGCTGACTCTTGACATGCAGACAGGTAATGGGCCACAACAGAACAAACCCCCAGCAGAGTCAGTCGAAGTTTTAAGAATATTGGTTGGTAGGTCATCACAGAGCAGACCCACTATAGTCTTGGTAGAGAGTATGGGATTGGTGGGCCATCAAACGTGCAGACCCTCTGTAGTCCTTGTAGAAATAATGGTACTGGTGGGCCATCAAAGGTGTAGACCCACTGTAGTCCTTGTAGAGACGGCCAGCAGCCATCTGTTGCGACTGTGCGGGTGCACAATCACCATCGAAGAGTCTTGCGGAGAATATAGCAAGTCCATAAACCACCACTTGTGCACTCACAAAGTTTTTTTAATTGTCCTTAGAACCAGCAATGCTGTTATCCAGTCCCTTGCTGAATTATTAACACACGTGCAAACACTATCATTGTTGTTACATGAAACCAAAGACATCTTACACACGCTGTGCATGAAACCCTGTTTAATAAGAGGACACGGCGGATCGCCGAGAGAAGCCTTGTCGACTGATCTGTAATCTAAGATACCAAGTAAATCTACGTTTAATGAGGTAGGTCCATGCAGGCAGTACACTCTTATTGTTTACTGCGCCAGTGCAAGTAAGGATTGTCTGCAGCTCAATATTTCCTCTTGCAACAGACGGCGGAAAGTGACTCCCATTTCGATGTACACCGATGAGCCAAAACATTATGACCACTAGTTTAATAATTCGTTTCTCCGTCTGTGGAACGAAATTCGTCACAGATTCTTCATATTAGGGATCCGAAAGGTTGTTAGTGCATTTATGGAGGCATATGGCTTTAGTTTTCTGCGCACAAGTAGCGTCATTCGCGTAAATAACGGGCCGGTGACTTGCGTACGTTTAGATGCCGGAAGATAACAACACATATTGGTTCTACAGGATTTTCATCAGGCGATTTTGTCACCCATAAATCAACGTGAGTTCACATAATGCTCTTCAAGCCACCGTACTGTCATTCTGGCTCCGAGACACGGACAATTATACTGTCGAAAAATGACATTGCCATCGGGGAAGTCATTCAGCATGAGGGGACGCAGGTGGTTCGCAACAGTCCGTCACGTGCTTGCAAAGCCACCAGTCGCCATACAAGGTCGTGGTGGTCATTGGTCTTAATGTTTTGGATTATCAGTGTAGAAATTCTCAAAAATGGTTGAAATGGCTCTGAGCACTATGGGACTCAACATCTTAGGTCATAAGTCCCCTAGAACTTAGAACTACTTAAACCTAACTAACCTAAGGACATCACACACACCCATGCCCGAGGCAGGATTCGAACCTGCGACCGTAGCAGTCCCGCAGTTCCGGACTGCAGCGCCAGAACCGCTAGACCACCGCGGCCGGCAGTGTAGAAATTCTAACAGAGTTTTGTGAAAGTCCCAGAAACCTCGTGACACCGTGACAGGAGCAATGACTGAGTCTCCCTCATTTCTCTATCACAGTTTGCTTTTACGTTGTTTTCTACAGTAAGATCCGATAACCTCTTTCAGTTAATGAACTTAAGGATACAATGAATGAAACTCACCTACACATTAACTGTTTGAGCCTGGTGGTGGAATAAATTTTCATCGCCAGTTGGGGGCAGAAAGGGAAAAAAGAGGCGCGATTCCGTACAGTTTCTTTGCCAGGCCGCAGTGTTCCTTGCAATAAAATAATGTGACACTAGTGATGATGATCCGTCCGTGGGATCGGTGTGTCATGTAATTCAATAAAATTTTAAATTCATGATATCTACTTTGATAGGTTTTAATAAAGTGACGTCAGAACAAAAGGGAAATAACTCTAATAATACTATGAACAGTGTAATATACAGGGTGGTCCATTGATAGTGACCGGGCCAAATATCTCACGAAATAAACATCAAACAAAAGAACTACAGCCAGCCGAAGTGGCCGTGCGGTTAAAGGCGCTGCAGTCTGGAACCGCAAGGCCGCTAAGGTCGCAGGTTCGAATCCTGCCTCGGGCATGGATGTTTGTGATGTCCTTAGGTTAGTTAGGTTTAACTAGTTCTAAGTTCTAGGGGACTAATGACCTCAGCAGTTGAGTCCCATAGTGCTCAGAGCCAGCCAAAAGAACTACAAAGAAATATGAACCTCCATTTCCTATTACATATTCGTGTAGTACGTGAAGAAATGCGAAAGTTTTAGTTGTACCACTTTTTTCGCTTTGTGATAGATGGCGCTGTAATAGTCACAAGCGTTTAACTACGTAGTATCTCGTCACATTCCGCCAGTGCGGACAGTGTTTGCTTCGTGATACTCTACTCGTGTTAAAATGGACCGTTTACCAGTTGCAGAAAAGGTCGATATCGTGTTGATGTATGTCTATTGTGATCAAAATGCCCAACAGGCGTGTGTTATGAATGCTGCTCGGTATCCTGGACGACATCATCCAAGTGTCCGGGTCGTTCGCCGGATAGTTACGTTATTTAACTAAACAGGAAGTTTTCAGCCACATGTGAAACGTCAGCCACGACCTGCAACAAATGATGATGCCCAAGTAGGTGTTTTAGCTGCCGTCGCGGCTAATCCGCACATCAGTAGCAGACAAATTGCGCGAGAATCGGAACCTCGAAAACGTTGTGTTGAGAATGCTACATCAACATCGATTGCACCCGTACGATACTTTTATGCACCAGCAATTGCATGGCGTCGACTTTGTGCACTGGTCACAAGAGAAATTACGAACGATGACAGATTTTTTGCACGCGTTCTATTTAGCGACGAAGCGACATCCACCAACAGCGGTAACGTAAACTGGCATAATATGCACTATTGGGCAACGGAAAATCCAAAATGGCTGCGACAAGTGGAATATCAGTGACCTTGGCTGGTTAATGTATGGTGCGGCGTAATGGGAGGAAGGATAATTGGCCCACATTTTATCGATAGCAGTCTAAATGCTGCAATGTATGCTGATTTCATACGTAATGTTCTACCGATGTTACTACAAGATGTTTCACTGCATGACAGAATGATGATGTACATCCAACATGATGGATGTCCGGCACATAGCTCGCTTGCGGTATTGAATAGCATATTTCGTGACAGGTGGATTGGTCTTCGAAGCACCATACCATGGCCCGCACGTTCACCGGATCTGACGTCCCCGGATTTCTTTCTGTGGGGAAAGTTGAAGGATATTTACTATCTTGATCCACCGACAACGCCTGACAACATGCATCAGCGCATTATCAATGCATGTGCGAACATTACGGAAGCGAACTTCTCGCTGTTGAGTGGAATGTCGTTACACGTATTGCCAAATGCATTGAGGTTGACGATCATCATTTTGAGCATTTATTGCATTAATGTGGTATTTACAGGTAATCATGCTGTAACAACATGCGTTCTCAGAAATGATGAGTTCACAAAGGTACATTTATCACATTGGCACAACCGAAATAAAATGTTGAAACGTTCCTAAGTTCTGTATTTTAATTTAAAAAACCTACCTGTTACCAACTGTTCGTCTAAAAGTGTGAGCCATATGTTTCTGACTATTTCAGCGCCATCTATCACAAAGTGAAAAAAGTGGTCCAACTAAAACATTCATATTTCTTTACGTACTACACGAATATGTAATAAAAATGGGGGTTACTGTTTTAAAAAATGCAGTTGACCTAGGGTAGCGCCATCTAGCGGGCCAACCATAGCGCTATCTGATTTTCCCATTCAAGCTAGCCAAGTTTCGTTCTTTGTACTTTTTTCAATTGACGCTTACTTCGTGAGATATTTGGTCCGGTCAAGATCACTGGACCATCCTATATATATATATATATATATATATATATATATATATATATATAATGGTTCAAATGGCTCTGACCACTATGGGACTTACCATCTGAGGTCATGAGTCACCTAGAACTTAGAACTACTTAAACCTAACTAACCTATGGACATCACACACATTCATGCCCGAGGTAGGATTCGAACCTGCGACGGTAGCAGTCGCGCGGTTCCGGACTGAAGCGCCTAGAACCGCTCGGCCACCGCTGCCGGCTCAATGTAGACAAGTGTAATGTGCTGCGAATACATAGAAAGAAACATCCTTTATCATTTAGCTACAATATAGCAGGTCAGCAACTGGAAGCAGTTAATTCCATAAATTATCTGGGAGTAGGCATTAGGGGTGATTTGAAATCGATTTACCATATAAAATTAATCGTCGGTAAAGCTGATGCCAAACTGAGATTCATTGGAGGAATCGTAAGGAAATGCAGTCCGAAAACGAGGGAAGTAGGTTCAAATGGTTCAAATGGCTCTGAGCACTATGGGACGTAACAGATGAGGTCATCAGTCCCCTAGAACTTAGAACTACTTAAACTTAACTAACCTAAGGACATCACACACACATCCATGCCCGAGGCAGAATTCGAACCTGCGACCGTAGCGGTCGCGCGGTTCCAGACCGAAGCGCCTAGAACCACTCAGCAAAGGAAGTAGGTTACAGTACACTTGTTCGCCCACTGCTTGAGTATTGCTCACCGGTGTAGGATGCGTACCAGATAGGGTTGATAGAGGAGATAGAGAAGATCCAACGGAGAACAGCACACTTCGTTCCAGGATCATTTAGTAATCGCGAAAGCGTTAAGGAGGTGATAGATAAACTCCAGTGGAAGACTCTGCAAGAGAGACGCTCAGTAGCTCTTTACGGGCTTTCGTTGAAGTTTCGAGAACGTACCTTCACCGAGGAGTCAATCAGTATATTGCTCCCTCCTACGTATATCTCGCGAAGAGACTATGAGGATAAAATCAGATAGGTTAGAGCCCACACACAGGCATACCGACAATCTTTCTTTCCACGAACAATACGAGATTGGAATAGAAGGGAGAAACGATAGAGGTACTCAAGGTACCCTCCGCCACACGCCGTCAGTTGGCTTGCGGAGTATGGATGTAGGTATAGATGTAGAAGATGAAATTCAGACAATCGTTCTTTTCTCTTCAAGTCCAATAACAGAAGCAGACAGCAAAAGAATAGAGCGTTCAGACACAGAATCTCGAATGTCCATGGAATTGCTATATAATGCATTTGTTTACTCGCTGGCATGCTTCGCCAGCTATTCATACAATAATTATCGATACATGGCATTTACACATCTCAAGTTCATGACCACCTGTAAGGCGCCGGGTGAACATTTTGCAAATCCAGAGTTGCTACGTAATCGAAAACTAGCGACAAACCACTAAATGACTACCTGAATTAAACAGGGGAGGCCAAATTGAACATGAAATATGGGTACCTTCAGGCTACTAAATAAAACCAGAGGTCACGGTAACAATCCGGTATATATTGCGAGACGCATTTATTTGAGACTAGTCACTAAAAAAACAATGCAGATAATTGCAGAAGTGTACAAGTATCCAAAAATAAGAATGAGAAACCTTGGCAGAGTGGGTTGTTTGTGATAAAATACTACAAAACCAATGAAGGATGTTCGACGGTGAAGGATCTAGTTGTGGATCGGTGCTCATGTTGAAGGTGAACCTGTGAACCTTTTCTACTATTTGATACTCTGTTCTCCTAACACCCTTCTTAAACGCTTTTTTTAGCCTCAGCAGCCTGTCCAATGTTCTTCAGCGCTAAGTCTATGATTACTTGACTCCGGAGTCTCCGCTCCTTCGGCTGCCTCTTATTGGGCTGATCTTATTGGGCCGTTCCTTGCGTTTCAGTACCAAGATCGGGTGTAACATGGTTGATGAATGTGACAGTTCGTTGATTAGAAACGATTTTAGATGAGTGTTCCAAGTGACGGTAAAACTCGCATAGTTTTACAGGTCCCTTATAACGCGTTCCGCGGGGTTACACCTCTGTTGGTACATTGAAATGAATATAGGCTTCACTTTCCAACGCCTCAGCACTTGTGACCACTCTTTCGAGCGAAACTGCGGCGCATTGTCTGAAATTACGCGCTTCACCTCTCCTACTCCTCGCAAGAAGCCTTCGCCACAGTTTTGCCGCTTGTTCTCCTTAGTGGTGTAAAGGAAACAAATTTGGATGTTAGTTCCACGGTACATAAGCAAAGCCTGACCTAGTAGGAGTTACTGGCCAGAAGAAGTCGGCAGCGGCGATGTGACACATTTTCGTGGGGAGTATTGGGTGGAGAACTGCGGCGTACGTCACTGTGGCTGGTTTGGCTCGCTGGCGTGGTCCGCATACTCTAATGACAGGGAGTATTCGCCTGAGCATGTCATTAATGTAGTATGTCTCATGGAGTTTCTCGCAGCACTTTTTGAACAGGAATGCCGTAACTTAGGTGTAGGTACCATGCGAGTAGCCAGCGTGTATCGTCCGGACCACGTTTTTTTAGAGAGAACACTGTCTTTTACTAAGTACAAATGGCAAATCGCCGCATTGGTGCGATCGTCCCATGTTTCTTTAATGTCTCTCAACACCTCATCCGTGTCCTATTCTTGAACTCTGTTACTAAGAGAGGTTGAAATAGCATTTTCTCCAGCCACCCCTTTTGGATACAGGATGCTGAAATTTGTTATCTCAAGGATCCTTCTCGTACTAATCCTATAGGTACATGTCATACAGCGTCTGCAATATTGTTTTTGTCCCCGGGAGTGTACTCCACTGTTACCCGGAAATCTAGGAGGTACAATGTCCACTGCGTCAGTCTTTTGTGGCATGACTTAAAAATACAGAGCTCGGTGGTCGGTAAATACCCTTGTCGTTCGACCAAAAGGTATCAGAATTTGGTAAACGCCCACACAATTGCCAGCGCCTCTAATTCCGTGACCGAAAATTTCTTTCACAGCGAGGAAGCACCCGGATTACGAAAGATATCGTTTTCCAGGAGGATGGATTGGTGATGTCCTTTGCTTGGAAGAGAATGACGGCCAAACCTGACAATGAGCTGTCAGTCACGACACAGAAATCTAGCGACAGGCCGGGGTGTGCAAGAATCGCTGCCTTGACTAATAATGCCTCTTTCTGTTTCGTGAATTCATCTTGTGCCTGCTGGTCCAAGATCCGTGGAGCATTTATTTCCAGTCAGGGGACAAAGACGTTGTGTGGAGGTCAAGTTTAGATTCACAAAGCGCTTGTAGAAATTACGTAGTCCGAGGAAACCTAGTAATTAATTTTTACTTGTTGGAGTTGAAACGTCACACTAATCATGTACGAGTTGGGTCGTATCCGATCTGCAGATACGATGTGTCCCAGTAATCTTATTTCTTTTCTGCCGAATTGTGACTTGTCTAACTTCACAGTCACTGCCGCCTAATCAAAGGCTTCCAATAACCGATGCACCATTTCACTGTGGTCTGTCCATAACTTCTCTGCCACGAAAATGTAGTCCACATAGAGTGTTATGTGTGACTGTAAGTCTGCAGGACTTGGTAGAGTACCTGCCCTCGAAAGGCAAAGGTCCCGAGTTCGACACTCGGTCCGGCACACCGTTTTAATCTGCCAGGAAGTTTCATATCAGCGCACACTCCGCTGCAGAGTGAAAATCTCATTCTGGATGATATTATTATCCCAAATGTAAGGCTTTTGAACTTTTAACAGTTCCCATAACAGAGAAATTCTGTGTACAGCCTGCATGAGGGGAGAAGGATTATCTGGCAGAAGCTTGCGCATAAATCGATTGATGACAAAACTTTTACGCCATCGAAGCATTGTAGAAACTCGTCCAATCTCCGAGGTCTATCTGTTTCCAGTATAATAATGGTAATCGCCTGTCTTGAGTCTAACACTAACTGCGCAGAGCCATCATGTTTAGGAACTACAAGTAGCAGTGAATTGTATGAGCTCACCACCTGTTCAGTCATGCCTGGGTCCTGCATGTCATTGATTTCAGTTTCAAGTTGAGTTTTATATTTCAGCGGAATGGAGAATGGCTTCACCAAAAATACCTTGAGCTCACGTACCCTAAACTAATAGACGAAACCTTGGACCGCGCCGGGCGCGTCCGGAAACACCCAAACGTGACTTTGCAAAATATGGTACAATCTCCGTCGGCCAGCTTCAAATGCTCTGACGCTAGCAGCACACCTCTCCGTAATATTTGCGAGAATGGCATCTCTTTGAAGCTTGTCAGTTAGATAGCTCATCTCACTAATGTAGTTCACAAGGAACTTTAAGTAGCTCACCTCTGGCTTGCCAAACAGGATGCACTCAGCAGAAAGAAGTACAGTAGGGTCTTCCCCAACTTGAACTGTGATGGTTCCTTCACCCAGGTCAATTAACGTCTGGTGGGTATGCAGAAAATCGGTCCCCAGCATTGCTTCTAAATTTAGCAGGGACACGATTACGAAATTCCATTCAAATTGTCTCCCTTGACACAGAAATATAATTCGAGTCCGCATCCTAGTTTCAATAATCTTTCCATCGATTGCTCCCCTCGCCTTTGCTCCATGCAGCGGGAGAGTGGGCCAAGCCCCCATCTCCTCACATCTTCGAAACACCGTTTCGCTGAGAATGCTGAAGGGACTCCCAGCGTCGATTACGCACGCAAGTGACGCTTCTGTAACTGAGATGGTAACCGCCGGGTAACGTCTGAGGCCATCATGCTAGGTGTTTCGCACAATAAATCTTCCCTCGTATCTTCCTTAGCAATAAGCCATACATTGCAGATTCCCAGAAAGTTGTGGCTGCCCGCATCTCGTGGTCGTGCGGTAGCGTTCTCGCTTCCCACGCCCGGGTTCCCGGGTTCGATTCCCGGCGGGGTCAGGGATTTTCTCTGCCTCGTGATGGCTGGGTGTTGTGTGCTGTCCTTAGGTTAGTTAGGTTTAAGTAGTTCTAAGTTCTAGGGGACTGATGACCGTAGATGTTAAGTCCCATAGTGCTCAGAGCCATTTTTTTGAAAGTTGTGGCTAGTGACTACGCCCTCCGCATTTGGCAAGTGTCATTGCTGCGCGTGCGGTCTGTCTTTTGGCCGATGGTGGCGGCAATTATCAGACCTTATTTCAATGTCAGGTTCCGGAGACACGTCGTGGTATCGCTGTTCGTCACGGTCTTGATAAACGTAACTGGTTCTGTTCCTGTTCGGTGTGCTACGGTCAGCGCGCCTGTTGTTCCTCGTGTCGGCCTTCCGATCACTGCCACCACTGCGACGTCAGTTGTTTCGGTATGAGTGTTGTCGGTTGTCATGTTGGTCTTCCTACCGCACGCGGTCTCCCCTCGTTCTACTACGTCCGTGACTTTTATCGCACGGGTGTGGCCCGTAAATATCCCGTATGGTTTGCCCACACTTCGTTCTGCGGTCTCTCGCGCCATATTCTAGCTCTTGTAGAAGGTGTTTGGATGATCTATGTCATCGTTGCATCTACATGCTATGAGTACGTTGTGGGACGGTGAGTACGTTACTTCACTGGTTTAAAGTTTTGATGCCGTCTTTAATCACGTGAGCCTGGCAACTAATTTGGTGGTCAACCAGAAAGCGAAGGGAAACATACTGACCTTAGTTTCCAGTCTGCACGGCCACATTCCGATCCAGTCCACTGAAAGAAAAGTGTCTAATTCCCATTTATTTGCGTGATCAGGACTATGACTTCAGTAAAAATTTAAAGTTCCAATCAAGATTTTATTTAATTAAAGTTTCTCACAAACAACACTTAAAATTGCGTTATGTTCAATTGAAAACAAGTCTTTCTAATCTAACAGTACCTTTACCAGTTCAGTGGCGACCTCTACGGTAACTTCCAACCAGATTGTTTTTCGCCCTGACTAACATCACTCAATTGAAAGTTCGCAATTAATGTTCAAAAATTAATGCTCGCCGTAAAAGTGGAAATAAATTCACCACTTGCCACGCGGAATTTAATTTCACACGGACGGCACACTAATAGTTATTTTACCGAATTCTAAACGATCCAGGACGGTGTACAGTCCTCGCAAGTTCACTATCCGTTTTCACTGCCAAATACGGATCGGCTATGACGTCATCCGAGGCAGAGGGCGCGACCAGACATTTAACTGGCGTGGACCTCATAGTGTGTGAGAGGGAAGTGAACCTTCCTACTGCTTCAGGGGCTGTATTTATAAGGTGCCGGTGCGGACTGCCGAGAAAACATCTGTTGTGTCTGTATATTTGCATACGGCGGCAGTCTACAAACGACCGCTATCTCGGGCACATAATCTTTAATAATATAGTTACCAATTACTTCAGAAACTTCTTAATGTTTGCTGGTATATAGATAAGCAGTTTGAAAGCACGTCGAAAGTTTCAGCTCGCTAGAATGAAAACTTTGCTTAATAGAATTTATTTCGTGGAACTAACGGTAGATTGTTAGCTCTGAACCATACCTTTGCTAAGACTTATATCAGTTGCTATTTATGTTACAACTCTTAAACTTGGTGTAGCTCTATTATTTGATATATTTGATCATCTGGTTTAACCAAAATCCTCTATAATTAAAATTTCAAGTACTTAATCTACAACACTTAGGTACATTTTAGTTACAAAATTAGTTTTTATTTAATTACTCAAAAACTATAAGAGATAGATTAACGTGGACGCTCTGTTATTACTTTTCGGGTGTACTGAAGCATAAAACAAATTTTCAAGTTTCTAAGTCCATTATTTAGCGACTCTGATTTTTCCGAAAAACGTGGACTCTGGCGTTAATTTTTGTGTTATGGTTTTGGAAACCAGCATCACTTATTTATAACTTATAACTGCCCCTTCTGACCAAATTCTGTCTCCCTAGCGTCATTATTTAGCGCCTCTGATTTTTCTCTTAAAACGGCATTTTTCCGTGAACTATTAAGTTTAGAACATCAAGACTTGGTATTTGGAACATTATTACACTAAACTATAATTTAACAAAGTTTTAAACATAAATTTTGATTTTTAATTTCATACTAAGTTGTGGTGCAATACTTGTGCGCTACATGCAGACGCGTTAAGGGGCTCCGGAAAGGCTCAAAATCATGAAAAGTTCAATTTCTACTTTTTTGCGTTTTCTGAATCTGCAGACTATTACCTTTTAATAGATATATAATTTATTCAATTCCGAAGACTACAACTATTTTTAAATTTTTTTTGAAATGTGTTCTACATGGGCGTGACCGACTGTGGCGCTGTTAAACTGCTGTCAAATGGTGTTATTATTAACGTCCGTGTTCATCAGGTACATTTTAGTGATGTGAGATAAAGTATGTGTTGTGGCTAACCTGTGATGGTTCAATATATATCGCTGGTGTGATTTTCGATTGTTTCACGTTTATTTACTCTGTCGTTATCTCGAAAATATTCGTAATTAATTCTGTTTCTTGAGTCTCTGTTTTGTTGAAGTATAATAATGAGTAAAAGTTAAGTTATTAGAAATCCTCTGAAGACTTTTAAGAAAAGGAGAAATGTTGGAAAGCCAAAGGTATGTGTTATTACTGTAAACAATAAAGACGATGAAAATCCCCAACATAGCTTGTGTCCCAAAGAAGAAGACAGTTGGTGTAAATATAACAAAGGATTGCTAACTGGTGAAGTGTACACTCATAAGCATAGTCTCCCTCATACAATAATGGAGGTGATAAAACCTATTTTCAGAGACTTGGCAGCACCTGAACTGTTGAAAAAGTGTATTCACGGAAAAACTCAAAACCCCAATGAAAGTGTAAATAGTGTTATATGGTCGAGAATCCCCAAGACTGTATTTGTTGGAATAGAAACACTTCACTTTGGTGTGTATGATGCTGTTGCGACTTTCAATGATGGCAACATTGTAAGGTGCAAGGTATTTAGAAATATGGGAATGAAGATAGGTTCTAACATGGTACGAGCGATGCTTGCTTTAGACAAGGAACGCCTTCGGGCTGCAGACAGGGCTGTAAAGAGTCTAGAAATACAAGCAAGAGTAAACAGGAGGAGGAACAAGAGGAAGCTGGAGGAGGAGTTTGCAGAGGATGAAGATAATCCATCCTATGGACCTGGAATGCACTAAAAAGTTAATCCAATCTTTGTCGCTCGATTCCCAAAACTTTTATTTTCTCATACTAATTACATGTTTTCTAAGGATCTTCCAAACATATTTGTTTCAAACTTTCAGTAAATGTTACACAGTACCTTCTGCATAATTTAACACAGCCTTTTTTCAAAAACTGTATATTTTTGAATATATAAATAAAAAATTGCAAAAAAAATTGTGAATTTTCATTACAATTGAAAAAAAATCATCTTTAATAAGTGAACTAAAATTTTGTAAAATCCCTGTGTTACGTTGTAGCCCATATTCCAATACATAATCTGTAAAAAGTTCAACTTCCTACTTCAAATACTTTGTGAGGAAAGATGTAATTTATAAGCGTTATTTTAACATTGCAAGTATAGGGCGTTCCGGAGCCCCTTAAGGTGACGTGGCGCTACTAGCAGTGAACTGGGGTACGTCCCGTCGCACTCACTCGCCCCTGTATCTCACACATGATACAGCACTTGGTTTGCTTCAACGTGACGAAGATGCAGTGGCAACTTCGTGACACAGATGCGGATGAGGTCCGCTGCTCCATACGGGTTGTAGAGGAGTTAGTTCCTCTGCGCCATTTTGTCGTAAAAGCAGGCGGGACTCGTTAAGCCGGACTGGTTCTAGTCTGGTAGCATCATTATGCCGTCTTTGACCTTTTCCTGAACCACTTTTGACCAATAGAGCGAAAGGAATGCCTCAAGAAATTCGTAAACTGGCCGCGCAAGTGATCGCGTTCGGAATGGATGTCCTCGTTCTAGATAGCCGCGCGTGAACTGGATCTTTTGTGCTTGAGGCCACGAGGGAGGTAACGAAAACTGAAATTGGATAGCCCAGGCTTGAGGGTGGCTTCCATTCTTTTCGTCTCTGAAGACCTCAGATCGACTGACGGTGAGGAAATGTCTGTAGTCAAAGTCATTCGAACTTCGTCTCTGGGAATGCTAGCGAAAATGACCGACATTCGTTCTGCCACGCGTCATTTCGCTTTCGTGCCTGGGATCAAAGTCGTCCTCATCTGAGTATCAGTCTCCGTGTATCGCCTATCTTTGCATGAATCTCTCGTATCATTGCAATCTCTCTTATCATTGCATTTGTGTCGGTTCTCCAATACAGATACACGCTCGTTTAGGTGCTGTGTGGCGTCTCTCTCTATCTCCTGTTAATTACGCATTGTCCTTGTAATTTTGACAGCGACCGCTCTTCCTCAGTTTCGTTCACAGTTGTCGGCACGGTGTGTACACTACCCGCATGTCCGTTTAAATTGCCCCAGCTCTCTTCAAGGTTTAGTAGGGCGCGCTTCACTTTAGAAATTACCTCCTCGCAATTTAGTCTAAGTTGCTGGAAACGTTCTTCGAGCTAGGAAAAAGGCCGTAGTATTGATTCCTATCTTGTTATCCGTGAACCTAATGTCCGCTGCGCTCGACCTTTGCACTAAGGATAGGACTATCTCAAGTGCGTGATGGCACTGTTCTCTGAGAGCCTGGAAGTCCCACTCTATTTTGTCGGTGCGTTCTTCGGTCGCCTTAGTCACACGCACCTGCGTCGCTTCCACTGTGTGGTGTCCTGCTCGTTGCACTCAAACCTTGGGCCAAATTTGGCGACGATAGCTTCTTTAATGTTTGTTGCTACGTCTCGTAATTCGCTTTGAACATGTGCCATTTGTTGTCTTAGTTGTTAGTGGTGATCCTGTGGTGTCACCGCCAGACACCACACTTGCTAGGTGGTAGCTTTAAATCGGCTGCGGTCCATTAGTACATATCTGACACGCGTGTCGCCACTGTCAGTGATCGCAGACCGAGCGCCACCACACGGCAGGTCTAGAGAGACTTACTAGCACTCGCCCCAGTTGTACAGCCGACGTTGCTAGGAAAGGTTCACTGAGAATTACGCTCTCATTAGCCGAGACGATAGTTAGCATAGCCTTCAGCTAAGTCAATTGCTACGACCTAGCAAGGCGCCATTTCGCCTTTGCTATGTACAGGGTGTTTCAAAAATGACCGGTATATTTGAAACGGCAATAAAAACTAAACGAGCAGCGATAGAAATACACCGTTTGTTGCAATATGCTTGGGACAACAGTACATTTTCAGGCAGACAAACTTTCGAAATTACAGTAGTTACAATTTTCAACAACAGATGGCGCTGCGGTCTGGGAAACTCTATAGTACGATATTTTCCACATATCTACCATGCGTAGCGATAATATGGCGTAGTCTCTGAATGAAATTACCCGAAACCTTTGACAACGTGTCTGGCGCAATGGCTTCACATGCAGATGAGATGTACTGCTTCAGCTGTTCAATTGTTTCTGGATTCTGGCGGTACACCTGGTCTTTCAAGTGTCCCCACAGAAAGAAGTCACAGGGGTTCATGTCTGGCGAATAGGGAGGCCAATCCACGCCGCCTCCTGTATGTTTCGGATAGCTCAAAGCAATCACACGATCATCGAAATATTCATTCAGGAAATTAAAGACGTCGGCCGTGCGATGTGGCCGGGCACCATCTTGCATAAACCACGAGGTGTTCGCAGTGTCGTCTAAGGCAGTTTGTACCGCCACAAATTCACGAAGAATGTCCAGATAGCGTCATTCAGTAATCGTTTCGGATCTGAAAAATGGGCCAATGATTCCTTTGGAAGAAATGGCGGCCCAGACCAGTACTTTTTGAGGATGCAGGGACGATGGGACTGCAACATGGGGCTTTTAGGTTCCCCATATGCGCCAGTTCTCTTTATTGACGAAGCCGTCCAGGTAAAAATAAGCTTCGTCAGTAAACCAAATGCTGCCCACATGCATATCGCCGTCATCACTCCTGTGCACTATATCGTTAGCGAATGTCTCTCGTGCAGCAATGGTAGCGGCGCTGAGGGGTTGCCGCGTTTGAATTTTGTATGGATCGAGGTGTAAACTCTGGCGCATGAGACGATACGTGGACGTTGGCGTCATTTGGACCACAGCTGCAACACGGCGAACGGAAACCCGAGGCCGCTGTTGGATCACCTGCTGCACTAGCTGCGCGTTGCCCTCTGTGGTTGCCGTACGCGGTCGCCCTACCTTTCCAGCACGTTCATCCGTCACGTTCCCAGTCCGTTGAAATTTTTCAAACAGATCCTTTATTGTATCGCTTTTCGGTCCTTTGGTTACATTAAACCTCAGTTGAAAACTTCGTCTTGTTGCAACAACACTGTGTTCTAGGCGGTGGAATTCCAACACCAGAAAAATCCTCTGTTCTAAGGAATAAACCATGTTGTCTACAGCACACTTGCACGTTGTGAACAGCACACGCTTGCAGCAGAAAGACGACGTACAGAATGGCGCACCCATAGACTGCGTTGTCTTCTATATCTTTCACATCACTTGCAGCGCCATCTGTTGTTGAAAATTGTAACTACTGTAATTTCGAAAGTTTGTCCGCCTGAAAATGTACTGTTGTCCCAAGCATATTGCAACAAACGGTGTATTTCTATCGCTGCTCGTTTAGTTTTTATTGCCGTTTCAAATATACCGGTCATTTTTGAAACACCCTGTATCTAATGAAGCATGTACAGTAGCAAGACCAATGTTCACCAATTATGGATTAAAGTTAAGTATTCCAGAAGCTACGTACTTTTCTGTATAGCATTCATTACGTATCCTGTTTCAGACCTCACGCCAGCCTGCGTGAGTTTATAGCGTGCATTTCGGCTTCGTAAAACAACACGGTGTTGGCACTTCTGCCGGCACATCGGATCCCCTCCTGTTGTTGACGGTCAGGCGTGCCTTTAATTGTTCGTTGTTGGCTATCATTTGCGCTCCTACATTTTCAATTTTAGCAACCATATGCGAATTGTTCGCGACCATTAGTGTCTCAGATCGCACCATGAACTGCACCCAGTCTGGTACGCAGGGCACATGGTTCGTAACTATGCAGTAAGCGGATGCAGCAAGTGTGTTGTCTGGACTTTGGGAAATCTGTGACGCACATTGTATCTCTGAGCCGACTGGAGGTAGCGGTTGTGCACTTAGCGATTGTAAAATTTCAGCAGCACCACTGAAATCAGATACGCAGAACGATACACTTGGGTTGCTTGTACTCTGTGAGGAAGGTATATTGTTTACATTATTCTCCATGTTTTCTTACTCGTAAAGTGAAGCATCTACTGATGGCACGGTATTTTCATTTCGATGAGTATCCAATTGCTCCTAGAGCGGCTTTTCGTGTCCGTCCGTACACCTGATGTTTGACTAATATTTGGAGACGCGCCAAGTACGAAAATTACTTCACTGACGCGTACACTGAAACGATCTAACGCTAATGATATCTTCTGCGCGCAAAAGGGGTACAATGAAAAATTTTCTACAGCTACGTGAAATGCTTCGCGAGCAAACTGAAAATGTGACACGATCATACATAACGGAATACAAATGAACAGAGAGACAAAAAATTTAAACAAATGAATTCAGAAATAATACAAAAGAATCAGCGCGGTACACAACAAAATTCTGTTTTCACGCTGATGTATACTTGAAACAGCGCAGAAGTTTTTCGAAGGCTAAATGGGAAAAACTTTTGGTTAGTGCATTTATACATCCTACGGAATAAAACTTTTTCACAGGAAATCGGTGCTCGTGATGAAGACGTCCATAAAAATGTGGTATCTATTATCATTGAAGATGGGAAGACGGTATCTGGATATACATGAAAGAAAAATCTTTGATGTGTAGATGATCAGAGTTGCCGGATCTGCACATTTACGTTAGTTGTGTAAATAAAATAAATAAATAGCTTGTCCATATTTGTCTGTTGAACGACGGTTAGCAGTAGGACGTAAATTGAAAGTTTGCGAGGGAAGACGTAAGCATGTGCTCTGGTAAAAGTATCACGTTTATTCAAGAACAGCTGAACGAACTAATAAGGTAAACAACTAATAAGTGGGCGGTTATTGCTGTTCTTCATATCGCTCTAGGTTGAGTTACAAAATTAGATTTACAACTGCGTCTCGGAGACCCCAACACGATTTATCATTGACTATTAATTACGGAAGGGTCAGAGGAATTTTTCAGTGGTGACATTCACTCACATATACACATATAACAGATATTGAAGACAAATGTAAGAATACAGGAAAACTTCACAAATATACATGTGGTTGTCATAAGGTCGTTCCATTGGCTTCAGTGCACGAATCAAGTGAACAAGAATTCACAATAAGAATACACTTTTTACAGTTTCAACATAGATGAAATTTTGAAACTAATTTGGAAGCTTTAGCCTGAGAATCAGTAACTGTGACATCTAAGGATTCTCACAGTCCCCGAATATATGGTCATCACAAAAAAAAGAAAAAACATCTGCATAAAACGAGTGGTGAAGTTCAGAATAGGTGCACAGAATAAATTACTATGAGTCACGATCTGCCAACTTAAGGCACTCAGATCCGCACTTAACACGCGCTGAGGCAAAATAGACATGTGGAAACTGAAATAGAAATTAGCGACTTTTCAGAAACCCATTCAATTACACTCCTGGAAATTGAAATAAGAACACCGTGAATTCATTGTCCCAGGAAGGGGAAACTTTATTGACACATTCCTGGGGTCAGATAAATCACATGATCACACTGACAGAACCACAGGCACATAGACACAGGCAACAGAGCATGCACAATGTCGGCACTAGTACAGTGTATATCCACCTTTCGCAGCAACGCAGGCTGCTATTCTCCCATGGAGACGATCGTAGAGATGCTGGATGTAGTCCTGTGGATCGGCTTGCCGTGCCATTTCCACCTGGCGCCTCAGCTGGACCAGCGTTCGTGCTGGACGTGCAGACCGCGTGAGACGACGCTTCATCCAGTCCCAAACATGCTCAATGGGGGACAGATCCGGAGATCTTGCTGGCCAGGGTAGTTGACTTACACGTTCTAGAGCACGTTGGGTGGCACGGGATACATGCGGACGTGCATTGTCCTGTTGGAACAGCAAGTTCCCTTGCCGGTCTAGGAATGGTAGAACGATGGGTTCGATGACGGTTTGGATGTACCGTGCACTATTCAGTGTCCCCTCGACGATCACCAGTGGTGTACGGCCAGTGTAGGAGATCGCTCCCCACACCATGATTCCGGGTGTTGGCCCTGTGTGCCTCGGTCGTATGCAGTCCTGATTGTGGCGCTCACCTGCACGGCGCCAAACACGCATACGACCATCATTGGCACCAAGGCAGAAGCGACTCTCATCGCTGAAGACGACACGTCTCCATTCGTCCCTCCATTCACGCCTGTCGCGACACCACTGGAGGCGGGCTGCACGATGTTGGGGCGTGAGCGGAAGACGGCCTAACGGTGTGCGGGACCGTAGCCCAGCTTCATGGAGACGGTTGCGAATGGTCCTCGCCGATACCCCAGGACCAACAGTGTCCCTAATTTGCTGGGAAGTGGCGGTGCGGTCCCCTACGGCACTGCGTAGGATCCTACGGTCTTGGCGTGCATCCGTGCGTCGCTGCGGTCCGGTCCCAGGTCGACGGGCACGTGCACCTTCCGCCGACCACTGGCGACAACATCGATGTACTGTGGAGACCTCACGCCCCACGTGTTGAGCAATTCGGCGGTACGTCCACCCGGCCTCCCGCATGCCCACTATACGCCCTCGCTCAAAGTCCGTCAACTGCACATACGGGCCACGTCCACGCTGTCGCGGCATGTTACCAGTGTTAAAGACTGCGATGGAGCTCCGTATGCCACGGCAAACTGGCTGACACTGACGGCGGCGGTGCACAAATGCTGCGCAGCTAGCGCCATTCGACGGCCAACACCGCGGTTCCTGGTGTGTCCGCTGTGCCGTGCGTGTGATCATTGCTTGTACAGCCCTCTCGCAGTGTCCGGAGCAAGTATGGTGGGTCTGACACACCGGTGTCAATGTGTTCTTTTTTCTATTTCCAGGAGTGTATATTCTGCTCGTGAGATCACCAACGAACTAAATCAAAATGGTTCAAATGGCTCTGAGCACTATGGGACTTAACTGCTGAGGTCATCAGTCCCCTAGAACTTAGAACTACTTAAACCTAACTAACCTAAGGACACCACACACATCAATGCCCGAGGCAAGATTCGAACCTGCGACCGTAGCGGTCCCGCGGATCCAGACTGTAGCGCCTAGAACCGCTTGGCCACATCGACCGGCGAACTAAATCAGACTGAACTGAGAAGATACATCACTAGTCCACGTGTCTGACCAGAGGTAGAGAAGCACAATGGCTTGCATGCGTGGCCAAGTGGCACTGATTATTACGTTCCGGAATTAAGCAGAAAAATTCCTTATACCGCTCAACGAGCAGTGAGCGATGAGAGCAAGACGTTAATTTTGACTCGAGCTCAAATCTACAATAAAAGAAAAGGTAATGAATTAACTGTGAATGGGCCCATTCTCACTTAGTCGATGTTGCCCGTCTCGCGTCTCCCGGAACGCTGCCCAGTGAACACTTTTGGAACACGCGTTCCGTCCCTCTGGAAGTGCCCAGAAAGCGCCATAATGCTTGGTGCCAGAATGTACAGGAGCTGCCTCCAAGGCGAACAGAAAACGTCTTTGCTACCTGGTAATTGCTTTATAGGGTTGGCTATTCTGCCACAGTATCAGATTACTTTTAGTCCCACAGGTCTAGATACTGAAATTTACCTTGTACACTCTCATCTACGCTTTTCATTCATCACGTGAGAGGAGGAGCGGCTCTGTATACTGATATACTGCACATAGAGGTACTGAATATTCTTGCAGGGCTCCGATAATTACCAAAAATCTTAGTAAAATATGAGGTGAAATAAAGGTAATACACCCCATGACCACAAGACACACTCAGCTGCTCAGTCTTTCCTTGTGTAGTTTACAGTTTGTGCCCAGAATTGAGGTGTCAGAGGTGGGTACATTAAGTTAAATGTTAAAAAAGAAATGATGAAGAGGCTCAGGTAGAGACCCTTAGCGGCTTCCACGAACATTACAGGTAGTTGACGAATAAAGTGACAGCCTTCAAAAAAAAAAAAAAAATATATATATATATATATATATATATATATAACGAGCACCGTTTCTTTCACCTAAACGCTTATTGAGTGCAAGTAGCTGGCTATTAATTAGTTCAGAAGAACGAGACTTTGACATGAAAAAAATAGCTTGGTGGTCCCTTCGTCACGACGTAGACAGCTGCGGTACATGCTTATTTTTCTGCTGATACTCACAAGGGGAGGCCGCCAATTGTGAAATTTAGATTCGATTCATACTGCGCATAATAAAAGCTCATGGCCAGAGGTGTAATGTGCCAAAGCACCAAGATGCACTTCTCAGCCGTTGTCGAGAAAATCTACAGTTAAAAGTAACCGTTGCGGTGAAATACTCTCTACGATTAACAGTTTTCTACAGCGTCGTAGCGCAGCGGTAAGCGCTCGGGTTCATAATCCAAAGGCCGCCGAATCCAATCTCGCGCCATATAACTTTTTTAATTATTAGTGTTTTGTAATATATATATATATATATATATATATATATATATATATATATATATATATTAATGTATTGCTTATGCATCTTGGTTAAGGCGGATCGCTCTCCAATTGTACCGCTTCCATTTTTCCGTTTGTTTAACAGGGTGTACCAAAGCTCTCACGTCCGCACTGATTGTATATATATAATTCCCGGCAATGAGTTGCAACAATTACGCATATAATAAGTTGTTGAAAGTCGTTTGTCGTGGAAAAACTGGCGACTTCGAACATCATTATATTTTCCGCAAACAAAGTTGTATTTCACAAATGTTATTAATTGTATTAATTGTCTTCATAATGTTAACCACGTATAGTTAACGGAAGACGTAGAAACGATATTCCAAAACGAATACGTATAGCGTAAGTCGAACGTTCGAATTAGAATAGAGACCCTACGAACACAAATTTGCTGTGGCAGGTATGAAATATAAACTCCGTTACTCGCTCGTTACACTTGAAGGACAGATGTTGAATGGGCCGAAACGAGCCGCCGCATAACAGCGTAGTTGCCTGCTAACTTCGAAAGAAGGTAGATGCGGTCCCTAGCGCAACTTATAACATCGTCGAAAATCAGTGCGGACGTGAGAGCTTTGGTACACCCCGTTAAACAAACGGAAAAATGGAGGCGGTACAATTGGAGAGCGATCCGCCTTCACCAACGTGCATAAGCAATTCATTAATGTTTGAATTACAAAAAAGTAATAATAAAAAAAATTGGATGGCGCGAGATTCGATACGGCGACCTTCGGATTACGAACCCGAGCGCTTACCGCTGCGCCAGGACGCTGTAGAAAAACATTAATCGTAGAGAGTATTTCACTTTAACGGTTTCTTTTAACTGTCGATTTTCTCGACAACGGCTGAGAAGTGCATCTTGGTGCTTTGCCACATTACACCTCTGGCCATGAGCTTTTATTATGCGCAGTATAAATCGAATCTGAATTTCACAATTGGCGGCCTCCCCTTGTCAGACGCAGAGATCGTCTGCAGTAGAGACTTCAGCCCCGTTCTGTGTGATCAGCTCTGAAGTCGAGACATCTTACTCTGCAGTGGTAAGTTGTACAAGTTGTACTGCAGTATGTACTCAGACGAAGTCTCCTCTGATCACCGTCCCTATGGATATCTGAGATGAACCTAGTGTGTCGTGGCCCGAGGCGATGTGTTCACTCTGTGGAGATCTGAGGTGACGCGTCTCTCTTCTCCTCTCCACAAAATCTAGCAAGCCATTACTTGATTCAGAAATTCTTCCATAGTATACGTAGGCGACCATTCACATTTGACACAAATTGCAGTTAGGGAAAAATCTTGATCGCAAAAATTATACGTTTCGAGAAAATTGTCAATAGGCATAAGCTGTAGGACGATGTGCAGACATTTGAGAAACAAAGTAATACATACCAGTGTCACGTATGATCTTGACAAACACTCGACGTGCAGTTATTTCAATACTTACATGTACATCTAGCCTGTTGAACCTAAAACTAGATCTATTTGTAAGTACTGAAAGAAATGTGCATACAGAGTTCGTCACAATCATGCATTGCACAGGTTTCCGTTACTTATTTTTCATTATTTCTGTCCATTGTCCAACAGTTTTTGTCTGACAATAATGTTCCGATATTTTTAACTTTTAATAAAGAATTGTACGATCAAGATGTTTCCGTAATTGCACTTTTGCGTCACATCTAGCTGTTTGTGCCAGCTCAAAAAATGGTTCAAATGGCTCTGAGCACTATGGATTTAACATCTGAGGTCAAGGGTCCGTTAGAACTTAGAACTACTTAAACCTAACCCGATGAAGTCTCTGTAGCCATGAACAGTACAATGAAAAGCAATCTATAAACTAATCCTTTCTGAAAGTTTACAATGCGCTGGGTGCTCCTTCTAAGTATGCAACACCCCACCGTGACTGCCTGGTGTATTGGCACCTTTCGAAGAAACAGCGCTATGTTTACGGCCGCTACCTGACTGACTGACTGGAGATTATTGTGTGTCTGCTGAACTTCCACAAAGAGTCCTTGCTTGTTCTCACAGCAGACTGGTTGTCTCAAGTTTCTAGAAGAACTGTGTAATGTTCAAATGGTTCAAATGGCTCTGAGCACTATGGGACTCGACATAGGTCATAAGTCCCCTAAAACTTAGAACCACTTAAACCTAACTAACCTAAGGACATCACACACACCCATGCCCGAGGCAGGATTCGAACCTGCGACCGTAGCAGTCCCGCGGTTCCGGACTGCAGCGCCAGAACTGCTAGACCACCGCGGCCGGCCTGTGTAAGGGCTCGTCACTGTACAGTGAAAGGAAAGATTACTACTTTTATCTGCAATCAGCAGTATTTCATTCAACTGCACGCCTAATTACCAGTGACGTCATTTGGAAGCGGTAGCGGTCAGCGGCACCCTGCTCTATTGGCAGTTGTTGGTTTAGCAGATCCGGTGCCACTATTTATCTTTCAAGACACTCTTCTACTCACGTCATGAGGCTGAGTGCACAGTGTTCCAGTCCAGTGTTCACACTGGGACACTGCTGATGGTCACCAGTGACGGTCACCGGTAATTGTGATGAACATTCCTGGATCACCGGTGTCCGACGCCGCAGTTATGGCCAACTGATTAGTTAGTGAAATGGACTCGAGCGAGGAGGAACTTCAACACCACTCCTAAGCAAGAGGAGGAGGAGGAGAATGAAGACAAGACGTTCATTACACTTACATCCACTGTGACGTGATCAGGTGGAGAAAGGATTGTTTTATACTTTCTATGTCGACCTCAGACAATATAAGAAGTTTTTCAGTGCTTTGGAATGTCGAAAACTTCATTTGACGAACTGCAAGAAGATGTGAAAGAAGAAGTCAGATGAATGGACAATAATATTTTAATTGCATTTTTCGGACCATAAGGCCTTAATTTTGTTATGAAAATTTTGCGACATAAGTATTTTTTTAGATTTCTTCTTCATTCAAGCTATAGGGGTGAGTTAATGGTTTCCATTCTCATCCATTTTGTGCCTTCTTATCGCACTAAGACTGCATAAAGGTACACCTGATACTGGAAAAGAAAAGGGATGAAGGATGCAAATGTGCTTGAAGGTTACTACCCCCCTAGCCTTCACAGGAGTTGCAACTAAATTTCGCTAGTCTTTTATGGTCCGAAAAGTAAGGTATTAAATTTTAAAAAAAAATACAACATACTCCTTTTTTGCCGGCCACGGTGGCCGAGCGGTTCTAGGCGCTTCAGTCCGGAACCGCGCGACTGCTACGGTCGCAGACTCGAATCCTGCCTCAGGCATGGATGTTTGTGATGTCCTTAGGTTACATAGGTTTAAGTAGTTCTAAGTTCTAGGGGACTGTTGACCTCAGATATTAAGTCCCATAGTGCTCAGAGCCATTTGAACCATTTTTTTTCTTTTTTCATCCATGCTCTTCTCATTGCAATCAGGCACAAACTTCTTTATAATTTCTTGCCAAGCAGTCGTTTTCACCCCTTTGTAGCTATAATCATCGCTTTTGACATCCCGAATAGCATGACGACTTTCTACTTCACTTATAAATCTTCTGTGTTAATCAAATCTAAACTCATGGCTACAATGTGTACAGTATATTGTACAATGGATGTTTCGCGTCATTGTCTCAAAAATGACAGCAGTCTGTTGGCTAATCTGCAGCGCTATTTCTGGGATCTGTATCCCAGTGCAAACACTCCAATTCAAACTAATGCATGTCCGGTGGTGACTGCTGTGAACAAAGTGACATTGTCCGTCACATGTGGCGAGGTTTGAGTCACTGCTACGCTACAGTGGCCCGGTGAGACGGTGTAGGGTCCCGGTGGGAACGCTCCAGTTCAAAAGAATGCCTCTCTGTCGGTGACCGGCGCTGGTAGTGGTCACCAGTGTCCCAGTCTGAAGCGGGCCTAATATGACCAGAATTCTAACCTGGGTCTTAAGCAATGACAAATATTTTCTGATCTCTGCGATGGAAGGGTTAAGACTGAGATACAGTCTAATCCCATGACACTTGGCAAATAAAGAAAGCCAAATTGTGAAAATTAAAAAAAAAGTCGGCAAGTGCATATAAACCTTAAGAAAATTGTCAAACCTTTTTCGCAAAAACAGATCCGTTAAAAGGGTGTCTTTTAATGCCAGTCACTATCCCAGCTTTGCAGTTAAGTGAAATACTGTCTGTAAAGTGGCTCCCACGATATATCTTTATAGATTTTCTAGTTTCTGATAATGTCTTCTACGGAGAACTGGAAGAGTATTTTCTGATGATTGTAGTTCGTCTTCTCCCTGCAACCCAGACTCGCTTTCTAGTTGAGGCAGAGAAAATTAACACCGAAGAGAAATTAATCCAAAAAAGTGGCATACTATGAGTGGAAAATCTCCAAAATGTATGTGGGGTCTCTCTGCGGAATCATCAACGAAGTGGTGGCTCTGGTTCAAAATGGCTCTGAGCACTATGGGACTCAACTGCTGTGGTCATAAGTCCCCTAGAACTTAGAACTACTTAAACCTAACTAACCTAAGGACAGCACACAACACCCAGCCATCACGAGGCAGAGAAAATCCCTGACCCCGCCGGGAATCGAACCCGGGAACCCGGGCGTGGAAAGCGAGAACGCTACCGCACGACCACGAGATGCGGGCACGAAGAGGTGAATTTTTGTTCTCCAAGTTTCCTAACACCTGTACAGCATCACTCTAACACATCTCTTTGCAATATTTTCAAGTGGCTATTACTTTCCTTCGGACGATTGTACGAGGAGAACAGTTCTTCCAGGAAGAAACTTCTTCTCTATGCATTTGATTTCTGACTCCCTAATGAATGTATTCATTCTTACACCGTCTTGAGCGGAACACATACAGTGTGTGCCAGAAACACTGACGGTCGATTTTTACACTTTCATTCGCAGAACTGCAGCCACGAGCAGCTGTTCTGTGGACTTTAGCTGATATGAAGCGCTGGTCAGCGGAAAATTTCACTGCGGCGTTAGAGGAATTTATAAAGACAGTTGAAATAACAGCTGCACGAGTCTGCTTTCGTCGCAGGTTTCGTTGACGTAATGCCTCAAGATGTTGCTATGGGTACTGAAATAGCGTCAAGATCGAACTGATCATGTGACAACGTTGCAGTGATTTTGTTTAACGAGAAATAAAGTATAATCCACTGGTATTCCAAAAATGTTGAGTGCACTGGCACCATGAAAATCAGGCGATGTGAGGCGTTCCCCTCCTGTCACACAACGAGAGGAATCAAAGAGTTGTAAATGGTCGACGAGAATTTAACAATTTTCAAGTGGTGCAACCTAGTGTAACAGAGCGACATGGGGGTAACCCCATTGAGGATGGACAATTTTACTAATATGTGAACAAATTGGTGCGTCACAGGAAAGTTTCCTACTTTTATACAACAATTTACTTTATAGAAATCCTCCCTCGTGTAAATTATTTGCAGCTCTGCCAGATTTTAGGTCACTGAGTAGGCTGGCAGACGTCATTGTTGGGAAACGGGAACCGATCGAACAAATCAGTTTTAATTGTGAAGCATTGCGTACAGTCGATGAATGATCGGATACACATCTCAGGGGTTCCGACACTTAACTGAAAAGTAACAAATGGACACTAATTATGTCACATCGTTCGTCTCCGAAGAATCCACCGCCAGCCTCGCCTACTTCAGGTTGCAACGTGTAGAAATCATAATATGAGTGATTAACAGACAAGGTAGTTGTTACAGTCAAAGGTTAGATTTACCTAAATCTCCATCGATACTCTGCAAATCACATTTAAGTGCCTGGCAGAGGGTTCATCGAACCACCTTCACAATTTTCTATTATTCCAATCTCATATACCGCGCGGAAAGAACGAACACCTATATCTTCCCGTACGAGCTCCGACTTCCCTTATTTTATCGTGGTGATCGTTTCTCCCTATGTAGGTCTGTGTCAAAAAAATATTTTCGCATTCGGAGGAGATAGTGATTGGAATTTCGTGAAAAGATTCAGTGGCAACGGAAAAAGGCCTTTCTTTTAATGATGTCCAGCCCAAATTCTGTATCATTTCTGTGATACTCTCTCCCTTATTTCGCGATAACACTAATCTTTACCGACCAAGTACAGGGTGTTTCAAAAATTACCGGTATATTTGAAAAGGCAATAAAAACTAAACGAGCAGCGATAGAAATACACCGTTTGTTGCAATATGCTTGGGACAACAGTACATTTTCAGGCGGACAAACTTTCGAAATTACAGTAGTTACAATTTTCAACAACAGATGGCGCTGCAAGTGATGTGAAAGATATAGAAGACAACGCAGTCTGTGGGTGCGCCATTCTGTACGTCGTCTTTCTGCTGTAAGCGTGTGCTGTTCACAACGTGCAAGTGTGCTGTGGACAACATGGTTTATTCCTTAGAACAGAGGATTTTTCTGGTGTTGGAATTCCACCGCCTAGAACACAGTGTTGTTGCAACAAGACGAAGTTTTCAACGGAGGTTTAATGTAACCAAAGGACCGAAAAGCGATACAATAAAGGATCTGTTTGCAAAATTTCAACGGACTGGGAACGTGACGGATGAACGTGCTGGAAAGGTAGGGCGACCGCGTACGGCAACCACAGAGGGCAACGCGCAGCTACTGCAGCAGGTGATCCAACAGCGGCCTCGGGTTTCCGTTCGCCGTGTTTCAGCTGCGGTCCAAATGACGCCAACGTCCACGTATCGTCTCATGCGCCAGAGTTTACACCTCTATCCATACAAAATTCAAACGCGGCAACCCCTCAGTGCCGCTACCATTGTTGCACGAGAGACATTCGCTAACGATATAGCGCACAGGATTGATGACGGCGATTTGCATGTGGGCAGCATTTGGTTTACTGACGAAACTTATTTTCACCTAGACGGCTTCGTCAATAAAGAGAACTGGCGCATATGGGGAACCGAAAAGCCCCATGTTGCAGTCCCATCGTCCCTGCATCCTCAAAAAGTACTGGTCTGGGCCGCCATTTCTTCCAAAGGAATCATTGGCCCATTTTTCAGATCCGAAACGATTACTGCATCACGCTATCTGGAAATTCTTCGTGAATTTGTGGCGGTACAAACTGCCTTAGACGACACTGCGAACACCTCGTGGTTTATGCAAAATGGTGCCCGGCCACATCGCACGGCCGACGTCTTTAATTTCCTGAATGAATATTTCGATGATCGTGTGATTGCTTTGGGCTATCCGAAACATACAGGAGGCGGCGTGGATTGGCCTCCCTATTCGCCAGACATGAACCCCTGTGACTTCTTTCTGTGGGGACACTTGAAAGACCAGGTGTACCGCCAGAATCCAGAAACACTTGAACAGCTGAAGCAGTACATCTCATCTGCATGTGAAGCCATTCCGCCAGACACGTTGTCAAAGGTTTCGGGTAATTTCATTCAGAGACTACGTCATATTATTGCTACGCATGGTGGATATGTGGAAAATATCGTACTATAGAGTTTCCCAGACCGCAGCGCCATCTTGACAATTGTAACTACTGTAATTTCGAAAGTTTGTCTGCCTGAAAATGTACTGTTGTCCCAAGCATATTGCAACAAACGGTGTATTTCTATCGCTGCTCGTTTAGTTTGTATTGCCGTTCCAAATATGCCGGTCATTTTTGAAACACGCTGTATATTGACAACAACGAAACTTTCGTCTGCTTAACTCGAGCTCCTAACAACGAAAGGTGATAACAAAGGGAGAAGATAAAAGACCAGTGCTCCTTCATTTGTTTTCAGTGGCTTTGCATTCATCACTTTTACAAACTATGGAACTTTTCCTTCTGTCTTTACAAATAGGATATGGCTTTCCTATTACACGTCTTACGTTACCTTTTACGAGAATAGAAATTAGGGTAAAAAAAGTAAATGATAATATGAAATTCTTTGAATGTCTGTTACGAGTCTCTGAAACTGGAGACAGATCTGCCTCTGCATCTGCGGTTAATTATATAGCGACTATGCAACAAAGACGATCAAAGGTTAGTATTGAGCTTTGCACTGCAAGCGTTAAAACGCAGCACGTCCATTTATTGCAACTATTCTATACAAAACTAATTTGGAAGATATTAGCGTTTCAACAGGCGGGTGGCTTCAGTACATCATTTCCGGCGCAGACGATTGCTGCTTTATAAAACTCAAATTGAGCGTGTTGCGTGAATGGTTAACCTCCTGTTCTTGATAGAAACCGACAACAGAGTCTCACCACAGGTGTGGGGTCCAGGTCATCAAGACAAAACCACTCTAGGTGAGCGGCAGGGCTAATTTCTTCGTAACCTCGAATACAGATTTACACGAGTGAACAAGGAAAGTCCATGTGTCAATTCTAAACATCATTAGACTCTACTGTGACACGGTGCTACCGTAACATGCGGAGTAGTTGTTACGACGTTGTGGGTTTTCTCCTTTCCCCATCCGCTTATTTTCCACATTTGCACATGTAAATCCTACCCTTCAACAGAATACTAAGCAGCGTCACTCGACCCTCACAGTCTTGAATGCCACCACTAGGCAGGTAGACTTTGTACAATTTTAGTAAGCATTTTTGGAATACAGTGATCAATTATTTTATATTTTGACTAAAGTTCTGTCTTGATCACACCATTTATGTTTCAATGAGATAGGTAACCGGTTTCGGTTATTTTTACATAACCATCATCAGACCCATGGCTCCCTCAGGATGGTAGGCGAAGCTCTCCTCGCTGCTACGAAGTCAACTGATGACATTGTAGCAGCGAGGAGAGCTCCGCCTACCATCCTGAGGGAGCCATGGGTCTGATGATGGTTACGTAAAAATAACCGAAACCGGTTACCTATCTCATTGAAACATAAATGGTGTGATCAAGACTGAACTTTAGTCAAAATAAAAAAAAAAAAAACAGGTAGACTTTGCTCGCCGCCGACAGTCATCTCCTAAAGAGGAAGTGGTGACTATCTTAGAATACTAGAGTTCCAATTAAGGTTTTATGCAGTCTGTATAGCTAGGAGATTTTATTCGTGAGGCATTGCTGAGATGTTTGGAACTAAATGCAGGCCATTGACACAGAGCATGGCTACAAGAAATTCTTAGCTGCCACCTCACTTCACGTAGGACTATAGAAAATTCCTTCTCAGAGAAATATTTGAAACTGTTTCATCCGAAAGAATCAATAAGCTAATGGCTTCTGTTAACTACCTTTTCTGTGTAGGAGAACAGGCAAGAAAGTAACCCTATGATTGTACCCATGTATCTACAAAGCGAATTCTAAGTTGGCTTTCAAACTGCAGCGTACGTCTTTTCGTACAGCTGTACGCACCAGTATCATAAAGGTAAAATATAAGGACTGACAAGGTGGAAAGTGTGGTGTCACTGCCAGACACCACACTTGCTAGGTGGTAGCTTAAATCGGCCGCGGTCCATTAGTACATGTCGGACCCGCGTGTCGCCACTGTGTGATCGCAGACCGAGCGCCACCACACGGCAGGTCTCGAGAGACGTACGAGAACTCGCCCCAGTTGTACGACGACGTTGCTAGCGACTATACGGACGAAGCCTTTGCTCTCATTTGCCGAGAGACAGTTAGAATAGTCTTCAGCTAAGTTAATGGCTACGACTTAGCAAGGCGCCAATTGTCACAGTGCATGTATCTTACGAGTCTCATTTGTATAGTCAAGAGAGATGTACCAAAGGAAGCATTAAAAGTTAAGTATATTCCAAAGCTACGTATTTTCTTTATAGCAGTCATAACTTATCCTGTTCCAGACTTGACGCCAGTCGGCGTGTGTGTACGCGTGCCTTTCGGCTTCCTCCTCAGTGTGGCGTGCCTAGCTTGTTACGCCACAACAGAAAGTCTCTCGAATAATTGTTGTTCCCAAACGTGCTATCCCTATAGGAAATAATTACTATCTGAGTTGAATAGGTATGTAATTCTAAATTATCTCAGCAACGTCTCAGACGTTTCCGATTTCGATAATGTCTTTACAAATAATGGCCATTTTCAGCTTAAAATAATAAACCACCTTGGAAGGTGTGATATACATCTTTCCCAGCAGTGTAGAGCGCTCCACGAAGTGCGATTTCGTGGGCTGGACGATGGTCCTGAGACACAGAAAATGTTCGTCAGAAGCTAATACAATATCTGCTAAAAGCAGGGCCTATCACAGATATAACCAATGTTACCTATATCATAATTGTCTGCAGTTTCATACTTCTCCACCAGTAGCACAAAACAATTAGCCTGTGCGTCAAAAATTCAGTTGTAAAGAGTGTGCCAGAAACACCTGACGGTTCTGAAAATAAAGCAGCGATGCAGAGGAAAGTGTGAATGTTTCTCTTTTGATATAGATACATTCCCTTTCTATGGATAATTAGTGCGTATCCATATTTTTTGAAAATATCCTTTGGTTAAGTGTCCACCATCAAGAACAAGAAACGACGGGAGAAGCCGCGCACACCGTGGCAAGGCGCCTCAGTTACAGTGATCCAGCATATAATTATACAGCCAACCTGTTGCACATAACTGGTAGGTACACTGACCTAGGTTTCGACACCTACTAGGGATGTCTTCATCAGGTTAAAATTATGATAAATCGTAAAATTGCATAGTTAAAAAGTTATGGTCAGAATTTAGAGCAACAATGCTAGAACGTTTTATTTGACTTTTGACTTGAGCATAGCTGTTCTACATTCTGAGCATTGCTTTCTAGTAACGTAATTGAACGATTTATCAAAGTTTAATTCTGATGATGACACCCGTAGAAGGTGGCGAAACCTAGGTCAACGTACCTAACAATTATGTGCAACCGGTTGGCTTCATAATCCCATATTGCAACTAGTATACGGTTGCTGAGTAACAGCCATGTTTGAAACTGTAAGTTAAGATGATAGTACATTGCGCAACACTGTTAAAGGATCTCCTTTTGCCGGCCGTAGTGGCCGAGAGGCTCTAGGCGCTTGTCTGGAACCGCGTGACCGCTACAGTCGCAGGTTCGAACCCTGCCTCGAGCAAGGATGTGTGTGATGTCCTTAGGTTAGTTAGGTTTAAGTACTTCTAAGTTCTGGGGGACTGATGGCCTCAGATGTTAAGTCCCATAGTGCTCAGAGCCGTTTGAACCATTTGACCTCCTTTTCGAAACTGCGTAATCGTCTCCCATTGAGACGCGTATAATTGAAATTCCGCTCGAAGCTGTCTACAGCCTTCGTAAATGAATGTTCATCAGCGCTGCGCCCTGCGACGTACTCTTTGGCTACACCATACTTCAAACGGCAAGGTGTCGACACGTACGAGAAAAAGCCAGAAGTCAGAAAAATTGAGGCGAAAGTTGGTCCTATCACACTATGGGAAGGTTGTGACATCCTCTCTTGACCGTATATCACACTTTCCTCTAACGCCTCTGCGATGAGGTCACAACCGC
Source organism: Schistocerca nitens (assembly GCF_023898315.1). Taxonomy (NCBI): domain Eukaryota; kingdom Metazoa; phylum Arthropoda; class Insecta; order Orthoptera; family Acrididae; genus Schistocerca; species Schistocerca nitens. Next base: position 28,230,335 of record NC_064620.1, on the reverse strand, counting down.
GACGCCCAGCGTAGAATTCACTCAGTTCTCATATCGATAGCCAAAAAAAAAAAAAAAAAAAAAAAAAAAAAAAAATGTTTCAGGCACACCGCCGCGCAGAATCAACACAACGACTCTACCATAAATTAATGTTACGTATTTATATCTTTTGTTCCTCATAGTTTCGTTGTTGATTTGCTGAAAAGAAAAATCCAGACATCACTTGGGCTGCCACCTCAGAATTTGACATCTATAGATGAAGTAACCAATCGATTCTGCATTAACTGCATTTTTCAGCATATCGCAGATAATAGTAAATCACGTGAATTTTTGATACCGCTCCATTCCCTTGGTTTTAGCAGGAAAACTTTCATCAAATGAGAATAACTTAACCCATTTGCATTTATTCCTGATGAGTAGACTACAAGCCTTTTGTGAGAATATTCCATATCTATTTATGGAAGCAAAGTTACGAAGAAGACGTAGCTGAATAGTACTGAAGATAACAGTTCAGAACTAATGTAACTCATTTGTTAGAAATTACTGAGATGCGTGATATCAGCAGACCAAAAAAAAATAAAATGTTCAAATGAATTAACTACTAATTAGTTGATGATTTTAAGTGGAAATGGTGGTTCAGAGAAAATTTTTTTCATATTATTAGTAATGAAAACTAATTTACTAATAATTAATAAATTAGTAACTACCAATGCGAATGTTTGTTTTCTATAAGAAAATGTTCTTTATTATTCTATACTATATATAAAATATAGAAGAATCAGGAAAGCTGTTTATATAAATGATGCTGCAATGTCAGAAAAAATTACGGTCCATTACTGGGGTCCAATACTAGAGAAAAAATACATGTATAAATACCGATTTAAGTCGAAATATTGTTTGATTCTAAAGTGAACTATCAAGAGCTTTTTGTAAATCTGTTGATGTGTTATTAATACCCTCACTGCACCATAGCAGTTGTAATGCTATGGATGATACTTTGTAAAGAAGTAAGAAAAGAGACATCAGGTGAAGACACAGTTACAACAGTACTCACTCATAGTTTTTGTAAGAAGACTCTGTTCTTAATGCCAGACTTGTAGTTGTGTTTCAAACCGTTTAACTTACGAAATATGAAACCTACGAAGCAAATACTTCGTGACATGAAAATGCGGCGATGTTCTGCAACTGAAGTGACAGTGTGGCCTCTAACCCATGACCAAGGAAGAGGACACTTCGGTTTCGGCGATAAAGATGAATACCGTAAGTGTTAACCCACTAACCTAAATATTATGACGTGAACTGTTTCCTGATCAATAAGTATCGTATATAAAATCAAAACTGTTTTATTCGAGATTACATCCAATGAAAATCCCTTAATATTAAAAGCGAGACGCTTCTGGAACTTAAATAAATAGATTCTGCAAGAAGAAAAAAAGAGTTTCAATTTATAAAAAGAGTATTTATATACATGCTGTAGGTAATGGCCACACTACCAAACTTGTTAACAGTTATATCTCCGTCGTTGGCATTTGGGCCTGTGATATTAATAACTATGCATAATAGCGCGTCAGATTGTCATACTGAGGTTATCCCACTATTAATTTGATTGTTACAAATAAGACAAAGTGTTAATATAGGTATATAACGGGGCATACGACAACAGAGTTCCCTGTGAAAAGCAGTAACAATATCCAAAAGTCCCGTAATGAAACAATATTCCTGTTTAGCTCTAGCACCCACGCGAATGACAAAAATTCATGATTTTAGATCTCAAAACATGGTCTCGAGCACTATTTCAGGAACGAAAATTCCTGCATGTTGACGGATGCAGGCAGTCCAATGAATAGGGGTCACCGTCTCCTGGAATATTTCACCGCCCACACTGGCATGAAGTGTCTCTTGGGCACCGCTCATCACGCAAATGTGACCCTCCATTTTCTCATCCATCAAATCTGCACTGCCGTTAAGCTCGTGGCTCTAGGGATGTTTCAGGATCTCCTGGGGGCCAACCTCACGAAACTCGCTCGCATCCTCTTAAAAATATTACACGAATTTTATTGCGCATCTCTCAAGCGGCGCTTCAAAATGAAAAGCTCCCTCAACCTGAGTTAGCGTTGCTCGTCTCCCAGGCGAACATAGCTTCTTCTGACCCATGCACGCCAGCACACGTGCTGATATTTCATCCCACGAGGAAAGCTCAGGTTTATGGATTGTTTTAAAGTTGATGTCGATTATAAATGGAAGCCTCTGCTGTGAACTCGACACTTTAAGGACCAAGCAGTTCGTCCCCAGTGTATAAAACATGGAAATGAAACTGCATAGGGATGTCATACGCAAGGAAGCGGTAACAGTGGCACACACAAGTTGCCTGGTATTAATCTCGGAATGGCAGATCTTCTCGGTCGCCTGAAAATAAAACTGTGCTGCATATCCATCCAGAGACTCTTGTTAGACTTAACGTCTACTTTTCATCTTTAGAGACAAAATTAATTCCTAATGTGTCAGAAACTTCTGGCTCACTTTACAACGGTCAGGAAAATGCGTAGTAAAAGTAAGCTGTTTAGCTTTTATTGTGACGTTACTAAAGGATGAGTAGATTAGAAATGTACATCTGGAGAGGAACGAAAGACGACTGTAAGATTTGTGGATCGGACAGAAAGAGGCGTTTCAAAGAACGATCATGCATTTGACCTACCCAGTTAAGGCAAACTGTGTAAAAGAAAATCTCCATAAATGAATGGTAATACAAGAGTAATAAGATCATTAATATCACGTGAAGCAGTACAAAAGAACATATAAACAAACAAAAAATTGTGAAAATGTTACAATGTGACAATGAGCAATGTGTTTCCTTTTAATAATATTTACGTATGCTGAGAACATGAACAAAAAATATATATTAAATACATCTTGTTTTATATGTCATGACACAAAGTTTTAGATCCCAAATCCCACGCCTAACTGTGCACATCCAATTTCTGTACCTACATCTTGGCCTACAAATACTCGCACATTACAAGCCATACAGGCTGACAAGAAGTATAGCAGTGGACGTTCAAAGACACATTCGGTGGCAGGTCACATATCCGGTGTCAAGTTACACAAGTAGGCTTCTTCTACATCTACATCTACATCCATACTCCGCAAGCCATCTGACGGTGTGTGGCGGAGGGTACCCTGAGTACCTCTATCGGTTCTCCCTTCTATTCCAGTCTCGTATTGTTCGTGGAAAGAAGGATTGTCGGTATGCTTCTGTGTGGGTTCTAATCTCTATGATTTTATCCTCATGGTCTCTTCGCGAGATATACGTAGGAGGGAGCAATATACTGTTTGACTCTTCGGTGAAGGTATGTTCTCGAATCTTTAACAAAAGGCCGTACCGAGCTACTGAGCGTCTCTCCCGCATAGTCTTCCACTGATCTATCATCTCCGTAATGCTTTCGCGATTACTAAATGATCCTGTAACGAAGCGCGCTGCTCTCCGTTGGATCTTCTCTATGTCTTCTATCAACCCAATCTGGTACGGATCCCACACTGCTGAGCAGTATTCAAGCAGTGGGCGAACAAGTGTACTGTAACCTACTTCCTTCGTTTTCGGATTGCATTTCCCTAGGATTCTTCCAATGAATCTCAGTCTGGCATATGCTTTACCGACGATCAACTTTATATGATAATTTCATTTTAAATCACTCCTTATGCGTACTCCCAGATAATTTATGGAATTAACTGCTTCCAGTTGCTGATCTATTTTGTAGCAAAATGATAAGGGATCTATCTTTCTATGTATTCGCGGCACATTACACTAGTCTACATTGAGATTCAATTGCCATTCCCTGCACCATGCGTCAATTCGCTGCAGACCCTCCTGCATATCAGTACAATTTTCCATTGTTACAACCTCTCGATACACCACAGCATCATCTGCAAAAAGCCTCAGTGAACTTCCGATGTCATCCACTAGGTCATTTATGTATATTATGAATAGCAACGGTCCTACGACACTCCCCTGCGGCACACCTGGAATCACTCTTACTTCGGAAGACTTCTCTCCATTGAAAATGACATGCTGCGTTCTGTCATCTAGGAACTCTTCAATCCAATCACACAATTGGTCTGATAGTCCATATGCTCTTACTTTGTTCATTAAATGACTGTGGGGAACTGTATCAAACGCCTTGCGGAAGTCAAGCAACACAGCATGTACCTGTGAACCCGTGTCAATGGCCCTCTGAGTCTCGTGGACGAATAGCGCGACCTGGGTTTCACACGACCGTCTTTCTCGAAACCCATGCTGATTCCTACAGAGTAGATTTCTAGTCTCCAGAAAAGTCATTATACTCTAACATAATACGTGTTCCGAAATTCTACAACTGATCGACGTTAGAGATATAGGTCTATAATTTTGCACATCTGTTCGACTTCCCTTCTTGAAAACGGGGATGACCTGTGCCCTTTTCCAATCCTTTAGAACGCTACGCTCTTCTAGAGACCTACGGTGCACCGCTGCAAGAAGGGGGGCAAGTTCCATCGCGTACTCTGTGTAGAATCGAACTCGTATCCCATCAGGTCCCGAGGCCTTTCCTCTTTTGAGCGATTTTAATTGTTTCTCTATCCCTCTGTCGTCTATTTCGGTATCTACCATTTAGTCATCTGTACGACAATCTAGAGAAGGAACTACAGTGCAGTCTTCCTCTGTGAAACAGTTTTGGGAAAACACATTTAGTATTTCGGCCTTTACTCTGTCATCCTCTGTTTCAGTACCATTTTGGTCACAGTCTGGACATTTTGTTTGGATCCACCTACCGGTTTGATATCAGACTAAAATTTCTTATGATTTTCTGCCAAGTCAGTACATAGAACTTTACTTTCGAATTCATTGAACGCCTCTCGCTTAGCCCTCCTCACACTACATTTCTCTTCGCGTAATTTTTGTTTGTCTGCACGGCTTTGGCTATGTTTATGTTTGCTGTGAAGTTCCCTTTGCATCCGCAGCAGTTTTCTAACTCGGTTGTTGTACCACGGTGGCTCTTTTCCGTCTCTTACGATCTTGCTTGGCACATACTCATCTAACGCATATTATACGATGGTTTTGAACTTGGTGACAGTCACTCCCCTCTCCCCAGGAAACCGCTGCGAATTGATCTAGGTCACCAAGAGGGTATCCCACAAACTTTAAACAAAGGTGGTAATCATCGATTTGGTCATGTGACATAAAACTGGCGGGAAACACCCCCAAAAATCTCTATTACACAATGCAAGCACAATAAAGTGGCTGGAAACCTTTTCCCTCACTTCAAATCAGTGGGAATCTTCATCTTTTATAACTGTGAACTTGAGTGGGAGGCATTCACACTGGAGCTGGACAGAATAGGGAAATGTTGCAGGCTGTATCTATTTGTTAATAACAAATTAATGCTATTGAGTTATGTCACTTGTGTTTCTAATGTGTGGCTGTGTATTAATAACAGTAAAAAATTACATCACTCAATTCTCAAGGATCAGCAGGACGCTGGCTGGTACGTAAGTTCTCACGCTGTTCCACAGTTTTAGGCATTTGCCATTATTTTCCAAATTTGTCGCATGTTCTCCAATTTTACTAATTTTTTTACTCATTTTCGTATTTTCCCGTATTTTCGACAATTTTATGTACTTATTCACACTTTTTTCGTTTTTTGTCTAGTTACAAAAAATCCATTGCACACTTCGCGGTGTTGCATCAACGTCATACTGCTCGCAGCCAGTATCAATACAGCACGTTCCTGAATTGCTCTTGAAGCATCACCTACCCACCTTCATCTTTTATACTTGCGACACTTAAGTGGGCAGCATGGGAAGAAATTGTAGGCTGTGTCTGTTTGTTAATAACAAATTACGTTAAGTAACGTCCCTCGAGAAACCAGTTTAATATTACGTCAATCAAAGCACTAGCAGAGACGACACTCAATTTTAAGTATTTTTTAACTATTCTCAGATATTTTCCCTTTTGTCCCCAAAATAAATATTTCTCCACATTTTCATATTTCATCCAGTTACGGAAGATCTACCCTACTGTTCCCGACATGATGTCGATGTCTAGATGCTCTCACCCAATCACAATACACGAGGCAATTCATTACTGTATGTGTGATGTTACAGTGTACGTGTTAGAAATGAAGACATTGGTAGAAATAATACGGTTTATAATTTATATAAAAAACTGCTACCAGCCACATGTATGGTTTAAAAAGGTTTATTATCTTCAGACCATGACCGGTTTCGGATTTTCCTTTGCAAATCCATCTTCAGATGGCAGATTACAAGCATTCTTAGTTGGACCTAGTTTTGTTTGTGTTATTCGTTTGCTGCACTGGGAAAGAAAAGAAATATTTTGTTGTCATGTCGGTAATGGTATTTTTACGAAAGATTTACTTCTTTGACAAGATCTAATTGCTCATGAGATGGTTTTTATAAACATTAGTAAACTTGCAGGTTAGTGTACTCACGAGCTGTGTAGTTCTGCCTGACGAAATATTCGTGCGTTTATGTTTTCGAACGCAAGCTTCATACACTTTTCAATATGCACTATGTGAGTGCTATTCCAGTCAATGGGCGTCACTTTCAACCTCATCATTTTAATTACACACGCAGCACACACGAATAACGTTTACAAAACGTGGCCCAGCTTCACATTACAAACAAGAACAATGTTTGCAAAGAGCTTACAGTCATAACGATGTTAACTTACAGATGCTGTATAGTCGATATGGGTACAGTAAAATATCTCTTTGCTATTGTATGAAATTAATCTAAAACGGAATAAATAAAATTACATACAAATAAGATTACAAACATTATATGTAGTACAGAATTACTGTGTGTTACTAATTAGTTGTTACAATAGTAGAAGATAAATTCAATATATGACATAATATGCAATGCACATGTTTTCATTATGAAATTTTTCATTGACATATAAGCAGTTTTTGGGGCCTGTATACTGAATGTTTTTGATGGAATATTAGGCTTAAGTTATTTTAAAAAAGTGAAAGCTTCTTCAAAGTTATTTAGGAAGGGGGTGTTAACTGACTGTCTGTTCATTCAAAATGAGATCAGGGAACCTGTTTTTATGTGTATGAATCTCAATCTCCTCTAGGAGATTCAATGTGAAACGTTTGTCTTTGAGGTGTAATATCGGCAGATTGTTTTCTATATTCTCAACTGTATGATTGTTTTCTGCAAGATGGGTGGCAAATGCAGATTTGCTTAGGTTTTTGAGACGTAGGGCATCAAGGTGTTCCTTGAATCTTGTGTCAAAAGCTCTACCTGTTTGGCCAATGTAGAATTTAGGACAGTTGTAACACTTGAGTTTATAAATTCCAGATCTTTTATGGGGTATGCTATTGTGTGGGAGTGAGTGTATGACTCTTTGTTGGAGTTTGTTATTGGTAGAGAAACTGATTTTGACATTCTTCTTCTTGAATAAGTTGGAAATTTTATATGAAAGTGGGCCTATAAATGGTACAGCTACATATTTTACTAATTTTTTGTCTTTCATAGTTATTGTGGCTGTTGCTTGTTGCAAACACTTATTGCTAGCAATTTTTACTTTTGTTTTTTGAGAGAGTGTGTCTATGATTGAAGCATCATAGCCATTATTTTGGGCAATTGATTTGATTATGCTGATTTCTTTGTGCTGTTCAGTGGGGGTGAGGGGGACTTTATGCATACGATGTAGCATTGACCGGAAATTAGCCATCTTATGTTGGTTCGGGTGGCAGGATGTGCTACTGATGGTAACATCTGTGGTTGTTGGTTTTCGAAAGATACCGAAATGGTGTTTGTTATGTATGCTTGATATTTTGAGATCCAGAAAATTGATGCTATTATTTATTTCATGCTCCACTGTAAATTTGTGTTGTTATGTAATTTGCTCAGATCTTCAGCTAAGGCATCAATTTCGCTGCTGTTACCATCAAAAAGTAAAAGAGTGTCATCTACGTATCTCTTGCAGTAAATTATTTTACTGTTCATTTGGTTATTGGATGAGAAGAACTTTTGCTCAAGATGGTTAATGTAAATATCGGCTAATAATCCCGCAAGACTGCTACCCATTGCAAGGCCATCATTTTGTTTATAGAATTTATTGTTGAAGGTGAAGTAATTATTAGACAAAATGAGTGTGAGGATCTCTATTAACTCATGTATTTCTGGTATATTGATCTTTTTGTTTTTTAAAAGGTTACTTTTTATTATGTTAATTGTTTCATCTATTGGGATGTTAGTGTATAGGTTTACAATATCTAGTGAGGCAAATCTAGCTGTTGGTGGTATGTGGATGTCTTTGATATATTCTATAAGGTCCATTGTGTTTTTAACTGTATAACTATGTTCGAACATGTAGTAAGTGGTAAGGAGATCCTTCAATTTTCTGCTTATGTAGTATGCTGGGCTGTTTCTTGAGTTCACAACAGGGCGTATGGGGGAACTTTCTTTGTGGATCTTAGGCTGTGACTGAAGTTTCGGTGCAGTTGGATTCATGGTAATGCAGTCCCGAATTTCATATTTATTTAAAATGGATTCAAAGCTGTTGAGTAATTTACGAAGATTAGCTTGAAATTTTGTTGTGGGGTCTGATTCTAGTTCTGTGAAGTTGTTGGAATGAAAAAATTCAAGAGTTTTTTCAATGTATTCTGATTCATACAAAACAACAACTGAATTTCCTTTATCAGCCTTTACCATGAGAGCGTTGTTAGCAGTAAGTTTATCATTGATATCTTTACGAGGTTTTTGTTCATTATTAATTATATTATATATAGACCCACTTTCATATAAAATTTCCAACTTATTCAAGAAGAAGAATGTCAAAATCAGTTTCTCTACCAATAACAAACTCCAACAAAGAGTCATACACTCACTCCCACACAATAGCATACCCCATAAAAGATCTGGAATTTATAAACTCAAGTGTTACAACTGTCCAAAATTCTACATTGGCCAAACAGGTAGAGCTTTTGACACAAGAATCAAGGAACACCTTGATGCCCTACGTCTCAAAAACCTAAGCAAATCTGCATTTGCCACCCATCTTGCAGAAAACAATCATACAGTTGAGAATATAGAAAACAATCTGCCGATATTACACCTCAAAGACAAACGTTTCACATTGAATCTCCTAGAGGAGATTGAGATTCATACACATAAAAACAGGTTCCCTGATCTCATTTTGAATGAACAGACAGAGTCAGTTAACACCCCCTCCCTAAATAACTTTGAAGAAGCTTTCACTTTTTTAAAATAACTTAAGCCTAATATTCCATCAAAAACATTCAGTATACAGGCCCCAAAAACTGCTTATATGTCAATGAAAAATTTCATAATGAAAACATGTGCATTGCATATTATGTCATATATTGAATTTATCTCCTACTATTGTAACAACTAATTAGTAACACACAGTAATTCTGTACAACATATAATGTTTGTAATCTTATTTGTATGTAATTTTATTTATTCCGTTTTAGGTTAATTTCATACAATAGCAAAGAGATATTTTACTGTACCCATATCGACTATACAGCATCTGTAAGTTAACATCGTTATGACTGTAAGCTCTTTGCAAACATTGTTCTTGTTTGTAATGTGAAGCTGGGCCACGTTTTGTAAACGTTATTCGTGTGTGCTGCGTGTGTAATTAAAATGATGAGGTTGAAAGTGACGCCCATTGACTGGAATAGCACTCACATAGTGCATATTGAAAAGTGTATGAAGCTTGCGTTCGAAAACATAAACGCACGAATATTTCGTCAGGCAGAACTACACAGCTCGTGAGTACACTAACCTGCAAGTTTACTAATGTTTATAAAAACCATCTCATGAGCAATTAGATCTTGTAAAAGAAGTAAATCTTTCGTAAAAATACCATTACCGACATGACAACAAAATATTTCTTTTCTTTCCCAGTGCAGCAAACGAATAACACAAACAAAACTAGGTCCAACTAAGAATGCTTGTAATCTGCCATCTGAAGATGGATTTGTAAAGGAAAATCCGAAACCGGTCATGGTCTGAAGATAATAAACCTTTTTAAACCATACATGTGGCTGGTAGCAGTTTTTTATATAAATTATAAACCTTATGTACAACAGCCACGTTTCTCAACATGTCGTCTTTCGACAAAATAGCGAGAAATAATACGGTCGCATCTTATCTCTTATGTCACAGCAAATTGTATAAGCACTGCCGATATACAACCGAAGATATCGTATGTATAAGAAATTCCGAAAAGCGATAGGTAAACCCTTGCTAAACGACCACACATTTACTAGTTTGACATCATTGTATAATTCTGATACGTCGAACCAGAGCTGCTGTGTGTGTGTGTGTGTGTGTGTGTGTGTGTGCGCAGCACATACTATAAAATATTCAGGGTGAAAAGTATTTAAACGGACAAACTCTGGGAGGTTGTAAGGGACATCAAAATAAATATTTTTCCCTAACGTCCTTTTTTCCTATGAGGAGTATTTAAACCGGTAGAGGAAGATTCCTCTGGCTGCTAATAAATTAAACCAACAAACACTTTTCCATTTTTTATGACCAAGAGACAACACATTAACGCCACCCAATTTCAATTGCAGTAGATTTTCAAAAATGCCCCAATTGACACGTAAACAAAGGTTACAAAAAAAAAAAAGTGGTTCAAATGTTCTGAGCACTATGGGACTTAACTGCTGTGGTCATCACTCCCCTAGAACTTAGAACTTCTTAAACCTAACTAACCTAAGGACATCAGACACATCCATAACCGATGCAGGATTCGATCCTCCAACCGTAGGGGTCACTCGGTTCCAGATTGTAGCGCCTAGAACGGCACACTCCGGCCGGCCAAAGGTTACACCGTCGGATCATGTTCTGTCCGACACGGGCAAAAACCCCAGGAGTATCCTGAATTGTTCCTGCTGCTGCTACTATCGGGGCAACCAGATCCTCTTCTGATGCAATAGGAGTTGCGTAAACAAGGTTGCGCATCTCTCCCCACACAAAAAAGTCCAGAGGAGACAAATCTGTGGATCGAGCTGGCCACGGTACAGGATCATCTCTGCCAATCCACGTTTCTGGAAACCGTCGGTCCAGGAATTGACGCACACGACGACTGAAATGTGCCGGCGCCTCGTCATGTTGGAACCACATGCGTTGGCTTGTAGGGAGCGGGACGTATTCCAGCAATTCTGGCAATGTTCTGGCGAGAAAAATTGTAATAGTGCCTGCCATTTAAAGGCCTAGGTAGCTGATACTGCCGAATTAAACAGTCCCCAACAACACCGACCCACACATTAACGAAGAACCGCACTTGATGAGCGCTAGTAACTGTGGCACGTGTGTTATCCTCACTCCAAACATGCGACTTGTGCACGTTGAAGACCCCATCACGCCCGAACGTTGCTTCATCGGTAAACAACACACAGGATGTAAATGTAGGATGCATGTCGCACTGTTCCAGGTACCACTGTGAAAACTGTGCTCTGGGCTGATAATCAACTGGTTCCAGGTTGCGGACACGCTGTAAGTCAAATGGTCACAATTGCTCTCGAAGGACTGTTCTTACATTCCTCTGATTCCTCCCCATGTTACGTGCAACTACATGAGTGCTGATTGAAGGATTCCGCTCCACATGCTGCAAGACAGCTTCCTCAAATTGCAGCGTTCTTACCGTGCGACGGCGACGCTGACCAGGTAATCTGCTAAACGATCCGGTCTCACGCACCAACCATATCAGTGTACTCACTCCAGGTGTATCGCTCCATTAGTAAACAGAGACAATGCACTACTACACTGGTGGACAGCAGTTGCCTACAACTGAAGAGCGTAATATGCCCTCTAACTACTGAAGATCGTAATGCAGCCTCTAACAACTGAAGAGCGTAATATGGCCTCCACCGGCTTAAATAATCCTCGTAGAAAAATGACATTAGGGAAAAACACTTGTTTTGATGTCCCCGACAACCTCCCAGAGTTTGTCGGTTCAAATACTTTTCACCATGTATACCTACAGTGGAACCAGTAACTGCAGCACCCCTGCGAAAAGTTTGTTGCCTGCAGGATAGCTGCGATCACCGCGTATTATCTTAGATGTAATGATCTATGGCCTTGAGGTTGAGGCAAAACCCACAGCTGCTGTGTCGTGCGATCCATCTGCCGTCGATGGTAACACCGGCAAAAAGATCCCAGTAAGACGGCGAGGACGTCAAACACCGAAATTGTGAGGAACTTTCCCCTGCATTCGTCGCATAATACAGGGCTATTACAGATGATTGAAGCGATTTCATAAATTCACTGTAGCTCCATTCATTGACATATGGTCACGACACACTACAGATACGTAGAAGAACTCATAAATTTTTGTTAGGCTGAAGCCGCACTTCAGTTTTCTGCCGCCAGAGCGCTCGAGAGCGCAGTGAGACAAAATGGCGACAGGAGCCGAGAAAGCGTATGTCGTGCTTGAAATGCACTCACATCAGTCAGTCATAACAGTGCAACGACACTTCAGGACGAAGTTCAACAAAGATCCACCAACTGCTAACTCCATTCGGCGATGGTATGCGCAGTTTAAAGCTTCTGGATGCCTCTGTAAGGGGAAATCAACGGGTCGGCCTGCAGTGAGCGCCGAGTGTGGGAGGAACTTGATTATCGGTTTGATGTCTGCCGAATCACTAAAGGGGAACATATCGAACATTTGTGAATGCCTAAAAAACTTTTTGAGTTTTTGTATGTGTGTGCAAAGCATTGTGAAAATATCTCAAATAATAAAGTTATTGTAGAGCTGTGAAATCGCTTCAATCATTTGTAATAACCCTGTACAGGTCGGACGAGCTAAGTGAAACACTGCAGTGACTTTGAACTCCTCGAACGGCCATTGCCGCCACCGAATTCCTGGCTGAAAATGACAGAACTCCACATGTCAGCCTAACACTATGCCAGACCACATCCGCCAGCATGGTAGAGAAATTTTAGAGAAATTTGCTTTATTCCAACAATATTTGTGTGTTATCGTCACCGATGTGACTGGTTTGGTGGCTGGCACAAAAGGCATCGAAATCAGTGATTCTGGGAGGGAGCTCCCCGCCACAGTAAGCTAGTAGTAACTCGCTGACGTCTACATGCGACGGGGTAGTTTGTGGACGCCTTCGCAGCTAAACGTTCCTAACCCTTTTCTCTCTGTATCGAAATACGCTCTCTCTCTCCACCCCGTTGAACTAGCGCTTACGCTTGAGCGATCCAGTTTTCAGACAAACAGCACTATCAGGTAGAAAGAGGGCACGTAATTATTTCCATACCTAAGCAAACTAAAGCCTGAAATATTACACAGGCTTGTGACATAAAAATTGTTTCAGATTTATTTAGTGATTTTTATAATGTTTTCAACGCGGATTTCGGGAAAAATAATGAAAAAATTCCATCAAATATACAGTTATTTCACAAACTGCTTGTCTAGTTTTAGCTTTGATCGATATTTCAGCACTCTACTGAGTTTGAATTTTGGTTTTTAGGATCTACATACGGTAAACTGTTATTTAGCCTCCAGATTCTTTGGATGATATAGATGACCACGAGCAATGGGTCAGAAAGGTGATAGTGAAGAAGACAGAGATTGCTACGATCCTGGCACAACCGATCCTATTCCATTCTCACAATCTGAACTGAACAATTTAGTCAGAGACCTAGGCCTTTCTAAAGAATCGGCAGAGGTTTCAGGATCTAGATTGAAAGATAAACATATATTGGCTCCGGGTACAACCTTTTCTTGATATCGATTGAGGGAAAAGGAGTTTGTATCTGTCAAGGAGGAGACCTGGTGTTCTGCAATGATGTTCCTGGACTTATGGCACGTTTCAAAATAGAATATGCTCCTGATGAGTGGAGACTTTTCATTGATTCTTCAAAAAGAAGCCTTAAAGCAGTACTTCTACACAATGGCAATAAGTATGCTTCTATACCAGTTGGGCACTTGGTTCACTTAAAAGAATGTTACGAAAACCTTGAAATGGTTTTAAGCAAATCCTGCTATTCAGACCACAAATGAACACTATGTGGCGATATAAAAGTGATTTCAATGCTGCTTGGTCAACAAAGTGGCTATACAAATTTCCCTTGCTTTCTCTGTGAATGGGTAACAAAGCAACACTACATAATAAAAGCTTGGCCCTTGAGAAAAACCTTACAGGTAGGGGCTCAAAATGTTGAGAGGAAAAGCCTTGTCGAAGCTTAAGGAAGGAATCTTTGTCGGACCAGACATTAGAAAACTGATGACAGATCCCAACTTTGTGGACAAAATGGAAACAAAAGAAAAGCCAGTATGGACATCCTCTAAATTAGTTGTTACCGGTTTCCTAGGAAACAAAAGAGATCCAAACTACAAGACAATCGTCGCAGACATGCTCGACAACTTCAAAGAAGCTGGGCTGTAACATGAGCATTAAAATTCATCTTCTCCACTCACATCTTGATTACCCTGCAAACCTTGGTGATGTAAGTGAAGAGGAGGGCGAAAGATTCCACCATGACATTCAAAGAAATGGAAAGACGATATGAAGGAAGATGGAACGTCAACATGATAGCGGACTCCTGCTGGATGATAAAAGGACATGATTCTCAACGCGTCCACAGTTGGAAAAGCAATAAAAGTAGCCTCGACAGACAGCGAAAGCGTTATTATAAGGACATACGAGCTTAAAGAGAAATGGAAGTGTACTATATATGTAGTTTAGAACATGATTTATAAATAAAATAAAATTTTATGACGCTGGAAAAAATATGATGAAATGCTTATATTTTGTTATTATACCCAAAAATACCCCCTTTCTTGTGAGAAAACCTGACTTGATAGAAAAAAAAATGGATTGCATTTTTTAAATCTGCGCTGAAAAGTACATAAAAGTCAGTTATCAAATGTCAAACAACTATCAAAAAATATTTTTTTGCAGACCTGTGTTATTAGTTTATGCGCTACATCATAAGTAGGGATACGCTGCTAGTCGACACGGGGAGATGGTGAACTTCTGTTCATAATAACGTCGTTGTGAAACGGTAACCTTCGAAAGGATATTGCGGGAAAAACGGTAGTTGTCAGTAAATACGTTAAATTGTATTGTTTTATTAGGCCTTAAAGCAAAATGTAAATATCGGAATGCTTCGCATTGATAACGCAGCTGACAGCCCGGAAATCATAGCAGAGATATTCTGTGCCTAGGTGTAACGCTCCAGACTGTTTAAACCACGCACAACTGCACATAACGTAGAAATGTAGCTGTGGGCGGTAATTTTAATTTTCAGGAGGAGTGCATGCTAAAAGTGTTCACCATTTCATGTGTTTCTAATTGTTCACATACAGGGTGTTTCAAAAATGACCGGTATATTTGAAACGGCAATAAAAACTAAACGAGCAGCGATAGAAATACACCGTTTGTTGCAATATGCTTGGGACAACAGTACATTTTCAGGCGGAAAAACTTTTGAAATTATAGTAGTTACAATTTTCAACAACAGATGGCGCTGCAAGTGATGTGAAAGATATAGAAGACAACGCAGTCTGTGGGTGCGCCATTCTGTACGTCGTCTTTCTGCTGTAAGCGTGTGCTGTTCAGAACGTGCAAGTGTGCTGTAGAAAACATGGTTTATTCCTTAGAGCAGAGGATTTTTCTGGTGTTGGAATTCCACCGCCTAGAACACAGTGTTGTTGCAACAAGACGAAGTTTTCAACGGAGTTTTAATGTAACCAAAGGACCGAAAAGCGATACAATAAAGGATCTCTTTGAAAAATTTCAACGTACTGGGAACGTGACGGATGAACGTGCTGGAAAGGTAGGGCGACCGCGTACGGCAACCACAGATGGCAACGCGCAGCTAGTGCAGCAGGTGATCCAACAGCGGCCTCGGGTTTCCGTTCGCCGTGTTGCAGCTGCGGTCCAAATGACGCCAACGTCCACGTATCGTCTCATGTGCCAGAGTTTACACCTCTATCCATACAAAATTCAAACGCGGCAACCCCTCAGCGCCGCTACCATTGCTGCACGAGAGACATTCGCTAACGATATAGTGCACAGGATTGATGACGGCGATATGCATGTGGGCAGCATTTGGTTTACTGACGAAGCTTATTTTTACCTGGACGGCTTCGTCAATAAACAGAACTGGCGCATATGAGGAACCTAAAAGCCCCATGTTGCAGTCCCATCGTCCCTGCATCCTCAAAAAGTACTGGTCTGGGCCGCCATTTCTTCCAAAGGAATCATTGGCCCATTTTTCAGATCCGAAACGATTACTGCATCACGCTATCAGGACATTCTTCGTGAATTTGTGGCGGTACAAACTGCCTTAGACGACACTGCGAACACCTCGTGGTTTATGCAAGATGGTGCCCGGCCACATCGCACGGCCGACGTCTTTAATTTCCTGAATGAATATTTCGATGATCGTGTGATTGCTTTGGGCTATCCGAAACATACAGGAGGCGGCGTGGATTGGCCTCCCTATTCGCCAGACATGAACCCCTGTGACTTCTTTCTGTGGGGACACTTGAAAGACCAGGTGTACCGCCAGAATCCAGAAACAATTGAACAGCTGAAGCAGTACATCTCATCTGCGTGTGAAGCCATTCCGCCAGACACGTCAAAGGTTTCGGGTAATTTCATTCAGAGACTACGCCACATTATTGCTACGCATGGTGGATATGTGGAAAATATCGTACTATAGAGTTTCCCAGACCGCAGCGCCATCTGTTGTTGAAAATTGTAACTACTGTAATTTCGAAAGTTTGTCTGCCTGAAAATGTACTGTTGTCCCAAGCATATTGCAACACACGGTGTATTTCTATCGCTGCTCGTTTAGTTTTTATTGCCGTTTCAAATATACCGGTCATTTTTGAAACACCCTGTAGTTACGTTTACAATGTCTCGTATTAGGGGAGTAAGGTATAGAGTATATGAACTTGCAATTTGATTTCTGTTTAATAAAAAGAATACATGTTGGATCGCCATTTATAAGGTTTCATGCAATAGATTAGGCTGTCTTTGGTGTACGGCTGCCGGCTTCCACTGCTGTTAATCACAATATTCTGTTGAAGAAGTTAGGTCTTACGGAGTATATAGTTCAGCACATACCTGGTTAAGTTCTTATTTAATAAGCAGGATATAGGATGTTACCCTAGGTTTTTTGAGTAATATAAATAGGGGCTCCACATCGTCTACTAGGGTCGAAATATCAGTGGTTGTGCCACAGCGTTCAACTACTACCGCTCTTGTATTGGGTTAATGATCTGCTCGATTATTTGAATCAAGAACAAAATTGCTAGTGTTTGATAATAATTCATGTATTGCTGTAAAGCCGAGATGTGAAGCATTAATAGAGAGTACATTGTCAAAGAAATCCCATTCCCTATTAACCTAGACTATCAAGAAGAACTAACGAAGATGGTAGAAACTACGGTGTCCATTGGTGTACATTTTGATGAAAACTTAGACTGAAAAAACAACTTAGAAGCCCTGCTGAAACGCTTGAGTTCGGCTACTTCTGCCTTAAGAATTATTCCAACTTTCGGGACACAGAAAATCATTGAGTTAACATATTCGGCACATAGTTTCACTCTCTGATGTGTTACGGAATAATATTCTCGGTACCTCCTCACTTAGGCAAAACTTTTCCACTTCACAAAAGAAAATGTTTACAGTTATGTGTCCTGTAATACACATACATCAGTCAGACACTTCTTTTCAACCTCACAGTACATTTATGCAGTTACGAAATTTGTTATTAGAAATCCACGTCAGTTTTGGAGGTGCATATCGACCAACTATTAATCATTAAACCTATACATAGTACTGCTACGTATCACTCAGGACCCACAAATAACACAGCCGGAAAAGAATACCGACAGAACCAAGCAGAACTGAATTCGGTTTGATGCAACGAGATAGAGAAGGCATTACTGTTCTCAACAGCAGGTAACGTAAACGAACGGAAGCAAGACGCACAGCGTATAAGGTCGACATTTGGCCTGAACAAGTTATTAACCAACTGTTTCTATTCACTGTCGTTTCGTTTCTGGTACCCGGTAGTGGGTCCAGCTCTCATCAGTAATATCATATTGGCGCACCCATCCAGCTACATTTCTTTCAAAATGGACATAATATCCCGGAGAAATTAGTTTTTTTCAGTAAATAAGGATTTCGTAAGGTAACTTCACTTATAACTTACAGTGCGTGTCGTATCGTAAGTCTATGACGTTAGCTATTTGATACAACTGGAATCACCAGCAAGGCAACAACATATTGTTGACTTTCTTGACCATAACGTCTGTCACTGACCTAAATATAGAGCATGTTTTTCAGCAGGAAGGACACTTTTAACTTCAATATCTCATTTCGTAATTGTTGCAATTCCTTCACTAAGTGGTAACAACGGTAACAAGGCACCTATAAAACATATCTTCACATAGTATGGTAATCCAATGTAATGATGTCAGTGAAATATCCACAATTTCGAAAGTTATATTCTGTAAAATGCAAGCGCGTCGCGATGGCACATGAATTGCGATAGTATCTAACAATTACCAAATTACCAACTTCAACAAAACGTTCTTCTACGCTATCGTCACATCTCTTCGGGTATATGAACGTCTCATGTTTTCTTCTATCCCTAGGATATCACCGAACTGTTTCCACTTTCAAAATATTTACGAGTACCCTGTAAAGGTTACTTTGCTTTCGAAGTTGCTGAAATCTCTGTTGCGCTAGCTACTACCACTGAGCTGTACGAGTACTTTCCGATGCGCCGGATTCGGTTCTGCCGGATACGTACCGGAGCGCCATATTCTATCAAACGCCAGTCATCATCATGAACGTGATTACTTCTGGATTAGCAGTTGAAGACACGTACAGTACAACGATGGCTGATTTCCAAGGTAAGCTATATAAGTAGTCGGCGCTCGTAAATTTCAGCGAGTGGCCCTTTCCTTCCGTATTATTTGGGGTTCAAATGTAGTTTATACCAGTCTGGCTCTCACCTTTCCAATGATTTAGTGATTAAAGAATAACACGCATCTTTTTAAATGCTGTGGATGTCCATGATGAAAAGAATATACTAATATGAATTCTACCACGTTTTATCGTATTGTGCCCATGGCTAACAGTTACTTAGCCCAATATTAGCCAAATACAAAACCCATGCGGTTGTAACCCTTCATATCTTTATGTGTTGTTTTGCGAAACTTTAGTTTTGTGAAAAAATTTCACCAGGTATTTCAATTTTTTGCAGAGAGGACGTTATAATAAATATTTCATCTGTAAAAAATCTGAGGCCAACAGTATCTGTCAAGTTTACGATTAATATCGTGGATAGTTATGACCGTAATACATCTTCTGGAGTAGAAATGAAAGCGTTCTCAGTAAAGAAATAGTTACATCAGGCAGCATGTAACCATAAAATCGGTACGTGGGCTTCGGTGTTACGATATTTTGACAGTGGATGTGTGTTGCTTAGTGGTTTCGACTGTGAAGAAAATTGAGAGTAATGGGCGGTACAGACTTAAATTATAGTGTTGTAAGAAGTAGGACTTCCCCCATGAACCATGGACCTTGCCGTTGGTTGGGAGGCTTGCGTGCCTCAGCGATACAGATGGCCGTACTGTAGGTGCAACCACAACGGAGGGGTATCTGTTGAGAGGCCAGACAAACATGTGGTTCCTGAAGAGGGGCATCAGCCTTTTCAGTAGTTGCAGTCGGGATGATTGACTGATCTGGCCTTGTAACATTAACCAAAACGGCCTTGCTGTGCTGGTACTGCGAACGGCTGAAAGCAAGGGGAAACTACAGCCGTAATTTTTCCCGAGGACATGCAGCTTTACTGTATGATTAAATGATGATGGCGTCCTCTTGGGTAAAGTATTCCGGAGGTAAAATAGTCCCCCATTCGGATCTCCGGGCGGGGACCACTAAAGAGGACGTCGTTATCAGGAGAAAGAAAACTGGCATTCTACGGATCGGAGCGTGGAATGTCAGATCCCTTAATCGGGCAGGTAGGTTAGAAAATTTAAAAAGGGAAATGGATAGGTTGAAGTTAGTTATAGTGGGAATTAGTGAAGTTCAGTGGCAGGAGGAACAAGACTATTGGTCAGGTGAATACAGGGTTATAAATACAAAATCAAATACGGGTTATGCAGGAGTAGATTTAATAATGAATAAAAAAATAGGAGTGCGGGTAAGCTACTACCAACAGCATAGTGAACGCATTATTGTAGCCAAGATAGACACGAAGCCCATGCCTACTACAGTACTACAGGTTTATATGCCAACTAGCTCTGCAGACGATGAAGAAATTGGTGAAACGTATGATGAAATATAAAAAATTATTCAGGTAGTGAAGGGAGACGAAAATTTAATAATCATGGGTGACTGGAATTCGAGAGTAGGAAAAGAAATTGAAGGAAACATAGTAGGTGAATATGGATGGGGGGGGGGGGGGGGGGAAGAAATGAAGGAGGAAGCCGCCTTGTAGAATTTTGCACAGAGCATAACTTAATCATAGCTAACACTTGGTTCAAGAATCATAAAAGAAGGTTGTATACCTGGAAGAATCCTGGAGATACTAATAGGTATCAGATATATATAATGGTAAGAAAGAGATTTAGGAACCAGGTTTTAAATTGTAAGACATTTCCAGGGGCAGATGTGGATTCTGACCACAATCTATTGGTTATGAACTGCAGATTGAAACTGAAGAAACTGCAGAAAGGTGGGAATTTAAGGAGATGGGACCTGGATAAACTGAAAGAACCAGAGGTTGTAGAGAGTTTCAGGGAGAGCATAAGGGAACAATTGACAGGAATGGGGGAAAGAATTACAGTAGAAGAACAATGGGTAGCTCTGAGGGATGAAGTAGTGAAGGCAGCAGAGGATCAAGTAGGTAAAAAGACGAGGGCTAATAGAAATCCTTGGGTAACAGAAGAAATATTGAATTTAATTGATGAAAGGAGAAAATATAAATAAGCAGTAAATGAAGCAGGCAAAAGGGAATACAAACGTATCAAAAATGAGATCGACAGAAAGTGCAAAATGGCTAAGCGGGGATGGCTAGAGGACAAATGTAAGGATGTAGAGGCTTGTCTCACTAGGAGTAAGATAGATACTGCCTACAGGAAAATTAAAGAGACCTTTGGAGAGAAGAAAACCACTTGCATGAATATCAAGAGCTCAGATGGCAACCCAGTTCTAAACAAAGAAGGGAAGGCAGAAAGGTGGAAGGAGTATATAGAGGGTTTATACAAGGGCGATGTACTTGAGGACAATATTATGGAAATGGAAGAGGATGTAGATGAAGATGAAATGGGAGATACGATACTGCGTGAAGAGTTTGACAGAGCACTGAAAGACCTGAGTCGAAACAAGGCCCCGGCAGTAGACAACATTCCATTAGAACTAGTGATGGCCTTGGGAGAGCCAGTCATGACAAAACTCTACCATCTGGTGAGCAAGATGTATGAGACAGGCGAAATACCCACAGACTTCAAGAAGAATATAATAATTCCAATACCAAAGAAAACAGGTGTTGACAGATGTGAAAATTACCGAACTATCAGTTTAATAAGTCACAGCTGCAAAATACTAACGCGAATTCTTTACAGACGAATGGAAAAACTGGTAGAAGCGGACCTCGGGGAAGATCAGTTTTGATTCCGTAGAAATGTTGGAACACGTGAGGCAATACTAACCTTACGACTTATCTTAGAAGAAAGATTAAGAAAAGGCAAACCTACGTTTCTAGCATTTGTAGACTTAGAGAAAGCTTTTGACAACGTTAACTGGAATACTCTCTTTCAAATTCTGAAGGTGGCAGGGGTAAAATACAGGGAGCGAAAGGCTATTTACAATTTGTACAGAAACCAGATGGCAGTTATAAGAGTCGAGGGGCATGAAAGGGAAGCAGTGGTTGGGATAGGAGTGAGACAGGGTTGTAGCCTCTCCCCGATGTTATTCAACCTGTATATTGAGCAAGCAGTAAAGGAAACAAAAGAAAAATTCGGAGTAGGTATTAAAATTCATGGAAAAGAATTAAAAACTTTGAGGTTCGCCGATGACATTGTAATTCTGTCAGAGACAGCAAAGGACTTGGAAGAGCAGTTGAACGGAATGGACAGTGTCTTGAAAGGAGGCTATAAGATGAACATCAACAAAAGCAAAACGAGGATAATGGAATGTAGTCAAATTAAATCGGGTGATGCTGAGGGGATTACATTAGGAAATGAGACACTTAAAGTAGTAAAGGAGTTTTGCTATTTAGGGAGTAAAATAACTGATGATGGTCGAAGTAGAGAGGATATAAAATATAGACTGGCAATGGCAAGGAAATCGTTTCTGAAGAAGAGAAATTTGTTAACATCGAGTATAGATTTAAGTGTCAGGAAGTCGTTTCTGAAAGTATTTGTATGGAGTGTAGCCATGTATGGAAGTGAAACATGGACGACAAATAGTTAGGACAAGAAGAGAATAGAAGCTTTCGAAATGTGGTGCTACAGAAGAATGCTGAAGATAAGGTGGGTAGGTCACGTAACTAATGAGGACGTATTGAATAGGATTGGGGAGAAGTGACGTTTGTGGCACAACTTGACTAGAAGAAGGGATCGGTTGGTAGGACATGTTTTGAGGCATCAAGGGATCACAAATTTAGCACTGGAGGGCAGCGTGGAGGGTAAAAATCGTAGAGGGAGACCAAGAGATCAATACACTAAGCAGATTCAGAAGGATGTAGGTTGCAGTAGGTACTGGGAGATGAAGAAGCTTGCACAGGATAGAGTAGCATGGAGACCTGCATCAAACCAGTCTCAGGACTGAAGACCACAACAACAACAACAAGAAGTAGGAAACTAATATGGGGAAGTCAGATGATGATTAAACAGTTGTGTGTCTAGAATGGATAAAGCAAATTTAAAAATATTTTTTCAGCAAGTTTAATGAAGAGGGCTCCATCGCTGGGTCGTAAATGCTAAATTAATGACATGTATAAAATGTTTATAACTCCTAACCACTGCTGATTCGAAACTACTGTTTATCTTCATATAGCTGCAGTACGTTAATGAGATGAACTTTTGGTCTTGTGTTGCAGTGCTTACAGTGAAATTTGTCTCATAAATTTTCAAGGAGCGTCTTTGCAAAGTAGAATGTCTGTAGTGAGTTTGTGCTAAACATGTGTGTAAGTCATATCACGCAGTTCTAATGTCCAAATGCAGCCAGATACCCTACCGTAGGCTTAAACGTGCCATGTTATTTGCTTCTAAAGATGTTAAAATCCAGATTGGTCTAATATCTTAATTTGTGGTGTGAAGAAACATAAAACATCCATATAAATCACTATGTTTCAAAAATTTGCAAGAATTATCAATGATTCTTCTCGCTGATATACAGCAGTAATTTGAAGATGGAAGTTGGTTTGACACTAGCAACGGTACCGAACGATATATTGTGCAAGGCGTATGTTGTAAAAATAATAGGTTACTCCGATAATTAGACACTGAAGCCTCCAAGCTATGTGAAACAGAAAACGATTTGGAAACGCTATCTAACTCACACAGTGTATAAGAAAGACAGTAGTCACACACACACACACACACACTCGCGCGCGCGGGCGCGCGCGCGCGCCTTCATAATACAGCGCAACTGAAAATATGGGCTTGCATATGAATTGTTTGAATACTACACAGTGATGGATTGTTTACCAAGATAGTGATGACATCAGGTGTTAACTTTCTTCATGTAGCATCCAGCTGTGAAATTGAACATGTTTCGTCAGCTACGTTATCACCGACTGTACATCCGAAGAATAATTAGACTATCAGAACGAACACATAAATAGTGAATAGCATTTCCTCGTAAAATCGGGGTAATCTGTAAAATAGCTTCGCACACTATTTAGCGAACTGGTAGCCGTCGAAACAGCATCATAGACCAGCGTTGTCTGCACCTGAAAGCTGAAAGTGTCCGAAGAAAAATCTGCTTCTCACCAACTTTCTGTAGCTGCAACTCAATATGTGGTTCCCGATGCACCAAAATATTCATTGCCTGCGAGACTAATGCATGATATACTACAGGAATGACGGCATGTAACGTGGCACTATATTATGCATCAGCATCAAGTAACGATGTGTGTTTGCGTAGGCTTCCGCGGCCAGAGTCAGTCGACATAAAAGTTTTCTGGGCTTGGTACCGCGTCATAATGTAAAAACTACTGCTGCTGGAGAAAAACCAACGTTTCGGCCACGATACTACATCTACATCTACATTTATACTCCGCAAGCCACCCAACGGTGTGTGGCGGAGGGCACTTTACGTGCCACTGTCATTACCTCCCTTTCCTGTTCCAGTCGCGTATGCTTCGCGGGAAGAACGACTGTCTGAAAGCCTCCGTGCGCGCTCCAATCTCTCTAACCCTACACCCGTGATCTCCTCGGGAGGTATAAGTAGGGAGAAGCAATATATTCGATACCTCATCCTGAAACGCACCCTCTCGAAACCTGGCGAGCAAGCTACACCGCGATGCAGAGCGCCTCTCTTGCACAGTCTGCCACTTGAGTCTATTAAACATCTCCGCAACGCCATCACGGTTACCAAATAACCCTGTGACGAAACGCGCTGCTCCTCTTTGGATCTTCTCTATCTCCTCCGTCAACCCGATCTGGTACGGATCCCACAGTGATGAGCAATACTCAAGCATAGGTCGAACGGGTGTTCTGCAAGCCACCTCCTTTGTTGATGGACTACATTTTCTAAGGACTCTCCCAATGAATCTCAACCTGGTACCCGCCTTACCAACAATCAATTTTATATAATCATTCCACTTCAAATCGTTCCGCACGCATACTCGCAGATATTTTACAGAAGTAACTGCTACCAGTGTTTGTTCCGCTATCATATAATCATACAATAAAGGATCCTTCTTTCTATGTATTCGCAATACATTACATTTGTCTATGTTAAGGGACAGTTGCCACTCCCTGCACCAAGTGCCCATCCGCTGCAGATCTTCCTTCATTACGCTGCAATTTTCTAATGTTGCAACTTCTCTGTATACTACAGTATCATCCGCGAAAAGCCGCATGGAACCTCCGACACCATCCACTAGGTCACCCATATATATTGTGAAAAGCAACGGTCCCATAACACTCCCCTGTGCCACGCCAGAGGTTACTTTAACGGCTGTAGACGTCTCTCCATTGATAACAACATGCTGTGTTCTGTTTGCTAAAAACTCTTCAATCCAGCCACACAGCTGGTCTGATATTCCCTAGGCTCTCACTTTGTTTATCAGGCGACAGTGCGGAACTGTATCGAACGCCTTCCGGAAGTCAAGAAAAATAGCATCTACCTGGGAGCCTATATCTAATATTTTCTGGGTCTCATGAACAAATAACGCGAGTTGGGTCTCACACGATCGCTGTTTCCGGAATCCATGTTCATTCCTACATAGTAGATTCTGGGTTTACAAAAACGACATGATACTCGAGCAAAAAACATGTTCTAAAATTCTACAACAGATCGACGTCAGAGATTTAGGTCTATAGTTTTGCGCATCTGCTCGACGACCCTTCTTGAAGACTGGGACTACCTGTGCTCTTTTCCAATCATTTGGAACCCTCCGTTCCTCTAGAGACTTGCGGTACACGGCTGTTAGAAGGGGGGCAAATTCTTTCGCGTACTCTGTGTAGAATCGAATTGGTATCCCGTCAGGTCCAGTGGACTTTCCTCTGTTGAGTGATTCCAGTTGCTTTTCTATCCCTTGGACACTTATTTCGATGTCAGCCATTTTTTCGTTTGTGCGAGGATTTAGAGAAGGAACTGCAGTGCGGTCTTCCTCTGTGAAACAGCTTTGGAAAAAGGTGTTTAGTATATCAGCTTTACGCGTGTCATCCTCTGTTTCAATGCCATCATCATCCCGGAGTGTCTGGATATGCTGTTTCGAGCCACTTACCGATTTAACGTAAGACCAGAACTTCCTAGGATTTTCTGTCAAGTCGGTACATAGAATTTTACTTTCGAATTCACTGAACGCTTCTCGCATAGCCCTCCTTACGCTAACTTTGACATCGCTTAGCTTCTGTTTGTCTGAGAGGTTTTGGCTGCGTTTAAACTTGGAGTGAAGCTCTCTTTGCTTTCGCAGTAGTTTCCTAACTTCGTTGTTGTACCACGGTGGGTTTTTCCCGTCCCTCACAGTTTTACTCGGCACGTGCCTGTCTAAAACGCATTTTACGATTGACTTGAACTTTTTCCATAAACACTCAACATTGTTCAGTGTCTGAACAGAAATTTTCGTTTTGATCTGATAGGTAGTCTGAAATCTGCCTTCTATTACTCTTGCTAAACAGATAAACCTTCCTCCTTTTTTTTTTTTTTTTTTTTTTTGCCTTCTTCTGGATCTAATGGTGCGTTGTAGCTATGCAGTGACCTTTATATTTTGTTGTTAGTGTTCACTGCGCATGCCATTACGTCAGAATTTTTAAAAAAGGTAGTTAGTTTCATTGGACACTTAATGAAGAAAGAGAGGGAACTTTATTTTAGTAGGTTATTGCGGTGGAGGAAATACGTGACCTCTGTTGTCTATTGGGTCTTGTGTTATGTACCATGATTGATGGTCACCGTCGAATGAGAAGTTGGCTGCTGTCTACCAACTGCTGGACGTCGGCCGCGCGGCGGCAGTTACTCGCTGGTGGTGCTCGTGCCTCGTGTTGACAGTGCGGTCTGTTGGGCTCTGATTTCTGGCAGCCAAGACGGGGCAAGCCTGAGTCCATCATCCCTGTTAATGTTATTGGAGTGATTAAGTATTTCGATGGCCTCTCTTATTTTGCGTTTCGTCATAAGTGGTTGCTTGGCCAACACACAGGCTTCGCTGAATTTTATTTCTTTCCCGCAGTCTTGCTGATGTTCTGCCACTGCGGATTTGTTGTGTTGCCCTAGGCGAATAGAGCGCTCGTGTTCCAGAATGCGCGTTGCTATTGGTCTACCTGTCTCGCCGATGTATACCTCTCCACATTCCCATTCCACCTTGTAAACGCCTGCAGTGAGTAATGCATCCACCTTGTCCCTATTGGAGCCTAGCGCGTCCTGGATCCTACGAACACTAAGGCTCCACTAAGGACGAGGTAAATTCATTACACTGCAGGCGTTCCTTAAGTGACCAATTAAACTAACTACCTTTTCATAATTATGACGTAATGGCATGCGCAGTGAACACTAACAACAAAATATAAAGGACACTGCATAGCTAGAACGCACCATTAGATCCAGAAGAAGGCCGCTGCAACCGTGGTCTAAACGTTGGTTTTTCTCCAGCAGCAGTAGTTTTTTACATTATGACGCGGTACCAAACCCAGAAAACTTTTATGTCAATTAATGATGTGGTTTATATCAAAGTAATTCTCTAAGAATTAGACAGATAAGCGTATCATTCCAACGAAGCACACTTTTACAAGCCCAAATAGGTCATCGAAGCAACTTTCACATAATTCAAATTCATGACAAGTACACGGATCAACACGTTCTCAGTCCACTACTTTGAACAAGCAATAACTAGTTCATATCTTAGAAGAGGGTAATAACTCTGAATTTACAGCACGACGAATTGTAAATGCAATATACGGCTCTATAATTAGCTTCCATTCAGTCAAGTATGAGCAACCTACGTGTCTGCAATTTACCACGCACAAGCAGTCATCGCGACCAACCCACTTTACCAGTTACGTAAGCTTCACGACGGCATAGTTGAAATGGTTTCACGCAATTTCTTCGTCGTTGTAGTATCTCCACAACACCTCTGATAGCCAACAGTAAAAGGCAGTCTTCACACTAACGTGGAACGTTTAAAAGGGTTCCTGCCAAAACGGCATCATAAACAACTCGCAACTGATTTGTGGATCTCGTGGCTAGCAACCTGCGAAGAATTCCCATTGGTCAAAACACACACTGACTTTCATTACTGCAATGATAAACGCCAGGATCTACTAAAAGGAAAATATACGGGAAGGGGTGGAAGTGCGGAATGAACAGGCAACTTTTAATTTCACAACAATTTTGTAGGTTTTAGAGTGGAAGATGACGATTATGGAGCTTTTGCTGAGACTTTGTGCCAGTTAAAGAGGAGGCAACCAACAAGTCAGCTTGCTGTACCCACGAGCCCTGAGTGTTTAGGCAGCTCGTTCCCAAGCGACTTTCACTGTGTAGCAGAGTGGAGGCTCTGCCACCGCGGCTGCAGTTTGCGGATCACGGACCGCCGAGCGGAACCCCTACACCCCACTCCTCGCCCAACCCTTCTGCACTGGCCCGGATAATCCCCGCAACTGCTGATGAACAAGTTGTCGACGTCACTTAATCCTCAGACAACCGCCGACCAACAACTCTCTTCCTCTCTGTTCTCGCAGCCTGTTATCCTGGTACTCAGTACGAGAAACTTGTAATACACACACACACGCGTACGCTAGCTAACAAACGAATTTACTGAGATCAAAGTTACAGTAAATCATTATCGGAAACAGTAAAAGTGCAGTGGATTAAATCTGCTGCTGTAAGCCTCCTACGAGATCCTTTACTCTGCCAAATTAAATCTATAAATTTCTTACAATTTATGCCCACTTACTCGAACCCCTAACACATTGTAGATTGTGACTGCGGTGCCCTGATGAGCTAGATTCTACTCGTATTATTATAGCTTACAGATAATGTCAACATCCTGATTGTAAAGCTATCGTTCTGTCCGTATTGATTTCTGTTGAGCACGAGCGCTAACGCTACCAGCTACGCTGCTGATCCCCAACTACTCACAAATAATCTTTGCACACTGGAGTGCATTTGATTTACGAGGGCAGTTCAATAAGTAATGCAACACATTTTTTTTCTCGGCCAATTTTGGTTGAAAAAACCGGAAATTTCTTGTGGAATATTTTCAAACATTCCCGCTTTGTCTCGTATAGTTTCATTGACTTCCGACAGGTGGCAGCGCTGTACGGAGCTGTTAAAATGGCGTCTGTAACGGATGTGCGTTGCAAACAACAGGCAGTGATCGAGTTTCTTTTGGCGGAAAACCAGGGCATCTCAGATATTCATAGGCGCTTGCAGAATGTCTACGGTGATCTGGCAGTGGACAAAAGCACGGTGAGTCGTTGGGCAAAGCGTGAGTCATCATCGCCGCAAGGTCAAGCAAGACTGTCTGATCTCCCGCGTGCACAGCTGTGACTCCTGCAATGGCGGAGCGTGCGAACACACTCGTTCGAGATGATCGACGGATCACCATCAAACAACTCAGTGCCCAACTTGACATCTCTGTTGGTAGTGCTGTCACAATTGTTCACCAGTTGGGATATTCAAAGGTTTGTTCCCGCTGGGTCCCTCGTTGTCTAACCGAACACCATAAAGAGCAAAGGAGAACCATCTGTGCGGAATTGCTTGCTCGTCATGTGGCTGAGGGTGACAATTTCTTGTCAAAGATTGTTACAGGCGATGAAACATGGGTTCATCACTTCGAACCTGAAACAAAACGGCAATCAATGGAGTGGCACCACACCCACTCCCCTATCAAGAAAAAGTTTAAAGCCATACCCTCAGCCGGTAAAGTCATCGTTACAGTCTTCTGGGACGCTGAAGGGGTTATTCTGTTCGATGTCCTTCCCCATGGTCAAACGATCAACTCTGAAGTGTATTGTGCTACTCTGCAGAAATTGAAGAAACGACTTCAGCGTGTTCGTAGGCACAAAAATCTGAACGAACTTCTCCTTCTTCATGACAACGCAAGACCTCACACAAGTCTTCGCACCCGAGAGGAACTCACAAAACTTCAGTGGACTGTTCTTCCTCATGCACCCTACAGCCCCGATCTCGCACCGTCGAATTTCCATATGCTTGGTCCAATGAAGGACGCAATCCGTGGGAGGCCCTACGCGGATGATGAAGAAGTTATTGATGCAGTACGACGTTGGCTCCGACATCGACCAGTGGAATGGTACCGTGCAGGCATACAGGCCCTCATTTCAAGGTGGCGTAAGGCCGTAGCATTGAATGGAGATTATGTAGAAAAATAGTGTTGTGTAGCTAAAAGATTGGGGAATAACCTGGTGTATTTCAATGCTGAATAAAACAACCCCTGTTTCATAAAAAAAATGTGTTGCATTACTTATTGAACTGCCCTCGTACTAACTTGTCTAACAATCAATTATTTAATGGTACTTACAAGAGCTTCAATCCATTCTAGGTAATTACTACACTAAGCTCACTTTTCAGCCTCTTCGTGTTTATTAATCGACTTCCAAAGATAGAAACTGCTCAGCGAAATACTCACGAAGAATCCGCATGCAGTCACCAAAATTCTGTTGGCTAAAATGTATTTACTGTCAGCCAATTTCCACTATGAGGAGGAGGAGGAGATTAGTGTTTAACGTCCCGTCGACAACGAGGTCATTAGAGACGGAGCGGAAGCTCGGGTGAGGGAAGGATGGGGAAGGAAATCGGCCGTGCCCTTTGAAAGGAACCATCCCGGCATTTGCCTGAAGCTATTTAGGGAAATCACGGAAAACCTAAATCAGGATGGCCGGAGACGGGATTGAACCGTCGTCCTCCCGAATGAATTTCCACTATGAACCAGTTTTTACGTATATAGATGATTGCAACGTAGAGACCGTGTAACAGGAGTAGCATGGTTTTGCGAGTACGCTTATACCATAGAAAAAAATAGTCTTTTAAATTTCAGTAACATGAACTAATATGAGACTTAAAACAGAAACGGGACAGTCTCTCTTTCAGTCAGTGTTTAACTGATGTTGTTGTACAACATCTGTGAAAAGAAAACTAAGTCGTGGTGTTTCTGGAGCAGCAGAGGTTGAATGTATCTTCCTTTCCCTACTTGTTCATTTGACTTTCTTTTAACATCGTTTGAATTTTTATGTAGACTAGACCCTAAAGGTTTCAAAATTTAAGGACCTTATTTCGCATGCACTTCCTGTCGATCACAGAACGTGCAAAATGATTAAACAGCGCTGGCTAGAGGACAAACGTAAGGGTGTAGAAGCATATACCACTAGGGGTAAGATAGTACTGCCTACAGGAACATTAAAGAGACCTTTGGAGAAAAGTGAAAGACCTCTTTGGATATCAAAAGATGAGGTGGAAAACCAGTTCTAAGCAAAGAAGACAAAGCTGAAATGTGGCAGGATTATACAGAGGATCTATACAAGGGAAATGTATTTGAGGGCAATATTATGGAAATGCAAGAGGAGGTAGAGGAAGGTGAGGGGATAAATATGATACTACGTGAAGAATTTGACAAACCAATGAAATACTTCATTCTAAACAAGGCCCCAGGAGTAGACGGCATTCTGTTAGAACTACTGTTAGTCTTGGGAGAGCCAGCCTTGAGAAAACTCCTCTACCTGGCGAGTAAAATGTATGAGACAGGCGAAATACCCACAGACTTCCAGAAGAATATAGTAATACCAATTCCAAAGAAAGCAGGTGCTGATAGGTGTGAAAATTACCGACCTATCATTTTAAGACGTCATGGCTGCAAAATACTAACACGAACCCTTTACAGAAGAATGGAAAAACTGGTAGAAGCCGACTGGAGAAATTTAAGGATACGCTAGGCCATGCTGACCGTACGACTTCTCATAGAGGATAGGTTAAGTAAAGGCAAACTTATGTTTCTAGCCTTTGTAGACTTAGAGAAAGCTTTGGCAATGTTGACTGGAATAATCTCTTTCAAATTGTAAAGGTGGCAGGGATAAAATACAGGGAATGGAATGCTACACACCTGGAAATGGAAAAAAGAACACATTGACACCGGTGTGTCAGCCCACCATACTTCCTCCGGACACTGCGAGAGGGCTGTACAAGCAATGATCACACGCACGGCACAGCGGACACACCAGGGACCGCGGTGTTGGCCGTCGAATGGCGCTAGCTGCGCAGCATTTGTGCACCGCCGCCGTCAGTGTCAGCCACTTTGCCGTGGCATACGGAGCTCCATCGCAGTCTTTAACACTGGTAGCATGCCGCGACAGCGTGGACGTGAACCGTATGTGCAGTTGACGGACTTTGAGCGAGGGCGTATAGTGGGCATGCGGGAGGTCGGGTGGACGTACCGCCGAATTGCTCAACACGTGGGGCGTGAGGTCTCCACAGTACATCGATGTTGTCGCCAGTGGTCGGCGGAAGGTGCACGTGCCCGTCGACCTGGGACCGGACCGCAGCGACGCACGAATGCACGCCAAGACTGTAGGATCCTACGCAGTGCCGTAGGGGACCGCACCGCCACTTCCCAGCAAATTAGGGACACTGTGGCTCCAGGGGTATCGGCGAGGACCATTCGCAACCGTCTCCATGAAGCTGGGCTACGGTCCCGCACACCGTTAGGCCGTCTTCCGCTCACGCCCCAACATCGTGCAGCCCGCCTCCAGTGGTGTCGCGACAGGCGTGAATAGAGGGACGAATGGAGACGTGTCGTCTTCAACGATGAGAGCCGCTTCTGCCTTGGTGCCAATGATGGTCGTATGCGTGTTTGTCGCCGTGCAGATGAGCGCCAGAATCGGGACTGCATACGACCGAGGCACACAGGGCCAACACCCGGCATCATGGTGTGGGGAGCGATCTCCTACACTGGCCGTACACCACTGGTGATCGTCGAGGGGAAACTAATAGTGCACGGTACATCCAAACCGTTATCGAACCCATCGTTCTACCATTCCTAGACCGGCAAGGGAACTTGCTGTTCCAACAGGACAATGCACATCCGCATGTATCCCGTGCCACCCAACGTGCTCTAGAAGCTGTAAGGCAACTACCCTGGCCAGTAAGATCTCCGGATCTGTCCCCTATTGAGCATGTTTGGGGACTGGATGAAGCGTCGTCTCACGCGGTCTGCACGTCCGGCACGAACGCTGGTCCAACTGAGGCGCCAGGTGGAAATGACATGGCAAGCCTTTCCACAGGACTACATCCAGCATCTCTACGATCGTCTCCATGGCAGAATAGCAGCCTGCATGGCTGCGAAAGGTGGATATACACTGTACTAGTGCCGACATTGTGCATGCTCTGTTGCCTGTGTCTATGTGCCTGTGGTTCTGTCAGTGTGATCATGTGATGTATCTGACCCCAGGAATGTGTCAATAAAGTTTCCCCTTCCTGGGACAATGAATTCACGGTGTTCGTATATCAATTTCCAGGAGTGTATTTACAGGAATCAGATGGCAGTTAAAAATGGCTCAAATGGCTCTGAGCACTATGCGACTTAACTTCTGAGGTCATCAGTCGCCTAGAACTTAGAACTAATTAAACCTAACTAACCTAAGGACATCACACACATCCATGTCCGAGGCAGGATTCGAACCTGCGACCGTAGCGATCGCTCGGTTCCAGACTGTAGCGCCTAGAACCGCACGGTCACTACAGCCGGCGGCAGTTAAAAGAGTCGAGGGGCACGCAAGTGAAGCAGTGGTTCATCATGGAGTGAGACAGTCTTTTAATCTATCCCCGATGTTATTCAGTCTGTACACTGAGCAAGCAGTAAAGGAAACAAAAGAAAACTTTGGGGTAGGAATTAAAGTCCATGGAGAAGCGGTAAGAACTTTGAGGTTCGCCCATGACATCCGTCACACACAATATCTTGAGAGGAGGATATAAGATTAACATCAAGAAAAGCAAAACAAGGATAAGGGAATGAAGTCGAATTAAATCAGGTAATGCTGAGGGAATTACATTAGGAAATGAGACGCTTAAAGTAGTAAATGAGTTTTGCTATTTGGGAAGCAAAATAACTGATGATGGTCGAAGTAGAGAGGAAATAAAATGTAAACTGGCAATGACAACGAATGAATTTCGGAAGAACAGAAATTTGCTAACGTCGAGTACAGATTTAAGTATCAGGAAGTCGTTCTGAAAGTATTTGGATGGAGTGTAGCCATGTATGGAAGTGAAACATGGACGATAAACAGTTTCAACAAGAAGAGAATAGAAGATTCCAAAATGTGGTGGTACAGAAGCATCCTGAAGATTAGATGGGTAGATAATGTAACAAATGCGGAGATACTGAACAGAACTGGGAAGAAGAGGAATTTGATATACAACCTGCTAACAGAAGGGATCGATTGGTAGGAAACATTATGAGGCAACAAGGGATCACCAATTTAGTACTAGAGAGAAGCGGTAGGGGGGGGGGGGATAATGGAGTGAGATCAGGAGATGAATACAGTAAGCAGATTCAGAGAGGGATGTACGTTTGCAATAGTTACTAGAAGATGAAGAGGCTTGCGCGGGATAGAGTAGCATGGAGAGCTGGTCAAACCAACCTTTGTACTGAAGACAACCACAACAACATTGCACATGCTTGTGCGTGGATTATATTATGCAGTGACTTTTCTGTGCTTATATCCCCATGAACCATGGACCTTGCCGTTGGTGGGGATGCTAGCGTGCCTCAGCGATACAGATGGCCATACCGTAGATGCAACCACAACAGAGGGGTATCTGTTGAGAGGCCAGACAAACATGTGGTTCATGAAGGAGGGCAGCAGCCTTTTCAGTAGTTGCAGGGGCAACAGTCTGGATGATTGACTGATCTGGCCTTGTAACATTAGCCAAAACGGCCTTGCTGTGCTGGTACTGCGAACGGCTGAAAGCAAAGGGAAACTACAGCCGTAATTTTTCCCAAGGACAAGCAGCTTTAGTGTATGATTAAATGATGATGGCGTCCTCTTGGGTAAAATATTCCGGAGGTAAAACAGTCCCCCATTCGGATCTCCGGGCGGGGACTACTCAGGATGACGTCGTTATCAGGAGAAAGAATACTGGCATTCTACAGATTGGAGCGTGGAATGTCAGATCCCTTAATCGGGCAAGTAGGTTAGAAAATTTAAAAAGGGAAATGGATAGATTAAAGTTAGATATAGTGGGAATTAGTGAAGTTCAGTGGCAAGAGGAACAAGACTTTTGGTCAGGTGATTACAGGGTTATAAATACAAAATCAAATAGGGGTAATGCAGGAGTAGGTTTAATAATGAATAAAAAAATAGGAGTGCGGGTTAGCTACTACAAACAGCATAGTGAACGCATTATTGTGGCCAAGATAGACACAAAGCCCATGCCTACTACAGTAGTACAAGTTTATATGCCAACTAGCTCTGCAGATGATGAAGAAATTGATGAAATGTATGACGAGATAAAAGAAATTATTCAGGTCGTGAAGGGAGACGAAAATTTAATAGTCATGGGTGACTGGAATTCGTCAGTAGGAAAAGGGAGAGAAGGAAACATAGTAGGTGAATATGGATTGGGGGGAAGGAATGAAAGAGGAAGCCGCCTTGTAGAATTTTGCACCGAGCATAACTTAATCATAGTTAACACTTGGTTCAAGAATCATAAAAGAAGGTTGTATACCTGGAAGAATCCTGGAGATACTAATAGGTATCAGATAGATTATATAATGGTAAGACAGAGATTTAGGAACCAGGTTTTAAATTGTAAGACATTTCCAGGGGCAGATGTGGATTCTGACCACAATCTATTGGTTATGAACTGCAGATTGAAACTGAAGAAACTGCAAAAAGGTGGGAATTTAAGAAGATGGGACCTGGATAAACTGAAAGAACCAGAGGTTGTACAGAGTTTCAGGGAGAGCGTAAGGGAACAATTGACAGGAATGGGGGAAAGAAATACAGTAGAAGAAGAATGGGTAGCTTTGAGGGATGAAGTAGTGAAGGCAGCAGAGGATCAAGTAGGTAAAAAGACGAGGGCTAGTAGAAATCCTTGGGTAACAGAAGAAATATTGAATTTAATTGATGAAAGGAGAAAATATAAAAATGCAGTAAATGAAGCAGGCAAAAGGGAATACAAACGTCTCAAAAATGAGATCAACAGAAAGTGCAAAATGGCTAAGCAGGGATGGCTAGAGGACAAATGTAAGGATGTAGAGGCTTGTCTCACCAGGGGTAAGATAGATACTGCCTACAGGAAAATTAAAGAGACCTTTGGAGAGAAGAGAACCACTTGTATGAATATCAAGAGCTCAGATGGCAACCCAGTTCTAAGCAAAGAAGTGAAGGCAGAAAGGTGGAACGAGAATGTAGAGTGTTTATACAAGGGCGATGTACTTGAGAACAGTATTATGGAAATGGAAGAGGATGTAGATGAAGATGAAATGGGAGATAAGATACTGAGTGAAGAGTTTGACAGGGCACCGAAAGACCTGAGTCGAAACAAGGCCCCGGGAGTAGACAACATTCCATTAGAACTACTGATGGCCTTGGGAGAGCCATTCATGACAAAACTCTACCATCTGGTGAGCAAGATGTATGAGACAGGCGAAATACCCTCAGACTTCAAGAAGAATATAATAATTCCAATCCCAAAGAAAGCAGGTGTTGACAGATGTGAAAATTACCGAACTATCAGTTTAATAAGTCACAGTTGCAAAATACTAACGCGAATTCTTTACAGACGAATAGAAAACGTGTAGAAGCGGACTTCGGGGAAGATCAGTTTGGATTCCGTAGAAATGTTGGAACACGTGAGGCAATACTAACCTTACGACTTATCTTAGAAGGAAGATTAAGAAAAGGCAAACCTACGTTTCTTGCATTTGTAGACTTAGAGAAAGCTTTTGACAACGTTTACTGAAATACTCTCTTTCAAATTCTGAAGGTGGCAGGGGTAAAATACAAAGAGCGAAAGGGTATTTACAATTTGTACAGAAAACAGATGGCAGTTATAAGAGTCGAGGGACATTAAAGAGAAGCAGTGGTTGGGAAAGGAGTAAGACAAGGTTGTAGCCTCTCCCCGATGTTATTCAATCTGTATATTGAGCAAGCAGTAAAGGAAACAAAAGAAAAATTCGGAGTAGGTATTAAAATTCATGGAGAAGAAGTAAAAACTTTGAGGTTCGCCGATGACATTGTAATTCTGTCAGAGACAGCAAAGGACTTGGAAGAGCAGTTGAACGGAATGGACAGTGTCTTGAAAGGAGGATATAAGATGAACATCAACAAAAGCAAAACGAGGATAATGGAATGTAGTCAAATTAAATCGGGTGATGCTGAGGGGATTAGATTAGGAAATGAGACACTTAAAGTAGTAAAGGAGTTTTGCTATTTAGGGAGTAAAATAACCGATGGTGGTCGAAGTAGAGAGGATATAAAATGTAGACTGGCAATGGCAAGGAAATCTTTTCTGAAGAAGAGAAATTTGTTAACATCGAGTATAGATTTAAGTGTCAGGAAGTCGTTTCTGAAAGTATTTGTATGGAGTGTAGCCATGTATGGAAGTGAAACATGGACGATAACCAGTTTGGACAAGAAGAGAATAGAAGCTTTCGAAATGTGGTGCTACAGAAGAATGCTGAAGATAAGGTGGGTAGATCACGTAACTAATGAGGAGGTATTGAATAGGATTGAGCAGAAGAGAAGTTTGTGGCACAACTTTACTAGAAG
Source organism: Schistocerca nitens (assembly GCF_023898315.1). Taxonomy (NCBI): domain Eukaryota; kingdom Metazoa; phylum Arthropoda; class Insecta; order Orthoptera; family Acrididae; genus Schistocerca; species Schistocerca nitens. Next base: position 28,192,882 of record NC_064620.1, on the reverse strand, counting down.
AAGGGATCGGTTGGTAGGACATGTTTTGAGGCATCAAGGGATCACAAATTTAGCATTGGAGGGCAGCGTGGAGGGTAAAAATCGTAGAGGGAGACCAAGAGATCAATACACTAAGCAGATTCAGAAGGATGTAAGTTGCAGTAGGTACTGGAAGATGAAGAAGCTTGCACCGGATAGAGTAGCGTGGAGAGCTGCATCAAACCAGTCTCAGGACTGAGGACCACAACAACAACAACATTCGCAGGAACGTTTCTGCATCTCAGAAAATAGGCAATCTGTTTTTTCTACCATTGTTGCATACATAGCGTGTAAATAAACTAGGTACACAAAATTTTTGAGTGTTTAGGGAAGATAAAAGTGGTACTGGTAAAGAACACTCTACTCTGTTCACATTTAAGACGTACCGTGGCAGTGATTACGTAATCATTGTCCCTCGTAGCTTTTCTCCTCATACACTCCAGCCATTCACGACGTAGCATTACAACATTGCGTAAAAAGTATTACCAAGTTCGAAGCTACGCATTTGAATAGGTCGATACTCAAAGAGATGCATTATATCCGTGAAAGCTGAAACGTCCCCTTAGAAAAATTTTATAAGACTGTGCTTAAACTGATAAACAATATTTTTTTAGCGCAACGCAACCTGACTTTCAAAAATCCCTACAAAAGAATGGGCCCTGACTAACATTAAACTATGCCTTTCACAAATCACTTACCTCACAAAAATCTTCGCTACTCAAGCTACTGCAATACAGCGAGCGCCACTACTGCCAGCTAAATAAAAGATTCAAAGTACTGAAGGCACTAACTACTGATAGGCATAGTTAGCAAATGAAAGATTTTGATAGAGAACAACCAATGTATTTACCTCAATAGTTATAATATATATAGCAGTTCATGACAAATTTCAAAACTCCGCCATCTCTCTCCCCACATCCACCACTGCTGGCGGCTCACCTCCAACTGCGCAACGCTACGCGTTGTTCACATCCAGCTGCCTAACACTACAATGGCGAGTATTACAACAATGCAAAGCAGCTACAGACTGCACACAGCACAGCCAGTGATTTTTATACAGAGGTGGCGTTACCAATAAAAAAACCTAAACAGCCTACTTACATAGCCCCCATGCACCCCACAAAAAATTTTACAAATTGTTTTGGGCACTGGGCAATACATATTTGTTAAAATTTTTCATAATCGTAATTACATTAACAAAGAAATCAAATGCACACACTTATTGATACAATGTTGGTCAAAAGCTAAAATTTTCTCACAGTCCATAAAGATAGTCCTGATCATTCATCATAATAGTAATTACAGTTCTTTTTCACGAAGTCTCATTAGTAAAAGAAATTGCACACAGAAGTAGTGGATTTCCATGCAGTCTTGAAGAAGTAGTGTTGTCCTTCCAATGGAAAGACAGTGCTGACTCTTGACATGGTGACAGGTAATGGACCACAACAGAGCAAACCCACAGCGGAGTCAATCGAAGTTTTGAAGAATATCTACATCTACATCTACATTTATACTCCGCAAGCCACCCAACGGTGTGTGGCGGAGGGCACTTTACGTGCCACTGTCATTACCTCCCTTTCCTGTTGGAGTCGCTTATGGTTCGTGGGAAGAACGACTGTCTGAAAGCCTCCGTGCGCGCTCCAATCTCTCTAACCCTACACCCGAAATCTCCTCGGGAGGTATAAGTAGGGGGAAGCAATATATTCGATACCTCATCCAGAAACGCACCCTCTCGAAACCTGGCGAGCAAGCTACACCGCGATACAGAGCGCCTCTCTTGCAGAGTCTGCCACTTGAGTTTATTAAACATCTCCGTAACGCTATCACGGTTACCAAATAACCCTGTGACGAAACGCGCCGCTCTTCTTTGGATCTTCTCTATCTCCTCCGTCAACCCGATCTGGTACGGATCCCACACTGATGAGCTATACTCAAGTATAGGTCGAACGAGTGTTTTGTAAGCCACCTCCTTTGTTGATGGACTACATTTTCTAAGCACTCTCCCAATGAATCTCAACCTGGTACCCGCCTTACCAACAATTAATTTTATATGATCATTCCACTTCAAATCGTTCCGCACGCATACTCCCAGATATTTTACAGAAGTAACTGCTACCAGTGTTTGTTCCGCTATCATATAATAATACAATAAAGGATCCTTCTTTCTATGTATTCGTAATACATTACATTTGTCTATGTTAAGGGACAGTTTCCACTCCTGCACCAAGTGCCTATCCGCTGCAGATCTTCCTTAATTTCGCTACAATTTTCTAATGCTGCAACTTCTCTGTATACTACAGCATCATCCGCGAAAAGCCGCATGGAACTTCCGACACTATCTACTAGGTCATTTATATATATTGTGAAAAGCAATGGTCCCATAACACTCCCCTGTGGCACGCCAGAGGTTACTTTAACGTCTGTAGACGTCTCTCCATTGATAACAACATGCTGTGTTCTGTTTGCTAAAAACTCTTCAATCCAGCCACACAGCTGGTCTGATATTCCGTAGGCTCTTACTTTGTTTATCAGGCGACAGTCTGGAACTGTATCGAACGCCTTCCGGAAGTCAAGAAAAATAGCATCTACCTGGGAGCCTGTATCTAATATTTTCTGGGTCTCATGAACAAATAACGAGAGTTGGGTCTCACACGATCGCTGTTTCCGGAATCCATGTTGATTCCTACATAGTAGATTATGGGTTTCCAAAAACGACATGATACTCGAGCAAAAAACATGTTCTAAAATTCTACAACAGATCGACGTCAGAGATATAGGTCTATAGTTTTGCGCATCTGCTCGACGACCCTTCTTGAAGACTGGGACTACCTGTGCTCTTTTCCAATCATTTGGAACCCTCCGTTCCTCTAGAGACTTGCGGTACACGGTTGTTAGAAGGGGGGCAAGTTCTTTCGCGTACTCTGTGTAGAATCGAATTGGTATCCCGTCAGGTCCAGTGGACTTTCCTCTGTTGAGTGATTCCAGTTGCTTTTCTATTCCTTGGACACTTATTTCGATGTCAGCCATTTTTTCGTTTGTGCGAGGATTTAGAGAAGGAACTGCAGTGCGGTCTTCCTCTGTGAAACAGCTTTGGAAAAAGGTGTTTAGTATTTCAGCTTTACGCGTTTCATCCTCTGTTTCAATGCCATCATCATCCCGCAGTGTCTGGATATACTGTTTCTAGCCACTTACTGATTTAACGTAAGACCAGAACTTCCTAGGATTTTCTGTCAAGTCGGTACATAGAATTTTACTTTCGAATTCACTGAACGCTTCTCGCATAGCCCTCCTTACGCTAACTTTGACATCGTTTAGCTTCTGTTTGTCTGAGAGGTTTTGGCTGCGTTTAAAGTTGGAGTGAAGCTCTCTTTGCTTTCGCAGTAGTTTACTAACTTCGTTGTTGTACCACGGTGGGTTTTTCCCGTCCCTCACAGTTTTACTCGGCACGTGCCTGTCTAAAACGCATTTTACGATTGCCTTGAACTTTTTCCATAAACACTCAACATTGTTAGTGTCGGAACAGAAATTTTCGTTTTGATCTGTTAGGTAGTCTGAAGTCTGCCTTCTATTACTCTTGCTAAACAGATAAACCTTCCTCCCTTTTTTTATATTCCTATTAACTTCCATATTCAGGGATGCTGCAACGGCCTTATGATCACTGATTCCCTGTTCTGCACTTACAGAGTCGAAAAGTTCGGGTCTGTTTGTTATCAGTAGGTCCAAGATGTTATCTCCACGAGTCGGTTTAATTGCTCGAGGTAATTTTCGGATAGTGCGCTCAGTATAATGTCACTCGATGCTCTGTCCCTACCACCCGTCCTAAACATCTCAGTGTCCCAGTCTATATCTGGTAAATTGAAATCTCCACCTAAGACTATAACATGCTGAGGAAATTTATGTGAAATGTATTCCAAGTTTTCTCTCAGTTGTTCTGCCACTAACGCTGCTGAGTCGGGAGGTCGGTAAAAGGAGCCAATTATTAACCTAGCTCGGTTGTTGAGTGTAACCTCCACCCATAATAATTCACAGGAACTAACCACTTCTACTTCACTACAGCATAAACTACTACTAACAGTGACGAACACTCCACCACCGGTTGCATGCAATCTATCCTTCCAAAACACCGTCTGTACCTTTGTAAAAATTTCGGCAGAACTTATCTCTGGCTTAAGCCAGCTTTCTGTACCTATAACGATTTCAGCTTCGGTGCTTTCTATCAGCGCTTGAAGTTCCGGTACTTTACGAACGCAGCTTCGACAGTTGACAATTACAATACCGAATGCTGCTTGGTCCCCGCATGTCCTGACTTTGCCCCGCACCCGTTGAGGCTTCTGCCCTTTCTGTACTTGCCCAAGGCCATCTAACCTAAAAAACCGCCCAGCCCACGCCACACAACCCCTGCTACCCGTGTAGCCGCTTGTTGCGTGTAGTGGACTCCTGACCCATCCAGCGGAACCCGAAACCCCACCACCCTATGGCGCAAGTCGAGGAATCTGCAGCCCACATGGTCGCAGAACCGTCTCAGCCTCTGATTCAGACCCTCCACTCAGCTCTGTACCAAAGGTCCGCAGTCAGTCCTGCCGACGATGCTGCAGATGGGGAGCTCTGCTTTCATCCCGCTAGCGAGACTGGCAGTCTTCACCAAATCAGATAGCCGCCGGAAGCCAGAGAGGATTTCCTCCGATCCATAGCGACACACATCATTGGTGCCGACATGAGCGACCACCTGCAGATGGGTGCACCCTGTACCCTTCATGGCATCCGGAAGGACCCCTTCCACATCTGGAATGACTCCCCCCGGTATGCACACGGAGTGCACATTGGTTTTCTTCTCCTCTCTTGCTGCCATTTCCCTAAGGGGCCCCATTACGTGCCTGACGTTGGAGCTCCCAACTACCAGTAAGCCCACCCTCTGCGACCGCCCGGATCTTGCACACTGAGGGGCAACCTCTGGAACAGGACAAGCAGCCATGTCAGGCCGAAGATCAGTATCAGCCTGAGACAGAGCCTGAAACCGGTTCGTCAGACAAACTGGAGAGGCCTTCCGTTCAGCCTTCCGGAATGTCTTTCGCCCCCTACCACACCTTGAGACGACCTCCCACTCTACCACAGGTGAGGGATCAGCCTCAATGTGGGCTGTATCCCGGGCAACCACAGTCGTAGTCCGATCGGGGGATGCGTGGGACGAGCTGGTCGTCCCCGACAAACCCCCATCCAGACCCCCACAGTGATGCCCATTGGCAACAGCCTCAAGCTGTGCGACCAAAGCCAACACTGCCTGAAGCTGGGAGCGAAGGGATGCCAACTCAGCCTGCATCCCAACACAGTAGTGGCAGTCCCTATCCATCACAGAGCAGACCCACTGCAGTCCTGGTAGAGATTACAGTATTGGTGGGCCACCAGAGGTGCAGACCCACTGCAGTCCTTGTAGAAATAATGGTATTGATGGATCATCAAAGATGTAGACCCACAGTAGTCCTTGTAGAGATAATGGTACTGGTGGGTCATCAAAGATGCAGACCCACTGTAGTCCTTGTAGAGACGGCCAGCAGCCATCTGTTGCGACTGTGCAGGTGCGCAATCAACATCAAAGAGTCTTGCGGAGAATATAGCAAGTCCATAAACCACCACTTGTGCACTCACAAATTTTTTGGAATGTCCTTAGAACCAGAAATGCTGTTATCCAGTCCCTTGCTGAATTAGTAACACACGTGCAAACACTAACAGTCCCTACTTCTCACATATTGTCCATATACTATGACCAACAGAAATGTGTGCAGTGAAATGTAACTTACAAGTTAATAATATGATGAACTGGTATCAATTACAATTTTATAACATAAGAATACAATAACAAAGGTGCAAAATACATCATTAGAGAACATAACAAGACAGATAACATTTGTAGTAAAACAGGCTTTACAAAAGAATAGAAATAGACATATACATCAGTGTTACAGGAATTATGACATAAGTATATAAATAAAATAATGAGAATAGTTTTCGAAACATTAATTTCACACATGAGCATTAAAACAGAACAGAATAAATAATGTCTAAACATCTTTACAAAGAAAATAACATACTTGTTGAAAAATTCTAAAACATAAGTCTTATCAGATAAAAATTAAAAGACAGGAAAAAAACATAAATACCCAAGGGTACACAAACATATAGCGGAATAACACAAGGAAAGGACAGGGTTTCTTTTACTGCAGTATTTTGCAAACAAAACTTTCTTTACTTCTCGGAGATCTCCCTTCGTTCCTCATTATTTCCAAAAAGTCCTATCTATACCTGTTTTCTGTACTTTTTTCGTATGACTTCTCAATGCATTTCTTCCAATTCATTGCAACTCATTCACTTATATAGTCTACCCCCTCTTAAGCTAACTTAAATCTACTGAGCTCAGATGCTAAACTAAGGAACAAGGCAATGCAGCAGCACAAAACAACTAACACAAACAGCAATGATAAAAAATACAAAAGGCAAAGTAAGCAGCATAAATTACAACTAATATAAGGCAATGAGCAGCAAACAAGAAAAATAAATCAGTAGTAAAACTGGCTTAAAAGAATAATACAAAGTGAAATTTAGTAGCACTATGCATGGCAAACAGCAGCAGCAAATGCTATAGTTAATACCTAAGCATGGCAAAGATCAAGCAGAAAAAATATTACACTAAAGACAACAATGCAGACAAGGGAAATGTCTATTCACATCTTAATGTCTATGTAATTAATGTGGTGCACCACAAAAACTAATTCTACAAAAAATTACTAAGTGCTAGAAAAGAAAATTATGTATGCAGTTCCTGTGAAGGTAAATGTCTTTTTGTGCTCTCTCATTTGTTTGAAAAAAATTATTATTTACTCGATCTGTAGACACGCCGGCCGAAGTGGCCGTGCGGTTAAAGGCGCTGCAGTCTGGAACCGCAAGACCGCTACGGTCGCAGGTTCAGATCCTGCCTCGGGCATGGATGTTTGTGATGTCCTTAGGTTAGTTAGGTTTAACTATTTCTAAGTTCTAGGGGACTAATGACCTCAGCTGTTGAGTCCCATAGCGCTCAGAGCCATTTTTGATCTGTAGACAGAAAATATTTGTATTAGTACATCTATAAATTTTATTTTAACCAATGCTGCAGTGCCGCTGGAAACTAGATATTAAACAAAATGAGCAATCTCTCAACTAGAAAGACAATGGATGTAAAATGTTTCTCATCATTTCATTTCAGTAAGTATCATAAATTAAGAGCTCCACAGTGTAATCATATGTTTTCAAGTTCGACCGTGTCGTTTTTGCGATGCTTTCTACAAAGGAACGTCAATAGCGAGGATAATGGCCTCCCATTTTTTTTTCTTCTCCACCTGCGCCTCTGGCACACACTAATGACTTCTTTCCAGGTGACTGTCGCCCATCTGGGTGCCCATGATGCACTACGTGCAGGTGGTCACTTAACTTTCTTACGGAAATATTTACGACAGCAGTTTCCGCTACAGTGACAGTCTCAGATAAAAAATTTCAGAGGTCGAGAATTTGCGTTGCAAATATGTAGATACAGAATCTTATGAATATAACAGTGTCCAAAAAATTTTCGCCGGCATTGTGATACATTCACGAATTTACACACATTTCCTACCTCTTAAAGTATGATTCTTGGTTTCCAACATCCTTTTTTACAAGTCAGAGTCCCTAACCACTATTCATTACTCCTTACCTTATTACACATATACAAATTCGTCGACGCTTCTTCAATATTTCCTGATAATAAATATGTAGCATAATCAAATAACTCATATAGCATCAGCTTACTGATCATAAACATACCGCAACAGCATAATACACATAGTCATCGTAATAATAACATCATAACACTTCAGTCAACTCTCCAAATCGTCGTAGCTTCCTCCAATAATTTCAAAACCTAAAAAAAATTCTCTGCTCATGTCAAAAGTGTCATCTGCCTCAAATGTACTTTAAAATCATGATCCCATACTAAATACATCATTCAAAGCTCTCATAGTATCCCAATGGTTCCGAAAAAATATGAACAGTTTACAAAGTACAGACAAAATACAGTTTCATAAGTGTGAAGTTATCCAACTGTGTAATTGCGTAAACATCTGTCACTGACGTAGTAAAAAAAAAAGTTTGTCTCTCAGTTAAATGATCTGATAGCTGTGTAATACTGCGTTGGAGAAATATGGTACCGATGTGTAAAGTTGTATAAGCAAATACCATATTAGCTAGGGCTCCTTGTGCTTGCCAAACACATGAGACACAAAGTAAGTGTGTACTCCCCTGAGGATTAAAGTAATTATAACCTCAGGTGTTACAGATTACAGCAATGGAATGAAATGTATCACGGAAAACCCTTGTATCATTGCACTTCAAATATCTTAAAAAAAATGTTTTAAGTGCGAAATTAATCACACAAATACGTGTACTGTAGCGCTAAACTGTGCGTCATGTTGTAAGATAATCTCTGTGGAAGTCTCGTATTTATCGTCCTCCGAAAGCTAAGTTCTGCAGAAGTCAATGTACTTACCTCATGATAAACAAAAGTGAAATGCTTTGTGTATAGATATCGTAGTTATTACGCTTATTGTTGTGATGAAGAAAGTACTGTACTGTAACGTATTGTTGTGCTACGGAAGACCCTGTCTCATTGTAGCTATACTACAAAAGTTACTACTAAAATATGTTTTACTTTCCAGAAGAATTCAGAAAAACTGTGCAGATATAAAACAGATACACCGCAAAAGCAACAAGGTAAATTGTGTCACATATTAGTAGCGTTGTGATATAGTCGTGTAGCTGTCAAATAAACTAACCACTGTGTCATCTGGTATCTCTCAGAAAGCACCTTGAATCCATAATGTATTTTCAAGTAAACCAAAATGTTGCACTAAAATTTCATTACCAGTACTGGTAAATGTTCTAAGTATGCAAGCCTTATAGTCGTTACATAATCATGCAACTAACAAGCAAGAATGTACACACACAATAACACTGTTTCGTCTGTTCACTATAACAATGCATTCGTAATTTCTGTTTAAATAAGTTCTCTTGGTTCTTGACTGGATGTTTAACTTCAAACATTGTTGCATGTTAACAGTTTCTTAAGTCTGACAAAGCATACTAGAAATGTGAAGTGAAAAGTTTTATGGCAAAGACAAAGTTAAAAAGCAGATTATCTTTCAATAAACGGTTTTACATGTGAAATGTGGTGTAAACCTTTACTCTTCCTAGTACGCAGATTTCCAACTTCAACGCAATTATCATGTGGTATACGTCGGATTCTGTAAGGTCCATTGTAAACGAGAAAGAATTTGTGACTCAAGTGTTTCTTCTTATGTGACAATGAATGAGCTTTAATGAGAACTTTCTGACCAATTTACAATTTCTTTGCATTTGCTTTACCGTGTAGTTTTCTCCTTTCGTCTGCTGCAGATTTTCTATTTTTAAGAGCCAAATCAATTATGTCTTTGTGTCGAATTTTACGTGTATTCGGGAAAGGTACAAGCTCTCTGATTCTGTTCGGTGGTTCTTCATTCTTCAGTACAAGAGTAGGTGGTAAAGCCGTGGAATCATGAGGCATTTCATTCAGCACGTTTTGAAATAAGTGTAAATATCTGTCCCAATGCTGATGCTTTCTGTGACAATAAAGTCTGCAAAGCTTATTGATTTCTTTCATAATCCATTCGGAGGGGTTACAATGTGGTGAGTACAATGAAATAAAAACAGGTTTGATTTTATGGTTGCGAAGCATGCGTGACCAAACAGCAGATCTGAATTGCGGTCCGTTATCTGAAATGACTTTACTAACGTGTCCAACTTCACGTAAGAAATTTTTAACAAAGGCGTTGGATACAGACCGTCCAGTGGCTTTACGTAACGGTGTGAAAGAAACAAATTTTGAAGTAAGTTCAACAGCGACTAGAACGTACGAAAATCCATTTGATGTTCTGACAAGCGGTCCCAAGAGATCAACAGCAGCAAATTCTTTTAATTTAGAAGGAATGATAGGAAACAGCGGAGCACGATGTGAGATAGTAGATGGTTTCGCCTTTTCACAAAGTTTACAAATAGACAAGACTCTTCGAATTCTCTTTTCCATATTGTTAAAGTAACAAGTCGTTCGAAGAATATGATAACATTTTCGTGGGCCAAAATGTGCGTAGCTGAAATGAACGTACCAAATTAGCTTATTAACAAAATCGTCTGGAATGCAAAGTACCCATAGCTTGTCATCAACAGTGCAGCGTTTGAAGAGTATGTTGTTTCTAACCAGGTAATAATGCCGAATCTGAGTGTGTGTCTTTTCATGCCATTTACTTTTGATGTCTTTCCAAATCGGATATTTATCTTGTTCATGAGCAATGTCCTTTAAAGATGTGAAGTTTTCAAAGGCGACTTTCTGAATGTAAAGAATACTGAAATTTTTTTCAATGTTGCCTTCTGTGTTACTTTTCTCAAGCCCAGCCGGTGCGCGTGACAGCGCGTCCGCAACAATGTTCTCCTTGCCGGGAATGTAGACTATTGTGAAGCGGAATTCTTGCAGAAACAATGCCCAACGTTTTAACCTGTCATGATTTAATTTTGAAGACATAAGAAATTGTAATGCACGATGATCACTGTATACTTTTACGTGCTTACCAGAAAGAAAGAAACGGAATTTGTTAAAAGCCCAAACGATAGCTAAAGCTTCTAATTCAGTAACGGAATAATTTTTTTCAGATTTTGTTAGCACTCGGCTAGCAAAATCTATGGTTTTCTGAACAGTAATGTCATTTTCTATGGCTTCTTGAAATAAATGGGCACCAAGACCGACTTTAGAAGAATCCGTGCTAAGGCAGAAATCTTGTGACAGATCTGGATGAGCTAGTATTGGCGCGTTAAGTAGCGATTCTTTCAAAGAATTGAATTCCAACTGTGCTTCTTCGTCCCAGTTCCAAATAGTATTTTTTCCAGTGAGAGAACAAAGTTTTGGCGTAACAAGAATTTGCATATTCAGAAAACGACGGTAAAAATTTACGAGACCTAGAAAACTGCGGACTTGTCTTTTTGTGGATGGAACTGGAATGGCTCTGATTGCTTCTAACTTTTCAGGATCTGGCTGAATGCCTTCAGAAGAAATAATATGTCCCAAAAACTTCACCTTTGTCCTACCGAATTCAGACATTTCCAAGTTAACTGTAATTCCAGATTCTGCAAAAATATGTAACACGCTGTTGAGGATGCGATTGTGTTGTTCCCATGAGGCTTCTGCTATCAGAATATCGTCTACATATAAGGTGATGTGACGTTTTAAGAACTCAGGTAATATGGAATTTAGCCCGCGAATGAATGCTTCCGAAGAAATGTTCAAACCAAAAGGAAGTTTCCGAAACTGATAACAAACGCCGAAACAAAGGAAAGCTGTGTATTTTCTACATTCTGGATGAAGTTCGATCTGATAAAAGCTGGATCTGAGATCAATAGAAGGCAACACTTTTACGCCATTAAAATTTTGAAGAAGTTCTTCCAACGTTTGCGGCCTGTCTGTTTCAGGAATAATGATAGTATTGATTTGTCTCCAATCTAAGACAAGTCTGATCGATCCATTTTTCTTCTCAACAACATGTAACGGATTGTTGTATGAGCTTACTGCAGGCTCAATAATGCCCTCGTCAAGCATAGATTGTATTTCTGTTCTAACACGGTCCCTATAATGTGCTGGAATTACGTATGGTCTAACACAAAATTTAGTATGCTCACGAACACGAAATTGGTATTGAAATCCCTTGATTGTTCCTGTTTTGTGAGTAAAAACTGTGGAATGTGCTTGTAAAATCTCAAAAAGGTCCTGCCTATCAGTGTCATTACAATTCTCAATTGTTTGAATTTTATTCTGAATTAACTCATTAATTTCAAATATGCCGTCGATATCATCCCTGTCAGTACTTGCAGAGCGATTGTTAGTGTCTAGTTCCGTAGAAAATTCCGAACTGTTGTCTAACAGAAGGTAAAGCCGATTAATTTCCTCGTCATGGTTTGAGAGCCAATCTTTAAATTTCAAAGCTATTGACTTACCTTCCTTCTCTAAACTTATTTCAGCATCGTGAATGTTTAAGATTGCTTTGTATTCATTCAAAAAGTCTACTCCCAATATAATTTCCGTCGACAATAATGGAACAATAAGAAAGCTCATAGAGAAGCTGTGGCTTTGACAAAAGAATTCTAAATTGGTTTGTTGGCGTACATCTACACTTTTTCCAAAGATTGCACCTTGTAATTTAATCTTACGTAACGGAAGTGTGGGGCAATCGTTCGATATGTTGCATTTTCTAAAAGCTGTTTCACTAATTACTGAAATGGGACTGCCAGAGTCAAGTACTGCCGTAAATTTTACGTCATTAACAGCAATGTGAATCACAGGATATGCAATGTTTTTATGTTTTACGTCGTGTTCCTGGAGTAAGATGTCCCTAATGTCTTCCATTTTTACGTAATTACTAGCTACGGCAGCTGCGGTGTCAGTTTCATACGTACGTTTTGTGGCTGCCAGTGGTATGAGTCATTGCCTATTGTCTCTTTGTTGGCGCGCGTCGTTACTGGGACTAGGAGACCTAACTTCTACAAATTCGCCTTGCCGAGAGGACCCAGCTCTGTTTGAATCCCGCCAGTTCTGATGCAATTCAGGTCTGTCGTTACGATCATATCGTCTGTCGTCATGTCGATAGATTCCATAGTTTCTTTCTTGTCGGTCACGTGGTGGAGAATTTCTCCCTGAATCGTAACTGCGCGCTGGACCGTTGCGTCTAAAGTTATTCTGTCTCCCGTAATAATAATTGTTTTGGTTCCCATATTGTCTGTTTCTCTGATTGTCTCTGTGATAGTCATTACCGCGGAGAGGTGATCTTTCCCTGTAATTATTACTACTCTGCCAACGGTTGTCATACGGGTGGTGTCTGTTTCGGTCACGATTTACGTTGAAAGAATAGCCTTGTCGTATATTATTTCTGTCATCGCGGAATTGTGACAGATGTGATCTGTAATTGTTGTGCTCCTGTTTCCGCGTTCCCCGATTGTCAGTGTCAATATCCAGTTCTTGTAACAGTCCCTGAAAAGCTTCAATGTCGTCTTTGCAACGTCCTGCCAAAATAATATGTCGTAAATGTTCAGGCAGTTTGATTAAGCAAATGCGGATGAGTTCTGAGGGGCTGTATGGGTTTGAAAGATACTGATTCTTATGCAACATGTCTTCAAAATATTTGACAAGACTGGAAAATTCAGATTGTTCGAAATGTTTCATCATTATGATGCTATGTTTTACTCGGTCTTGTGTGGCTTGAGACCAATATGCTGAGAGGAAGGCATGATAAAAATCTCCTTCACTGTGACAATCGTGAATGACCGATCGCATTCTTACAGCTGGTTCATTCTCCAAGTAGCCACACATAAATTCTAACCTGTGCTCCAATGACCAGTTGGGAGGAAAACAATGAGAGAATTGATGGAGCCACGCTTGTGGATGAATGTCGTTGGCAGAATTCTTAAATGTTTTGAATTTACGTGTAGTAATAAACAGCTTATAGTCAAAATCATCGTGTCGGCGAGTAGCATATCTGTCATTGTTACGTCGTGTCGGCGGTTCCATCTCAAAATTCGGTGCACCTTGCCAATTTCTTTCATAATTTCCGAAGTGTCCTGTGTTATTATCTTGTGGGTGTTCCGTATTTCTAAGTCCCTCTTCCCGTGTTGGGGCGCGAGTGTCCTCTGAAATACGTTATTCTTGTATTACCTGTGTCAGCTGATCTTGTACTTCCCGGAATTCTCTTTGGTGTTGCGTATTAATTTGATTCAGATTTTGTTTCAGTTTCCTAATTTGTTCCCACTCTTCTGTCTCATTAAAGACTACCGGTTTTGTGTCATTCAGATTATCTTTTACCTTTGTAGATAAGTTAGTGAACTGATCTGAAAATTCGGCTACTTTATCCGATAGTCAAATTATTTCCTCTGTATGTTTTTCTGAACCAAGTTTCAGAGTGTCCATTTGTGTTGAAATGGTATCTACTGTGTCCTTTAACTTTTCCTGAGTTTTTGCAAGTTGCATAACCGTATCGATAGATGCAACTGAGTCAATTTTAGCTTGCAAGGTCTCATGATTTTCATGAACAATAATTTGCAGTTCTTTTATGGCTGCTTCGTGATTCTGTAATGCATTTTCATGTCGCGAAAAAATAGGCTGAAAATGCTCACAAATTTGTCTTTTTACGTCATTACAGACTTTTTGACATTTCGATTCAATGTTATGTAACTCAGTAGTTAAATCTTCACGGGTTTGTTCAAGCGTGGTGTCTAACTTTTGAAGATTTTGTTCCATTACGTCTAACTGTTGCTGTGTTTGTCTCTGGTGTTGTTCCATTGTGTCTAACATTTAAGATTTTGTTCTACTGTGTCTAACTTTCGAAGATTTTGTTCCATTGCGTCTAACTTTTGAAGCTTTTGTTGTGTTTGTCCCATTTGTTGTATTAATTGTAATAACAATGCACTGGTTTCTGGAACACGTTCCTAAGTGCTTTTCGGCAGTGAATTTGCACCGGAAACATTCACATTTTGACAAGCAGAAAATGTGTCTTGACTTATTTGAGAAAACGGTGAGGACCCAAAACCTGAATCTACAATATTTGCAAAATTGTGTCCTGTCATTCCCGATTCCTGAGGCGAGCTGTTGCCGACCGATCTATCGATTATGCTTCCCTCTTCACTAATTGTTTCACTGTCCACGCCATTGTTTGCCACCCGCTCCATTTCCCTATGCACAATTACCAAATTACTACTTTGAACATCAGTTAATTCATTACTCGGTGACGCTAACACACTGCTTTCGTTTTCACTGTCATTTCTCAGTTTACTTTGGAGCCTAGTATTACGTTTTTCACACGCCATTATTGTCACAGTATTTCACACGACAACACAGAAAAACACAATTTGAAGAGCAAAAATAAGATAACACATTAACATAACACTGAAAATAATATCTAGTTAATTGCAGCTGCGAAATACTTGGTGGAAATCTACATGCATGCCACAACTGTTTTACTGTACAACAATGAAAGACTGCAACTACAAAGGAGATTTTCTCTACAATTACGCGCTAGCAATAAACAAAACCGTGCGGTTAAAGGCGCTGCAGTCTGGAACCGCAAGCCCGCTACGGTCGCAGGTTCGAATCCTGCCTCGGGCATGGATGTTTGTGATGTCCTTAGGTTAGTTAGGTTTAACTAGTTCTAAGTTCTAGGGGACTAATGACCTCAGCAGTTGAGTCCCATAGTGCTCAGAGCCATTTGAACCAATAAACAAAAGCTGCACTAATTACACAAACTACAAGAAAAAAATCAGAATATTCCAGTGAGGTATCCTAGGATAAGGGTCGACATATGAAACGTCCCCTTAGAAAAATTTTACAAGACTGTGCTTAAACTGATACACAATATTTTTTTTAGCGCAACGCAATCTGACTTTCAAAAATCCCTACAAAAGAATGGGCCCTGACTAACATTAAACTATACATTTCACAAATCACTTACCTCACAAAAATCTTCGCTACTCAAGCTACTGCAATACAGCGAGCGCCACTACTGCCAGCTAAATAAAAGATTCAAAGTACTGAAGGCACTAACTACTGATAGGCATAGTTAGCAAATGAAAGATTTTGATAGAGAACAACCAATGTATTTACCTCGATAGTTATAATATATATAGCAGTTCATGACAAATTTCAAAACTCCGCCATCTCTCTCCCCACATCCACCACTGCTGGCGGCTCACCTCCAACTGCGCAACGCTACGCGCTGTTCACAGCCAGCTGCCTAACACTACAATGGCGAGTATTACAACAATGCAAAGCAGCCACAGACTGCACACAGCACAGCCAGTGATTTTTATACAGAGGTGGCGTTACCAATAAAAAAAACCTAAACAGCCTACTTACAAAGCCATAAGTATTTCCATGCATCTGTATTTAATCAGCGTGATATTAAAATGATGCCACATTACAACATTTCCGAGAAAGTCAACGTTATTTGCCTCTAAATAGCATGAAAACACACACACACACACACACACGCGCGCGCGCGCGCGCGCGTGGACCCAGATTTGCGTCGACGCTATTATTTGTCCAAAAGTTACGTGAACAGTATAACTTGCCGTATTTCATAGTAGTTAACAGAATGCTCAAACATACAGGTTGATTCAAAAAGAACACCACAACTTTAAAAATGTGTATTTAACGAAAGAAACATAATATAACCTTCTGTTATACATCTTTACAAAGAGTATTTAAAAAGGTTTTTTTTCACTCAAAAACAAGTTCAGAGATGTTCAATATGGCCCCCTCCAGACACTCGAGCAATATCAACCCGATACTCCAACTCGTTCCACACTCTCTGTAGCATATCAGGCGTAACAGTTTGGATAGCAGCTGTTATTTCTCGTTTCAAATCATCAATGGTGGCTGGGAGAGGTGGCCGAAACACCATATCCTTAACATACCCCCCATAAGAAAAAATCGCAGGGGGTAAGATCAGGGCTTCCTGGAGGCCAGTGATGAACTGCTCTGTCACGGGCTGCCTGGCGGCCGATCCATCAAATGGCTTCAAATGGCTCTGAGCACTATGCGACTTAACTTCTGAGGTCATCAGTCGCCTAGAACTTAGAACTAATTAAACCTAACTAACCTAAGGACATCACACACATCCATGCCCGAGGCAGGATTCGAACCTGCGACCGTAGCGGTCACGCGGTTCCAGACTGAAGCGCCTTTAACCGCACGGCCACACTGGCCGGCCGGCCGATCCATCGCCTCGGGTAGTTGACGTTCAGGTAGTTACGGACAGATAAGTGCCAATGTGGTGGCGTTCCATCCTGCTGAAATATGAATTGTTGTGCTTCTTGTTCGAGCTGAGGGAACAGCCAATTCTCTAACATCTCCAGATACTGTAGTCCAGTTACAGTAGCACCTTCGAAGAAAAAGGGACCAAAAACTTTATTGGCTGAAATAGCACAGAAAACGTTCACCTTAGGCGAGTCACGTTCATACAGAGTTGTTTCCCGCGGATTCTCAGTGCCCCATATACAGACATTGTGACGGTTGACTTTCCCGTTAGTGTGGAAAGCTTTCTGTTGAGCGGTCGCCATCTTAGCATCAACTGACGCTGACGCCTAGTCAACAGCGCCTCAAGTGAACAAATGTACAACTAAATGAAACTTTATAGCTCCCTTAATTCGCCGACAGATAGTGCTTAGCTCTGCCTTTTGTCGTTGCAGAGTTTTAAATTCCTAAAGTTGTGGTATTCTTTTTGAAACACCCTGTAATAATGCAGTTGTTTTCGCCCTGTTTAATCAAAACTTCACGTGAAGAGGATGTGACAACGCCACCAGAGCACAAGGATCCACCAGCAAGGACCGCAGACAAGATCTACATCCAGGATGCTGCAGTTCACTCTAATGAGAACGTCTGAAATAGCTGGTTGCTCTTTCTTTAGAAGACGGGGCTGTGCCGGCAGCTTTTTTACACGCATCGCTGCGTAGCAGTTGGCATCGCTCGACAGTATGCTGTGGATCACCAGTTCAACCAAACGCACCCGGAATTATTTGTTGTTTGGTCATTGTCACTTTTAGAAGGTTCTCGAAATTTCTTACGTCTGCAATGTTTGCATATTCTGTAGTACTTGATGTCTGTATAAACAGCATCACGCTCTGTCCAGTTTCCAGGAGCTCAGTTCTGTTCTGTTCTGACTTTACGTTCCTGTTCGCAATAAACATGCTGTAAGTGCCATGTATTGTAGTTCACTAACGGCCGTGGCTTTAGTATTGGACTTGATTCTGGTTGTGGACAATGTAAATTTGTACTGGTGAAATATATGAAGTTTTTGAGCGGTAATTATGGCAAGTTAGCCAAGGCTATACAAGGGACTGGCGTCAAGTTTTCGATCACTATAGACGCCAGACCTTTGAAAGAATGCGAGTTAACTGGGCCACACGTTTTGGTTTGAGCTTAAAGATTTTCGCATGAGTGAACGTTGATGTTTATTCGCGTTTTGGACAAAAATTTATTTTGATTGGTTTTTCACCTTTTTTATCTTTTTGAGTGCGCTTCTGACAACGTAAAATTTTACAGCTAAGCCTGCTTGTCAGATATTTGAACTAATGCATCGGGGCTTAATTAAAATGCAATAATTTTAATAGCTATGCGTCCGGTTACGAAGTCTCGTAAGCGGTTGGCCCTGAGTAGTATTAGAACGCAATCTGACTGCATAAAATAACAATAAAGAATGACAAGAAATTTCCGTTAACACAATTGATCAATTAAGTCCCCTGCAACTACAAAAGCTACGAAACAACAAAGCACAAGTGTTACTGTTCTGTGTGTGGTAGTGTGATTCAACGTACATGTATCTGGCACGGTTCTTCCTCAATACAAGATATTTTAAACACCATTTACAATGAACTAATTGAAAAACCAGAAATACTATAATTGCAGATAGAAACCAGAATTACAAGTCTAACACATGATCACGAGCCAGATGCTTTATTGACTGAACCTGTGACCAAGAGGCATTGTCATTAAAGAAATGTGAAATAATTTTTTTTTACCTCAATATATATTGACGAAAAATACACTGTGATCATTGCAACATCTTCCATCTATACATTACACCAACCGAACAGCATCTACTCTCTCGCCCAACACAACAACAACTGCACTCGACATTCTCTGAACTAGTACTGCCCTCGACATGCTCTCAACAAGTACTGCCCACGGCAACCTCTGAACTACTACTGCCTAGTGGAGGCGGCGGTATAATAATCTTTGGCGCAACCTCTGGCGCTGTGACTCAGTGTAGCCACCTTTCACTAATAATGTGCTAGATTTGAAACGCTTCTATATAATGAGAAGTGGCAGTTCCTTTGGGACGTTTGCCATTATGTGCACCTTTGCGTAACTGAATACATGAGTGATATGTTATTCCTTAGCTATCAGTGATTGTGTTGGGAGCGGATGACGTCACCGTATTCTGCTGCGATAGTCTGCATCGAGTTGTCAGTTACTGAGGAGCCCTGACGGCGGACATGGCGAGTAGAAGATGATTTTTTTTTACATACCACGAGTGTAATGTAACAGTCGCGACACTTCTTGTTTTTGCTACAACCAGCGTTAGTAACGCCCCAAGCGGCCAGCAAGCGATATTTCTAAATACGATATCGGAAGAGTCAGAATAATAACATCTATATTTAATTGTACTATAGTTTTTATAACGGGGAGTGTCTTTATTGCCATAGAAATCTACATTAACTTGAAAATTACAGCACCCTTAGATTATTTAGTTTACTAAGGATCCTGGGAAATACGAAACGGCGCATTACAGGACAGTTTATTTACGATTTTCTCGTCGTATCCCTTTAATAACAGAAAAATTGCTACTAACCACCACAAGACCTGACCTTCTACAGAAAGACCTCGTAGAACCATCCATCATAGCAGAGTTTTATTCGCTACAGTTACAGACAAATCACTGAATGTAGAACGTAGGTAGCCTATATTAAACGTAATACCTACATTATTTAACGTATCAAGTACGCCACCCAATTTTAACTTAAGGGGAAGCTCCATAGACTCTATAATAAATCGCTAAAAGCAATAAAACTGTTTCCCAATGCAGCAGAAACCAATTCCACAGTTATTGCAAAATCTGCGCTACAAACGGCGAGAGTCTTGAGCACATTTGCTTTCGAAGAAAAAGCAATTACATTTACAAAAATATTCGTATAGTAGAAAGTCGAGTGAAGTGTAAGAAAAGACAAATCGATGGACTCTACAAATGCCGTATTGGAGGATGTTGTCCAGTATTTATGCCCAGAGGGCGCTGGGTGCTCTCTTTGCCGCCCGCGCCCGCCTGGCGCTGTTGTAAGGTGTTTGTCTCTTCCCCGGTGCTCCCTCGGACGTCCGCGCGGACCGCGAACGGAACGCCCAACGCAGGGCGGGCCTCAGAGAGCTGCCACAGATGGCGAAAAACTGCAGCTCTGAGATTAGCCGTCACATGTATACAGAAAAAAGCTGCGGGCGGACTTTGATTTATAATATGTTGTGACAAAGAGCAGTCTCCATCAGGCAGAAACTGTACTTTAGCAACTCGAAACGTGTCCTTGTTAGTCACTTATGAGTATCGTCGCTTCTTTGTTAGTAGTTGACAATGTGGTGCACAGAAGAATCCTTTACATAAATGTGGGAATAGTGAATTACCATATCTGTATGCATACACAGTTCTTAGAACATATTGAATAAAAAGAACTAGTCATATTTTTAATATATATACCAACAACGCTCTTTAAATTTGTACAGAGTTATAGGCAGAGGGTTTTTGTCTCTTCACCCGAAACATTATATTCGAGCTCGGAATATGCTCACGAATTCCACTGTATATTGCCATTAAAGGTATTGGTCTACATTTCTACTTATTACTTACCTGTGGGTTTTTTGTCAGTTATTTCGGGCAGTTCGTTGTGTCAGAGTCTATAATAAATTTAATTTTAGGTAGTGCTCAATGCAGCAGAACTCTCTCTGTAAGACTGAACTGTATTTCATCACTATTTGGTGCCACTTTCGTTTCATGCTTTTTGAGTCACTTTGCCGTACCGGAAATTATTATTTTAGATTTTAGATTTTATGCACTCGACAATGGTATCTCTGTACGTTCTCCGTTCGTGAATTACTAATAAACGCAAAATCTTTCATTTCACACTTCCTCTTCTTGTCTGTACCTCGGCAACGACTGATCGGCGAGTGAGTGAATAGAAACTGTCCTCGCTTAGGGGTTTACACGTATGATGACAGTATGTCAGGAATCTTCGACTTTCTGTTTACGCTTTTGTGTTCGACAAGGTATTGAGCAGAGGCTTTAGACTCGCTGACAGATATACATAGGACCATAATATTCGTGGATATTCATAAAGAGCGTTCAGCAACGACATATGGGAAATTTTTTTTCAAAATGGTTGAAATGGCTCTGAGCACTATGGGACTTAACTTCTAAGGTCATCAGTCCCCTAGAACTTAGAACTACTTAAACCTAAGGACATCACACACACCCATGCCCGACGCAGGATTCGAACCTGCGACCGTAGCGGTCGCGCGGTTCCAGACTGTAGCCCCTAGAACCGCTCGGCTACCCCGGCCGGCAAAAATATTTCTATTTGTCGCACATAGCTCTTTTTGTCGAGTCACGAATTATCCTTCGTAACTTCGACGCCATTTTCGAAGCGATAGTGTAAAAATTTATGTTTCGTCAGTATGCATTTTCGCTGATGTTACATTCCTGTTATAGTGAGAAATCAAACAACAATGGAGAAATATAATCAACAGGGAGAGGAGTCACTAGCTAAAAGCTGCAGTTAACAGGGAAGTCGAATAAATTCCAAACTGGTTATTATTTTATCGAACCTGATTAACATGTTTCTTTTGGCTGTCGCTTTTGACATCGGCTGTAGATTTTGATTTTCATACATAATTCGTAAGTCGATTTACCGCATAAAGCGATACGTACATTAAATATCCCAATACCATTTAGTAGTGAGCCTAAAATACTCCTACTCACACACAAGAAAACGTTCGAGTTTGTGGAATCATTGGACTAAAGTTTTCTTTTCTGACGTATACTTTGCTGAGCATCCACCAATAAGACCGCTTCTGTAGAATTTTCCTTCTTGTTGATGTTGAGCATTCGTAGCGACTGCTGCACCTGCGTAGTGCGATCTTATCTCCTGTCTTTGGACTAAATGTCGCACTGAATGTGCCTGTTATACTTACAGGTGACTAGGGAACATGCACGGCAGATGTTCATTATACGCATTACCCACTGGCAACTTCTTGAATTCTTCAGTGACACATATCAGCAAGGTAAAATGACAATGACTGTTGTTGAGTTAAACACTTTATGAAAGTTCCTCATTTTAGTGTCATAACGCAACAGTACATTTTAAGTCGCAAATGTGTTCTAGAAAGCTACTAATCATTGCAGGAATGTTCAGTACACTATAACACCCCCACTTCAAATAAAATAATCAAAGTCCGAACTCATCAAATAATTTAAAAGTCCAAAACAGTATAAAATCTAAATACCAGCAATGTCGAATGGTTCATCTCAGAAACAGTCGCGAGCGTTTTCCCAATGTGCATTTCGCTACGTGATTATAAATTTTCTGAAGTTACTACGTATTCCATACTCTTAAAACTATTCACAGCAGCAAACATGATCGTTGATCCTGTTGTGGTCATTAGTCCGAAGATTGGCTTGATACAGCTCTACATGCAACTCTACCCTGAGGAAGCCTCTTCATCTCCAAATAACAAATACATCTACATCCTTCCGAATCTGCTTACTGTATTCATCTCTTGGTCTCCTCTACGATTTTTACCTCGCTCCCCTCTCCACCCACTTCATTGCTATACTAAAGTGGTAATGCCTTGACGCCTCAGAATATGTTCTATCAACTGTCCCTTCCTTTAGTCAAATTGTGACAAAAATTATTTTTCTCTTCAGATCTCCTCAGTACCTCCTCATTGGTTACGTGATCCACCCTTCTGATCTTCAGCATTCTTCTGTAGCACCACATTCGAAAAACTTCTCTTCTTCTCTAAAATGTTAATCATCCATGTTTCACCTCCGTAAATGGCGGCACTCCAGGAAAATGACTCGAGAAAAGACTTCCTAACACTAAAGCCTCTATTTGATGTTAACAAAACTCTCTTCTACAGAAACGCCTTTCGCGCCACTGCCAGTCTACTTTAAATATTCACTCTACTTCTGCTTCCTCTTTCGTTCCCTTTCCCCAGTCCACATTAGCCTACTATTTTTCCTTCTTTTCCTTTTCCTACTATAGAACTCCAGTCCCCCATCGCAATTATATTCTCGTTTGCCTTAAATATTTGAATAACTTCTAGCTTTCAAAAATCTAGCTATATTAGGATTTTACATGCTAAATTAATGCTTTTATGAATTTTGCTAACGCGCACCACTTCTACGTTTCAGACTTGTGCAAATAAGTTCGAATTTTGTAAGCAGGTAGACAAAAACAAGTAATTAATGATCGTCCTGTTGTTTTTTGAAATCTTGATTTAGCTGTTGTGCTTTATGTAGTTTTTGTTATGGGGGGAGTTGGGTGACGACGTTCAACCGGCACGTGCGTTTTCATCGGAATTTTGTCATCTCCAGACATGCAGATTTGACGGGTATGTCTGTTGGCAAATAGCTCTGGACATAACACTTAACGGTGCCTGTCGTCTGTCGTCTGCATGCCGAGTGAAGACATCTCCTCGCTTCTGAATATAACGTTCTCGGTTTTCTAGCCGCGTCAGTAGTTCCAATGGAATGTTGTCTACTCCCGGGTCCTTGTCAGTTCAGATAAAATCCTCGAGCCTTGGATGACCAACTCCGCTAACGTCGTCAGAAATGAGGACGTCGAAAGAAAGCAAAGACAGATGCGCGATACGGGAGCGGCAGTTTCAAACGTGGTGTCTGCCCCTGGCGCCACCTGACGCCACTGGTGCGGCCACGGGCAACGGCTCCGCTAGCTACCCGGATCGACTAAACGCGCGCGCGCCACATTGGGTCTATCTCATTGGCTGCTAAAGATGTTATCATGCCTATATAAGTGGGAAACCACAGCAGTCCCAGTGGGGTCTGGACCCCTCCACCATCCTCCACACCTATAAGTCCCTCATCCGCCCTATCCTTTGTTATGCTCATCCGGCTTGGATCTCTGCCCCCCCTACCTTTTATAAATCCCTCCAAATCCTTGAACGTCATGCTCTCCGCTTCGCCTATCGCATCTGTCTCCCCTCCCCCACGCGGATCCTGTACGATCTCATTCCGTTCCCCCACCTCCTCCTTTTCCTTGAAAGGATACGGATCCTGTACACCTCCCGCAAACTCGATCCTCCTCACCTGCTTGTCTCCCCGATCCTCTCCCACCCCCGCCCGCTGCCGCGCCTGTATTCGCACGTCCCACCCGGTCTCCATCTCTCCACCCTCCTTACCCTCTCCCAAGGTGGCTTCCGCCAGCTCCCCCTCCCTGATGACGCCCTCCTCCCCTCCATCTACCCCTCCTACCAGCTTTGATCCTCCCGCCCTCCTCCTGTGCTTGCTCCTCTGGGCACCCTCCCTGCCTTCTCTCCCTTTTCCCTTCCTCCTCCTTTTCTCCCCCCTCCTCCCCCGGGCCTCCCCTCCCCTCTCCCTCTCCTCCTGCCCCCGTCTCCTAAGCCATTGGCATCCTTTTTCTGCCCTCTCCCCCACCTCACCCCTGTTCCCCTCTTGGCAGGTCCCCGGACTCGCACACGCTCAGTGGACATTCGCGCGCCGGAGATCACCGCCATCAGTGTTTCGTGTGTGCCGTCATGTTTAGTGTTCAGTGTTCACCGTCACACTCCATCGTTCACCAGTGCCATCGACATCTTCCGTGTTTGTGCCTCGTGTCAACAGTTTGTCGTGTGCATTGTCTTCGAGTGTGAACGGCCTCATGTTTTTTATGTTTATGTGTCTACTGTTTTTTCCCCGCCGTTTTGTTCCAAACCATGTGTCTTCTCTGTTTTATCATTGTACTATCTTTGGCTGAAGAGCGGCGTATTGTGCTGCTGCCAGCCTACCTGTTATACTGATATCAAAATCACAATAAAGAAAAAAAAAAGCAGTCCCAGCAGTCAGTGACTCCTGACGACGATGGTGGAGATGGTCATCGAAAACTAGGGGATTTTATTCGAACTGATACGGCTTGAAAACCGAGAACGTTTTATTAATGGATGCAGTCGTGAAAGACTCTGTGGACATCTCCTCATTTCTGCTGTCTGGGCCCTGACACGAGCATGCGAATGAACCACACCCCCCCCCCCCCCCTCCACACACCTTTCAGAACGGATAGTGCAGCCAAATGGCAGTTTTGCTTGGTGTTCGGAGGACCGTACTGTGTTAGTAGGAATCAGTAAAGTACATTTTTTCTTGTATTTTCTCTTATGTTTGTCCTTCTGGCTCATCGTTTCCCTTGACGACTGATAGATTCTCTTCTGATTGGAGTTGTAGAAGGAGTAAGATGTCAGGTCTGTAATGCCAAGAATACATTGCGCAGATCTACGTCTGTAGTGTGGAAGCAGTCAGACAGTGTGTGGAGGAGGTAATTGACTGTAACAGAATATTTTCCACTCTCGAGTACCACATGAGGATGGAGCATGCAACAATGATTTTCCGGTGTCCTACGTATATCCATGTACTACTCTAATCCTACGCTTCTGATTATTACCCAAGAAATAAGCTGAAGGATAAAATAAATATCTTGATTCATATCGAGACGTTATTTTTTGGTACTCTGAAGAAATTAAGTGTGATCAGGCATTATTGTGCTGTCGACAAGAAAGTGGTTACAGACGGAGCTGCAGCATGAATCGCACAGAAATAGAGTAGGTACTGAATCTGTTTATGTGTGATAGTGTAACACTTCGTAAGCAAAAGAAAATTATTTAACTATAGAGAAATTGTATTAGAGTTAAGCATTAATGCCTGCGTTCAAAATGAGGTGACGAAACAGAATAAACTGTGAAAACAGTACAGTTTCTTGGTTTTAACTTTCTCATTGTGATGGGTATGTCATTTTTAGAGATATTTCACAAACTGTTACAACCGTCTTTCGACGCAGCACATATAGAAAACACCGAAATGACGTCGCTGTCACGCCAAGCAGCTGACAGAGTCAACTGCTTCCACTGCGTTCGATGTCGAGGCACGCCTTCCTCTGGTGGCGGTAGCCTCGGTGCAGCCAGAAATGTTCTATAGCGCTCACGTCGTCCCGACCAGACAGTTCTCTACCAAAGAAATAAATGTAACCCGTGAACTACTCGTTCCAAAACTTAATCCCGTCGTCACCAAAACGGAACACTGACCACAACACTGCAAGCGTCTGAGAATAGAATCTTTCGCCACCCCTTGATGATGTAAATAAACATCTTTACTGACATATTACCTGTCACAACAAGAAAAAAATAAATAAAAGGCAAACAGAAACTGTGTCTTACACGACATGAACAAATAAACGATCACATTTAATTACATCGCCATCTTCAGCTACCAGAATTAATCTGACGATTAATTACGTAATGAACACAAAAAATTATTCACAAACACCTGTCTATACAGCAACTTGCCAGCATTCTTGATCCTGGAAGTGCACCCTTAAATCCAACAGGCTTGCAGTTACAGGGTGTTTAAAAAATGACCGGTATATTTGAAACGGCAATAAAAACTAAACGAGCAGCGATAGAAATACACCGTTTGTTCCAATATGCTTGGGACAACACTACATTTTCAGGCGGACAAACTTTCGAAATTATAGTAGTGACAATTTTCAACAACAGATGGCGCTGCAAGTGATGTGAAAGATATAGAAGACAACGCAGTCTGTGGGTGCGCCATTCTGTACGTCGTCTTTCTGCTGTAAGGGTGTGCTGTTCACAACGTGCAAGTGTGCTGTAGACAACATGGTTTATTCCTTAGAACAGAGGATTTTTCTGGTGTTGGAATTCCACCGCCTAGAACACAGTGTTGTTGCAACAAGACGAAGTTTTCAACGGAGGTTTAATGTAACCAAAGGACCGAAAAGCGATACAATAAAGGATCTGTTTGAAAAATTTCAACGGACTGGGAACGTGACGGATGAACGTGCTGGAAAGGTAGGGCGACCGCGTACGGCAACCACAGAGGGCAACACGCAGCTAGTGCAGCAGGTGATCCAACAGCGGCCTCGGGTTTCCGTTCGCCGTGTTGCAGCTGCGGTCCAAATGACGCCAACGTCCGCGTATCGTCTCATGCGCCAGAGTTTACACCTCTATCCATACAAAATTCAAACGCGGCAACCCCTCAGCGCCGCTACCATTGCTGCACGAGACACATTCGCTAACGATATAGTGCACAGGATTGATGACGGCGATATGCATGTGGGCAGCATTTGGTTTACTGACGAAGCTTATTTTTACCTGGACGGCTTCGTCAATAAACAGAACTGGCGCATATGGGGAACCGAAAAGCCCCATGTAGCAGTCCCATCGTCCCTGCATCCTCAAAAAGTACTGGTCTGGGCCGCCATTTCTTCCAAAGGAATCATTGGCCCATTGTTCAGATCCGAAACGATTACTGCATCACGCTATCTGGACATTCTTCGTGAATTTGTGGCGGTACAAACTGCCTTAGACGACACTGCGAACACCTTGTGGTTTATGCAAGTTGGTGCCCGGCCACATCGCACGGCCGACGTCTTTAATTTCCTGAATAAATATTTCGATGATCGTGTGATTGCTTTGGGCTATCCGAAACATACAGGAGGCGGCGTGGATTGGCCTCCCTATTCGCCAGACATGAACCCCTGTGACTTCTTTCTGTGGGGACACTTGAAAGACCAGGTGTACCGCCAGAATCCAGAAACAATTGAACAGCTGAAGCAGTACATCTCATCTGCATGTGAAGCCATTCCGCCAGACACGTTGTCAAAGGTTTCGGGTAATTTCATTCAGAGACTACGCCATATTATTGCTACGCATGGTGGATATGTGGAAAATATCGTACTATAGAGTTTCCCAGACCGCAGCGCCATCTGTTGTTGAAAATTGTAACTACTGTAATTTCGAAAGTTTGTCTGCCTGAAAATGTACTGTTGTCCCAAGCATATTGCAACAAACGGTGTATTTCTATCGCTGCTCGTTTAGTTTTTATTGCCGTTTCAAATATACCGGTCATTTTTGAAACACCCTGTAGTACCAGCGTTTAGTTCAAGTAGCTGTTGGTTGTAACTAATTCACGGCCTTGCCTACTTACGAAATTACTTCCTAACTACAGTTCCGTCCACACATTAGGGACTAAAAAGAACCCATACATATAAAGAACTCCTTCAATAGTTGCCTCAAGAATAAGTTCACACTTATGTCTACTGTAGCTAACAGTAGCAGTTTCGATTTTCACACTGCTTATGGGGTGTACAACATCATCCATATTAGTATTACGGTTAAGCATGATTTAGAGGTCCATGAAACATTACTCCCTGTGTTAGCAAGGCAACTCACGTCAACATTATTTACAGACTAACTTATAACTGGCTGAATTTGGTCTTATGACTCTTATCAACTTCGTTTCGACTAGCAGATAATTCTCAAACTTCTTAAAGTTATCAGTACACGTTGTATTCACCGAAATGTCGCCTGAATGGTTTTTACTCCTCCTCCCCACTAAGATTTGAACCAAACCTGCATAGCTTTGTTGCAGCTTTATGTATCTGTGTGGAACACCTCTGTGGTGACAGCGTCTTCTCCATGCTGTCCTGTGCAATATAATCACGAGACTGCTAATCAAACTTCTTTAAAAAGCCAATCAGTGTGTAGATCGGCTTCATTTGTCTGTGGGCGTCACATTAGGTAACGTTATGGAAGCAGCGGGCGGTTCAAGAAACACCAAATAAAATTTGTGTTCCATCGTCCCGGGCGATTGCAACCTAGACTGAATTCTGTTGAAGACAGCCTAGGTCTAAGGAGATCAGGGATATACGTATAATCCCGTGCCTGCGTGGGAAATCATACCTTGGCCAGACGTGTCGCACTGCTGAGGAAAGATACGCTGAACATGGACGTCACACCAGACTGGGTCAACCTGATAAGTTTGCAGTGGCTGGACATTGTCTTGACACAGGACACAACATGAACTACGGAGATACTAATAAGGGGAGGCCGCCAATTGTGAAATTCAGATTCGATTCATACTGCGCATAATAAAAGCTCATGGCCAGAGGTGTAATGTGGCAAAGCACCAAGATGCACTTCTCAGCCGTTGTCGAGAAAATCTACAGTTAAAAGAAACCGTTGCAGTGAAATACTCTCTACGTTTAATAATTTTCTACACCGTCGTGGCGCAGCGTTAAGCGCTAGGGTCCGTAATCCGAAGGTCACTGGATCGAATCTCGCGCCATGCAACCTTTTTTTTTTTTAGTATTTGTTTTTTGTAATTCAAATGTGTGTACACACACACACACACACACACACACACACACACACACATATATATATATATATATATATATATATATATATATATATATATATATATATTCCTGGAAATGGAAAAAAGAATACATTGACACCGGTGTGTCAGACCCACCATACTTGCTCCGGACACTGCGAGAGGGCTGTACAAGCAATGATCACACGCACGGCACAGCGGACACACCAGGAACCGCGGTGTTGGCCGTCGAATGGCGCTAGCTGCGCAGCATTTGTGCACCGCCGCCGTCAGTGTCAGCCAGTTTGCCGTGGCATACGGAGCTCCATCGCAGTCTTTAACACTGGTAGCATGCCGCGACAGCGTGGACGTGAACCGTACGTGCAGTTGACGGACTTTGAGCGAGGGCGTATAGTGGGCATGCGGGAGGCCGGGTGGACGTACCGCCGAATTGCTCAACACGTGGGGCGTGAGGTCTCCACAGTACATCAATCTTGTCGCCAGTGATCGGCGGAAGGTGCACGTGCCCGTCGACCTGGGACCGGACCGCAGCGACGCACGGATGCACGCCAAGACCGTAGGATCCTACGCAGTGCCGTAGGGGACCGCACCGCCACTTCCCAGCAAATTAGGGACACTGTTGCTCCTGGGGTATCGGCGAGGACCATTCGCAACCCTCTCCATGAAGCTGGGCTACGGTCCCGCACACCGTTAGGCCGTCTTCCGCTCACGCCCCAACATCGTGCAGCCCGCCTCCAGTGGTGTCGCGACAGGCGTGAATGGAGGGACGAATGGAGACGTGTCGTCTTCAGCGATGAGAGTCGCTGCTGCCTTGGTGCCAATGATGGTCGTATGCGTGTTTGGCGCCGTGCAGGTGAGCGCCACAATCAGGACTGCATACGACCGAGGCACACAGGGCCAACACCCGGCATCATGGTGTGGGGAGCGATCTCCTACACTGGCCGTACACCACTGGTGATAGTCGAGGGGACACTGAATAGTGCACGGTACATCCAAACCGTCATCGAACCCATCGTTCTACCATTCCTAGACCGGCAAGGGAACTTGCTGTTCCAACAGGACAATGCACGTCCGCATGTATCCCGTGCCACCCAACGTGCTCTAGAAGGTGCAAGTCAACTACCCTGGCCAGCAAGATCTCCGGATCTGTCCCCCATTGAGCATGTTTGGGACTGGATGAAGCGTCGTCTCACGCGGTCTGCACGTCCAGCACGAACGCTGGTCCAACTGAGGCGCCAGGTGGAAATGGCATGGCAAGCCGTTCCACAGGACTACATCCAGCATCTCTACGATCGTCTCCATGGGAGAATAGCAGCCTGCATTGCTGCGAAAGGTGGATATACACTGTACTAGTGCCGACATTGTGCATGCTCTGTTGCCTGTGTCTATGTGCCTGTGGTTCTGTCAGTGTGATCATGTGATGTATCTGACCCCAGGAATGTGTCAATAAAGTTTCCCCTTCCTGGGACAATGAATTCACGGTGTTCTTATTTCAATTTCCAGGAGTATATATATATATATATATATATATATATATATATATATATATATATATATATATATATATATAATTCCCGGCAATCAGTTGCAACAATTATGAAATATGCATATAATAAGTTGTTGAAAGTCGTTTGTCGTGGAAGAACTGGCGACTTTGAACATCATTATGTTCTCCGCAAACAAAGTTGTATTTCACAAATGTTATTAATTGTCTTCATAATGTTAACCATGTATTGTTAACGAACGACGTAGAAACGATATTCCGAAACGAATACGTATAGCGTAAGTCAAACGTTCGAATTGGGATAGAGACCCCACGAACACAAATTTGCTGTGGCAGGTATGAAATATAAACTCCGTTACTCGCTCGTTACACTTGAAGGACAGATGTTGAAGGGGCCGAAACGAGCCGCCGCATAACAGCGTAGTTGCCTGCTAACTTCGAAAGAAGGTAGATGCGGTCCCTAGCGCAACTCATAACATCGTCGAAAATCAGTGCGGACGTGAGAGCTTTGGTACACCCTGTTAAACAAACGGAAAAGTGGAGGCGGTACAATTGGAGAGCGATCCGCCTTCACCAACATGCATAACCAATTCACTAATAGTATACAAAGGTCGCTGGATCGAATCTCGCGCCATACTAATAATAAAAAAAATTGTATGGCGCGAGATTCGATCCGGCGACCTTTGTATTACAAACCCGAGCGCCTACCGCTGCGCCACGACGCTGTAGAAAATTGTTAATCGTAGAGGGTATTTCACCGCAACGGTTTCTTTTAACTGTCGATTTTCTCGACAACGGCTGAGAAGT
The DNA here is from genome assembly GCF_023898315.1 of Schistocerca nitens. Lineage (NCBI taxonomy): Eukaryota > Metazoa > Arthropoda > Insecta > Orthoptera > Acrididae > Schistocerca > Schistocerca nitens. The sequence goes on along the minus strand of NC_064620.1, from coordinate 28,161,466 downwards.
GCATCTAGGTGCTTTGCCACATTACACCTCTGTCCAAGAGCTTTTATTATGCGCAGTATGAATCGAATCTGAATTTCACAATTGGCGGCCTCCCCTTGTAAGATCCTTTCGTTTGCTTCCACGTACTGCGAGCCCATCATATAAAAAAGCTCTCGGAATACATATAAGAAACGACCATGTTCATGACACGTGGGATTTCAACGCATGGGAACCAACACTGATGTGAGTGAGACGTCGTCGGCCGCAGACGAACGAATCTGTGTCAACACAGACGGAGAAACAGAGTCCGCACAGTTGAACTGGGCGCCAAAAAGGTGCTCCCGTGAGCGTTGGGCCGCGATTTGCAGCCGCGATTTTCGTGCGTTTAGTATGAGAAGACCGTGGCCTGTTGCTCCGGCAGGGGAGACTGCATGTCGCCGTGCTCTATGATTCATCTACGATGACGTTATAGCCCTATCCCTTGACGCCTGCGCTTGCCTAACGAGTCAATGTGTACAGGATGGTCCATTGATCGTGACAGGGCCAAATATCTCACGAAATAAGCGTCATACGAAAATGCTACAAAGAACGAAACTCGTCTAGGTTTAAGGGAGAAACCTGATGGCGCTATGGTTGGCCCGCTAGAGGGCGCTCCCATAGGTCAAACGGATATCAACTGCGTTTTTTAAAATATGAACCCCGATTTTTTATCACATATTCGTGTAGTACGTAAAGAAATGAATGTTTTACTTGGACCACTTTTTTCGCTTTGTGATATATGGCGCTGTAATAGTCACAAACGTATAAGTACGTGGTATCACGTAACATTCCGCCAGTGCGGACGGTATTTGCTTCGTGATACATTACCCGTGTTAAAATGGACCGTTTACCAATCGCGGAAAACGTCGATATCGTGTTCATGTGTGGCTATTGTGACCAAAATGCCCAACGGGCGTGTGCTATGTATGCTGCTCGGTATTCTGTACGACTTCATCCAAGAGTCCCGACCGTTCGCCGGATACTTAGGTTATTTAAGAGAACAGAAAGCGTTCAGCCACATGTCAAAACGTCAACCACGACATGCAACAAATGATGATGCCCAAGTAGATGTTTTACCTGCTGTCGCGGCTAATCCGCACATCAGTAGCAGACAAAGTCCGCGAGAATCGGGAATCTCATAAACGCCGATGTTGAGAATGCTACATCAACATCGATTGCACCCGTACCATATTTCTATGCACCAGGACTTGCATGGCGACGACTTTGAACGTCGTGTACAGTTCTGCCACTAGACACAAGAAAAATTACGGGACGATGATAGATTCTTTGCACGCGTTCTATTTAGCGACGAAGCGTCACTAACCAACAGCGGTAACATACACCGGCATAATATGCACTATTTGGCAACGGAAAGTACATGATGGCAGCGACAAGTGGAACACCAGCGACCTTGCGGCATTATGGGAGCAAGGATAATTGGCCGCCATTTTATCGATGGCAATCTAAATGGTGAAATGTATGTTGATTTCCTACGTAATGTTCTACCGATGTTACTACATTTCACTGCATGGCAGACTGGCGATGTACTTCCAACATGATGGATGTCCGGCATATAGCTCGCGTGCGGTTGAAGCGGTATTGAATAGCATATTTCATGACCGGTGGATTGGTCGTCGAAGCACCATACCATAGCCTACACGTTTACCCGATCTGACGTCCCCGTATTTCTATCTGTGTGGAAAGTTGAAGGATATTTGCTATCGTGATCCACCGACAACGTCTGACAACATGCATCAGCGCATTGTCAATGCATGTGCGAACATTACGGAAGGCGAACTACTCGCTGTTGAGAGGAATGTTGTTACACGTATTGCCAAATGCACTGAGGTTGACGTACATCATTTTGAGCATTTATTTACATGTAATTACGGTGTAACAGCATGCGTTCTCAGAAATGATAAGTTCACAAAGGTACATGTAGCACATTAGAACAACCGAAATAAAATGTTCAAACGTACCTACGTTCTGTATTTTAATTTAAAAAGCCTACATGTTACCAACTGTTCGTCTAAAATTGTGAGCCATATGTTTGTGACTATTACAGCGCCATCTATCACAAAGCGAAGAATGTGGTCCAACTAAAAAATTCATATTTCTTTACGTACTCCACGGATATGTAATAAAAATGTGGATTCCTATTTAAAAAAAAACGCAGTTGATATCCGTTTGACCTATGACATCGCCATCTAGCGGGCCAGCCATAGCGCCATCTGGTTTCCCCCTTCAAGATAGACAAGTTTCGTTCTTTGTAGTTTTTTCGTTTGACGCTTATTTCGTGAGATATTTTGCCGGGTCACGATCAGTGGACCACCCTGTATATTGGCGAGCCACTGCTGCAACGCGTCACTCAGCACCTCAAGATGACGAGCACCAGTCACGTCGAAATATTGTGCAGCTTCCACAACATTATCCGCCGAGAACCTATGTACCAATCAAGCAGTTATTACGTCTCAAACAGCACACTGTGTAGATCGTCAACAACAACTATTACTCAATCTCAGTAACAAAGAAGAATGTCCCAATCTCGTCACTGCTGTCTGTAATAGTTTAAGATATTATCTCGACGAACAGATGACAGTGTGTAACACCATAGCTCTAATGCTGTGCTGATTTATTTGTTTCATTTAATGTTACATTGCTGTGCTTCTGTAAATGTGTGTGATTGATTCGATAACATAAAATTGTATACTGCTTTCTTTATACAAACTTTGATGTCATGATTTGATTGTATGCTGTGTAGCATATCTTTCGTTTAAATGCTTTGTCCCATTTGGAGGGAACAAAACTTACTATTTATAATTGTAATTTTGTGTGAATAATTTTTTGTAGACATGTTAATATGTGCAAATGTTCTGTGTTATTCAATGCGTTTGGTTGCTGTTATGTAAACTGCTGATCCTCACTTAGGAATCTTAGTAATTCTGTGTATAAGAGGTGTAGTGGTTCCCCTCGGGAACGGAACTGTGTAGCGCGCGCAAATTGTGGTTGGCCTAGGTGGAAAAGGTGGAACTGATAGTCAGTCGGGGACGAGCAGTCAGTCGGGGACGAGCCAGCAGTCGGAGATGAGCTACGAGTCCGGGCACTGCCATGTAAAAGACGCATATGGTGCTGGTTCCGAGAGAGGTTTTTTCTGCTACTTTCCAAGGCCTCGGATGGATGGATAAATAGCTGGAACTATTCTGGAATTTGTATCTATCATCGCCACCAAGAAATGACAAGAGTCCAGCAATTCTGCCTGCAATTCCACCTACCAACATGCAGTTGCCACCACATTGCGCAATGACTGTAACGTAATACTATAATGATGTACAGTGAAGGATCAGCTTAATGGATGTGTTATTGTGCTGAAATATAAGGTAATTTATATCTGAATTTATGTACCTACCTTGACTTTTCTCCTCATCATAACACCTCTCAGGGTCCTCTCCGTTTGAACTAAAGTGATTACCGAGTGTCCTTACTGAAGGTACGTTAAAAATCCAGTTTTGTAATTAATGCCTCTTGAACATAGTAAAGTGAAAGTTGAAGTTAATGTGGCAAGAGAGTGAGTTAGAGTTAATGATGCTTGCTGAAATAATTTTCCTAGTAAAACTGCTTATTAATGTGTTGTTGCCAACTTCTAATAAAATTCTCTCAAAACTGAGGCTTATAGAGTTTTGCTTAGTAAATGATCACATTACTGCCTGTTGTTAATCTCAGAAAGTGGGTCAGTATCTTACATTAATGTTAATTTTATGTCTCACGGTAGTAAAAGTAGAAAACTGCATAGTAGGAAATTATATGCTCATGATTACTAAGTGTTTGTCTCTCTTGTGTGCATATTAACAGTATAAAGACCACTCAGTTTGTGTAAGCCCTGAAAGTGATAGTGTTTTTCTGTACATGTTATAATTTTGCAAATAGTTTTTGTGCTGCTCCAGTTGTTAGCTTCAATCTTAAAACATATGTGTGTCAGAGTTCATTGAACTCGCGTGTGGCCAAGTCTAGGTTGTGTTTGTCCGTTATAGTTACTTATACCTACTTTCTTAAACGAGAATGTTAATCATTCTCTTGCCTAGTTAGGCTGGCGACCGTTTTCTTTATCCGTTGAACAGTGCAGATAGGCAAAATTTTGTTTAGTATTGTTCAAATATTTACGTAATTCTGACTTTCATTTCCGATAAGCCACTTCCGTTAGGTACAACACGGTCAACTTAACAAAATTCCTCCCAGAGGGTAACACTGCTCTGCTGCTTTGTATCATAATTGCTTTTACAAAATATTTTTATGTTACAACCTGTTTCTGGCAATGAGGTTATGGTGCAGTAATAACAGCAGACAGGAGTGTTATACGTGGCGCTGCGTGACAGGACGTTGTTCAATATGCACCTACAAACGGAAAAAATTATAAGTAGTTAGCATTTTGCAAACATAGAGTGAACACAAAACGTCCAGCGGCACGAACCTGTAATTTATTTGACAGAACAGGTAATGAAAGTCCAGCTTAAATTGAAAATAAAAGGCATCGATACTTAACAGTAATTAAAATGGACAGGAAACTAGAAATGAATCTAGATACGCGAGAGCAGAATGCAACCGAGAGCAGTTCAGGCATCACAACAAGAGATGGGATTACGCGCGAGTTAAATTACGTACGATACCATGCCGATGTCAATAAACAGATAGAAGCTATGAATGTCGCTCGTACTATGCAAGGCAATATGAGCGATGTTGTGGAAGACAGTGGCTATGTTAATGAATCGCGGGATATGTTCGAATCACCAGAAACTGAGAGGGGTGTAGAATCTGAACACGAAAATGCAGTTGAAATAAAAGTGAAAAGAATCCAGATATGTTAGAATTGTTAAAAATGTTGTCTGCAAAAATTGCAGCACAGGGACAACAAAATGCTGCGCAAAATGACAATATTAATGCACAAATCGCAGCACTGGGGCAACAAAATGAAGAACAAAGACAGCTAATTGCAACACAGGGTAGTGATTTTAGTAAACAGATTGAGAAGGTTGATGTAAAAGTAGACATTGTGAGTAATGAAATTAAAAACCTTAAAAGCGAAATTACTGTCATCAATGGCAATATTGCCAACATACAAGGACAGATTGATGACATTAACGAAAGATTTGTCACTGAAGTAATTAAAATTCAAGATCAAATAGAACCCTTAGTCTGTACTAAAGTTGACGAAAAGGTATTCGGTATTAAATCCGAAATACAAATCGAATGTAACGCAGAATTTGCACAGATTAAACAATCTGTAACAGAAACAAGCAGAGCTCTAACCAAACAGATTCTTACTTGCGAAAAGAAGTGTGAACATAACACTTCACAAATCCAAGGCAAAATATATGACTTGGAAAGAAAAATACAAACTGGACCTACACATATTACTGAAAGAATGCCTCTCAGTAAAATATTAGAGGGCGAAGAGAAATTCGACCCTGCAAAGAGGCATAACGGATGGCACCCCTTAGACTTTATAAAGAATTGCGAAAGAAATTTTCCTGAATATTTGTCCAACCAGGAAAAAATTTATGTCGTAATTAGTGCACTAACGGGAGAAGCAAAAAGATGGGGGTTGAATCTGGATAATAACCAGATGTATTTTGAGACCTTTAAACAAAAATTTATTGACGAATACTGGTCAGAACAAAAACAAGACCAGTTGTGCCGTGAATTTCTAATGGCCAGACAGTATGATGTCAGAGGTAGGCAAACCATGAAAGAATTCTGCGAATCGTGGTACAGAAAACTGATACATTTGAAGGCTAGAAGGACTGAAGCTGAGATCGTTTGGGTTTTTTGGCAGAAACTGCCTGAGGATTCTAAACGATATGTTGGGAGTACACACAGAAGTTTTTCTGCGTTTATGGAAAGAGTAGAGGATGAAGATCACTGGCGAAGAAATCGCGAGTCCCGTCCCCATTATAACAACAATTATTCGCGCGAAAGCAATGACCAAAACGAACGACCGGAAAACGATAGATATCGTGTAAACACGGTTCAAAGAGGTCGTGCGAGAGGCAGGGGAAATTATACTACGCGCGGTAGAGGATACATGACGCGGAATTTCCAAAATAGAGAAGAAATGGAAAACTGAAAACCGCGTGTGTTACGGGCCGGATTCACGCGGAAACCGGTTTTGGGCCCAAAGAAAAGATGTCAAATATTAGATTCGAGAAGGAAAGATGTAAACTACGGGGCAGGAAGGTTAAGGGCGCGCCTATAGCAGACGGGCGCGGAGTGATACATAGTGGCGTTCCCAGTGCGAAGTCACGTGACTGTTCGTGCTCGGGCCAGCGGTTGCCGGAGTAGCGTACATTGCACTTGGCAGCACACACAAATGGCAGACGTCAGAACAAGATGGCTGCCGTAGAAATAGACAGAAGAGGCGGGATTGGTCACTTCCGATGGCCGGTTTCAGTAGTAAATGAATATAAAAATGGAAATAAAGTTAATATGTCATATGATAAAGATAACTCAGTATCGGAATCGTGCGAAAAGACTTTATTAAAGAATGAAAGGGAGACAGAAAAGGCGAGTGAAAAGGGAAATATTGGCACTGTTAATGATGTGTATGAGGTAAAAGACGTAGATGTGGGGGAGGTTATGATGAATAAAGAGGAAAGGGAGGTAGAATATGCCACGCAAAGGACGTGTGCACAACTAATAATAGGTGAAAGGGATGTAAAGGAGGACGTTAGTAAACATGACATTATAAACAGTGCAGGTGAAATTATTGTTGATGGAAAGGTGTTTTGTGGCTCGAATGTAGAAGGGTCTGGTAGGGATTTCACACGATTATCTGAAGCTGATAGTAAAGGAATCAGTGAAACAAAGGTTATTAATGTATATGATGATTATACTAGGTATAAAGTTAAGGCTGAAATCGTTCAAAGTGATATAACAGAAGTGCTTGACTGTCCAAACGATGTGCATTGTGTAGAAAATGAGTCGAAAAACGAAGTGACTGAAACATCTAGTGATAATCTGCTCCACTGTTTAAAAGTTGCTTTCCTGCTAGAATCTGATGACGAAAATGAAATCAGTGATAGTTCAGATGATGAAGGGTATATGAATACAGATAAGAATGAGTATACTAACTTTCCCTGTTGTTCAGAAGTAGCGTACTTACGTGAATCTGATAGTGAGGAAGAGAGTAGTGATGACTCCAGTGAAGATGAATTTTCAGGTGTAAACGAAAGTGAATATACTTTTACTGACAGAGGGTACGAAAAAATTAGTGACATTTTACCAAAGCAAAATACAGAAAATAGAACTGGGCCAAAACCGAATGAATTATTCAGTAATGTAACACAGGGGCATAATTCGCAGGAACCTCCAGATGATACTATACTGGGGCAAGCCTTAGCATATGTTTTAAATGAGTGTAAATTACAGGAACTAAAAGAACCACCTGATAAAATGATAGCAGAAAAGGAGATGTTGTACCTTGCTAAAGATTTTGAATTTCCAAGACCTAAAAATCCACCTGATGAATCAAAACGTTGGCAAGATCTGAATAGCATAGTGAAAGATGTAGAAGATAGGAGGCCTAGAAAGCCACCAGACTTAAGTAACTGTTTTGTGAACCATAAAAGACTGCCTTGTTAATAAAGAGACTGGGGGCAGGATGTATGTATATACTCTGTTAATATAATGCATGACTTTATTATTATTGTATCTGAGTGTTACCTGAGAGTTAATTATTGTTTGGTTGACCTTGAGGCCTGTGGAAGTTTGTTGTTTATTTACTGTAGTATACTGTTTGACTTTGCTTAGGAACTGTTTATTTTCAATTGAATACTTATTGTTGCCAGCCTAATTATGAGGATAGGGGCATGTAGTGTGGCAAACCTTAAAACTTTAGGAATAATGATGCTTATGGTCACTTAATGAAATTGCGAAGAACTCCACAAGATAATAATTTAATTCATAATATACTTCAAGACCAGAAAGGGCTTCTGTTTGCAATATGTGGTTTACTTAAACCTACATGTCCTCAGATGAGGGTTGTTGAACCCTCAGGGGACAATGCACTCTTTGCATTGTCAGGTGCCTGACGAGCACCAGGGACCCGAGTCGTTGCCAGCATTACTTCCGTTTCTTTTCATGTTGGCAACCTTCCCCTTCTTCATTCGGAACTTTGACTATCTTCTTTCTTTCTTCCCTTTTTTTATTATTTTTTTAATATATTGAATCATGTTTTAGAGGATGTAAATTTTGCTTTAAATTAACTTTCAATTAGTGTGAATTTCAAGTTTGAAGCAATTTGTTACAATCGTGGCACAAACTCCAGAACAAAGTTATTTTAAAGTAAGGTTCCCAAACCTATATATATATATATATATATATATATATATATATATATATATATATATATATATATATATATATATATATATATATTTATTTAATTTTTTTTAGTGAATTTGAATGATGATAAAAATTTTAATAATGCTGAATTTTTCCTTGTGCAATATGACTAAAGATAAATGTTTTTGAGAAGAGTAATGGATAAATAAAATGGGTACACTAGAAAATGACCAAGAATAATGAAAGTATAGTGGGTACAGTAAAAAGGAATAGGAACATGCAGTTAAAGTAAATGAATAAATGGTTCTATGCAGAAAGATGTAAGTGTGAATAAAGGTAATGTTTATAATGAATAATCTACCATGATTAATGTCTAAAGATGGTTGTATAGAAATGGGTAAGAACGGTGATGAAAAATGTTCAGTGTTGCCGGCCGTGGTGGTCTCGCGGTTCTAGGCGCGCAGTCCGGAACCGTGCGACTGCTACGGTCGCAGGTTCGAATCCTGCCTCGGGCATGGATGTGTGTGATGTCCTTAGGTTAGTTAGGTTTAAGTAGTTCTAAGTTCTAGGGGACTAATGACCACAGCAGTTGAGTCCCATAGTGCTCAGAGCCATTTGATTTGTTCAGTGTCAAAATTGAGGGGATAAACCTGAGAAGTGTACATGATATAGATTAGAGAGGTATGTGTCTAGTGCCACGAAAAGTGGGCAGAACTCACAATAGAATGTAACATTATTGTTCTGAGCTTGACATATTTGATAACCTAAATGTGTAATTAAACTGAATATTGACTTCATAAGAAACATTACTGAGTAAGAAACTGGGGAGAAAAACCATAAATCTGGGACTCTCAAATAACTCCTGAACATTTTCTTTGTACCAAAAATGTCATTTAAAATTTTCTTAATGAATGATAAGTATGTTACCTGATGTTGTCATTTGAAAAGAAATGGTTTTGTTGCCAGTGTCTAATTACTGTTTCAAAGTTGCAGGTTATATGTTTTGTACCATTAAAGCAAATTTTACCAAAGATGTGACATAAAGATGAATAAACCTGGAGATGATGACAATAAACTGCTCAAAGATATGGTTTTGAGCAGCAAAACAAAACAAAGGAATAAAAGTGCAGTGGTCCTAAAGCTGAGGGCTACCCAAATATGCTGTGTGAACAGTAGCCAAAGGACTTGCCATTGTGGGGCAAAAAGTTGATAAGTGGTTACGAACTGCCAAACCTAGAGGATGGGGCAGTGTACTAATTGAAAAATGTTTGTTTTAGTGCTCTTAATCTAAATTGTGTTTTTGTGCCTAAATGTTTATAAAAGACTGCCAAAACAATAATGGGCAGAATGTGTAACATGGACTGCTAGCACTGAGGCAAGCAGTGAAGTAAGTTAGGTTTTTTTTTTTATCAGTGTGTTATGAACTGACTATTCTTTCTGAAGTCAGTGAAAATTTATTAAAAAATATATATGCATTCTCATTCAAATGGATGTAGATGTTTTGATGCTAGCTTTTTTGGAATAACTTAAAGTTTTGGACTGTCTGTTTTAAAACACAGCAGTGATGATTAAAGATAGGTTCTGAATAGGTTAATGTGTTTATGTGCAACAAACATTGTGGACTGCTATTAATGAAGAGCAGCTTTAAAGTTAATTGTTTTGAGAAAACCTTGAAAAGTTACTTTTGTATTTAAAGAGTCAGTTGGAAAAAGTTCTCATAGCTGTTTTGTGTAAATATTGGTACATATGTGGATGAAAACTGAATTTTTCAATATTTCATTAATTGCTGAATCTTGTAAAATGTACTGTGATCATGAGTATGCTTGAGTCTCTGAAAGTTTCATTCTTTAACAACATTGAAAGACAAATTTGTGTTTTGTTGAGTTAGAATATTCTGTGTTGTTGTATATGTATATTATTATTTTTTATTTGAATGCTATACCTTTTCTACTAATATGAAGCTTATTTTGTGTACTGTGTTGTCTTTTATTTGAACTGTGTGTGTATGAAATGAACTTACTTGAAGGTATCCTGTGTATTGATGAAAATTAATTTCCTTAAACCAGTCTGTGGATGAAAATTACTGTATATGCTTTACTTTGATAATGTTTTTGAAAGAAGTGTATGAATCTCCTTAGTGTATATACTTTATGTTTGAAATAGGTTTTTTTTTTCTTTTCTCTTTCTCCCAACTGAAGTTGGATGGAATAAATTTTTTTCTCTGTAGCCAACACCACTTAGGTGTTATAGATGTTTCCTTGAAGTATCCCTTACAGGAAACTTCAACGAAACATGGGGCATGTGTAACACCATAGCTCTAATGCTGTGCTGATTTATTTGTTTCATTTAATGTTACATTGCTGTGCTTCTGTAAATGTGTGTGATTGATTCGATAACATAAAATTGTATACTGCTTTCTTTATACAAACTTTGATGTCATGATTTGATTGTATGCTGTGTAGCATATCTTTCGTTTAAATGCTTTGTCCCATTTGGAGGGAACAAAACTTACTATTTATAATTGTAATTTTGTGTGAATAATTTTTTGTAGACATGTTAATATGTGCAAATGTTCTGTGTTATTCAATGCGTTTGGTTGCTGTTATGTAAACTGCTGATCCTCACTTAGGAATCTTAGTAATTCTGTGTATAAGAGGTGTAGTGGTTCCCCTCGGGAACGGAACTGTGTAGCGCGCGCAAATTGTGGTTGGCCTAGGTGGAAAAGGTGGAACTGATAGTCAGTCGGGGACGAGCAGTCAGTCGGGGACGAGCCAGCAGTCGGAGATGAGCTACGAGTCCGGGCACTGCCATGTAAAAGACGCATATGGTGCTGGTTCCGAGAGAGGTTTTTTCTGCTACTTTCCTAGGCCTCGGATGGATGGATAAATAGCTGGAACTATTCTGGAATTTGTATCTATCATCGCCACCAAGAAATGACAAGAGTCCAGCAATTCTGCCTGCAATTCCACCTACCAACATGCAGTTGCCACCACATTGCGCAATGACTGTAACGTAATACTATAATGATGTACAGTGAAGGATCAGCTTAATGGATGTGTTATTGTGCTGAAATATAAGGTAATTTATATCTGAATTTATGTACCTACCTTGACTTTTCTCCTCATCATAACACCTCTCAGGGTCCTCTCCGTTTGAACTAAAGTGATTACCGAGTGTCCTTACTGAAGGTACGTTAAAAATCCAGTTTTGTAATTAATGCCTCTTGAACATAGTAAAGTGAAAGTTGAAGTTAATGTGGCAAGAGAGTGAGTTAGAGTTAATGATGCTTGCTGAAATAATTTTCCTAGTAAAACTGCTTATTAATGTGTTGTTGCCAACTTCTAATAAAATTCTCTCAAAACTGAGGCTTATAGAGTTTTGCTTAGTAAATGATCACATTACTGCCTGTTGTTAATCTCAGAAAGTGGGTCAGTATCTTACATTAATGTTAATTTTATGTCTCACGGTAGTAAAAGTAGAAAACTGCATAGTAGGAAATTATATGCTCATGATTACTAAGTGTTTGTCTCTCTTGTGTGCATATTAACAGTATAAAGACCACTCAGTTTGTGTAAGCCCTGAAAGTGATAGTGTTTTTCTGTACATGTTATAATTTTGCAAATAGTTTTTGTGCTGCTCCAGTTGTTAGCTTCAATCTTAAAACATATGTGTGTCAGAGTTCATTGCACTCGCATGTGGCCAAGTCTAGGTTGTGTTTGTCCGTTATAATTACTTATACCTACTTTCTTAAACGAGAATGTTAATCATTCTCTTGCCTAGTTAGGCTGGCGACCGTTTTCTTTATCCGTTGAACAGTGCAGATAGGCAAAATTTTGTTTAGTATTGTTCAAATATTTACGTAATTCTGACTTTCATTTCCGATAAGCCACTTCCGTTAGGTACAACACGGTCAACTTAACAAAATTCCTCCCAGAGGGTAACACTGCTCTGCTGCTTTGTATCATAATTGCTTTTAGAAAATATTTTTATGTTACAACCTGTTTCTGGCATTGAGGTTATGGTGCAGTACTAACAGCAGACAGGAGTGTTATAAGTGTACCGCTAACTGAATCTGTAATAATGTCCACTGCAGAAACCTGTCACAGAGCGATAATGTTCCATTGCGTGCTCGACCCCGTATTAGCAGCTACAGGTCCCACTTCCTGTTTGCTGTGAACTAAACTTTGTTACGCCGGAACTGTCTCAGCTCACGCCACATAAAAATAGACGCTGTTTTCCTCATGTGGTGTTTATATTGACCTATTTTCATGATTTTCCAGTCCCATTGTTATCAGTCCTACTAAATCAGATTGCTCACCGTCCTCGAGATTAAATTAAAAATTAAACTTGCATCAACAGACGTTGTCTTTAGTCTCTGTTTTCTATTGCTATCATGATTGCGATGTCTGCATCAACAGAAGTTGTCCTTAGTCTCTCTTTCCTGTTGCCATCATGATTGTGATGTCTCCAGTCTCCCCGTAATTCTTCGGTGTCCAACGGAGCCTCCATAGTAAATACCCATACCTATGACACCACTACCCCTCTTCTCATCCGATCTCTCGCCTTATTTGTAGTAAACTGCATCTGCTCCCTGATCGGACCTCAATCAGGTGAAATATTATTTTCCGGCTGCTACCTTTGTAGGCAACCACTCTGCTGTTGATTGCCATTTCGCCTACCATTATCGAGGTTTCTGTTAGTCAAGTGGTTATTACTTTATAGTCTGATTTTTGATGGCTGTGATTTACTCCTCACTGAAAACGCTCTCTCTGTGAATTTCGAACTTCCTCCAAGTGTCAGTCTCCGCTATTCTTTCTGTTATTCTTTTTATAGGCTACCTGATTCTCTTGTATTGATAGCACATAAAATAGTTCATGCGCTCCAGAACATCGAGAAAATCGTCTATCGATTCAGTGGGTCTGGGGACTAGTTCCACTGCAGGCGATCCTGTAGGAGCGTTTTAAAAGCGGATATCGCTTTCAGAGTGGCTAACGATTTGTTGGAATGCACTAGCTTCTAGAGTTCGGCGTAGCAGTACCCATGCATACTTCCTCGACTATTACTGTAGCATGACCAGTTCAGAACAGCGTTCTACAGTTACAGTTGCTTTCCTATTACAGCCCCCACCACAACTCACACCACTTCGGTGACCTGTCATACCTTCAACGATGCAACTTTTACAGGACACTGGGAAGTGCACCACGTGGTGATATACTTCGGTTACGATCTCACCATACATTCCGTATCATTACTATATTATTAGTCTACAACTTTGCGTCCGCCGTTTTTTGCTGTAGATGGCAATGGCGGCAAGTGGTGTCAGGCTGTTGGTCATAGATGTAATACAATAAGCTTAGGCATCTGTAAACATAATGCCATGAAAATATTAGTCGATTTGTTATTGCATCATTAGGTGATTCTCGATTAAGTATGCCAGTTTACGTACCCATTTTTCGCCATTTGCGGGAAGTTTTAATTTTCTGCTTTAACATGAAAAAATGTGCGGCTGTGGCTCTTAAAATGCTGGGTAAGACCAATGGTGAGACAAATATTAGTGGAAGAACGTGCATAGAATGTTTTCAACGCCTTGAGAACGGTGATTTTAATGTCGAAAACCGGCATGGCGGGGACAGACAGAACGTTTCCGTAGCTATTGAAACAGACTAAGACTGTCACAGGACATTATTATCGAAAGCAATTGATGCGTTCGAGACGAACCCTGAAACTGACGGCCACAAAATGGTTCAAATGGCTCTGAGCACTACGGGACTTAACTTCTGAGGTCATCAGTCCCCTAGAACTTAGAACTACTTAAACCTAACTAACCTAAGGACATCACACACACCCAGGCCCGAGGCAGGATTCGAACCTGCGACCATAGCGGTCACACGGTTCCGGACTGAAGCGCCTAGAACCGCTCGGCCACTCCGGCCGGCCAGACGGCCACAAAACAGCGATAGACACGTAAAGGTAGTTTTACAGCAGGTCAGTGCTCGGTCCAATGTCGCAAAACCCGCCAAAATATACATGGAAACTTTGAAATGATGAGTCCTATCCCTCCCGCCGTATTCTCCATACGTTTCTCGCTCTGACTACCACCTCTTTTGATCAGTGGCATACATTCTGGCTGACCAGCACTTCCAGTCATATGAACAAGTGCAAAATTGAATCGGTTCATGGATCCCCACAAAAGGCGCCCAGTCCTTCAGTCACGGGATTCGTATGCTATCCGAAAGATGGGAGAATGTGGTGGCCATTGATGGGCGATACTATGAATCATAATTTTTCTGTAAGCTTTTCACAATAAAGCCCCGAACTTCGAGAAAAAATGGCGGACGCAAAGTTGTAGACACACTACTAAACTTTTCTTTACAGGTATGATCTCCTTCTCTCTGAGTTGAATCTCCGGCATTACAGCAATGAACGGCCAATTTCTGATTTTTACAGCGTCTATCGGGCCTATCATTTTTCTCTGGCACTGTGTTATTCAACTTACACCCACAGACACTGTTTTAAGCACAGATTCTGTCTCTCTTTGTTCTTGCACCCCTACTGCACAACATCTATCCTCCCTCCAAATACTTCTGCAGTACTCTTATCCCGTCTCCAGATTACTTTTGAACTTTATTATGTTGAGTGATAATTCCTCCTAGCAACGATTCAATTACCGTAGAAAATTTTCCTTGTTAATTCCTCATATTTTCCTCCCTCCTAATTTTTATTACATATCTGACTTTCTGACCCTTTCAGTTATTAGTTAATCCCCTAATTTTGGCTATTTATTTAACTAATTTGACTATTTACCCTCTGATTTTGTCATTTTATTTCATCTAATACTCCCATTTTCTCGATTATATACATTATTTGCTTTTGAAAACCTTCTACCCCAGACGTCTGTTTTATTTAACTTCAGACCTACATGGACTCCCAAACCCACTTCCTATATGATCGGCACCATACTCAATACGTAACTGCAAATCCCCTCGGCCTTGGCTAACACTCAGCAAAGACGACAATGGAACAACTGAGACTGCTGCTTGCACTCACCTTTTGCTCAGTGACTGCCGTCTGATGCTGCACAGTAGCAACCACTACTGTTATTGCGTAGCCGCTAAGGTGACGTCTGGAGCCCTGGACACACTGCGTGTGTGCGTGGAGGCTCCTGCCTCGCTGCTGCCGCGCTGCCGGCATTTCATGGCTATTACGTAGCTTTATGGAGCCCCGGACTCACTACATGTGTGCAAGGACCCCGCTGCACTACTGTGGAGATTGTCTAGCTGCAGTTGTGGGGGAGATGTTCAGGACTTAACACTGAAAGTGAATAAATTCCTGGCCCTTTTGCGACTACACCTTCACAGGTGTCATATACCTAGACAATCTAACCTACAGTTCTATCTGCCTTGTAAACTAAATACTGAGACTCGAGACCACTATTACAATGGTATCGTTTCATTAACGCTAATATGTTTGGCTGATCTTCGTTGACAAAGGGTTGCTGCAAACGTAAATTATGCTTTCTTAAAAACAAAACTCGAGCCGCCATTATCTGTAAATGCTGTACGTTTTAACAACCCAAAAATCTTTCTATATTGTGATAAACACAATTAATGCAAGACTTTTAGACACTAGATTAAATAATTCTAAGTGTCGACAGCTGCTAAGAGTAATCATCTACACTAACGTTCTGACCTAGAGTTCAGATCGGAATGACATTACGCGGACTCACGAAAATTACAAGTTCCACCGAACCTCAGATAAAATTATTCTAAGAGTTGACCACAGTGAAACATTCACAGTCGCCACTGAACCATCGCACCAAATAAAAGTTTCGTGACCGTTGTCAGGAAAACCCTCTAAGTTTCTAAATACTTTCGACTAAATCAACGCCTACAGCAGTATATATACAGGGTGAGTCACCTAACGTTACCGCTGGATATATTTCGTAAACTACATCAAATACTGACGAATCGATTCCATAGACCGAACGTGAGGAGAGGGGCTAGTGTAATTGGTTAATACAAACCATACAAAAATGCACGGAAGTATGTTTTTTAACACAAACCTACGTTTTTTTAAATGGAACCCCGTTAGTTTTGTTAGCACATCTGAACATATAAACAAATACGTACTCAGTGCCGTTTGTTGCATTGTAAAATGTTAATTACATCCGGAGATAGTGCAACCTAAAGTTGACGCTTAAGTACCACTCCTCCGCTGTTCGATCGTGTGTATCGGAGACCACCGAATTACGTAGGGATCCAAAGGGAACGGTGATGGACCTTAGGTACAGAAGAGACTGGAACAGCACATTAAGTCCACATGCTAACACCTTTTTATTGGTCTTTTTCACTGACGCACATGTACATCACCGTGAGGGGTGAGGTAGACGTAGACACGTGGTTTCTGTTTTCAATTACGGAGTGGAATACAGTGTGTCCCGACATGTCAGGCCAATAGATGTTCAATGTGGTGGCCATCATTTGCTGCACACAATTGCAATCTCTGGCGTAATGAATGTCGTACACGCCGCAGTACATCTGGTGTAATGTCGCAGCAGGCTGCCACAATACGTTGTTTCATATCCTATGGGGTTGTAGGCACATCACGGTACACGTTCTCCTTTAACGTACCCCACAGAAAGAAGTCCAGAGGTGTAAGATCAGGAGAACGGGCTGGCCAATATATGCGTCCTCTACGTCCTATGAAACGCCCGTCGAACATCCTGTCAAGGGTCAGACTAGTGTTAATTGCGGAATGTGCAGGTGCACCATCATGCTGATACCACATACGTCGACGCGTTTCCAGTGGAACATTTTCGAGCAACGTTGGCAGATCATCTGTAGAAACGCGATGTATGTTGCAGTGCTCTCCGATACACACGATCGAACAGCGGAGGTGCGGTACTCAAGCGTCAACTTTAGGTTAGAATATCTCCGAATGTAATTAACATTTTACAATGCAACAAACGGCACTGATTACGTGTTTGTTTATATGTTCAGATGTGCTAACGAAACAAACGTGGTTCCATTTAAAAAAAACGTAGGTTTGTGTTAAAAAACATACTTCCGTGCATTTTTGTATGGTTTGTATTAAACAATTACACTAGCCCCTCTCCTCACGTTCGGTCTGTGGAATCGATTCGTCAGTTTACGAAATATATTCAGCGGTAATGGTAGGTGACTCACCATATATATATATATATATATATATATATATATATATATATATATATATATATATATATATATATCCTGCGTGTTGTACTGCTTCCGACAAACAGCAGAAGAGGGAAAATGGTCATCGTCTTTTATACGTGCGGTTTCCCTACGCTTCCCCTACTCCCGGAAATTCCAAGAATAAATGTCACCTATCGTGTTGGAGAAACCAACATTCTCGGTCTCCTCTGTTTATAGAGAAATCCAATCTTAAAGCTAAAGTTCCTTTAGAAGTCCTATGGAAACTTGTTTTAAATGAGACGTGCTGTGATTAATAGTTTGTTCAGTATGTTGTTACGAATCTACGTTGAATGATTAAACGTTTCAGATGCGGTAATCAGTCCTTGCTCATTGAGCCTCGAATAATTACAATACACGCATGTTTGGTGTGTGTATGCTGCAGGAAATGACATGCTGCTTTCACTGCTGCAATCCGAATTTACGAAATTTTAATGACATGTATATTAGGGCCGGATCTACGAAAAATCCTGAATAAATAATTAAATAAGGCAATTAAATGTAAATACTTAGAATGTAAATATTGTACGTGAAGCCTGTATACGTTTGCTAGCACGTACTGCCATGCTGATCGTATATCTGGTTTGGTTCGTTAATTAATCTTCATACTAAATGGTTCTTTTTCTTTCACTAGGTACCACTGGTGTCATATAGACCTCAAGTAATTGACACGTGATATATCGGCAGTATTTGCATGAAAGAACACAAAAACATACGTTACAACTGTTGAACGTAGCAGTCATCGCTCTATTTTTACGTATGTTACATTCAATAAACAAAAATAAATGTAGTTTTGGGGCCACTGACCACAGTAGTACCTTTCGCAAGAACTGTGAATACATTTTGTTGTGTTGTAAACATAAAAGTGAAGAAGACATCACCGTATAAAATTGATTCAGAGGGAGAAACTCACCTACTTTGAAAATAATAGCTTTCGAAATACGAGAAATATATGTTTCGAACGTGATAATGGGGTTATATTGACGTCAGTGATACTAGGAAGGGTACAACAACAGCTGAGGCAAGAAACCTTAACGATGAGAAAGAATATTTGCGTTGTTGCTGGTGTTTCTTATAACAGCTGATGAATCTAATGGTCCTCATTCTATTTCCATCAGTGTTACACTCAAGAAGGAAACATCAACTTCATTTCGCCCGAGATTGAACTCAGTGGTACCGAGGACAAGAAACATTCATACGTTTTAATGTGCTATAAATATTAATCAGAAAGTATTTTGTGGATTGTAGCCATCTACGGAAGTGAAACATGGACGATAAGCAGTTTCGATAAGAAGACAATAGAAGCTTCCGAAATGTGGTGCTATAGAAGGATGTTGAAGATAAGATAGGTAGATCATGTAACTAATGAGGAGGTACTGAATCGAATTTGGGAGCAGAGAAATTTGTAGCACAACCTGACTAGAAGGAGGGATTGGTATAGTAGAATAGGCAGGCAAGATAAGTTATTGCATTTGTTTATAGTAAGTTCAATAATAGAGTATACCAGAGCTGAATACTTAGAGGGCGAGCGAGAAAGCGTCTTTAACCGTAATAATTTGATGTAATGTTTTCCATGTCGCTTCGGACCTGGATAATCCAGTCATGGTGTATGTTACACTATGCTCTGTAACAATTAATCTGAATAGGTAAAGTCCGTATCTCAATGGTATACGAGTCACAACATGAAGGCCCCTGTTAATAAGGTTTATTAATTTTTTATGGATACCTATGCTTTGAAACAATTCGACAGTGCAACAGTACTATTCTGATGAAACTGTTGCTGTAAGAAACGTACTTTGTGAAATCGCTTATGTTATGTCATAGTGAAACAGGCCACCATTCACATTCATATAAAAGTGCTTATAAATGTACTTTGTCTACAGTTTTTAATTAAATGCTCAGATACGATGCTGGGCTAAGGCTAGGGTTTAATCTATGCCTACATGTACATATATACACCGCAAGCAACCGTAAGGTGCATGACAGAGGATACCATGTACCGCTAGTAGTTATTTACTTTCCTGTTTTGCTCGGAAATAGAGCTGGGAAAAACGACTGTCTATTAGCATCTGTACGAGCCCTAATTTGTCTCATCTTCTTGATCCGCACGTAGAATGTACGTTAGCGGCAGTAGAATTGTTGTGCATAGGCATCAAATGCCGTATGCCTAGGAATGAGAAGGAATGGAACGTAAAGAATGTTTCTCGGCGCAATTTCATATTAAACGAGCTAAAATTACTGCCACAATTTGTAAGTACGATTGAAACCCCATAACATTAAAGGCGTTAAATACTACATTGCTACTAAACCATCGT
Organism: Schistocerca nitens; assembly: GCF_023898315.1. Taxonomy (NCBI): domain Eukaryota; kingdom Metazoa; phylum Arthropoda; class Insecta; order Orthoptera; family Acrididae; genus Schistocerca; species Schistocerca nitens. The sequence continues at coordinate 28,141,566 of NC_064620.1, read as the reverse complement.
CGGGTATACTACTCCACATCTTATTTCCAGGAAGTCCTAATTTATAAATTATGTGTTAGTTAATTACAGTATTACATCTTTAGTAGTATTGCACACTATATTAAGTACAAAATATCCTGTTTCATATCTTACTGCAATAGTAAATTTTATGAGAGTTTCGTAATGTAGGGTTAAGGAGCAATCAGACTGTGCAGTAACTATTATCGGAATCTGAAGAAGACGGAAGGGAGGATGCAATTTGAGCATACACAAGGCTCGTATTCTTGCTGCTTTGTTAAGTGTAGCGCGAATAACAGTACTGCGTTTGGCGTGCGGCGGGTGAGTGTAACGAGCCGCGAGAATACGCAGACTACAGCCTGCAAACTATAGACGTTATTTGTTACTTGCTGAGCAACAGCGCGAGGTGCAGTAGCTTTGAGATATTTTCCAAGCTATGTTGACTTCGGTGGCAGTATAGCTACTGTTCAGTTGTATAGGAGACTGAAAATGGGCGAACGTGTATCTCTGACGCAGAGGGATTCCAATTGCCCCTTCTCTCCACGGATGCGCAAAAACAAAAGGGAATCGGCGCTTCGCGTCAGCCATAGGCAATGGACAATGTCCGAAAGCGTATCGAACAGCCGCGCACAAGATTTTCACAGAACATACACAAGGCCACGAAATCTGTTACGTTTGTATCGGCTGCTCATCAAAGCTCTACAGGAAGATCGATAATTACGTTCATGTTTCCGGTGTATTAAGAACGAAGTTCAGCGATGTTCACATATTGAATTGGTACAGAGGATAAACACAGATATATAAAAAAAACTCAGGACTAATGGGTTATTTTAAAAGTGTACTGTTTTGTCGGATCAAAACAAAGTCGAATGCAAACTTTCTTATAACTGATGAGTTCCCCTTACAGCCATTTTTAGAAGAACATTAATGTTTTAATATCCTAAAAAGCAATCAATAAATCGCCAATCAATAGATCAGTGTCTAGCTGTTGTACTCTTGGTAACATTCATAGGATAGTTACAACAGCCCCAAATTCAAATCATTCTAAATAAAGTTCCCTCTAATCTTAACTTCGCTTTCTTGCCAGCTTTGTTTTACAATTTTGGTACACATTCTGACCCAATAAAGCTATCCGCTTGGACGCGTTCCTAAATTTTCTACCGTCAACAAATGCTAAATGAAACTTCCTGAAAGTGACAATAAATTACTTTATAGTTGTTAAATTCTCTTAGTTTTCCACTATTATGCCAAATAACGTCTGCAGCACTTTTCCAGTGAGTAGACTTCGTCTCTGAAGTGTTTTCTGATAAAAAATGCAAAACTTCCAGTTACGTCTCACATTTATTTGACTTGAAATATTTTTAAGGATTATATCTTCAGATATAATAAAACAGATGACAGAATGTGGCCAGTTAGGTGAACAGGTGGATTTTTGCATAATTCGCACATCAAATGTCTCAGTTATCCCATTCCGGAAGGATCTAAGTAACCACATGTTTAACCCTGAAAAGAGAATGTTTTCTTTTTTTATTCAGTCTCGGCCCCCAAGTACCTGCTTTTCATGACCCAGCATTTTACAAATGCAGCCCTATGTTACATAAGAAATCTTACCGATAAAATTGCTAATTTGAAACGTACAACAGACTTTCTTACTGTCGCCTATGGCGTTAGCTACTCATACATCTTCAGTCTCCGCTAGTTCAGTAGCTTTCTCTCTCTGTGTATACATCTACGGTTTATTCTAACAGGTCACTGGACATTCCTCATTTGAATGATCGAGGAGAGAAATGCGTAGCCGTTCAGAATCACCTATCCATTATTCAAAGTGTAGAAACTGCAGCAAAGAGAGTACCATGAGGCAGAAAAATTTTTCCTTCGTCTATAATCTGCTCAATCAGTCTTTCACGCTAGAGCGGTATTCCAGTTAATTTACGTCGGACATACACGAAATATGACTACTTTGAACAGTTGTAAAATGAAACTACTTTGCTGATTACCTTCAGTAGTGACGTACATTGTCGTATACTACCATTAAGTTCCCCCAGTAAATTAAATGTCACTGAATCGAACGCCATCACTCCACATGACGACATGTTTTCTCCTTGCTCTGTCACTGAGAATTATTGAAGGTCTTTCGTCATACACTGCGGCTGGGAAATGCTTGACTTTAAATGGAACCGTAGACTGTAGTGATATGTGTATATTCATTGCCTTCATGAGACCGATTTCTCCCTGTAGTGTCGGCAGACTTGCCAACACTACGCACACTAATTGAAAGAGGCGGCCAAGATTTACGCGCTAACTCACGAAGGATGGAGTGAGGTCTGAAACAGGAGACTTAATGAATGCTATAAAGAAAATACGTAGCTTTGGAATATACTTAACTTTTAATCACTCCTTGTATACATCGTTCTTGATGAGACATCTGGAGATTGTGGCGATACAAGTGAGACTCTTTAGATACCTGCACTGTGACAATTGGCGCCTTGCTAAGTCGTAGCCATTAACTTAGCTGAAGGCTATTCTAACTGTCTCTCGGCAAATGAGAGCAAAGGCTTCGTCAGTATAGTCGCTAGCAACGTCGTCGTACAACTGGGGCGAGTTCTCGTACGTCTCTCGAGACCTGCGTGTGTTGGCGCTCGGTCTGCGATCACACAGTGGCGACACGCGGGTCCGACATGTACTAATGGACCGCGGCCGATTTAAGCTACCACCTAGCAAGTGTGGTGTCTGGCAGTGACACCACACTCCCTTTCGTTTGATTACACTAAATTTTCTTTACTGTGTTTACTTCACATTGATTAAACAATTTAGATTGGTTATTATTGGTAAATCTTGTAGGGATCGTTATTTCATAAAACAAAGTGCCAGAATATAAATTTCGTGAGGTACATAGTTTTATGACGTAACGATCCCCACGACTGAATTCTGTGTGGAATGTGGTTGCTGTTGGAATAGCTAAACTTGGTGTAGAAACTTGTCGCGAATTTCATCAACTTATTCGGTGAAAGTAAAATCCAAGCAACAGATTATGTGATCTTATTCTGAAGAAAAAAGGAAGTAGAGCAGCATTTCACTGATTAAACTACATTGCGGTATCAGCAGCATAATCCGGACACGGAGAAATTAACAAATGAAGATATTACCACGCGGACATGAAAACTGACCTCGGGGTGAAACTGTGGTTGTATTTCTCATCTTCACAAGAACGAGAGCTGTTTCTTTTATTCCAAATAAAGCAAACATGCGTTTCAATGAATTTACTATCTCCTAGAAACAACAGAATTATAAAACTTCCTGGCAGATTAAAACGGCGTGCCGAACCGAGACTCGAAATCGGGAACTTTGCCTTTCTCGGGCAAGTGCTCTACCAACTTTCATTTATTTTTTTTTTTTTCAATTTCATTTTGTTCGCTTTTGTTCGTTGCATCTGCTCGGGGCGGACGTCGTAAGACATCCGTTTAAGTTCTTTGTTGATCGATTAACTCAGTTTTTTTATTACAGAGGGCAGCTAACCCTCTGAACGAACACGCTGAGCTACCGTGCCGGCTATATCCAACTGAGCTACCCAATCACGTCTCACGCCCCGTCCTCACAGCTTTACTTCCGCCAGTGCCTCGTCTCCTACTTTCCAAACATCACAGAAGCTCTCCTGCGAACCTAGCAGAACTAGCACTCCTGGAAGAAAGGATATTGCGGAGACATGGCTTAGCCACAGCCTGGAGGATGTTTCCAGAATGAGATTTTCACTCTGCAGCGGACTGTGCGCTGATATGAAACTTCCTGGCAGATTAAAACTGTGTGCTGGACCGCGACTCGGAAGTAGGAGACGAGGCACTGGCGGAGGTAAAGCTGTGAGGACGGGGCGCGAGGCGTGCTTGGGTAGCTCAGTTGGTGGGGCTATGGCCCGCGAAAGGCAAAGGTCCCGAGTTCGAGTCTCGGTCCGGCACACAGTTTTATTCTACCAGGAAGTTCCATATCAGCGCACACTCCGCTGAAGAGTGGAAATCTCATTCTGGAAACAGAATTATATCTCACTTACATATCCTATACGTTCTTTTACACATCAAGCATATTGGTCCGCATCTGCAGCTGAGTGGTGAGCTTACATACCCTCTGTGCGGTGGACCTGGATTCGATTCCTGGTGCTGTTACAGTGTAACCTTGTGTGTGTTTGTGTAACCTCTTAATTCAGAGACATGCAGAATGCACGACCACATGTTGCCGCAATAGCACTTGACTTACTGGTGTCGCAGGGTGTCAGCCTTCTGCTCTGGCCCCCCAGATTATCAGACTCGGGCCAATAGAAATGTGTGCCGTGTTGTGAAACGACAGGTGCAGCGATGTGACCCAATGCTAAGTTTGGAACCAGGTGAATGCAGCACGGATTGCAATTCGCGCCTGATACGCGTCGATGCCATCACGCATGAAAGAAGTTATCAGCGCCCATGGCGAACCCTGTGCCTACTAAGCAACAACGAACATGCTGAACCTAGGTGACTGAAATGCTAATGCTTTCTGCAGAACGTACTAATGTATATGTCGTGTAAATATGAACGTATCTCTAGTCGTTCAAGCTATTCTGTTCGGTTGTCTCTCTCTCTCTCCCTCTCTCTCTCTCTCTTGTAAGCAAGAGTGTAGTTGTTCACCGAGAGTGATTAAGAGATGTATTTGTCAGGTTACCGAGGGCAATTGGTAATTGTTGAAAAGGTTATCTGCAATTCACAGTGATCAATGTCTTGAACGTCAGTGTTCCTCTCAATAGTTACGTAAGTTGCATTACAAATTATCCCTCTTTGGCACCACTGCTTCCAAGTTGTACCTTTCTGACCAGCTACGTGTTGGACAATAATGTGTGCTAACCACTTTCTTCTGCTGGAAAATACTACTTACATTTGTATACTCTATTTCATGTTCAGGACTTGGAAGAGCAGTTGAACGGAATGGACAGTGTCTTGAAAGGAGGATATAGGATGAACATCAACAAAAGCAAAACGAGGATAAGGGAATGTAGTCGATTTAAATCTGGTGATGCTGAGGGAATTAGATTAGGCAATGAGACACTTAAAGAAGTAAAGGAGTTTTGCTATTTGGGGAGAAAAAAAACTGACGATGGCCGAAGTAGAGAGGATATAAAATGTAGACTGACAATGGCAAGGAAAGCGTTTCTGAAGAAGAGAAATTTGTTGACATCGGGGATAGATTTAAGTGTAAGGAAGTCGTTTCTGAAAGTGTTTGTATGGAGCGTACCCATCTATGGAAGTGAAACATGGACGATAAGTAGTCTGCACAAGAAGAGAATAGAAGCTTTCGAAATGTGGTGCTACAGAAGATTGCTGAAGATAGATGGGTAGATTACATAACAAATGAGGAGGTATTGAATAGAATTGGGGAGAAGAGGAGTTTGTAGTACAACTTCACAAGAAGAAGGGACCGGTTGGTAGGACATGTTCTCAGGCATCCGGGGACCACAAATTTAGCATTGGATGGCAGCGTGGAGGGTAAACGTCGTAGAGGGCGACCAAGAGATGAATACGCTAAACAGATTCAGAAGGATGTAGGTTGCAGCAGGTACTGGAAGATGAAGAAGCTAGCACAGGATAGAGTAGCATGGAGAGCTGCATCAAACCAGTCTCAGGACTGAAGTCCACAACAACAACATTTCATGTTCACTAGCAATTACTATAAACGTGATGTAATGAGGTCTGATCCCAGTCTGTTCCTGTCTGAACATCAACCCCAATCCTGTCCCAGTCTAGTAGCCACACCTGATCCAATCTCAAGAATGACACACGTCATCAGCCCATCTAGAACTTCAAATGCAAGAACACATCTGACGTCGCCTTTATTGTTATTCAACAGCACAATTTTTTTCATGGATCAGTGTAAATTTATCATGTTTTACCTAACATTTAAAAATATATGAACTCAACGCAATTGTCTAATCAAATAAGAAAATGATTTTCGTATCTATACATAGGCTGGCGCAAAAATCACTGGGCAACGGATACTGATTGAATTTATGTTTCATTACAAATATAAACAATACTCAAAATATCCACGGGTGTACTGCCGGTCTACAGTGTCCAACGGGCACAATATTTCGGCGATCATACATGTCGCCATCATCAGGTGAACTGACGGACTGAGCTCCTGTGAACGTGCCGGCACGGAGATCCGTACACTATGGCTGCTCAGGGGGAACTGGGTTCGGTCGCGGCGGCGGCCGATTTAAATACCCTCCGCCCGCGGCGCACTCACTCCGCCGTCCGCGCCCCGCGCCACGGTCGCGCGGTGGACCAGATTGCGACGGCGTCTGAGATGACGTCGGTGTGATGGCTCTGTCCGCCGTGGTCGTCACAACTATACATTTGCTCGATTTACTCTTGATTAACCCAATCGCTGGTTCTCAAGCCTTGCTAAGATTACAGCCACAGTCACGGTTTATGAGGTCGTCATTGGTGCGAATTTCGATGGCCTCTCTAACAACGCTGTCCCAGTATCTCGACGTCTGTACGAGGATTCTGGTACAGACGTCGAGATACTGGGACAGCGTTGTTAGAGACGCCATCGGAATTCGCACCAATGACGACCTCATAAACCGTGACTGTGGCTATAATCTTAGCAAGGCTTGGGAACCAGCGATTGGGTTAATCAAGAGCAAATCGAGCAAACGTATAGTTGTGACGACCACGGCGGACAGAGCCATCACACCGACGTCATCTCAGACGCCGTCGCAATCTGTTCCACCGCGCGACCGTGGCGCGGGGCGCGGACGGCGGAGTGAGTGCGCCGCGGGCGGAGGGTATTTAAATCGGCCGCCGCCGCGACCGAACCCAGTTCCCCCTGAGCAGCCATAGTGTACGGATCTCCGTGCCGGCACGTTCACAGGAGCTCAGTCCGTCAGTTCACCTGATGATGGCGACATGTATGATCGCCGAAATATTGTGCCCGTTGGACACTGTAGACCGGCAGTACACCCGTGGATATTTTGATTATCAAATACGCCGGGAGAAACTCAAGAATCATAAACAATACTCATAATTCTTCTGTATGTTCAAACTGTTTTCCGCTTTCATTAAAATATCTTTGAAGTTTTTTTGGAACACTGTTACATACTCTATGACATTGTGTGGTATCAGTCTATATCATGAAATGCGTCGTGTAGCAATAGTCTGAGGCTTTTTAGCATAAACGGAGTCCTTGATGACACTGCATAGGAAAAAAATCCGTGGGCGTGAAACCTGGTGAACACGGCGGAAACATGTCAATATCTGCCCTTAGACCAATACTTTTCTTCGAAATGTTACGTTTAAATAGTCGCGGACGGCAGTGGCACAAAGTGACGAGCACCATCATGTTCAAAGAAAATTTCATGAAAATTTTCAGCACACGTCGTAAATCCTGGCAACACGTAAGTCTGAAGCTTGTCAAAATAACTACCAACCTGAATGTTTCCATTAGACTTGGCCACGGTTTCTATGTTTCGATACAGTGTATCGATACGTGGAACTGTTTCAGTGTTTCGGAACGGCTGTGGTTCACTGTTTCGAAACAGTGGTGTTTCATTCCGCCCCTGTCTCGGATAACCGGACCAGATTCGATCTCGAGCTAGACACAGAAACTGTATCGTTGTTTCAAAATAAGGCTGTTTCAGTCCACCTGTGCTTGGAACGGACTAATTGTATCGAAACAGTGATGTTTCATTCCGCTCTGTGTCGGGCGAGATTCGGGCTCGGCACAGGTACTGAAACACAACATACCACTTCGTGAAACACTTTCAAGAGTGTCGAAATCTTTTTGACAAGCAATAGCATGAAGCTTAAGATATCCGAAAATAAAGCTTCGTTTCTAGCTGACTGTCATATGCCGAAATGGCGTAACATCTGCTTTATAAACACTAACCAAACAATAAAACAACGCATACATACAAATAATAAATAGGTGAAAATCATTCAGTTAAATTACACTTTTTTTATAACATACGCTTCTCTGTTCCTGTACAGTAATCATATTAAGAAACGCAAGTGAGCCTACAACATTTCGAATAAAAAAAAGGCGTAGAGTGATAGTTATTAGACATATACATAAATTTGATGTAGGTATAATTGCAAGCAATCTGTTTGACATATCACTGATAGTGTAATGGTGAACGGGAAGGGCTGGGCAGCGGTGGTCTCGCGGTTCTAGGCACGCAGTCCGGAACCGCGCGACTGCTACGGTCGCAGGTTCGTATCCTGCCTCGGGCATGGATGTGTGTGGTGTCCTTAGGTTAGATAGGTTTAAGTAGTTCTAAGTTCTAGGGGACTGATGACCACAACTGTTAAGTCCCATAGTGCTCAGAGCCATTTGAACTACTTTTGGGAAGGGCTGGCAAGCATGGTGAATTTATTATAGTAACGGTTCGAAACACCTTGAAAGACAAATTTTTTTCTGTTATATTTTGTTATTTATTCGAATTATTTGTGAGACTATAGTCACTGTGCCTATTATCCACAATGATTCCCTTAGTGTGCATGGAAATTAGCAGGATGGGTATATTACCTATACTAACGGAAAGTGGGAATCCCAACAGCATATCCGTTGTGCCTGCAGTGTGCTCCCACCTCCAGTTCCGTTCGTGGTGGTTCTTCTGTCTTAGGCTGTCCTCAGCCAATTGAAAAGTATGAAAGACACACGACACGAAAGCAGCGCATTTGTTGCAGGAAATACGAAACTGCCAAGACGCGTAAGTGATGGTTTCATGCTTTCTGCGATATTATTAGCGCTCTCGCACCTCATTTGTGTTTATATGGACAAACTTATACAGTAGACATTCAAAATGATAAAATGTGTAGGTTTATTAGATAACAAAACACAAACTGTTTCGAAATATTGTACTGTTTCATTTGTTTCGAAACAGTTATGTGTTTCAGTTTGCCCATCTGTAGTTTCCATAACAACACAAGTCGAAAACAATTAAAAGCTCATACACTAAATGGGAGGGCAGCGTGGAGGGTAAAAATCGTAGGGGGAGACCAAGAGATGAATACACTAAGCAGATTCAGAAGGACGTAGGTTGGAGCAGGTACTGGGAGATGAAGAAGCTTGCACAGGATAGAGTAGCTTGGAGAGTTGCATCAAACCAGTCTCAGGACTCAAGACCACAACAACAACACTAAACAACTAAGTAACACATTATATATTAATACATCATGTATAATTTACATAAATTTATAATTTAAACATTATAAAATATGTAATTCAATTGTTCAACGAACTTTATCAAATGTAGCGAGAAAAATTTAGCTGCGAGAATGTGCTAGACGCTCTGCGAACGTAGCGCTTCTCCTTGGAAAGCGAATCTCGTAACAAGATAACGCAACGATTGTACTATACTTTGGTCCGAAGACTCAGTTGTTAAGGTTGCATATATGTTAGAGGTTACTACCAATTTTCTTAAATACGTGTCTATTGTTGGCGCCATCACCACTTGTAGTAACTTAAAGTAAAAATTGTGTCGGTTTACTGATATTTGGATTTGTGTTGTTTGGATTTCATCCGAGTGTACTACATTCAAGTGAATAGAATTTCTGAATTTGAAGGTATATAACATTTTTATTTGCCCAGAAATGACTGATCTGAGTTTGTGTCTTTTGAATACTGTCCTAGGTTTTTGGGACATTGATTTCTGGATGTTTCCGAGCGAATCTGCTATTACGGTGAGTTCACTGATTGATATCTTTGTGAAATACGTGTCCGGCAAGGACGTCCATGACTCAGCTGAGTACTGTAATTCAACATGTACCGACTCTGAGGATTCTATGTGTGATTCGACGTCCTAGGTCAAGTTTCGGCGAGTTGAAAAATTATTTAGCAGTGTCTGAAGCTGACCAACGAGATCTTTGGGCACCAGCACAGTGACTTCTGGAAATTCTCTGGAATTCTGTGTGCTCTTCAAAACATTTTCTGAATTCACGATATCAGTAAACATTAACTGAGCAAAAACTAAATAAGAAGAGATCTTATTAATAACAGAAAACAAATGATAAAAAAATGAAATCCTACAGTCGTTACTCCGAATAATAAGAAATAATGATATTTCAGCATTTTACAATTACTCTGTCAAGGGTTTTCCCTTGGTGGGATGGCTGATGTGGTTCGCATTCAGCCTCTTGATGCCAGTTGAGAAGCTCCTTGACCTTGCAGCAGCAGCCTCACTGTCTGGAAAGTCTGCAAAACGGTCGATAACTGTGTTTCTTACCTCAGTAAGGTAAATTTCTTAGCTGAACTATCAAACACGTTATGATAAGTTTCTGTTAAAATCCAGCATTAAAAAAGTATTACGCCTTCCTGAAAACACGGTGTGTGACATGTGGTTCACAAAAAAATGCTCTACTCCTCCAATTAATTTTTCGTCCAGTAACATATACCGGTTGATCAAAAAGTCAGTATAAATTTGAAAACTTAATAAACCACGGAATAATGTAGATATAGAGGTAAAAATTGACACACATGCTTGGAATGACATGGGGTTTTATTAGAACAAAAAAATAAATAAATAAACAAAGTTCACCAAATGTACGACAGACGGCACTGGACAGCAAAACGTCAGAGACGGCGCATGACAATCGCGTATAAAAGGAGCTTTACTGAGAGAGAGAATCAGATGCGCCGGCTGCGGTGGTCTCGCGGTTCTAGGCGCTCAGTCCGGAACCGCGCGACTGCTACGGTCGGAGGTTCGAATCCTGCCTCGGGCATGGATGTGTGTGATGTCCTTAGGTTGGTTAGGTTTAAGTAGTTCTAAGTTCTAGGGGACTGATGACCACAGTTGTTAAGTCCCATAGTGCTCAGAGCCATTTGAACCATTTTTGAACCAGTCAGATGCGCCAGTCGTCGCAGCATGTTGACGTTACCTGAAAAGGCGCTTTTAGTGAAGCTGTATTATCAGAATGGGGAATGTGCTTGTTCAGCGTTATGATCCTATTGCCATAGCAAGGGGATTCGAACGGGTAAAGGTCCGTTGACAAATGCAGCTGTGGCGAGAATGAAGTTCGAAGTTCGAACCACGGGTTGTTTAGACGATAGACCCCGTAGTGGCCGACCGAGCACAAGATTTAGTGCTGCTGAGACAGTTCAGGAAGAAATGGAGACTGTAGCCGGTTCGTCTGTGCACGAGGAAGTCATCGCTCGTGCAGTCGCACGTCGCACCGGCATTCCATACACTACTGTTTTGTTGGCACTGAGGCGTACCCTCCGATGCTATCCGTACAAAATCCATCGGCATCATGAACTGTTACCTGGCGATTTAGTGAAGCGGAGGGCATTTGCGGTGTGGGCGTTTCAAATGATGGCGGAAGATTACGATTGGTTGAGTAACGTGTTGTGGACCGAAGAAGCTCATTTCAGGCTCCGAGGGCCTGTCAACGCCCACAACTGCAGAATTTGGGCTACCGAAAATCCTAAAACTGTCGTGGAAACTCCATTGCACGACGAGAAACTCACGGTGTTGGATGTATTTACCACATCTACCATTATCGGACCTTGTTTCTTCGAGGAAATGTTTTGTAACTGCTACCGTGACGGGTGAGAGGAACGCCGATATGTTACAGAATCGCATCATCCCCAGCCTGGCTGATAAACACCTGCTGGAACGTACGATGTTTATGCAGCATGGCGCTCCACCCCATATTGCTGGACGCGTGAAGGATCCCTTGCGCGCGTCGTTTGGTGATGATCGTGTGCTCAGCCGCCACTTTCGTCATGCTTGACGTCCCAGGTCCCCAGACCTGGCTTTGGGGTTACTTGAAGTCGCAAGTGTATCGTGATCGACCGACATCTCTAGGGATGCTGAAAGACAACATCCGACGCAAATGCCTCACAGTAACTCCGGACATGCTTCACAGTGCTGTTCACAACATTATTCCTCGACTACAGCTATTGTTGAGGAATGATGGTGGACATATTGAGCATTTCCTGTAAAGAACATCATCTTTGCTTTTTCTTACTTTGTTATGCTGATTATTGCTATTCTGATCAGATGAAGCGCCATCTGTCGGGCATTTTTTTAACTTTTGTATTTTTTTGGTTCTAATAAAACCCCATGTCATTCCAAGCATGTGTGTCAATTTGTACATCTCTATCTACATTATTCCGTGATTTATTCAGCTTTCTAATTTATACTGACTTTTTGGTCACCCGGTAATTTCACATATTGACAAATTAAAAAGACAGTAATTAGTAAAATTCCCTGCTACTTGATGTCGCTGTGTGCAGGTTCAAACACAAAGTAACTGGAAGCGTATGTATTCGTTTAATATTGAACAGAAGATATGTCGTTTTCATGACGATTATATTGTCGAGTGGGTAAAAGTAATAAAGAAGAGATCGAAAAATCAGCAAACCAGTTACTAATAAAGTTTTATTATCCCTTGACAATGGTTTCGATATTTGTAAAAGTATCTTCTTCAGAAGTATTGACCTTATTACATCACATGATTACACAATTGATCCGACGAAGCCGAGCGTTGTCATAAACGAATCTGATGAAACAAGAATTATTATTGCAAGCCATGGTTTTCTGAATTTACAGTTTATGTAGCTGGAGCTATGTAAGCACATGTCTTCTACCTACACGTAAATTATGAAATTTAATGCAGTGTAACATTCTGCGTTTTTCTTGCTGGAGTAGCGAGGTTCTCATATTTTTTCGGCAAATTAGGTTTTTCACGACTTCCTGTACGCCACTTCAAATTCTGGGAAATTTTGTTGAACGAGACGAAAGTTCTTTTCCTACACTCCATTTTTAAAACATAGCTCGTGGTTCGTCTCCAGCGATGTGGACAAGACCTTAGGAAATAATACTACATCCTTCGCCTTTTTATCAGAAACAAAATATTTTACCAGAGAACATCCGCAACTGTACATCGCATCAGTGGAATAAATATGTAAATAATTAGTCTTTTTTTATTGGGCGACCAGTTTCAGTAGCTAAAAAGCTCCTGGCTCAAAGGCCACCAAATATTTAGTGGCTTTATGGTGATTATGCCTTACGCTTCTTAAAAAGGGCGTGCTATAAAAAAGGCAAGCTACCTACAAGTGTAGCTATCTTTATTCCAGTAACACCATCAACCTCAACATTTAAAAAAGATGGTTTTAAGAAACCAGATGACCTTGCAGGGGACGACTTCCATTTGTCCGCGACTTTTTAAGCAGAGAAATACCGCAATACACTGGTATCACAGATCTTTCGAATATTCCAGAGGTTAAAAAACCTCTTGAGCCGTAAATTTCTCTTATTATCACACTACCGGTTCCGGGCTCTCATAAGCCCACCCTCACGTGTCGCAACTGTGATGTGGTCCCCGAGCGCCGCGGTGGACGTGTGCTAAGCGCGGTGCGCAGAACAGGGAGTAATAAACGATTTGTTCTTTATTTACTTATTAAATTGGACAATGGTAATTTGTGACTGATTTCAGTCGCTGGGATACGACGAAAGAAGTGGATAATGTCATAAGGGATTACAAAATGTGCGTCAACAAAAATGAAACAAGGATAAGGTGATGTGGTCGAAGTAAACCATTGACGGTAAAAGTATTACATTAAGAAATAAAACACAAAAAGTAACCGACGACTATTGCTATTTTGGGAGCAAAATAACTGACGACTGCCCAAGGGCAGAGGTTACAAAAGGGAGATACAATAGCAAGTTATGCTTTTTTGAAGAAGGGTAATATGTCAACTTTCAGTAAATATTTGAATGTCGCCAAGTCTTTTTATGAAAGTATTGTACGGAAGTGAACCATAAGTACTAAACATGAAGTCAATCGAAGGCTGCAGACGAATGCTGAAGGTTGCATCAATGGATCGGGTAACTGATGAAGTAATTGCTGAAAAATGTGTGTTGCCTAACCTCTCTATATGAAGCCGTATGTTGACAGGACACATCCAGATGCATCAAGGAATCGTCAGTTTGGTAATGGCGGGATGTTTGTGTGTGTGTGTGTATGGATTAGGGTGGTGGCTACGCTGTAGAGGGGGAACAAGGTTTGAATAAAGAACGCAGGTTCGAATAGATGTAGGGTACAGTATTTATTCAGAGATGTGAAGACTTGGACACGGTAGACAGGTGTGGAAGGAGTGAAGACCACAATAACACTATACACTAATGTACCAAAAAGTTACGAGCACTATTTACGCCGAGGTTAACTGCCACCTCATGGTGTTGCGAGATAATGACGCTGTAAGGGAAGTATGTAAGGGCATCTTGGAAACTGTGATTGCTCTTTGGCTGGTTCAATATGGTTCAAATGGCTCTGAGCACTATGGGACTTAACATCTGAGGTCATCAGACCCCTAGAACTGAGAACTAGTTAAACTTAACTAACCTAAGGACACCATACACATCCATGCTCGAGGCAGGATTCGAACCTGCGACCGTAGCGGTCGCGCGGTTCCACGATGAAGTGCCTAGAACCACTCGGCCACACCGGCCGGCCCCTTTGGCTGGTCCTCATCATCTATGGAAGGTCGGAGAATGACGGTGAAAACAAAGCAGGCAACAAGATTTTGAGCAATAAAAAGTTTTCGATGGTGCAAAGCCGCAGTCACGCCATTTTTATTTTTTTTTATCTTTTCTTTTACCTGCTTTGGACTGTCTTAACCGATCTGACGTGCTTGGCATCTAAGGACTTTTCGCATTGCACTCGATAATGGCATGAAAACCAAAATCTAGATGGTACAGAAGATAAACAGGGCAGTACACGAATGGCCGTTTACTTTTTACATTTTGGACGTTCACGTTTTATCGCGGAACGTGGATTCGGAGGCTTGACAGCACTGTAAAGCTGGAAAGGAGGAATTCTGTGGCAGTTCTGATGGCAGAGCTCAATGCTGGTGGTGCCATAAATACTTCCGAACAAACGGTGCAGCGCACGTTTTTGAATTTGTATCTCAGAAACAGACAGTCTCTAAGTTTTCCTGTGTTGACCGGAAACCATCGTCAGTTACCATTGCAATGGACGCGAAATAATCGAGACTGGGCGATGGATCAGTGGATAAGTGTCACCTCGTAGGAATTACGTTCCATTCACGCAGCCCGACAGTCGTCTGTGGGTATGTCCTAGTCCAGGAGAATGGCTGTTAGAGAGGTGTACCGAGGCCCAGATACAGCCAAGTTGTTATAGGAGACATTCTTGTGGGCTACAACATGGCTTGTGGTAGTAATTTGAGGCGACATTATAGCTGGTGACCACGTGAACATCATTGTTGGGTATCTTCAACCACCCACGCATGATGTCTACCATGACATTGATGGTACTACACAGTTGGACAAGTGTCTGTGCCACAGGGTTCAAAGTCGTGATACAAAGTTTTGTCGAGTATGACAGCGAATTGATTTTTATGTCTTGGTCACCAAAGTCATTAGGACTGAAGGTGACATCATAGCTGTGAACCTCGTGAACATTACCATTGAGAATGTTCAACGCTTCATGCATGATATCTTGTACGACATCGATGGTACTACACAGTTTGACAACTGTCGTTGCCACAGGGTTAGTGTCGTGCTACAAAGTTTTGACTATATGGCGGTGAACTGACTTTGAAGTCTTGCTCGCCAAACTCATTTGATTTGGACCTAATGGAACACATCTGGAACGCTACCGGGAGCTAGCTCCGTCTCGCACAAACTATCAGCTCGAAATTTACAGGAATTGTTTGGCATTGTGCGATGACATGTGGTGTCATACTACAAGAAAAATTCAATGGTCTGTAGAATCCTTGCCACGCAGAATAGCTGCTGTATTGCGCTGGAAAGATGGAACAACATGCTATTTGATTTATAACGTAAACGCATTTACTTTTGATCTATTTCGGCAGTATGACTTGTCATTACATACACTGTAATTCACCGCTAGACTTCGTGAAATGAGTTAATTTCCGTACTGAGACCTCTATTTACTCTGCTTCATTTACCAGCAGGGTCGTGATACTTCGCTTTTTCTCTTTAAGGGCAACGAACTGTTGTGATTCGCAAAATGACATGTCCCTTTTTTTGCGCTCTCGTCCTCAGGTTGATACACTAATTTACATGAATATCTTTGCTTCTAAGACAAACGTGTTTTTGATCATAAAAAACTAGCAGTCTTTTAAACATAAACTTACATGAGCGGAATAAGGCTGAGCTACAATGAGATGATATGCAGGAATATTGGACGTGAGAAGGTGGTGAAGTGCTACCTCAAAGTGGGCGGTGATAAGACGATCAATATATACTGTCCAACACATTAATGTGATCACCTGTCAAAAACCTGAATAACCACCTCCCGCAGCACAAACGTGCAGAATGGGAGTCTGTGAGCTTGTGGAAGGTGCGGAGACAGGTATGTGGAGCTATGCTGTCTCGCGCTGTCGCCAGCTATGCTAGGTTTTCCGGCTGGTGCGAAGAGCCCGATAGAGCTGCTTCCTCAGATCCTCGACTCGGTTTGCAGCCACGGAGTTTGGAGGGCAGAGGAATGCGGTAACTCATCCAGACGCTACTTCAGCCACGCATCTACTACAGTGGCAGCTGTGTGACATGCAGCAGTGTCCTTCGGGTAGATGCCATTATGCTCAAAGAGACAAACTACGTGTGGGGGTCGACATGATGCCTAAGGATGGATGCATACTTTTGTTGATTAATTGTGCGCTACAGAATGATGAGATTACCCAGAAAATGCCCCTGGTGATAACATTCCTCCCGTCAGCCTGGACCCTTCTGACAGTCGTTGACATACGCGCCAATGGACAAGTTTCGAATGGACATTAAAGGCGACGCATCTGAAAAGCTTACCTGTCGCCATTCAGAGGGCGTCCAGATGCTGTACTAGCGTGCAGAAACTGCAGATTCCTGGCATTGTCGTCGATGAACAGCAGTCACCATGGGTTTTTAACCAGGCACCTGTTCGGAGGCCCGTATGCGGCAACGTTCTCTGAACGGCCACTGGAGATACACTGCGGGCACGCCCTTGGCTCATCTGGGTGGTCAGCTACTTAAACGTCACATGACTATTCGCCACTAAACCACTCCGAAGCGTTTGTTCACCCCTGTCATCAGTGGGCCGTGGTGTACCACAGTATCCTCGACTGCCAGCTTTGGATAGCAGCATTTTGGGTTGCACGAAGAACTTTAACCCTTTATTTGGCACACGCAGAAATACTGTGAATAAATAATTGGCTCTGAGCACTATGGGACTTAACTTCTGAGGTCATCAGTCGCCTAGAACTTAGAACAACTTAGACCTAACTAACCTAAGGACATCACACACATCCATGCCCGAGGCAGGATTGGAACCTGTGACCGTAGCGGTCGCGCGGTTCCAGACTGTACAGCCTGGAACCGCTCGGCCACTCCGGCCGGCGGTGAAAAAGTATTAAGTTGTTTAAATTAGATGTATATTATGGTCACGTGAACTATTTTATATCCTTTTTTTCTTAAATACAGTGGCTTGCCTCTAAGTAGTAAAAACCCACACAAAAGTTTCATAGGTGTTACGATATAAATACTAAAGTGTTGCCTCTGTAGCTGAAAAAGTGGTTGAATTTTGCAGTGTTTAATCTGAAATGTCTTTAAAAAGTTCCTTTTTGCTATAAAGCACAGAAATATTCCATATTTTCCACATTTCGGACTCGAATACCCCTGTAGGCAAGGGCTACACAATCTGTTTTATCCTATGTTCTAGCCAGGTGTGTACTGCCGTGTCGTACATTATTCGTTGGCTTAGGTGCTGCTGTTTCGCCGCGCGCGATTAGCCGAGCGGTCTCAGACGCTGCAGTCATGGACTGTGCGGCTGCTCCCGGCGGAGGTTCGAGTCCTCCCTCGGGCATGGGTGTGTGTGTGTTTATCCTTAGGATAATGTAGTTTAAGTAGTGTGTGAGCTTAGGGACTGATGACCTTAGCAGTTAAGTCCCATAATACTGTAGGGAAGCAGCCTACTCACGCTGTAGTAAATTCACATCAGTTTTCAATTGTGTGCCAGCCAGTCTGCTGTAACTAGCTCTAACGTCACAAATGTTGCGCAATACCTTAAAAATCAAGCAAATGACCTAAAACTTTTCTAGCATGTCAGAAATAATACTAAATTAATGTGTGTTGAATATCTGTTCGATAACTTAAACCATTTCCGAAATTTGGACGTTTTTCTGTAAAAATAATTGGCGCAACAGAAAAGAGCTAGAGACTTCAAAATTTATATTTAGATTCATCTTTCATAATTATTTAATAAAAACTGTACTTTGGATTTCACAAGTTAAGATTTTAGTGGAAATTCATGATTTTATAGTTTTCGTCTCAAAACTGAAAGAAGCAAGATAGATTAAGTAGGCTAAGAAATAAGGCTAGGATGTTTAGACTTAAATAGGTTCGAGGTCCGCTATGACTATGAAGATGTGAAAAGTTTCTTTGGGAATACCTATAAAATTATAGCGATAGCGGATCTCAAAAGGGCCAGTTCAGAGCTCATCTACTGCGTGCAGTGCAATTAAATTAATTCTCTCGCCCAAAATATTTAACTTAGCCACGTCAAAATTTTATTGTCAATACTTACCTGCGTGCTGAATGCACAGTTAAATTAAGAGCTTCATCGGCCATCAGCAAGAGAAGCTAGAATTTATTATGTAACTTGAAGTGGTGCGTTATTAGCCCAGCGGCTAGTTGGGAGAGCCGATTTGATCAGGCGTTCCCTTAGCCGTCCGCACCGCGGCTTTATATATAAGAACGCTGCGCGAGGAAGCAAGGCCCCAGTTCTCTCCAGACGCTGAATGACACGCCATCTGTGTCGGCAGTCGCGCCGCATCGGTATCACTGCGACAAACAGCCTCGGGTGCCGTATTAAGTTACTAGAGATACGCGGAACCATGAAATCATTTCAAGTGAAGTGTTAATTCTGGGATGATTTTCATTATCTAGCTTCAGTTTGCGTATTGTCGTATTTTCACGTGCCGTCGCGGGACAGACATTCTACCAATTATTTAGCGTGGCGTTTGATGAAATACTCTCATCAAATTATGGCGAGCATTCATTTCAACATTTAATTCGGATATTTATAGTTGCATCAGCGCATTAGACTCTGAACTGCTCTGTTAGTTAGGTTGTAGGGATACTTGTGTGTTTTTATTTGTGACTTTGAGAATATACTCAACTATTTTGGAAAATCGTTTTTGATTAGAAATCCCGGACAATCTCCTAATTCGTCAGAGTTATAAGCTGCAGCTATAATATTCTTCTCAGATGAAGAGGGCACTAGGAACTCTAATTACAGGCTTCACGTTTTGTTAAATCTCTTTCTGGGGGCTAAAAAGGAATTAGAGAGCCAGTGTTGAGAACGGCGAAAGACAGCATTAACAACATTCTAAAAGCTAGAAACTGATTCAACATGCAAACATTTATACAGCAAACGATTAATTTTCAATTTAATTTTTCAATTCCTAACACGCCGCCCCACAATACCGCGTGATCAAAAAGTCAGTATAAATTTGAAAACTTAATAAACAAACCACAGAGTAATGTAGATAGGGAGGTAAAATTGACACACATGCTTAGAATGACATGGGGTTTTGTTAGAACAAAAAAAAAAAAACACCCCATATTGCTAGACCCGTGAAAGATCTCTTGCGCGTGTCGTTTGGAGATGATCGTGTGCTCAGCCGCCACTTTCGTCATGGTTGGCCTTCCAGGTCCCCAGACCTCGGTCCGTGCAATTATTGGCTTTGGGGTTAACTGATGTCGCAAGTGTATCGTGATCGACGGACATCTCTAGAGATTCTGAAAGACAACATCCGACGCCAATGCCTCACCATAACTCCGGACATGCTTTACAGTGCTGTTCACAACATTATTCCTCGACTACAGCTATTGTTGAGGAAAGACGGTGAACATATTGAGAATTTGCTGTAGAGAACATCATCTTTGCTATTCTGATCAGATGAAGCGCCATCAGTAGGACATTTTTTGAACTTTTGAATTTTTTTGGTTCTAATAAAACCCCATGTCATTCCAAGCATGTGTGTCAATTTGTACCTCTGTATCTACATTATTACGTGATTTATTCTTTTCAAATTTATACTGAGTTTTTGATCACCCGGTATTTCACATACATTTCTTTGCTGTTGTTTCCTTCTTATTCTGGACTTCCTGTTCATCCAATAGTCAGAGCCAGGCTTCCTATTCCCACGAAATACCACTTCATTTGCAGTGTCTCAGGTAAGAAACCGATAACATATTTGTACAAATCACCCTTCCTCTTTTTCTACGAAAGCAGTTTTCGTGGCATAAGAAAAAGCGGCGCCTGAAAATAGGAAGAAACTGCTATACAGTTAAGTGACTCTCGCATAACCTTGGACGGTGTCCGCTAAAACTCACATTATTCAGAATCTTTTCACCAGAGACAACAGAATATCGCTGCATACGAGAGCTTAAACATTGCCAGCAAGCATCAGTGCCCCTACGAAGACGAAACTTTAAACATTTTGCAGAAAACAGTGTGCGATTTTGATGTTGCTTGAGGGCAACACTGCCAAATAAAGGGTTAAATTTGCTGGCATGCGAACATTTTACAAACTGCCGTTTCGAAACTGTTTCCACCCTTGCCACACATAAATCGCTCTGTGTCCGCATTAGGACAACGACTGCACTGTCTTCCGCGTTACCCCGAGAGACTTTGTACAGCCTCCTCTACTCGTGCTGCCATCGACGTCTATTGACGCATAGAAACAGCATCGGAGTACATATTTTAGAGTTAACTATCATGTTTCAGACATTAATTTTTAGGAAAATGTATGTATGCTGAAAATAATTCTGCGATACTTAAGGTAAACGTAGGACTTTTTTTATTGCACATGTATTTTTGCACACATTTCAGACTTCTAAAGAACCCTAAGACATTTAACAAGCAGAAAATAAATGCGTGGTGTAATGACTGGCAGTTATCTCTCAATATTAGTTAGTGTAACCTACTGCGTATAACTATGCGAAAGTCCCTATTACTCTACGAGTACAAAATTAGTTCCCAGTCTTTGGAAGCGGTAACATCCGTCAAGTATCTGGGTGTAACTATTCGAAATGATCTCAGATGGAACGATCAGATTACACAAGTGACGGGCAAGGCGAACTCTAGATTGCGGTTTATTGGTAGAATCCTAAAGCGATACAGTCCTTCAGCAAGGAAATAGATTACAGTACGTTAGTTCGTCGAGTCGTAGAGTATTGTTCGTCTGTATGGGGCCCTTACCAGTTGGGTCTGATTCAAGAGATTGAAAAGGTCCAAAGAAGCGTGGCAAGAATCGCGACTGGTACATTTAGCTATCGCGAGAGCGTTACAAATCTCATAGAAGGTCTGAAATGGGATACACTTGCAGGTAGATGACGCGCTAAACAGAAGAGGGTGATCACTAAATTCCGAAATCCGATCTTCGCCGAGGATGTAGAGCATATATTTTTACCACCAACTCTCAAATTGCGCAGTGATTGCCATTCAAAGACAAGGGAAATTAGAGCTCGTACTGAGGCGTTCGCACTGTCGTTTTACCCTCGTGCGATCCGCGAGTGGAACCGGGGGGGGGGGGGGGGGGGGGGAATTATGAGTTTGGCGCGAATTGTGCTCTCCGGAACACACCGCCTGGTGGCTAGCGGAGTATATATGTACATGCAGATAAGCATAATGGATGTGAGAAATAATTAATTTGAACCTCTGTTGTGTCAAACCAGCAAGGTGCTCAGATCGAACACCGAACATCACTATCTATTAGCGAAGAGAAACAAAAGGAGTTGAAATGAGTGGTTGATTTTATTTCACCTTTTTCGCGTTTTGTAGTATAATATGCAAACTAAAACTTATCTTCGACAACTCTATATTACAAGTTTGCTAATTTTAACGCACAAGCGAACACTGGATTTTACTATTAACGGGAGCATGTTTTATACTCATTCTAATACACTCCTGGAAATTGAAATAAGAACACCGTGAATTCATTGTCCCAGGGAGGGGAAACTTTATTGACACATTCCTGGGGTCAGATACATCACATGATCACACTGACAGAACCACAGGCACATAGACACAGGCAACAGAGCATGCACAATGTCGGCACTAGTACAGTGTATATCCACCTTTCGCAGCAATGCAGGCTGCTATTCTCCCATGGAGACGATCGTAGAGATGCTGGATGTAGTCCTGTGGAACGGCTTGCCATGCCATTTCCACCTGGCGCCTCAGTTGGATCAGCGTTCGTGCTGGACATGCAGACCGCGTGAGACGACGCTTCATCCAGTCCCAAACATGCTCAATGGGGGACAGATCCGGAGATCTTGCTGGCCAGGGTAGTTGACTTACACCTTCTGGAGCACGTTGGGTGGCACGGGATACATGCGGACGTGCATTGTCCTGTTGGAACAGCAAGTTCCCTTGATGGGAAGTGGCGGTGCGGTCCCCTACGGCACTGCGTAGGATCCTACGGTCTTGGCGTGCATCCGTGCGTCGCTGCGGTCCGGTCCCAGGTCGACGGGCAAGTGCACCTTCCGCCGACCACTGGCGACAACATCGATGTACTGTGGAGACCTCACGCCCCACGTGTTGAGCAATTCGGCGGTACGTCCACCCGGCCTCCCGCATGCCCACTATACGCCCTCGCTCAAAGTCCGTCAACTGCACATACGGTTCACGTCCACGCTGTCGCGGCATGCTACCAGTGTTAAAGACTGCGATGGAGCTCCGTATGCCACGGCAAACTGGCTGACACTGACGGCGGCTGTGCACAAATGCTGCGCAGCTAGCGCCATTCGACGGCCAACACCGCAGTTCCTGGTGTGTCCGCTGTGCCGTGCGTGTGATCATTGCTTGTACAGCCCTCTCGCAGTGTCCGGAGAAAGTGTGGTGGGTCTGACACACCGGTGTCAATGTGTTCTTTTTTCCATTTCCAGGAGTGTATTCTACAGTGGAACCAGCTCCTAAACCTTTTTTTGAAGTCAGCAATTAAAATACGTTTCACAACATTTTTGTCCTTCTGCGCTATTCAGATATGTTCGTAATTGTGGGCCTTACTTATTGATAGGCTCTGTTTGAGGAGAGGTGTGAAGAGAGCATGTGTGTGACAAATTCTTGATAAATGATTCAGGTCGCTTCGATTCTTTTGAAAACAGTCCGAACGATGTTGCACTGTAACTGGCGCTTTCATTATATCAGTGGGTAAAATACTACGCTCCGGTTAGTGAAGAGAGAAGTGGTAAATTTTGCAGTAAATATTTTTGCAGTAAATGTTTTTTAATATGACGCAAAAATATTGTTTGGATACTTTCGAGCACTCTGTGTGTGTATGTGTGTGTGTGTGTGTGTGTGTGTGTGTGTGTGTGTGTGTGTGTGTTTGTGTCTGTGTGTCTGTTTTTAAATTCGGTTTCTCTTTTTTTCATTTCCTACCATTTTTCACATTTCCCACCTCCACCTCTTGATGACATAACATGTGCACTAGTATATCTTAACCCATTGGCTTATGCAGCCGGTTCACAGCAGTCGCATGTTTCAAGTCTATTACGTTGCCGGCTCTGGGACGAGCCGAGTATGTATAGGTTCTTCTTACCGTTTCTTCCTCTCTGTTAATAGATGACCATGGTATGTTATGTATCACTGGAAAGCTCAAAACTCGATCTGTTTAGTGCTGTATAACACACTCGATTTCTTTCGATATTTTGCGGGTTATCAGCTAATCCCACCAAGAAAACACCCTCCAGAAATTGTGTAGAGTGCAAAGAAAGGGAGCCGGCCGATGTGGCCGAGCGGTTCTAGGCGCTACAGCCTGGAACCGTGTGACCGCTACGGTCGCAGGTTCGAATCCTGCCTCGGGCATGGATGTGTGTGATGTCCTTAGGATAGTTAGTTTTAAGTAGTTCTAAGTTCTAGGGGACCGATGACCTTAGAAGTTAAGTCCCATAGTGCTCAGAGCCATTTGAGCCATTTTTTGCAAAGAAATGAAGAAGAAAAGTTTGTATGAGTGTGAGAAATGTCCAGTGGTATTGTAAAGGCCGGTATTTTTTCAGGTATACCTCATCAACAAAAGCCTCTGAAACAGTATTATCCTCCCTCCTCACTACTTCAATAAATTGTAAGGATAGATTTATAAGGAATTCCTTCCACAAATTATAAAACATTGAGAAAAGTGTGAAAGACACAATATAGTACACTTGACCTTTTAGCAACAAATAATCCTGGACAAGTAGTGAGTGTTGTGACCAATACAGCGATTAGCGACCATAAGGCAGTTGCTGCTAGGCTGAATACCGTAACACCTACAACCACCATAAAGAAACGCGAAGTATATCTATTTCAAAAAACTGAAAAAAATGTTCTTAACGCCTTTTTATGAGACAGTCTTCACACCTTCCGATCCGATCATGAACGTGTAGAAAAGTTGTGGAATGTTTTCGAAGAGATAGTATTAACAGCAATTGAGAAATATATACCACATAAATTAATAAGTGATAGTACTGATCCACCATGGTACACAAAACGGGTCAGGTCGTTGTTGCAGAAGGAACGAAAAAAACATGCCAAATTTAAAGGAACGCAAAAAAATCTCCAAGATTGGCAAAGTTTTACAGAAGTTCGACATATAGCGCGTACTTAAATGCGAGATGCTTTTATTAATTTCCACAGCGAAATTCTGTCTCGAAATCTGGCAGAAAACCCAAAGAGATTCTGCTCATTCATAAAGCACACCAGTGGCAAGACACAATCAATACCGTGACCGCGCGATAACAACGGCGAAGTCATTGATGACAGTGACACTAAAGCAGAGTTATTAAACACTGTTTTCCGAAACTCCTTCACCAAAGAAGACGAAGTAAGTATTCCTGAATTCCAATCACGAACAACTGCCAAGATGAGAAACATTGAAGTAGATATCCTCGGTGTAACAAAGGAGCTTAAATCACTTAATAAAGGCAAGGCCTCCGGTCCAGATTGTGTACCAGTCAGGTTCCTCTCAGAGTATGCTGATAAAATAGCTCCATATTTAGCAATTATATACAACCACTCGCTCACAGATCTATGAAACGTCCCCTTAGAACAATTATACATGACTGTGCTTAAACTGACACACAATATTTTTTAGCGCAACGCAATCTGACTTTCAATAATCCCTACAAAAGAATGGCCCTGACTAACATTAACCTATACCTTTCACAAATCACTTACCTCACAAAAATCTTCGTTACTCGAACTACTGCAATACAGCGAGCGCCACCACTGCCAGCTAAATAAAAGATTCAAACTACGGAAGGCACTAACTACTGATAGGCATAGTTAGCTAATGAAAGATTTTAATAGAGAACAAACAATGTATTTACGTTAATAGTCATAATATATATAGCAGTTCATGACTTCCAGTCTTACAAATTTCAAAACTCCGCCATCTCTCTCCCCACATCCACCACTGCTGGTGGCTCACCTCCAACTGTGCAACGCTACGCGCTGTTAACAGTCAGCTGCCCAACACTACAATGGCAGACAACAATGCAAACTAGCCACAGACTGCACACAGCACAGCCAGTGATTTTCATACAGAGCGCTACGTGGCGTTACCAAAAAGAAAACAGAAACAGCCTACTTACATAGGCCCCATGCTCCCCACAAAAAAATTTACAAATTGTTTTGGGCACTGGCCAATACATATTTGTTAAAGTTTTTCCACAATTACAATAACAAAGAAATCAAATGCACTCACTTATTGATACAATGTTGGTCAAATGCTAAGATTTTCTCACAGTCCATAAAGACAGTCCTGATCATTCATCACAGTAAAATAGCAGTGTTTTTCTCAAAGTCTGAGCAGTAAAAGAAAATACAACGGAATTAGTGGAATTACATGCAGTCTTGAAGAAGTAGTGTTGTTCTTCCAACGGAAAGACAGTGCTGACTCTTGACATGCAGACAGGTAATGGGCCACAACAGAACAAACCCACCGCAGAGTCAGTTGAAGTTTTGAAGAATATTGGTAGGTAAGTCATCACAGAGCAGACCCACTGTAGTCCTGGTAGAGACTACGGTATTGGTGGACCACCAGAGGTGCAGACCCAGTGCAGTCCTTGTAGAAATAATGGTATTGGTGGGCCATCAAAGATGCTGACCCACTGTAGTCCTTGTAGAGACGACCAGCAGCCATCTGTTGCGACTGTGCAGGTGCACAATCACCATCGAAGAGTCTTGCAGAGAATCTAGCAAGTCCATAAACCACCACTTGTGCACTCACAAAGTTTTTGGAATTGTCCTTAGAACCAGCAATGCTGTTATCCAGTCCCTTGCTGAATTATTAACACACGTGCAAACACTAACAGTCCCTACTTCTCACATATTGTCCATATAGTATGACCAACAGAAATGTGTGCAGTGAAATGTAACTTACAAGTTACTTAATTTGATGAACTGGTGTCAATTACAGTTTTATAATATAAGAATACAATAACAAAGGTACAAAATACATCATTAAAGAACATAACAATACAGATAACATTTGTAGTAAAACAGGCTTTACAAAAGAATAGAAATAAACATGCACATCAGTGTTACAAAAATTATGACAAAAGTACATACATAAAGATCAGAATAACTTTTGAAACATCAACTTCACATATGAGCAACAAAACAGAACAGATAAATAATTTCTAAACATCTTTACCAAGTAAATAACATATTATTAGAAAAATTCTACAACAAAATTCTTATTAGCTAAACACATAAAGACAGGAAAAACACAAATATATAAGAGAACACAAACACATAGGGGGATAACACAATGGAAAGGACAGGGTTTGTTTTCAGTGTAACATTTGGTACTGCAGTCCAACCCAAAACTTCATTCCATAAATCTTTCGTCTTATTTCAACATTTGTTCTCACCACAACATCCTATCCAAGCATACTTTCTGTATTTATATGTTCCCATATTTCTTACCTCATTATTTATTTTCCATTATCTTACCTCATCATTTATTTCAACGAAAATCCTACCTAAACTTGTTATCTCTAAACCCTACATTTTTGTTCATATCCTCTTTCAAAATACTTTTTTGGCCAAACCATATTCTTATAGGTTCTCAATGCATTTCTTCCAATTCATCACAACTCGTTCTCTTATATAACCAACCCCATTTTAAGCTAACTTAAATCTACTGAGCTCAGATATGTATACTAAGGGATGAGGCAATGCGGCAGCACAAAACAATTAACACAAATAGCAATGACAAAAAGAATGGAAATTGGCAAAGCTAGCAGCAGCAGTAAATGCAATAACTTGTATCTAATTATGACAAAGCTGAAACATAAAAAAATATTACAGTAAAGATGGGCACGTCTAATACCTATGTCACATCTTAATACGAGAGTGATGCATCACCTTGACTTACTGTTAAAAAATTATTTTTGCAATTCCTGTGAAGGGAATTGTCTATTTATGCTCTCTTTTCTACTAAAGTACATCATAAAATTATTATTTACTGGGTCTATTAAGTTCTATTTTAACCAATGCTGCTGCAGCTAGGAACTTGATATTAAACAAAATGAGCAAATATATATATAAAGCAACATATGAAACGTCATTCACTAAGCAAATGGCGTCTCCAGAGGCAAAAAAATTCTCTCAACTAGAAAAACAATAGATGTAAAATGTTTCTCATCATTTAATTAGGCAATTTAGTAAATATCATAAATTAAGATCTCCAGAGTGTAATCATATGTTTTCAAGTTTGGGCGTGTCGTATTTGCGATGCTTTCTACAAAGGAATGTCAATAGTGAGGATAATGGCCTCCCTTTTTTTTTCTTCTTCTCCACCTGTGCCTCTGAAGGGCACACACTAATGGCATTTTTTCAGGTGACTGTCGCGCAGCTGGGTGCTGACAACGCATTACGTGAAGGTGGTCACTTAACATTCTTACCGAAATATTTACGACACCAGTTTGCACTACAGTGACAGTCTCATATAATAAGTTTCACAGGTCAAGAATTTGCGTTACAGATGTGTAGAAACAAAATCCTATTAATATAATAGTGTCCAAAAAATTTTCGGCGGCATTGTAATACATTCAGGCATTTACATATATTTCATAACTCTTAAAGTACGATTCTTGGTTTCCAACAACCTTTTTCACAAACCAGAGTCCCTAACCACTACTCATTATTGCTTACCTTATTACACATATACATATTCGTCGACACTTTTTCAATATTTCATCATAACAAATACGTAGCATAATCAAATTCCGTATGTAGCATCAGATTATTGTTCATAAACATGCCTCAGCAGCATAATACTCATCGGCGTCCTAAAAATAACATCATAACACCTCAGTCAAATCTCAAAAACGTCGTAGCTTTCTGCAATAGTTTAAAAACCGAAAAAAAATTCTCTGCTAATTTCAATAGTGTCGTGTACCTCAAACGTACTTTAAAAATCGTGATCCCATACCAAATACATCATTCAAAGCTCTCATAGCATCACAATGGTTCCGAAAAAAATGAACAGTTCACAAAGTACAGACTAAATACAATTTTATAAGTATGAAATTATCCAACTGTGTAATTGCGGAAACATGTGTCAATGATGTAGTAAAAAAAAAAGTTTGTCTCTCAGCTAAATGATCAGATAGCTGTGTAATTTATGTGTTAGAGAAATATGGTACTGAAGTGTAAAGTTGTATAAGCAAATACCATATTAGCTAGGGCTCCTTGTGCTTGCCAAACACATGGTACACAAAAAGCGTGTACCCCCCTGAGGATTGATGTAAGTATGCCCTCAGGTGTTACAGATTATTGCAATGGAATGAAATGTATCACAGAAAAACTTTGTGTCATTGTACTTCAAATATCTTTAAAAATAAATGTTTTAAGTACAAAATTAATCACTCAAATACGTGTACTGTAGCGCTAAACTGTGCGTCTTGTTGTAAGATAATCTCTGTGGAAGTATCGTAGTTATCGTCCTCCGAAAGCTAAGTTCTGCAGAAGTCAATGTATTACCTCATGATAAATAAAAGTCAAATGCTTTGCGTATAGATATCTTAGTTATTACGCTTATTGCCGTGGTGAAGAAAAGTACTGTACTGTAACGTATTGTTGTGCTACAGAAAAGGCTGTCTCCTTGTAGCTACACCACAAAAGTTACTACTAAAACATGTTTTACTTTCCAGAAGAATTCAGAAAAACTGTGCAGATATGAAACAGATACACCACAAAAGCAACATTGTAAATTGTCACTCATTAGTAGCGTCGTGATAAAATCGTGTAGCTGTCACATAAACTAACCACTGTGTCATCTGGTATCTCATAGAAAGTAATTTACATCCAGAATGTATTTTCAAGTAAACAAAAATGTTGCATTAAAATCTCATTATCAGAACTGGTAAATGTTCTAAGTATGTGAGCCTTATAGTCGTTACGTAATCGTGCAACTAACAAGCAAGAATGTACACACACAGTAACACTGTGTCCTCTGTTCACTATCACAATGCAGTGGTAGTTACTGTCTAAATATGTTCCCTAGGTTCTAGACTGGATAGTTAACTTCAAAACATTACTGCATGATAACAGTTTCAAAATGTGACAAATTGTACTAGTAGTGTGAAGTGAAAACTTTATGGCAAAGACTAAGTTAAAAAGCAGATTATCTTTCAACAAACGGTTTTACATGTGAAATGTGGTGCACTCCTTTACTCTTCCTAGTACGCAGAGCTCCAGCTTCAACGAAATTATCATGTGGTATATGGTACACCGGTAAAGAATGCTCAAATTTTTTTCAAGGTTAGCGTCTATATTATTTTTCTCTGAGCCAGCCGGCGCACGTGGCTGCCTGCGGTGCGAGTCATTGTCTGCTATCTCTTTGTTGGCGTGCATCGTTATTGGGATTTAAAGACCTAACTTCTACAAATTCACCTTGTCGAGAGGGCCCTGCTCTGTTTGAATCCCGTCAGTTCTGATGCAATTCAGGTCTGTCGTTACGATCATATCGCCTGTCGTCATGTCGGTAGATTCCACAGTTTCTTTCTTGTCGGTCACGTGGTGGAGAACTTCTCCCTGAATCGTAACTGCGCGCTGGACCGTTGCATCTAAAGTTATTCTGTCTCCCTTGATAATAATTATTTTGGTTTCCATATAGTCTGTTTCTCTGATTGTCTTTGTGATAGCCATTACCACGGAGAGGTGATCTTTCCCTGTAATTATTACTACTCTGCCAACGGTTGTCATACGGGTGGTGTCTGTTTTGGTCACGATTTACGTTGTAAGAATAGCCTTGTCGTGTATTATTTCTGTCATCGCGGAATTGTGACAGATGTGACCTGTAATTGTTGTGCTCCTGTTTTCGCGTTCCACGATTGTCGGTGTCAATTTCCAGTTCTTGTAACAGTCCCTGAAAAGCTTCAATGTCGTCTTTGCAACGTCCTGCCAAAATAATATGTCGCAAATGTTCAGGTAATTTGATTAAGCAAATGCGGATGAGATCTGAGGGGCTGTCTGGATTTGAAAGATACTGATTGTTATGCAACATGTCTTCAAAATATTTCATAAGACTGGAAATTTCAGATTGTTCGAAACATTTCATCATTATGATGCCATGTTTTAATCGGTCTTGTGTCGCTTGAGACCAATATGCTGAGAGGAAGGTATGATAAAATTCTCCTTCACTGTAACAATCGTGAATGACCGATCGCATTCTTACAGCTGGTTCATTATCTAAATAGCCGCACATTAATTCTAATCTGTGCTGCAATGAGCAGTTGGGAGGGAAACAATGAGAGAATTGATGAAGCCACGCTTGTGGATGAATGTCGTTGCCAGAATTCTTAAATGTTTTGAATTTGCGTGTAGTAATGAAAAGCTTATAGTCAAAATCATAGTGTCGGCGAGTCGCATGTTGGTCATTGTTACGTCGTTTCGGCGGTTTCATTTCAAAATTCGGTGCGCCTTGCCAATTTCTTTCATAATTTCCGAAGTGTCCTATGTTATTATTTTGTGGTTGTTCCGTATTTCTATGTCGATCTTCCCATACTGGAGCGCGAGTGTCCTCTGAAATATGTAATTCTTGTATTACTTGTGCCAACTGATCTTGTACTTCCCAGATTTCTCTTTTGTACTGTGTATTGATTTGATTTTGATTTTGTTTGAATTTTCTAATTTGTTCATATTCTTCAGTGTCCGTGAAGGCTACAGGTCTTGTGTCATTGAGATCATCATCTACCTTTGTAGATAAGTTAGTGAACAGATTTGAAAGTTCGGCTACTTTATCCGATAGTGAAATTATTTCCTCTGTGTGTTTTTCTGAACCAAGTTTCAGAGTGCCCATTTGTGTTGAAATCGTATCTACTGTGTCCTTTAAGTTTTCCTGAGTTTTTGCAAGTTGCGTAACCGAATCGGTAGATTCAACTGAGTCAATTTTAGCTTGCAAGGTGTCGTGATTTTTATGAACAGTAGTTTGCAGTTCTTTTAAGGCTGCTTCGTGATTCTGTAATGCATTTTCATGACGGGGAAAAATAGGTTGGAAATGCTCACAAATTTGTGTTTTTACGTCATTACAGATTTTTTGACATTTCGATTCCATGTTATGTAACTCAGTAGTTAAATCTTCACGTGTTTGTTCAAGTGTGATGTCTAACTTCCGAAGATTTTGTTCCATTGTGTCTAACTGTTGCTGTGTTTGTCTCTGGTGTTGTTCCATTGTGTCTAACTTTTGAGGATTTTGTTCCATTGTGTCTAACTTTTGAAGATTTTGTCCCATTTGTTTCTGATTTTGTTCAAGCGTTGTGTCTAACGTTTGTAGCCTTTGTCCCATTTGTTGCATAAACTGTAATGACAGTGCACTGGTGTCTGAAACATGTTCCTCAGTGCTATTCGGCAGTGCATTTGAACCGGCAATATTCGCATTTTGGAAAGCAGAAAATGTGTCTTGATTTACTTGAGAAAACGGTGAGGACGCAAAACCTGAATCTGCAGTATTTGCAAGATTGTGTCCTGTCATTCCCGATTCCTCAGGCGAGCTGTTGCCGACCGATCGATCGATAATGCCTCCCTGTTCACTAATTGTTTCACTGCCTACACCATTGTTTGCCGCCCGCTCCATTTCCCTGTGCACAATTACCAAATTACTATGTTGAACTTTAGTTAATTCATTACATGGTGCCGCTAACACATTGCTTTCGTCTTCACTGACATTTCTCAGTTTACTTTGGAGCCTAGTATTACGTTTTTCACACGCCATAATTGTCACAATATTTCACACGATAACACAGAAAAGCACAATTTGAAGAGCAAAAAGAAGAAAACACATTAACATAGCACTGAAAATAATATCTAGTTAATTGCAAGCGCAGCTGCGAAATACTTGGTGCAAATTGACATGCATGCCACACCTGTTTTACTGTACAACAATGAAAGACTGCAACTACAAATGGAGATTCTCTCTACAATTACGCGCTAGCAATAAACAAAATCTACACTAATTACACAAACCACAAGAAAAAATCAGAAGATTCCAGTGAGGTATCCTCGGCTAAGGGGCGACATATGAAACGTCCTCTTAGAACAATTATACATGACTGTGCTTAAACTGACACACAATATTTTTTAGCGCCACGCAATCTGACTTTCAATAATCCCTACATAAGAATGGCCCTGACTAACATTAACCTATACCTTTCACAAATCACTTACCACACAAAAATCTTCGCTACTCGAACTACTGCAATACAGCGAGCGCCACTACTGCCAGCTAAATAAAAGATTCAAACTACGGAAGGCACTAACGACTGATAGGCATAGTTAGCAAATGAAAGATTTTAATAGAGAACAAACAATGTATTTACCTTAATAGTCATAATATATATAGCAGTTCATGACTTACAGTCTTACAAATTTCAAAACAACGTCATCTCTCTCCCCACATCCACCACTGCTGGCGGCTCACCTCCAACTGCGCAACGCTACGCGCAGTTAACAGCCAGCTGCCCAACACTACAATGGCAGACAACAATGCAAACTAGCCACAGACTGCACACAGCACAGCCAGTGATTTTCATACAGAGCGCTACGTGGCGTTACCAATAAGAAAACTGAAACAGCCTACTTACACACTCGCTCACAGAAAGATCCGTACCTAAAGTCTGGAAAATTGCTCAAGTCACACCAATACCCAAAAGGGGAAGTAGGAGGAATCCGCTGAATTACAGGGCTATATCACTAACGTCGATTTGCAATAGAGTTATAGAACATGTACTGTATTCGAACATTATGAAGTACCTCGAAGAAAACGATTTATTGACATATAGTCAGCATGGTTTCAGAAAATATCGTTCTTGTGAAACACAACTAGCTCTTTATACTCATGAGGTAATAAGTACTATCGACAGGGGATGTCAAATAGAATCCATTTTTTTAGATTTCCAGAAGGCTCTTGACACCGTTCATCTCAAGTGTCTTCTAACCAGTCTGCGTGCCTACGGAGTATCGCCTGAGTTGAGCGACTGAATTCGCGATTTCCTGTCAGAGAGGTCACAGTACAAACTAACAAACAAAAAGTCATAGAGTAAAACAGAATTAATATCTGGCGTTCCCCAGGGAAGTGATATAGGCCCTCTATTGTTCCTGATCTATATTAGCTACATAAGAGACAATCTGAGTAGCCGTCTTAGATTGGTTGCAGATGATGCTGTCATTTCCCGTCTTGTAAAGTCATCAGATGATCAAAGCGATTTGCAAAATGATTTAGATAAGATATCTGTATGTTGCGAAAAGTAGCAATTGACCTTGAATAGCCGGCCAGGGTGGCCGAGCGGTTCTAGGCGCTACAGTCTGGAACCGCGCGACCGCTACGGTCGCAGGTTCGAATCCTGCCTCGAGCATGGATGTGTGTGATGTCCTTAGGTTAGTTAGATTTAAGTAGTTCTAAGTCCTATGGGACTGAAGACCTTAGCAGTTAAGTCCCGTAGTGCTCAGAGCCATTTGACCTTGAATAAAGAAAAGTGTGAAATTATTCATATGAGTACTAAAAGAAATCAGCTGAATTTCGATTACGCGATAAGTCACAAAAATCTGAGGGCTGTAAATTCAACTAAATACTTAGGCATTACAATTACAAATAACCTAAATTGGAACGATCACATAGATAATATTCTGGGTAGAGCAAACCAAAGAGTGCGATTCATTGGCAGAACACTTAGAAGGTGCAACAGGTCTACCAAGGAGACTGCTTAAACTACGCTTGTCCGCCCTATTCTGGAGTATTGCTGTTCCGTGTGGGATCCGAATCAGGTGGGACTGACAGATGACATCGAAAAAGTACAAAGAAGGGCAGCTCGTTTCTTATTATCGTGAAATACGGGAGATAGTTTCACAGACATGGTACGTAAATTGGAGTGGCAATCATTAAAACAAAGGCGTATTTCGTTGCGACGGAATCCTCTCATGAAGTTTCAATCACCAGTTTTCTCCTCCGATTGCGAAAACATTCTGTTGGCACCCACCTACGTAGGGAGAAATGATCATCACGATAAAATAAGAGAAATCAGGGCTCGCACAGATACATTTAAGTGCTCGTTTTTCCCGCGAGACGTTCGAGAGTGGAACGGTAGAGAGACAGCATGAAGGTGGTCCATTGAACCCTCTGCCAGGCACTTTATTGTGAATAGCAGAGTAATCACGTAGATGTAGATGTAGTTAGTGAGTTTCGTAAATTGTAATAGTAAATAGTATGTAGACTATGGAGTATATGTTAGTAAGTCCATGTGTCAAACGTGATGGAGTCTGGCACTTCACAGAGGCTACATGCACTAGCACTGTTCAAGGTGGAATGGATGCAATCTCAGATTGTGACGTCACTGGTATCGCATACTTCAGTACCTGGTCTTAGTGCAAAGAGTTCCAGGATCCGCATAGCCGTATTGCTTAAGGGGCTCCGGAAAGGCTCAAAATCATGAGAAGTTCAATTTTTACTTTTTTGCGTTTTCTGAATCTGCAGACTATTACCTTTTAATAGATATATAATTTATTCAATTCCGAAGACGACAACTATTTTTAATTTTTTTTAAATGTGTTCTACATGGGCGTGACCCACTGTGGCGCTGTTAAACTGCTGTCAAATGGTGTTATTATTAACGTCCGTGTTCAGCAGGTACATTTTAGTGATGTGAGATAAAGTATGTGTTGTGGCTAACCTGTGGTGGTTCAATATATATCGCTGGTGTGATTGTCGATTGTTTCATGTTTATTTACTCTGTCGTTATCTCGAAAATATTCGTAATTAATTCTGTTTCTTGAGTCTCTGTTTTGTTGAAGTATAATAATGAGTAAAAGTAAAGTTATTAGCAATCCTCTGAAGGCTTTTAAGAAAAGGAGAAATATTGGAAAGCCAAAGGTATGTGTTATTACTGTAAACATACTTCTTCAACCGATGAAAATCCCCAACATAGCTTGGGTCCCAAAGAAGAAGACAGTTGGTGTAAATATAACAAAGGATTGCTAACTGGTGAAGTGTACACTCATAAGCATAGTCTGCCTCATGCAATAATGGAGGTGATAAAACCTATTTTCAGAGACTTAGCAGCACCTGAACTGTTGAAAAAGTGTATTCACGGAAAAACTCAAAACCCCAGTCAAAGTGTAAATAGTGTTATGTGGTCGAGAATCCCCAAGACTGTATTTGTTGGAATAGAAACACTTCACTTTGGTGTGTATGATGCTGTTGCGACTTTCAATGCTGGCAACATTGTAAGGTGCAAGGCATGTAGAAATATGGGAATGAAGATAGGTTCTAACATGGTACGAGCGATGCTTGCTTTAGACAAGGAATGCCTTCGGGCTGCAGACAGGGCTGTAAAGAGTCTAGAAATACAAACAAGAGTAAACAGGAGGAGGAACAAGAGGAAGCTGGAGGAGGAGTTTGCAGAGGATGAGGATAATCCATCCTATGGACCTGGAATGCACTAAAAAGTTAATCCAATCTTTGTCGCTCGATTCCCAAAACTTTTATTTTCTCATACTAATTACATGTTTTCTAAGGATCTTCCAAACATATTTGTTTCAGACTTTCAGTAAATGTTACACAGTACCTTCTGCATAATTTAACACAGCCTTTTTTCCAAAAAACTGTATATTTTTGAATATATAAATAAAAAATTGCAAAAAAATGTTGTGAATTTTCATTACAATTGAAAAAAAATCATCTTTAATAACTGAACTAAAATTTTGTAAAATCTCTGTGTTAAGTTGTAGCCCATATTCCAATAAATAATCTGTAAAAAGTTCAACTTCCTACCTCAAATACTTTGTGAGGAAAGATGTAATTTATAAGCGTTATTTTAACATTGCAAGTATAGGGCGTTCCGGAGCCCCTTAAGTGATAGTTGATGGATCGGACAACACGTGTGATTTCCCCGTTCTAAAATAAGCGCTCACTCGTTCCGCTGGACGTAAATTGCACGGTACAGTTGACTCGCGGATATGGAAGAGCAACACGGACCGTCCGAGAGCAGAGCGTCCGTGCAGTGCGACGCCCGCTCATGTTTTATTCCGCCGACGCACGTCAGGGGCGGCCGGACTGCACGCTGTCTGCCTCATATCGCGCAGTCTGACGTCGGCAGTGACCAGCGCCCGTCGCTCACTGCCGACGGAATGCACTGCGCAGAAAATAACAAAGGAGTCCTCCGCCCGCCGCTTTTGTTGTCAGCACCCTGAATGGTGTAACAACGAAATGTGTTCGCGGTAAGACAGCAAAATGCGTGCCACATATTCTGCGTCCTTCTGCGGCTCTAAACTGTCAGTGGACGTTTGCGAAAGCGAGAATTTTATACGATCTTTATTGGTAATTTGGCGTACTCCGCTGCGCTTTTGTATAGCTCCAGATCTGAAAAGAACCGTGTGTGAAAAGTCTTGTGATATTTCAGGCCTCCACACACGTGTAATTACTCGTAGTAAAGCGAATTCTTTACAGACGAATGGAAAAAATAGTAGAAGCCGACCTACGGGAAGATCACTTTGGATTCCGTAGAAATATTGGAACACGTGAGGCAATACTGACCCTACGACTTATCTTAGAAACTAGATTAAGGAAAGGTAAACCTACGTTTCTAGCATTTGTAGACTTAGAGAAAGCTTTTGACAATGTTGACTAGGATACTCTCTTTCAAATTCTGAAGGTGACAGGGGTAAAATACAGGGAGCGAAAGGCTATTTACAATTTGTATAGAAACCAAATGGCAGTTATAACAGTCGAGGGGCATGAAAGGGAAGCTGTGGTTGGGATGGGAGTGAGACAGGGTTGTAGCCTCTCGCCGATGTTATTCAATCTGTATATTGAGCAAGCAGTGAAGGAAACAAAAGAAAAGTTCGGAGTAGGTATTAAAATCCATAGAGAAGACATAAATACTTTGAGGTTCGCCGACGACATTGTAATTCTGTAAGAGACAGCAAAGGACTAGGAAGAGCAGTTGAACGGAATGGATAGTGTCTTGAAAGGAGGATATAAGATGAACATCAACAAAAGCAAAACGAGGATGATGGAATGTAGTCGAATTAAGTCGGGTGATTCTGAGGGTATTAGATTAGGAAATGAGACACATAAAGTAGTGAAGGAGTTTTGCTGTTTGGGGAGCAAAATAACTTATGATGGTCGAAGTAGCGAGGATAAAAATGTAGACTGGCAATGGCAAGGAAAGCGTTTCTGAAGAAGAGAAATTTGTTAACATCGGATATAGATTTAAGTGTCACGAAGTCGTTTCTGAAAGTATTTGTATGGAGCGTAGCCATGTGTGGAAGTGAAACATGGACGATAAATAGTTTAGAATAGAAGCTTTCGAAATGTGGTGCTACAGAAGAACTGAAGATTGGATGGGTAGATCACATAACTAATGAGGAGGTGTTGAATAGACTAGAAGAAGGGATCGTGTGGTAGGACATGTTCTGAGGCATCAAGGGATCACCAATTTAGTATTGGAGGGCAGCGTAGAGGGTAAAAATCGTAGAGGGAGACGAATACACCAAGCAGATTCAGAAGGATGTAGGTTGCAGTAGGTACTGGGAGATGAAGAATCTTGCACAGGATAGAGTAGCATGGAGAGCTGTATCAAACCAGTCTCAGGACTGAAGACAACAACAACAAGAAGTGAGTAATAAAAATTCCTAACAGGAGTTCCTACAGAGGCTGGCCGCATTACACGGGCCACACCGCCTCTCACTTTAGGCGGGGATTGTGAATACCACGTCTTAGTTAGAGAATATGGCCTGCCATGTAACAGATGATCAGAAACACTCTAAGGCAAGAAAACGACGCACCACAAAGCAGCCATGCAAATTGCTCACTATTTGACATTCACACCAGGTACCGACGTGTTGGGGTACAGTACCCTTACGTAGTATCGATTATGCACGATGCACAGATCATACATGGTTTAAGCAAAGACTGCAGTGCAGTCAACAATGTGCGAGTGGGTAAGCAGTAGTTGAGTGTTGGAGTCCGTGGGTGGAAGTCGGTTGTGAGAGGCTAGTGAGAGAGGTTGATCGGTAACGAGGCCGGAGATGAGTGGCAGAATGACACACAGTGTTTGATGTTCATAAATGTTTATAAATTCAGTGATTTAAGTAATAGATTCCAGCATTTAAGAAAGTAGATGTTATCATTTAGTAGTTTTCACAGTAACGGGACAACAATGAGTCTCATGACAAGGAGGAAAGATATATATTATGCTAAAAGAATTAAAATATAATTTCACCTACAGCGTATGCGAATACTATAGTTCGGTGCGAAACTGGGGGGAGGTTACAGACGGAAAACGCTAAAATGTAAATCTTTGCAGCCGATGGATGAATTTCTGATGCTGCAGAGCAGATACACCGCTCTGGTCCACACTGTATACTAATTACGTTCCTTTCTGAGTATGCTGATGCATTAGCTTCATACTTAACAATCATATACGAGGGCCGTTCAGAAAGTAACCTCCGGTTGATTTAAAAAAATACACCAAGTTAAATAAAAATATTTTAATATATACATCTTACAACTACATCTTTGCACTATTTTTCTACATAGTCTCCATAGCGATTGAGGCACTTATCGTATCTCTTCACAAGCTTTGAAATTCCTTCTGCATAAAAATCACCCGCTTGTGCCTGGAGCCAGCCTGTGACCGCATCTTTGAGCTCTTCATCGTCATCAAACCGCTGTGACCCGAGCCATTTCTTCAAATGCATGAAGAGGTGATAATCACTTGGCGCCAGGTCTGGGCTGTAAGGTGGATGGTTGATAACGTCCCACTTGAAGGACTCAAGAAGGGCCGTTGTTCTGCGAGCAGAGTGAGGACGGGCGTTATCGTGCAAAAAAACGATACCGGAAGTCAGCATACCACGGCGTTTGTTCTGTATAGCCCGTCGTAACTTTTTTATTGTTTCACAGTACACGTCTTGATTAATGGTCGTACCACGTTCCATGAATTCAACCAACAACACCCCTTTGGCATCCCAAAACACCGTTGCCATCAGTTTTCTGGCAGAAAAATCTTGCGAGGCTTTTCTTGGTTTGGTAGGCGAATTTGAATGTGCCCACATCTTTGATTGTTCTTTTGTCTCAGGGTTCACGTACTTAATCCAGGTTTCGTCACCGGTCACGATTCTGTTTAACAATGGTTCTCCTTCGTCCTCATAACGTGACAGAAAGTCTAATGCAGAGGCCATTCTTTGAGTTTTGTGGTGGTCGGTAAGAATTTTGGGCACCCATCGTGCACAGAACTTACGGTAACCCAATCTTGCTGTCACTATCTCGTACAAGAGAGTCTTAGAAATGTGTGGAAAACCAGTAGACAACTCCGACATTGAGAAACGTCGATTTTCACGAGCTTTTGCATCAACTGTCTGAACGAGTTCGTCAGTCACCAATGATGGTCTACCACTCCTCTCTTCATCATGAACGTTTTCTCGTCCACTTTTAAATAAACGTACCCATTCACGGACAACTCCTTCACTCATAACTCTTGGTCCGTACACGGCACAAAGCTCACGATGAATAGCTACTGCAGAATATCCTTTGGCTGTAAAAAACCTTAAGACAGCACGCACTTCACATTTGGCGGGTTTTCTATTGCAGCGCACATTTCAAACTGCCACAAAAACTAAACTAGCGCAGGTACGACGTTCACTCGACCACGGCTTGATGCCGACTGACCTGTTGAGTGCGTGAACGCACAGATGGCGTCGCTACTCCCCCCACAACCCGCACTGTGACCAATCGGAGGTTACTTTCTGAACCGCCCTCGTACAACCGTTCGCTCGACGAAAGGTCCGTACCCAAAGGCTGGAAAGTTGCACAGGTCATACCAATATTCAAGGCAGGTAGTAGGAGTAATACACTAAATTACAGGCCCATATCGTTTACGTCGATATGCCCGGATTTTAGAACATATACTGTGTTCGGACATTATGAGTTACCTCGAAGGAAACGGTCTATTGACACAGAGTCAACATGGGCTTAGAAAACATCGTTCCTGTGAAACACAACTAGCTCTTTATTCACATGAAGTGCTGAGTGCTATTGACAAGGGATTTCAGATCGATTCCCTATTCCTGGATTTCCGGAAGGCTTTTTACACTGTACCACACAAGCGACTCGTAGTAAAATGGCTCTGAGCACTATGGGACTTAACTTCTGAGGTCATCAGTCCCCTAGAACTTAGAAATACGTAAACCTAACGAACCTAAGGACATCACACACATCCATGCCCGAGGCAATTATAACCTGCGACCGTAGCGGTCGCGTGGTTCCAGGCTGTAGCGCCTAGAACCGCTCGGCCACCCCGGCCGGCGACTCGTAGTAAAACTGCGTGCTTATGGAATATCGTCTTAGTTATGTGACTGAATTTTCGATTTCCTGTCAGAGAGGTCACAGTTCGTAGTAACTGACGGAAAGTCACAGAAGTGATTTCAGGCGTTCCCCAAGGTAGTGTTGTAGGCCATTTGCTGTTTCTTATCTATGTAAACGATTTGGGATACAATCTGAGCAGCCGTCTTCGGTTGTTTGCAGATAACGCTGTCGTTTATCGATTAATAAAGTCATCAGAAGATCAAAAGGAACTGCAAAACGATTTAGAAAAAATATCTGAATGGTGCGAAAAGTGGCAGTTGAGCCTGTATAACGAAAAGTCTGAGGTCATCTACATGAGTGCTAAAAGGAACTCGTTAAACTTCAGTTACACGATAGATCAGTCTAATCTAAAAGACGTAAATTCAACTGAATACCTATGTATTTCAATTACGAACAACTTCAATTGGAAAGAACACATAGAAAATGTTGTGGGGAAGGCTTACCAAAGGCTGCGTTTTATTGGCAGTGAAAGTAGGCTGTTTAGGTTTCCTTATTGGTAACGCCACGTAGCGCTCTGTATGAAAATCACTGGCTGTGCTGTGTGCAGTCTGTGGCTAGTTTGCATTGTTGTCTGCCATTGTAGTGTTATGCAGCTGGATGTGAATTGCGCGTAGCGTTGCGCAGTTGGAGGCGAGCCGCCAGCAGTGGTGGATGTGGGGAAGTGAGGTGGCGGATTTTTGAGAATGGATAATCTGGAGGTGTGTCCATCAGAAACAGTACATTTGTAAGAATGGATGTCATGAACTGCTATATTTATTATGACTATTAAGGGAAATACATTGTTTGTTCTCTATTGAAATCTTTCATTTGCTAACTATGCCTATCAGTAGTTAGTGCCTTCTTTTATTTAGCTGGCACTAGTGCCGCTCGCTGTATTGCAGTAGTTCGAGTAACGAAGATTTTTGTGAGGTAAGTGATTTGTGAAACATATAGGTTAATTTAGTCAGGGCCATTCTCTTGTAGGGATTACTGAAAGTCAGATTACATTGCGCTAAAAAAATATTGTGTGTCAGTTTAAGCACAGTCATGTATAATTTTTCTAAGGGGACGTTTCATTGCAGGTCACTTAGAAAATGTAACAGACCTACTAAGGAGACTACCTACACTATGCTTGCCTGTACTCTTTTAGAATACTGCTGCGCAGTGTGGGATCCTTACCAGGTAGGACTGACGGAGTACATCGAAAAAGTTCAAAGAAAGGCAGCACGTTTTGTATTATCGCGAAATATAGGAGAGAGTGTCACAGAAATGATACAGGATTAGGGCTGGAAATCATTAAAAGAAATGCGGTTTTCGTTGCGACGGAATCTTCTCATGAAATTCCAATCACCAACTATCTCCTCCGAATTCGAAAATATTTTGTTGACACCGACCTACATTGGGCGGAACGATCACCACGATAAAATAAGGGAAATCAGAGCTCGTACGGAACGATATAGGTGTTCATTCTTTGCGCGCGCTATACATTGGAATAATAGAGAATTGTGAAGGTGGTTCGGTGAATCCCTTGCCAGGCACTTGAATGTGATTTGCAGAGTATCCTTGTAGATGTAGAACTGGCAAGGATGGTGAACAGGGGACACGTCGATAAAAGTGCAAAAATGCTTTTCCAATATTGACGCCTAACAGCCACGCGTGTGGTTAACACACGCAAATATCAGCATTTGAGAGAGGACGTGTAGTTGGCCTCAAACAAAGTCGACCGGAGTAATCGAAGAAGCGTTTGACATTTGTGTAGGAGCGTTGCCATTATTCGACGAAGTTGTCAGGAATGGGTGTTCCATGGCCGAGCAAGATGTCAAGAGGAAAGCGGTCGACCAAGAGAGACGACAGAACGCGAGGACCGAGCAATCGTCAAGGAGACAGTAGGAACCACCCCAGATTCATCGTTATCATCCACCGGACGTGCACCGGTGCTTCAGTGACCATCAAGGAACATTATTAGACGGCTCACAGAGAGGGGACTGAGCTCAAAGAGCCCTTTGCGGAGAATACCCTCGGCCTCTGTACACCAACAAGCCTGTTTTCAGTGGTGTTGGCCACATTCTACCTGGAATCTCAGTGGAGTGGAATTGTCTTCAGTGATGAATACCGCTTCAAAATGGGCCCCAATAACTAGCGAAGACGTGTCCGGAGAAGCGCCAGAAAGCGGTGAGATACCAGCCTGACTGTAGGCCGTCATGAGGCCCAACAACAATGAGTGACGATGTGGGACCCCATTCCATTTCCTAGCAGGGCCCTATTGGTTGCGTCCGCGCCTCCTTAGAACACAGTGGTACTTTGGGGTTATTCTGTGCATCGTTTTATTTCTCTTTATGGCCAGGCATCCTGTGCTTTAATTTCAGAGAGATAACGCCCAGCTGCACAACGCGACAGTCTCTGTTACTTGTCTTTGTGCTTTCCAAACCCTACGTTGTCCAGTAAGGTGGCCGGATTTCTCCCTAATGGAGAACGTGTGGCGCATTATGGGCAGGGCTCTCCAAACAGCTGGGTTTTACGGTTTAAAGCGCCAACTGGTCAGAATTTAGCACGATATCTCTCGGGAAGACATCCAACGACCCTGTCAATCAGAGCCCAGCCGAATAACTGCCATGCCAGAGGAGCACCAACACTTTACTGACATTGTCAAGGTCTTTTGTGGACTAAATCACCCAATTTTTCTGCAATAAATCATCCAGTTTTTCTGAAATTGTAATCATTTGTTTGTCTGTACACGAACATCACTTCTACTCATTTCCGACACACTAGGGTAAATCTCTTTGGTAAATCTTTTTTTTTCTTGCCTTTGAATGTATTTTCAACACAAATTTATAGAAAAACAGTTATCAAAAGTACAAACGGAGGAACCGGATTCAAAAGGCAATAGCATTGTTTGCAACTTGCCAATTTGGAGTTTCAGCATAAATCGCTATGCTACGAAAACTAATGTCTAATAATTAATTTGTTGACTGCGTGTATTGTTGGACAAACTGCTAAAATTAACCTTTTTTCGTAATGGTATTAGCAAAATCAGAGTGAAAATCCTCTTTAAATCATAAAAATATGATGACGTTCTCTGTTTTGAATACTAAGAGTTCTACAGATACAGCAATGAATCGTAGCAGAAATTCAACTGTCGTAATGGGAAGGAAAGCGTATAGTATTGGTAAAGTGAATAACCTGACTGCAAGAATTTTGAACAGTATAAACTGCCTGAATAATGAACTTTGACATAAAAACTACGATACTTAGTTTTGCAAAACTGACTACAGATCCAACAACTGAAAATGACACAAAGCACAGAAAGATGTGTCTCTGAATGTCATAACTTGGTCCTCATTGAATAAACAAAAACATCAAAATATTTAGTCCTTTCCTGTATTCTGCGCAAATCTGGATAACGCGTTGCAGTACTGTTCTGTCTTGTCCGCCACTATGGCAAAGCCGCAAATTACGATGTCTACACAGATACACTCGTGAGGTGCCATGAGTTCTCCGTTAGTTGCAGATCGAAGTATTTTCGGAACACACTTGGTTCCTTTTCTACTTTCGAAAAAAACATGATCATTTAAAACCTGTAACAGAAAGGTAGGCGAAAAAT
The DNA here is from genome assembly GCF_023898315.1 of Schistocerca nitens. Classification (NCBI taxonomy): domain Eukaryota; kingdom Metazoa; phylum Arthropoda; class Insecta; order Orthoptera; family Acrididae; genus Schistocerca; species Schistocerca nitens. The sequence continues at coordinate 28,097,099 of NC_064620.1, read as the reverse complement.
GGTGCTGCAATAATAAAAGAGTGACTTAAAAAAACCTTATAATTCCTCATCACGTAAATAAAAGATTCCATTACGCTGCCTCCTCCTCAGATCAGTTACCATTACATAGTCGTCTTAATTAAACACATCGATAAATTTAGACTTTACATTTGAAACATAACGTTAGAACCGCTTCCTCACTTTAACTCAGCTAGCCACTATCTGCTACAGCGCCTACTCGCGCACCAAAGATGATAACCTAACCCTCCGATACACCTTACAGCATCGTTGCTCGCTCACATGTACCAGCTCGAGAGCAAAGGTATAACATTACTGTACAATCGATTAATACTGAAATGACACCTATCAATAGCACAGAATAAATTTTTAAACTGATATCCCAGACCTAACAATTTCGACAATAAGTGAGACGCACTAAACAATAACAAGGCACTTCTCTCTGTCATGATATTCTGTGACTCAAGAATTCTGCGGTGATGAATTGCAAGTAAGATAATTACGGACGTGTGGGAGTGTGAAATCTCTCCAGTGTGCTCCACACACAGACATATGTTTGGGCACATTCAACACTGATGCATGTCCACAAGGTACGTGCTGCGGTGGCGTAAGCATGGCCGCCAGGAAAGGGCAGACGTTTGCCTCCATTAAGGACTTGCGTGCGATTACGCTCATTGGCTGTTACCTAGCTATAGCTTCGCGCAGCTCCAAAAAGGGTGCACACGGTGACTTCCGATCCTTTTACAGGAGCACCTGGTTCGCAGAGATCAGCTTCTGTCTGGCGGTGAAGAATGAATATTCCAATATTCCAACAGGAGCGTTCTGGGTGGACAAGTTCAGTAGATACCTCCAGAGTAACATGTCGCGAATTGCACGATGTTGGCTCCGTTCTTAACCGAGTATGAGGACACGAGGCAAAGTAGGCAGCTGTACATCGGTGTTAAGAATCATCAGTTCGTGGGACGCGACCAAAGGAAGATTGGTTTACCAGTTAACCCTTGGGACAGCCCCTATTCACCCAAAAAGAACTGAATTTGCTGGGTATGTTTCAGAACATTTACTGTTGCTGCGCGCATGCGCAATGAATCCGATTGGAACATAATAGTCCGGTCTGGTTTAATGCTATTTGCTGGAACTTCAATCCCTATTGTTCTTCTTAGCTGGTGTTTGTTACTGGCGCTGACATACTTGGAAACAGTTGACCATTCACCGTTTGCTGTTGTACTGCTTTCACCCATTAGTTTGTTCTATTATAGTAGCATGGAATTAAATGTTATACACCCTGGGTTTAATTGGCTATTTATTCATATGAGAACCAGGATGTACGGACAGAGGGATTTCAGCTGTACGGCTGGTCTGCACATACTCAGCGACTGTGTCTGGTTGTAAAATTTTGGTTATATGTGCGTTGTAAATTGTCCTAGATGATGCTGTACATTACTCTTACTTCTGTTCGATTAGACTTCTGCCATCGTCATTATTCCCTGCAGGTTTCAACCTGGTTTTGCGAATTTGTTAGTGTGTGTTGGTCCAATTTGCGATTTCAGTTCTGTAAACTGCTACCGGATTTGAGTCCTGCCCACACTAGGTTGATTGTAAAAGGAATCTAATGGGAAACTTGCATTAACTATTTCATCGTAGACTTTTAAACAACCATGTACATCTTGAGTCCATACTGGTTTGTTTTAGTAAACGAGTTATAGTGCGAATGATGTTTGTTGTCGTAGCACGTAGCACTCAGGCCAATTGAATCGTTGCAGAATGTGGTTCCGTGGGATCTGCACCATTAATAATTTTAATTAAGAATTATTCTTGAGAATATCTTACATAGACCATTTTTTTATGTGTAGACAGAGTGTGTTGTTGTTTTTCTATGTTTTAGGGATACTCTCGTGTGCTGTGGAACCTAGGGGTATCCATGGTGTAACGTATTTAAAGAAGAACCTGAGTGTGAGTTCCAGATACGCGTCTGTAAGGTAAGAGAAGCATTGCTGAGCTCGGTTCGCAGCTTTTCGGGCGAGCGGCAGGTACACTGCAAATCACCGCGGAATATGTTAGTTCAGTGTCTCTCTGAAAAACAGTGGTAGAGGTTCATTTCATGGAATGTAGCAAATAATCCAGTGTACAGATATGTAACCATATTCTAGACATGAGAGTAGTTCACTAATCAGGACAATCTACCACGATTAGTGAACTGCAGATCAGGGATAAATAAAGTTCAATCTACTAGAGTGGGGCGTAACTTCATTTGGAGATTAGGAGGAGATTTCACTCTCATATGACAGTACGGGTGTGGTTAAAAGAGGGCTGAGAGGAAGTATTAGTGACGGTACAAGGCACCACTTTACTAAGTTACTCAAACCAATTTTGTTGTTCTTCTGTAGTGTTGATAACCTCTCAGTTGAGAATGTTTACGAAATAGTAAAATAATTGTGGTTACCTTTTACCTTGGAAAACCAAGCCAATATTCCAAAGAGCGAGCATTTGGTAACTATTCGAATTTTATATCCTTGTTCTAGTCGTTGTCTAAGACGAGTGATTCTGCCACCTTAACGATCATGACATATTGGGGGAGTTACGAGAACTCATTGTACAGGAAAGACTACCAAATGGGGTTAGAAATAACTTAATTCGTCAGCTTTTCTTTCATCTGCAGGGGTGTAACGAGACGTTGGCAGAGTATATCCTAAAAATACGCGAATGGCCATTGTGACACTGAAAGCTCAGGTTCTAAGCCAAAGCACAGAAGGAATACGATTGGATGACGGTACGCCAGTACTATTCTCTGAGAAACCTGTAGCATTTGCTTTTGTTGATGTACTTCTTATATCCTCCTTTCAAGACACTGTCCATTCCATCCAACTGCTCTTCCAAGTCCTTTGCTGTCTCTGACAGAATTACAATGTCATCGGCGAACCTCAGCGTTTTTATTTCTTCTCCATGAACTTTAATACCTACACCGAATTTTTCTTTTGTTTCCTTTACTGCTTGCTCAATATACAGATTGAATAACATCGGGGAGAGGCTACAACCCTGTCTCACTCCCTTCCCAACCGCTGCTACCCTTTTATGCCACTCGACTCTTATAACTGCCATCTGGTTTCTGTACAAATTGTAAATAGCCTTTCGCTCCCTGTATTTTACCCTGCCACCTTTAGAATATGAAAGAGAGTATTCCAGTCAACATTGTAAAAAGCTTTCTCTAAGTCCACAAATGCTAGAAATGTAGGTTTGCTCTTCCTTAATCTATTTTCTAAGATAGGTCGTAGGGTCAGTATTGCCTCACGTGTTCCAAAATTTCTGCGGAATCCAAACTGATCTTCGCTGAGGTCGGCTTCTACCAGTTTTTCCATTCGTCTGTATAGAATTCGCGATAGTATTTTGCAGCTGTGACTTATTAAACTGATTGTTCGGTAATTTTCACATCTGTCAACCCCTGCTTACTTTGGGATTGTAATTATTGTATTCTTCTTGAAGTCTGAGGGTATTTAGCCTGTCTCATACATCTTGCTCACCACATGGTAGAGTTTTGTCAGGACTGGCTCTCCCAAGGCTGTCAGTAGTTCCAATGGAATGTTGTCTACTCCTGGGGCCTTGTTTCGACTCAGGTCTTTCAGTGCTCTGTCAAACTCTTCACGCAGTATCGTATCACCCATTTCACCTTCATCTACATCCTCTTCCATTCCCATAATATTGTCCTCAAGTACATCGCCCTTGTATAGACCCTCTATATACTCCTTCCACCTTTCAGCTTTCCCTTCTTTGCTTAGAACTGGGTTTCCATCTGAGCTCTTGATATTCATACAAGTGGCTCTCTTTTTCCCAAATGCTCTTTAATTTTCCTGTAGGGAGTATCTATCTTACCCCTAGTGAGATAAGCCTCTACATACATTTGTCCACTAGCCATCCCTGCTTAGCCATTTTGCACTTCCTGTCGGTCTCATTTTTGAGACGTTTGTATTCCCGTTTGCATGCTTCATATACTGCGTTTTTCTATTTTCTCCTTTCATCAATTCAATTCAATATTTCTTCTGTTACCCAAGGATTTCTACTAGTCCTCGTCTTTTTACCTCCTTGATCCTCTGCTGCCTTCACTACTTCATCCCTCAGAGCTACCCATTCTTCTTCTAGTGTATTTCTTTCCCCCATCCCTGTCAATTGTTCCCTTATGCTCTCCCTGAAACTCTCTACAACCTCTGGTTCTTTCAGTTTATCCAGGTCCCATCATCTTAAATTCCCACCTTTTTGCAGTTTCTTCAGTTTTAATCTACAGTTCATAACCAATAGATTGTGGTCAGAGTCCACATCTGCCCTTGAAATGTCTTACAATTTAAAACCTGGTTCCTAAATCTCTGTCTTACCATTATATAATCTATCTGATACCTTCTAGTATCTCCAGGATTCTTCCATGAATAGAACCTTCTTTTATGATTCTTGAACCAAGTGTTAGCTACGAGTAAGTTATGCTCTGTGCAAAATTCTACCAGACGGCCTCCTCTTTCATTTCTCTCCCCCAATCCATAATCACCTACTATGTTTCCTTCTCTCCCTTTTCCTACTCTCTAATTCCAGTCACCCATGTTTATTAAATTTTCGTCTCCCTTCACTACCTGAATAATTTCTTATATTTCATCATACGTTTCACCAATTTCTTCATCGTCTGCAGAGCTAGTTGGCATATAAACTTGTGGTACTGTAGTAGGCATGGGGTTCGTGTCTATCTTGGCTACAATAATGCGTTCACTATGCTGTTTGTAGTAGCTAACCCGCACTCCAATTTTTTTATTCATTATTAAACCTACTCCTGCATTACCCCTATTTGATTTTGTATTTATAACCCTGTAATCACCTGACCAAAAGTCTTGTTCCTCCTGCCACCGACCCTCACTAATTCCCACTATATCTAACTTTAACCTATCCATTTCCCTTTTTAAATTTTCTAATTTACCTGCCCGATTAAGGGATCTGACATTCCACGCTCCGATCCGTAGAATGCCAGTTTTCTTTCTCCTGATAACGACTTCCTCAATGTAGTCCCCGCCCGGAGATCCGAATGGGGGACTATTTTACCTCCGGAATATTTTACCCAAGAGGACGCCATCATCATTTAACCATACAGCAAAGCTGTATGCCTTCGGGAAAAATTACGGCTGTAGTTTCCGCTTGCTTTCAGCCGTTCGCAGTACCAGCACATTAAGGCCATTTTGGTCAGTGTTACAAGGCCAGATCAGTCAATCATCCAGACTGTTGCCCCTGCAATTACCGAAAATGCTGCTGCCCCTCTTCAGGAACCACACGTTTGTCTGGCCTCTCAACAGATACCCCTCCGTTGTGGTTGCAGCTATGGTACGGCCATCTGTATCGCTGAGGCACGCAAGCCTCCCCACTAACGGCAAGGTCCATGGTTCATGGGGGGGGGGGGGGGGACTGCTGTGATAGGTCAGGGCAGTGGCACTGATTGCCATTCAGTAAAAAAGAAATCGGAAGGTAGCTCGCTCCAGGGAAAAAGGGGACATTGTTGATCTGCATTCCTACCGAGAGGCTGTAATAAGGTGGTGGCGGTCATAAGACGTTTACTTCCCTATGAGTGTCTGCTGCGCAACTAAGAACCCATGTCTGACTCTTTGGATTCTGGGAGCAGCGTTTCTATTGTCGATTATATCTGTCGTTTGAGGAACTGTGACGTACGCATGTTTCCTTTTATGTACGACTGTCGCATGGTGAATGGTCATTTACTAGTGTTGGCCAATAAGGTTATTCGTAGCTGAGAAATGACATATATTTTTGCTAGGTAGTAATTGTATTAAGGATACTGGATTGCTTTTACATAACGCTCGTAGTTAATTTTATGTTAAACTCTCATCCTTTAAATTGTATATTTTGCGTCAATGTAAGGGTATTCGAGGCATGTACAATACATCCACTGAGTCTGCTTAATCTGAACCTGGCCGTTTGCGACCCGGCTATGCACAGCGATTACTCCTGGTTCTTAGAGAGTCTGCCCACGGTGATGTTATGAGTGATAAGCTATGGGTAACCCTCAAAAAAAGATAACGGATGTTGTTGTTGTGGTCTTCAGTCCTGAGACTGGTTTGATGCAGTTCTCCATGCTACTCTATCCTGTGCAAGCTTCTTCATCTCCCAGTACCTACTGCAACCTACATCCTTCTGAATCTGCTTAGTGTATTCATCTCTTGGTCTCCCTCTACGATTTTTACCCTCCACGCTGCCCTCCAATGCTAAATTTGTGATCCCTTGATGCCTCAGAACATGTCCTACCAACCGATCCCTTCATCTAGTCAAGTTGTGCCACAAACTTCTCTTCTCCCCAATCCTATTCAATACCTCCTCATTAGTTACGTGATCTACCCACCTTATCTTCAGCATTCTTCTGTAGCACCACATTTCGAAAGCTTCTATTCTCTTCTTGTCCAAACTGGTTATCGTCCATGTTTCACTTCCATACATGGCTACACTCCATACAAATACTTTCAGAAACGACTTCCTGACACTTAAATCTATACTCGATGTTAACAAATTTCTCTTCTTCAGCAACGACTTCCTTGCCATTGCCAGTCTACATTTTATATCCTCTCTACTTCGACCATCATCAGTTATTTTACTCCCTAAATAGCAAAACTCCTTTACTACTTCAAGTGTCTCATTTCCTAATCTAATCCCCTCAGCAACACCCGATTTAATTTGACTACATTCCATTATCCTCGTTTTGCTTTTGTTGATGTTCATCTTATATCCTCCTTTCAAGACACTGTCAATTCCGTTCAACTGCTCTTCCAAGTCCTTTGCTGTCTCTGACAGAATGACAATGTCATCGGCGAACCTCAAAGTTTTTACTTCTTCTCCATGAATTTTAAAACCTACTCCGAATTTTTCTTTTGTTTCCTTTACTGCTTGCTCAATATACTGATTGAATAACATCGGGGAGAGGCTACAACCCTGTCTCACTCCTTTCCCAACCACTACTTCCCTTTCATGCCCCTCGACTCTTATAACTGCCATCTGGTTTCTGTACAAATTGTAAATAGCCTTTCGCTCCCTGTATTTTACCCCTGCCACCTTCAGAATTTGAAAGAGAGTATTCCAGTTAACGTTGTCAAAAGCTTTCTCTAAGTCTACAAATGCTAGAAACGTAGGTTTGCCTTTTCTTAATCTTTCTTCTAAGATAAGTCGTAAGGTTAGTATTGCCTCACGTGTTCCAACATTTCTACGGAATCCAAACTGATCATCCCCGAGGTCCGCTTCTACCAGTTTTTCCATTCGTCTGTAAAGAATTCGCGTTAGTATTTTGCAGCTGTGACTTATTAAACTGATAGTTCGGTAATTTTCACATCTGTCAACACCTGCTTTCTTTGGGATTGGAATTATTATATTCTTCTTGAAGTCTGTGGGTATTTCGCCTGTCTCATACATCTTGCTCACCAGATGGTAGAGTTTTGTCATGACTGGCTCTTCCAAGGCCATCAGTAGTTCTAATGGAATGTTGTCTACTCCCGGGGCCTTGTTTCGACTCAGGTCTTTCAGTGCTCTGTCAAACTCTTCACGCAGTATCTTATCTCCCATTTCATCTTCATCTACATCCTCTTCCATTTCCATAATATTGTCCTCAAGTACATCGCCCTTGTATAAACCCTCTATATACTCCTTCCACCTTTCAGCTTTCCCTTCTTTGCTTAGAACTGGGTTTCCATCTGAGCTCTTGATATTCATACAAGTGGCTCTCTTTTTCCCAAAGGCTCTTTAATTTTCCTGTAGGGAGTATCTATCTTACCCCTAGTGAGATAAGCCTCTACATACATTTGTCCACTAGCCATCCCTGCTTAGCCATTTTGCACTTCCTGTCGGTCTCATATTTAAGACGTTTGTATTCCCTTTTGCCTGCTTCATATACTGCGTTTTTATATTTTCTCCTTTCGTCAATTCAATTCAATATTTCTTCTGTTACCCAAGGATTTCTACTAGTCCTCGTCTTTTTACCTACTTGATCCTCTGCTGCCTTCACTACTTCATCCCTCAGAGCTACCCATTCTTCTTCTAGTGTATTTCTTTCCCCCATCCCTGTCAATTGTTCCCTTATGCTCTCCCTGAAACTCTCTACAACCTTTGGTTCTTTCAGTTTATCCAGGTCCCATCTCGTTAAATTCCCACCTTTTTGCAGTTTCTTCAGTTTCAATCTGCAGTTCATAACCTATAGATTGTGGTCAGAATCCACATCTGCTTCTGGAAATGTCTTACAATTTAAAACCTGGTTCCTAAATCTCTGTCTTTCCATTATATAATGTATCTGATACATATTAGTGTCTCCAGGATTCTTACAGGTATACAACCTTCTTTTATGATTCTTGAACCAAGTGTTAGCTATGATTAAGTTATGCTCTGTGCAAAATTCTACAAGGCGGCTTCCTCTTTCATTTCTTCCCCCCGATCCATATTCACCTACTATGTTTCCTTCTCTCCCTTTTCCTACTGACGAACTCCAGTCACCCATGACTATTAAATTTTCGTCTCCCTTCACTACCTGAATAATTTCTTTTATCTCGTCATACATATCATCTATTTCTTCATCGTCTGCAGAGCTAGTTGGCATATAAACTTGTACTACTGTAGTAGGCATGGGCTTTGTGTCTATCTTGGCGACAATAATGCGTTCACTATGCTGTTTGTAGTAGCTAACCCGCACTCCTATTTTTTTATTCATTATTAAACCTACTCCTGCATTACCCCTATTTGATTTTGTATTTATAACCCTGTAATCACGTGACCAAAAGTCTTGTTCCTCCTGCCACCGAACTTCACTAATTCCCACTATATCTAACTTTAACCTATCCATTTCCCTTTTTAAATTTTCTAACCTACCTGCCCGATTAAGGGATCTGACATTCCACGCTCCGATCCGTAGAATGCCAGTTGTCTTTCTCCTGATAACGACTTCCTCAATGTAGTCCCCGCCCGGAGATCCGAATGGGGGACTATTTTACCTCCGGAATATTTTACCCAAGAGGACGCCATCATCATTTAATCATACAGTAAAGCTGCATGTCCTCGGGAAAAATTACGGCTGTAGTTTCCGCTTGCTTTCAGCCGTTCGCAGAACCAGCACAGCAAGGCCGTTTTGGTTAATGTTACATGGCCAGATCAGTCAATCATCCAGACTGTTGCCCCTGCAACTACTGAAAAGGCTGCTGCCCCTCTTCAGGAACCACATGTTTGTCTGGCCTCTCAACAGATACCCTTCCGTTGTGGTTGCACCTACGGTACGGCCATCTGTATCGCTGAGGCACGCAAGCCTCCCCACCAACGGCAAGGTCCATGGTTCATGGGGGACGATAAGCTATGGGTAACCGACAAAATAACGGATAGAGCTGTTAAATCAAGTATTCGCAGACCGGGCCCTCTATCGGCTGTCACCACCAGAAAAGAAGATCCTGTGGAAACTGACTGACTCGATGTTACATGACGGGGTGATATGGCCACCGACCTTGCCTCATGCACCACTGATGCTCCTGGTTCCCAAAGGTAAGCACATAGTGAATAGGGCAGTTGTGGATTGCAGAGCCCTAAATTAAAAGGTCATTTTGGAATCGGTTCTTTGCCCAATACACACAACGGCTTCACTCGGTTCGTTGGTACTTTACTGGTCATGATTTCAACAAAGCTTGCAACCAAATCTCTTTGGTTGAGTGTTCGAAGCTTCTTACCTCTTTTGCACTGATTGGAACATTACGATTTTAATCAGATTTCTTTTGATTCATCCACCAGTGTGACTGTGCCTTCAATGTTCTTGAGAAATGTTTTGGGAATCTGCTATTTAAGTCTGATAATAATTATCTGGACGACATTGTGAACAGTAGCACATCTTCTGAGGACGTTGAGCACGTGTACCACAGGTCTCACAGTAAAGCTGTCTAAGCTTAATCTGAGAATATCCCTCATGGGGTACTGTGTGTCGGTTAGTGGAGTTAGCTGAGGTGAACCAAGATGATCTGGGAGGCTAAGAAGCTAAAAATGAGAAGGGGGTCTCCTACTTCAAAGGGATGGTCCATTTTTCAGGACGTTCGTACCCAAATTTACTCAGACGGTTACACTTATTAACCACTTATGTAAGAGAGGGTGGATATTTCACTGGACTGAACGCCAACAGGTGACATTTGATGCACTGGAGATTACCTTAAGTGAACCCTTACCTGATTGCCTTGGATTTTGATAAGCCATTCACAGTACAGACCTCCGGCTGTAATTCAGCTGTCGTGGCAGGTTTACTGCGCGAACTAAACGGTGACAGACGGCTTGTTGGGTATGACTTCAGGTCTTTGTTTTCCGTCGAGAAGTCCTCCGTTGATTAGAGGAATTGAAGTTCTTCCTTGAGCATTGAAAGTTTTCCTCAGCATCGGACAAGCAGGGTTTAAGCTGTACCCTAACTCAACCACGTAAATCACGTTTAACTGCCAATTGCGCTATTCGTATTTGAGCATTCCATTTCTCTGTCATACACATAAGAAGCTGCGACTATCTGGTGGCCGATGCTCTTAGCTGCGGGGTTGAAGACGATATCAGGAATCTAGGTAATACTGAAGACACCAAGACGGAGTTTGGGTCTGTACTGTATATCCTCCTTATTTGCGGATCTCAAAGAAAGTAAAAAAGGCCCTGACCTTCAGAAGGTAAAAAAGGGACTTGTCGGGGAGGAAGTACCTGGTTACCATCTAAGAAAGGGCTTTGCTATCTTAGTCGAGGGGATGGTTCAAATGGGTCTGAGCGCTGTGGGACTTAACATCTGAGGTAATCAGTCTCCCAGAACTTAGAACTACTTGAACCTAAGTAACCTAAGGACATCACACACATCCGTGCCAGAGGCAAGATTCGAACCTGCGACCGTAGCAGTCACGCGATTCCGGACTGAAGCGCGTAGAACCGCTCGGCCACAGCGGCCGGCTCGAGTTGATGTCAGAATGAAAATTTGCCACCTGCAGGAGCTTGTGACCCCATTTTTCAAATATTTTCGTGAGTTCATGCACGGCGGGCATTTTGGAATACATAAGACAATTCAGAAAATTAAGGAATATCTGACTTGGCCATCCCTAAACAAACTCGTGAAAAGATGGGTGAAACAGTGAGAAGATCATAACTTTTCTAAGCCGAATTCCAACACATGCAAAGTTTTTTTCATTGTAAGTGAGCTGAGAGACCAGTGGATAAGGTGGTTATTGATTTAGTATGGCCACTGCCTCGTATGCAAAAGAGTAATAAGTATGTACTCCTCTCGTTCTCGAGGAGGTTTCTTATGGTATAGGGCTAGCTTCTGTTACTTGTAATCAAAATGTCCTCTTTCCTGCCTTCGAAACCCGACATCGCTTAAATTTTTGATAAAAATCAGCAAACACAATAACCAACGAAAGGACAATGTTCTACGAGTCTAGGAGTGATATATCAGAAGCTTGACGTGCACGGCAGAATGTCATCGGCGAACCTCAAAGTTTTTATTTCTACTCCAGGGATTTTAATACCTACTCCTAACTTTTCTTTTGTTTCCTTTACTGCTTGCTCAATATACAGATTGAATAGCATCGGGGAGAGGCTACAAGCCTGTCTGACACCCTTCCCCACCACTGCTTCCCTTTCATGTCCCTCGACTCTTATAACTGCCATCTGCTTTCTGTAGAAATTGTAAATAACCTTTCGCTCCCTACATTTTACCCCTTCCACTTTCAGAATTTGAAAGAGAGTATTCCAGTCAACATTCTCAAAAGCTTTCTCTAAGTCCACAAATGCTAGAAACGTAGGTTTGCCTTTCCTTAATATTTCTTCTAAGATACGTCGTAGGGTCAGTATTGCCTCACGTGTTCCAGTATTTCTACGGAATCCAAACTGATCTTCCCCGAGGTCGGCTGCTACCAGTTTCTCCATTCGCCTGTACAGAATTCGCTTTAGTATTTTGCAGCTGTGACTTATTAAGCTGATAGTTCGGTAATTTTCACGTCTGTCAAAACCTGCTTTCTTTGGGATTGGAATAATTATTAAATTCTTCTTGAAGTCCGAGGGAATTTAGCCTGTCTCATTCATCTTGCTCACCATATGGTAGAGTTTTGTCAGGACTGGCTCTCCCAAGGCTGTCAGTAGTGCTACTGGAATGTTTTATGCTCCCGGGGCTTTGTTTCGACTCAGGTCTTTCAGTACTCTATCAAACTCTTCACGTAGTATCATATCTCCCATTTCATCTTCATCTACATCCTCTTCCATTTCCACAATATTGTTCTCAAGAATATCGCCGCTGTATAGACCCTCTATATACTTCTTCCACCTTTCTGCTTTCCCTTCTTTGCTTAGAACTGGGTTTCCATCTGAGCTCTTGATATTCATGCTAGTTGCTCTCTTTTCTCCAAAGGCCTCTTTAATTTTCCTGTAAGCGGTATCTATCTTACCCCTAGTGAGATAAGCCTCTAAATCCTTACATTTGTCCTCTAGCCATCCCTACTAATCCATTTTGCACTTCCTGTCGATCTCATTTTTGAGACGTTTGTATTCCTTTTTGCCCGCTTCACTCACTGAATTTTTCTATTTTCTCCTTTCATCAATTAAATTCAGTATCTCTCCTGTTACCCAAGGATTTCTACTAGCTCTCGTCTTTTTACCCACTTGATCATCTGCTGCCTTCACTATTTCATCCCGCAATGCTACCCATTCTTCTTTTACTGTATTTCTCTCCCCCATTCCTGTCAATTGTTCCCTTATGCTCTCCCTGAAACTCTGTACAACCTTTGTTTTAGTCAGTTTATCCAGATCCCATCTCCTTAAATTCCCACCTTTTTGCAGTTTCTTTAGTTTTAATTTACATTTCATAACGTATAGATTGTGGTCAGAGTCCATATCTGCCCCTGGAAATGTTATACAATTTAAAACCAGGTTCGTAAATCTCTGTCTTACCGTTATACAATCTATCTGAAACCTTCTAGTATCTCTAGGGCTCCTCCATGTATACAACCTTCTTTTATGATTCTTGAACCAAGTGTTAGCTATGATTAAGTTACGCTGTGTGCAAAATTCTACCAGACGGCTTCCTCTTTCATTTTGGACCGTAATCACTTCGAAATCCTTGTCACATTAATCGCCTGAGCGCAAATGACAGCTCCGCCACTGCACTGCCCTTTTATACCTTGTGTACCCAATATTACCACAATGTGTATGGGTGAATATCTGTATCCCATTACTTTCGTCACTTCAGTATATTTCTCACGGGCAAGGGCTTGTAGCTATAGTCTCCAGCAAATGGATGACGTTAATGGTGAGATAATCGAAGTATAGAGAAGTATTTCCTGTGAATAACAGATAGCGCTCTTCTTCTTTCCCTCTGACCGCCAGTCTTAAAGATGTAAATGTATAATTGTGTTTCCATCGTAGGGTAATAATCTATGTCACAGAAAATGTGAATAATGCAAACATGATTTGGGAAGCTAGCTTACAGGCAGTGAAAAACAGTACTACAGCCTAAAATACGAGGGTTGCAACTTTGATAGTGGCAACATTTTATTTACATCTCGTAGAAAATATATACGTTTTTCAAGGTTTTACTTACCTTCAGAGTAGTCACCTGCATTGTGTATAACCCGTTGCCATTGATGTGGAAGTCTTGGAATACTCTTAGCAGTGCCAGTTGTGTTGACCGAGCGTTGCGTTCTATTCCCCGACGAATTTGTGGCAGTTCTGAACCGAATGCCGTGAAGTGTAAACTTCAGTTTAGAAATCGAGTTGAACTTACGAGGGCTTAAGTCAGCGGAGTACAGTAGGGGCTATAGGACTTAGCATCCCCACTAGTCAAACAAATCAATAACAGCTTGCACTGTACGTGCTTGGGCATTGTCCTGCAGAAAGTGTCATCACTTCTGTCTCCATGCTATTCATTTTTGGAACACAACCTGCGACCAGCTTACATCTTTAGAGATACGCTGTGTCAGAGCTCTTTTCTACATCTACTTCTACGTGGATACTCTGCAAATCACATTTAAGTACCTGGCAGATGGTTCATCGAACCACCTGCACAATTCTCCGTTATTCCATTCTCGTGTAGCACATGGAAAGCACGAACACACATATCTTTCACTAGGAGCTCTGATTTCCCTCTATTTTATCGCGGTAATCGTTTCTCCCTATGTAGGTGGGTGTCAACAAAACACTGTATTTTCGGATTCGCAGGAGAAAGTTGGTGATTGGAATTTAGTGACAAGATTGCGTCGCAACGAAACAGGCCTTTCTTTTAATGATGTCCAGTCCAAATTCTGTATCATTTCTGTGACACTCTCTCCCATATTTCGCGATAAAAAAAAGAACGTGCTGCCCTTCTTTGAACTTTTTCGATGTACTCCGTCAGTCCTATCTGGTGAGGGTCCCACACTGCGCAGCAGTATTCTAAAAGAGGACGCACAAGCGTAGTGTAGGTAGTCTCCTTAGCAGATCTGCCAAAAGACGGAGTTTTTGGTTAGCCTTTCGCACAACATATTCTATGTGTTCCTTGCAATTTAAAATGTTCGTAATTGAAATTCCTTGGTAATTAGTTGAATTTACGGCTTTTACATTAGACTGATTTATCGTGTAACCGAAGTTTAACGAATTCCTTTTAGCACTCAAGTAGATGACCTCACACTTCGTTATTTAGGGACAACTAAATAACGACTTACTGAACTTATCTATTTTTGAATATACAGACTGTGCCACATTTTAAAAATGACGTCTCTCCTAAGAGTCGTCAGATAAATTTTCTCTGGTGTTTCGGCAGATACGTTGAATCTCGTTATTATGGGTGTGGATGAAGTCACCCAAACAAGTATTCCTCAGCACGTGTTTCATGCGACGCTCAGTGTGAATAGAAAACGTCGGTTTGTTTTCGTTAAAAAACCAAATCAGTTTTAAACCGGAATTTTATTTGTCCTTTTAATAAAGTGGACTCAAGTTAGTGCAAGCCGACAATCCCTTTATCGACATTTATTAATAGAAACAATAAAACAGGAATAATAACCGGTAGTCCAACATTGACCGAGTAACGCTATTGCATGGCAGCAGCAGACCGAGTGTCGCAGCGCAATTCAGTCGCAGCAACTGCAGTACTGGCTTTTCTTCCCGTCTTACTGTCACTTTAAAACAGGGCGATAACGAATATCGTGCATGACCAGTTTGGGAACGTTATACTGAATGTGCACGTAAAATACCGCTTTAAACATTGTTCTATTTTAAAAGGGAAACGAAT
The DNA here is from genome assembly GCF_023898315.1 of Schistocerca nitens. Lineage (NCBI taxonomy): Eukaryota > Metazoa > Arthropoda > Insecta > Orthoptera > Acrididae > Schistocerca > Schistocerca nitens. The sequence goes on along the minus strand of NC_064620.1, from coordinate 28,081,849 downwards.
GGTGGTTTTCGATTCACACCTGTCCTCTCATAAAACATGTATATGTCCAAAACGAGAGTTTTACCACAATCGCAAACGTTATTTAATCAGTAAATAAGTATTTCTTGTAGTTGCTCTTCTATGTACCTACTGCGTGTTGTAGTTTTTTGTTCATTTTATTCGCATATTCAGTAAGTCCATTATCTTACTTTATAATTTTTGTGGACATTCTCCTATCGGGACGTGCAGAAATATTACGCAATCCCAGTCCTGAGCGCTCATGCAATTATTTATGTCTTTGGCTCAGGTGAATCTGTAACACGCCCGGGAGTACGAATGGGTGGGGTACCTTGACTTCTCGTTTCGTGACCGTCCGCCCTGTCCACACCACGTACCTGAGAATCCCGCGGCGGTCGTACTGTTATGCTCCACACTGCTGCTGGCTTGCCTGAAATTATCTATCGAAATATGCAAGCGGGTTTAGGGGAGACAGCGTTAAAACACAACACTGTCCTATGTCTGGTATGAACATCAATATTCCGGGACGATATGGAAACCACAGGTTGCACTGTTTACGCTCTAAATCGTAAATGTTTATTCCAATTAACAATCTTGATGATTAACAGTCCACAAATATCATTTAGACGAGCGTACGCGTAACCGACACGACGTGGGTGACTGTTGATGATGCGGAAGCCGAATGATCGAAGCAAAGTTCTTACGCTCGTCACACATACAGATATCTGGTAATAGTCCTCGTAGTCACTAGTAATGTATAACATTGTTCGTAAAGTTAGTTTTTCAGTTCTCACTTGTACGAGCGTGCGCGTAACAATCGCGGCGCGGCTGTTTGTTGATAATGTGGAAACGCGACGATCGAACGCATGTCCTCACGCTCGCTACAAGACACTGGCACTCTTTTATGGTAACTAATTTCTACTGATTCTCAGAAGACCGAACACGGTGCGGAAGATTGATACCGTGCGACACGCAACGAGAGGATACACAAGTACGTTATTGCGGCACTGCTAATATTTAGTTACATCTTGACGCACTTTCCTCTGAATTACTTCCATATTTAATCACTTTACAGTAATAGCACTTGTAGCAACACTTCAACCTGAATGCTAACAATGCTTCTACATGCAGAGCTACACACTACACAACATAACAGTTCCGTGTCCCGTGCTCCATTGACTCCAGACGCGGCTGCCCGCAAAGATACTCCACAACTAAGCCAGCGATATGACAATACGCTTACAAAGCTACACGCGAAAAGAGCGTAATATTTAAATCGTGAGAATTTTGGCAATAAATTATTAAACTGAAATCTGTACTTCTATGTCCTTTATCTGTACCCGACTGCATTTTTAAAGCCGCCTCTTCCCTATGCGAGTCAAAAATTCAGCTTTCCTCAGAGACTGTACAACATTCAAACAACAAATGTTGTGTACTACTTCAGTAAAGTAGTTTCAAATGAAACGAAATATTACACAGACTGTTAATCTTCATTCAGCTGTCGTAGTTTCTGTCACACGAATACTCGCAATCGACCAATAAAATCTGGTAAGCAGCGGAACCACTTCATATTTGTTCTAAGATGGCCCGCCTCTCGTGGTCGTGCGGTAGCGTTCTTGCTTCCCACGCCCGGGTTCCCGGGTTCGATTCCCGGCGGGGTCAGGGATTTTCTCTGCCTCGTGATGGCTGGGTGTTGTGTGATGTCCTTAGGTTAGTTAGGTTTAAGTAGTTCTAAGTTCTAGGGGACTGATGACCTAAGATGTTAAGTCCCATAGTGCTCAGAGCCATTTGAACCATTTTTTTTGTTCTAAGATAAATCGTACACGAACTGTGCCGTATACTGCCTGTTGTCAATAAATATCTCAGTTTAGTTCAATATTCAATGCAATATTAAGGCTGGTCTGGTGCAACAGTAAAGCGTAACGCCAGTCCTTGAATTATGCAATACCTTGACCGACTGTTACGTAATTCTTTCAACATTTTGGCTGTAGCGTCGTAGTCCCGTCCCACCTTGCTGCCCTGTTGCCGCTTTCGCCGACCTGGCCCACTAGAGCACTCCCTGGTTCTTCCCGATACCGCTTGATGTCACTACTGTTCTTATCCTAAGGCGTTTTTGAAACAAATTAGCACATCGTTAATCCCCTGCTTGCAACTCCGTCCGGTCGCTCAGCACGCTGGTCTGGTGCAACAGTAAAGCGTAACGCCAGTCCTTGAATTATGCAATACCTTGACCGACTGTTACGTAATTCTTTCAACATTTTGGCTGTAGCGTCGTAGTCCCGTCCCACCTTGCTGCCCTGTTGCCGCTTTCGCCGACCTGGCCCACTAGAGCACTCCCTGGTTCTTCCCGATACCGCTTGATGTCACTACTGTTCTTATCCTAAGGCGTTTTTGAAACAAATTAGCACATCGTTAATCCCCTGCTTGCAACTCCGTCCGGTCGCTCAGCACGCTGGTCTGGTGCAACAGTAAAGCGTAACGCCAGTCCTTGAATTATGCAATACCTTGACCGACTGTTACGTAATTCTTTCAACATTTTGGCTGTAGCGTCGTAGTCCCGTCCCACCTTGCTGCCCTGTTGCCGCTTTCGCCGACCTGGCCCACTAGAGCACTCCCTGGTTCTTCCCGATACCGCTTGATGTCACTACTGTTCTTATCCTAAGGCGTTTTTGAAACAAATTAGCACATCGTTAATCCCCTGCTTGCAACTCCGTCCGGTCGCTCAGCACGTTTTTCAATGGATTCCCCTACGTTTATTATTTTGCAGAAGCGTGAAGCTGCTGTGCTAGAGGTCATCATAGGCGAACCACTGCAGTTTGTCGACAAAATTTTTGTTTATAATTTCCTCAAATTTATTGCTGGTTGTGAAGTCGAAACTACTTTTTTGTGTCATCAGCCTTCTCTGGCTGGTTTTATGCGGCCCACAACGAATTCTTCTACTGTACGAACCTCTTCGTCAAAGAGTAGTACTTTCAATCTATGTCCTCAATTATATTCTTCATGTATTCCAATCTCTGTCTTCCTCTACAGTTTTTGCTTTCTACAGCTCCTTCCAGTTCTGTGGAAGTCATTCCCTGATTCCTTAACAGATGTCTTATAATTCTGTGGCTTCTCCTTGTTATTGTTTTCCACACATTCCTTTCCTCTCATATTCTGCACAGAACCTCCTCATTCCCTGCTTTATCAGTCCTTCCTAATTTTCAACATTCACCTGTAGCACCAGATATCACACATTTCGATCGTCTTCTGTTCCGGTTATCCCGCAATCCATGTTTCGCTGTGCTCCAAACGTACATTCTCAAAAATATCTTTCTCAAATTAGGCTCTATGTTTGTTACTAATAGACTTCTCTTGGCTAGAAATGCCTTTGTTGCCAGTGCTAATCTGCTTCTACATCTACATCTACATTTATACTCCGCAAGCCACCCAACGGTGTGTGGCGGAGGGCACTTTACGTGCCACTGTCATTACTTCCCTTTGCTGTTCCAGTCGCGTGTGGTTCGCGGGAAGAACGACTGCCGGAAAGCCTCCGTGAGCGCTCGGATCAGTCTAATTTTACATTCGTGATCTCCTCGGGAGGCATAAGTAGGGCGAAGCAATATATTCGATACCTCATCCAGAAACGGACCCTCTCGAAACCTGGACAGCAGGCTACACCGCGATGCAGAGCGCCTCACTTGCAGAGTCTGCCACTTGAGTTTGCTAAACATCTCCGTAACACTATAACGCTTGCCAAATAACCCTGTGACGAAACGCGCCGCTCTTCTTTGGATCTTCTCTATCTCCTCTGTCAACCCGACCTGGTACGGATCCCACACTGATGAGCAGTACTCAAGTATAGGTCGAAAGGGTGTTTTGCAGTCACCTCCTTTGTTGATGGACTACAGTTTCTAAGGACTCTCCCAATGAATCTCAACCTGGAACCCACCTTACCAGCAATTAATTTTGTATGATCATTCCACTTCAAATCGTTCCGCACGCATACTCCTAGATATTTTACTGTAGTAACTGCTACCAGTGTTTGTTCCGCTATCATATAATCATACAATAAAGGATCCTTCTTTCTATGTATTCGCAATACATTACAATTGTCTATGTTAAGGGTGAGTTGCCTCTCCCTGCACCAAGTGCCTATCCGCTGCACATCTTCCTGCATTTCGCTGCAATTTTCTAATGCTGCAACTTCTCTGTATACTACAGCATCATCCGCGAAAAACCGCATGGAACTTCCGACACAATTACTAGGTCATTTATATATATATATTGTGAAAAGCAATGATTCCATAACACTCCCCTATGGCACGCCAGAGGTTACTTTAACGTCTGCAGACGTCTCTCCATTGATAACAACATGCTGTGTTCTGTTTGCTAAAAACTCTTCAATCCAGCCACACAGCTGGTCTGATATTCCGTAGGCTCTTACTTTGTTTACCAGGCGACAGTGCGGAACTGTATCGAGCGCCTTCCGGAAGTCAAGGAAAATGGCATGCTTTTGATGTGCTCCTTGCTCCGTCCATCACCGATAATTTTGCTGCCTACATAGCAGAATTCCTTAACTTCATCTACTTCGTGACCATCGATTTTGATGTTAAATTTCTCTCGGTTCTCATTTGCGCTCTTTTTCATTACTTTCGTCTTTCTTCGATTTACTCTTAATCAATACTCTGCACTCGTTAGACTGGTCATTCCATTCAACAGATCATGTAATTCTTCTTCACTTTAACTAAGAATAGCAGTCACCGCATCGTATCATTGATATCCTTTCATCTTGGATTTTAAATCCACTTCTGATTCATTCTTTTATTTCTATCTCTGCTTCTTGTTTGCACAGATTGAACAGTAAGGACGAAAGACTATATCTCTTTCTCACACTTTTTGTAATCGGAGCACTTAGTTGTTTGTCGTTTACTCTTAATATGCCCTCTTGGCTATTGGACATATTGTATATTACCCGTCTCTCCCTATAGCTTACACCTATTTTTCTCAGAATTTCGAACATCTTGCACCATTTTACACTGTCGAATGCTTTTTCCAGTTCGACAAATCCTATGAACGTGTCTCGAGTTTTCTTTAATCTTGCTTGCATTAGCTACCGCAATGTCAGAATTCCTCTCATGTGCCTTTACCTTTACTAAAGCCAAACTGATCGTTATCTAACACACTCTCACATTTCTTTTCCAATCTTCCGTATATTAATCTTGTCAGCAACTTTGATGTCCACTCTTGCAGTCTTCGGAATTATGTAGATGACGTGCTTCCGAAAGTCAGATGGTATATCGCCAGGCTCATACATTCTACAAACCAACGTGAATAGTCGTTTTGTTGCCCTATTCCCCAACGATTTTAGAAATTCTGATGGAACGTTATCTATTCCTTGTGCTTTGTTTGATCGTAAGTCCTCCAAAGCTACATTAAATTCTGATTCTATTAATGGATCCCCAATCTCTTCTAAATCGTTTCCTGTTTCTTCTTCTATCACATCAGACAAATCTTCACCCTCATAGAGACCTTCAATGTACTCTTGCCACCCAGTTGCTCTGTTCTTTGCATTAACCAGTGGAATTCCCATTGCACTCTTAATGTTACGACCACTGCTTTCAATTTCAACAAGAATTGTTTTGACTTTTATACATGCTGAGTCAATCCTTCCTACAACCATTTCTTTTCTGATTTGTTTACATTTGACGTGAAGTCGATTTAGCTTCCCGGCACTATTTATTTCATTCCTCAGCTACTTGTGTCTCCGTACTCCTGAATTTCCCTGAACATTTGTTTACTTCCTTCTTTCACTGATGAACTGAAGTATTTCTTCTATTAACCACGGTTTTTTCGCAGTTAGCTTCTTTCCACATTCCGCTTATCAGTTTTAATAAAGTTGGGATGTTTAAGGGGGACTAAACAGCTAAGGTCATCAGTCCCTTTAATAAAGTAGCATGCAACCAAGTTATTACGTTTCATAATCTAATCTACATACGAAAATCGCTTGTGCCTGCCACCTGTAGAGATGACTCATTAATATGAGGCGTGATTCAAAACGAGGAAAGACCATATGCCATCCTCGTTCCCTTGTCCCGTCGCATGCTGGAACTTTTATTCTTCGAGATTTGGATAATTGTTTTTTTTTTTTTTGTTTCTTCCATCAAGGATGCATTGATAAAAATGTTTTCTGCAGTGGTTGACGGCTTCGGGCTGACACGCCCATTCTCAAACCTATTAACCGTAACTATTCATACAATATGATGCCAGAGTTCAAGAGTACCTTCCGTACAGAAAGGTATACTGTGGGAAAGAAATAACATCATTAACATTAGCACATGTGTCTTCTTTTGTGGGGCACGATATTGTATTAATAGCCACGGTTAATGACAAGGTGCATGGTTTGAGAATGGGCGTGTCAGCCCGAAGCCAGTAATCCGTTCGTAAAAAATTTTATTTCAGTGCAAGTGAGACGGAATAAATAAAAAAATATCGAATTTTTTCAATCCTGAACAGTTGATGACCTAACCCGTTGCAGCATACCTTGAATAAGCAATTTGGTACATCCTCTGCACTTCCTTCAGGTGTTTCGTAAGGGGAAAGTATACTGGAGAGCCGTGTGAACAGCACTGTTAGAAACGTATCGGGTGAAAACGAAGTATTGATAGGTATGGTAGAAATAATGAATAGGATGGAACAAATTTTAACAATGATAGCAGCTGCTCCCCGCAAAGTTAGCTGTGATGAATTATCGTCCATCAGTTCGGTATTCCAATGTAAATAATACAGGTCTCCTGAAAAAAAAAAAAAATGGTTGAAATGGCTCTGAGCACTATGGGACTTAACATCTGAGGTCATCAGTCCCCTAGAACTTAGAACTACTTAAACCTAACTAACCTAAGGACATGACACACATCCGTGCCCGAGGCAGGATTCGGACCTGCGACCGTAGCGGTCGCGCGGTTCCAGACTGTAGCGCCTAGAACAGCTCCGGTCAGCAAGTATCCTGAAATGGCTCCTTCGTTTCTCCTCAAGGCTACTTGGGACATTAAACATGGATTCCTCTACGTGAGGTTGTATATTTCTCTCCTCTCTTATCTGACCTCTGACTCTAACCGACTGTTGCGCCCCGTCGCCCCGTCTTCCGTCTACGGAGACACAAGAGCATAGACATGCTTACGTCAGCAAACGGGAGCCTCAGAGGAACGCGATACATAACAGGGCTCCGCTGGATAAAGAGGACGTCACCCACGCACGGTCAGTTTAGCTAACCCCTCGTGAGAGCCGTTTCAGGAAGGCCAACGCTGGAAGGTGAAGGGTCACATTCGTTTTCAGTACCCTATAATTACCGACAGTGGCGTCCTGCATTCCGTTAAACATTCTAACATGCACATCTCAACCAAACCGATCATATCATGCAGCGGTACCGTAGATGAGGTCAATAAACGCGTTGCCTGAGTGGTAGTGCTTGACTCAGACGCAGCCGATTCGAATACTGGAGGTGGAGGGAATTTTCCGCACCAAGCTTTTGACATCCGCGAACTTACGAGAGACATCTTGCTCTGTTGTTCCATAAGACGCTGGAGGTAGTGGATACATATTCCAACTATCATTGCATCTTCATTCAGTATTCGAAAAATCTCCATACTGGAAACCGAAGAAAATATTTTTCGATATTGAAACGTCGGGTGAAACTTCTTATTCGATTAGAGATTTGGCCGGCCGAAGTGGCCGTGCGGTTAAAGGCGCTGCAGTCTGGAACCGCAAGACCGCTACGGTCGCAGGTTCGAATCCTGCCTCGGGCATGGATGTTTGTGATGTCCTTAGGTTAGTTAGGTTTAAATAGTTCTAAGTTCTAGGGGACTAATGACATCAGCAGTTGAGTCCCATAGTGCTCAGAGCCGTTTGATTAGAGGTTTATTCACACAGAGAGCTCAATATCTCACTAGATGCGGAGCGAAAACGTCAAATGTGGAAGTATTTTCGAGCGTATGAGATGTTAATTTGGGAGTGCTAATGTTTACGATATACAGGTTGCTCGGCTTAATTCCGGCATCTCTAAAACACTGTTAATTTCACCACAGCACGCTGCCAGGAGGCTTACGACACTCTGCACTGATAGTTACACAACTAGGGCAGGCCGTAGGTGACGTTTACGCCATTCCTGATGGAGAAGATAGAGAAAGCGAACGGTGCGTCATTCCAACGGTGGCAACGACAGTCCATGAATCACCATGTCCGATGCTTTACACAGTACTTTCTCTTCAGGTATATAGTGAAGATCTGTCACTGAATTTGACTCATTCAGATCTACTAATAAGCCCAAAGATTCCCCCAGATACATTTAAAAGTATTGTAGTTACCATTGCATTTTTTGGAATATATAATTGAAGTGTAATTCAGGTGTAAGGATTACATGTTAATGAAGGAAAGACAGACTACGTGCCCATAAGTCAGAAAACTAGAAAAGACGCATCTCTGGTTGTAGATGGATTCAATTTCAAGACTGTTCACCACTTAAAGTACCTAGGAAGTCTTTTTAGTAATAACTACAGAACAGATATAGAAATAGGTGTCCGTTTATCAACAGTAAACAAGACACTTTTTAGTTTCATCACAGTTGTAAGAAAAATATCACTTAGCAGTAACTTCAAAATCCGCTTATATCGATCGACCATTATACCTGTGATGTTATATGGATGTGAAACCTTAATATTTAGAAAGAAAGGTGAAGGAAAATTGTTTATATTCGAAAGAAAAGTACTAAGGAAAGTTTTTGGATCTGTAAACGACGAAAATAACATGGAATGGAGAATAAGAAGAAATTAAGAATTAAGAGGGCTGCACAAACACTGTAACGTCGTCCAAGTGCTCAAGAGGAGAAGGTTGAATTGAGCAGGCCATATATCAAGAACGACAAAGAATAGACTAGCTAGAATGGCATTCAGCATAACAATAGATGGAACGAGAGGAAGAGGGAGACCCAGAATCAGATGGCGGGATAACACTCGGGAGGACACAGCTAGGATGGACAGCAACAGCAACTGGACAAACAGCGCACTGGACAGTCAGAAGTGGAAGAGGCTCATAGAGCAGGCGTATGGTCGATAAGGCCCTTGCCGCGTGTAAAGTAAAAGTAAAGTATAATTCAAATGATTTTTCGTTAGTAGTAGCAGACAGGAAATTACAGTCAAATCAGTATCTGCATGAACTGAATTCTAGACGCACCAAAACTATTAACCTCTTGCTGATGCGACCGTTGTGTCAGATATCCTGTACATAAGTGCAGGAAGACGTGCACACGGCTAATGGTAGGGTATGTAATTAAACGTGAAGAAATGTAACATAATGTGCAAAATTGTGGAAGATCTACAGTATTGTCCGATTACGAAATTGGTGAAAAGTCGCTGGAAACAGTGACACTCATAAAATACCTAGGCGTAAGTGTCCAGAGCGACCTAAGATGGAATAATCACATAAAGTTGGGGAAAGCAGATGGCAAGCTACGATTCGTCGGAACAGACTTTTGATTCATTCAAGAAGGAAGTTGCTTAAAAAATTGGCTTAATACACTCCTGGAAATTGAAATAAGAACACCGTGAATTCATTGTCCCAGGAAGGGGAAACTTTATTGACACATTCCTGGGGTCAGATACATCACATGATCACACTGACAGAACCACAGGCACAGAGACACAGGCAACAGAGCATGCACAATGTCGGCACTAGTACAGTGTATATCCACCTTTCGCAGCAATGCAGGCTGCTATTCTCCCATGGAGACGATCGTAGAGATGCTGGATGTAGTCCTGTGGAACGGCTTGCCATGCCATTTCCACCTGGCGCCTCAGTTGGACCAGCGTTCGTGCTGGACGTGCAGACCGCGTAGGACGACGCTTCATCCAGTCCCAAACATGCTCAATGGGGGACAGATCCGGAGATGTTGCTAACAAGGGTAGTTGACTTACACCTTCTAGAGCACGTTGGGTGGCACGGAATACATGCGGACGTGCATTGTTCTGTTGGAACACCAAGTTCCCTTGCCGGTCTAGGAATGGTAGAACGATGGGTTCGATGACGGTTTGGATGTACCGTGCACTATTCAGTGTCCCCTCGACGATCACCAGTGGTGTACGGCCTGTGTAGGAGATCGCTCCCCACACCATGATGCCGGGTGTTGGCCCTGTGTGCCTCGGTCGTATGCAGTCCTGATTGTGGCGCTCACCCACACGGCGCCAAACACGCATACGACCATCATTGGCACCAAGGCAGAAGCGACTCTCATCGCTGAAGACGACACGTCTCCATTCGTCCCTCCATTCACGCCTGTCGCGACACCACTGGAGGCGGGCTGCACGATGTTGGGGCGTGAGCGGAAGACGGCCTAACGGTGTGCGGGACCGTAGCCCAGCTTCATGGAGGCGGTTGCGAATGGTCCTCGCCGATACCCCAGGAGCAACAGTGTCCCTAATTTGCTGGGAAGTGGCGGTGCGGTCCCCTACGGCACTGCGTAGGATCCTACGGTCTTGGCGTGCATCCGTGCGTCGCTGCGGTCCGGTCCCAGGTCGACGGGCACGTGCACCTTCCGCCGACCACTGGCGACAACATCGATGTACTGTGGAGACCTCACGCCCCACGTGTTGAGCAATTCGGCGGTACGTCCACCCGGCCTCGCGCATGCCCACTATACGCCCTCGCTCAAAGTCCGTCAACTGCACATACGGTTCACGTCCACGCTGTCGCGGCATGCTACGAGTGTTAAAGACTGCGATGGAGCTCCGTATGCCACGGCAAACTGGCTGACACTGACGGCGGCGGTGCACAAATGCTGCGCAGCTAGCGCCATTCGACGGCCAACACCGCGGTTCCTGGTGTGTCCGCTGTGCCGTGCGTGTGATCATTGCTTGTACAGCCCTCTCGCAGTGTCCGGAGCAAGTATGGTGGGTCTGACACACCGGTGTCAATGTGTTCTTTTTTCCATTTCCAGGAGTGTATGTTCTCATAGGGAAGACAGGAGCATTTTGTCACGCATTCGTTTAGTCAACACGAGATCGTTACAGAGATAATACACTCCAGTGGCAGATACAACTAGAAAAGCGACGTACATCAGAGAAAGGGTTTCTACGTACGTTCCGCTGTGGGATCAGGATGGCTCGCGTGCTAAATACCTCCCCATAGGCCATTTACGATCCTGCAGAAGTGTTGGCAGGGCAGCAGGTGTAGGAGGGGGTGGGTACGGGGAATTATGGACAAACATATGGAAACACCTCACACATCTAATACGGTGTAGGAACACCGTTGGCATTCAAAGCAGTTTCCAGTCTTCTTGGAATGAGTAAATACAAGTCCTATATGGTTTCCAAGGAAATCTTCCTGCAAAATAGAGACGACAACTGAGGTTGATAGTGGCGACACAAAAGTAGACCAAAAAGCGTCAATAGCATTGAGATCTAGTGAATGTGTTGGCCAGAGGGGACCCTACGATCGTCCTCGTGACCCAAAATCAATCCTGGACCATATGAGCTATGTGAGCACGAGCCCACTCGTCTTGAATAACAACATGACCATCGGGAGACAATTATTGTAACTTGGGAAGGACGTGATAAGACAAAATGGTCGCATAATCGTTAGGTGTAATCCGATCTTACGATAGTAACCAGGGCCCATGGAATATCGAACCCTGTCATGTTTCACTCTTGGGACGTAAACTGAGCCATAAAATGTGAACAGTGTATGACAAGACACATGCGACCCAATTCCTTTCTCCCATAGCTCGAGATTTTACGGCTTCGGCACCACGTTTTCCTGTTACGGCCGTTGGCTTTACTGATGAGTAGTCCCCATACCATGAAGCTCCTTTTGCGTTGTTTTGGTGCTGCCAGGATTTGCGATTAGACATTCAGTTTGTAACGCCGGAAATGCATATCCTCCTATTTCCATCTCTTGTACCGTAAGTTTTTTCCTTATTTTGTTACCTGAATATGTGACATTGCTGTGCCTTTACATATTGTAATTGTTTTACTATTTGTATATATATATATATATATATATATATATATATATATATATATATATATATATATATATATATATATATGTCGATGTATTTGTTTCGTAAATATTATTTGTATTTTTACGCTGGGTCTTGCCTAGGGGAAACTGCTATCGAACGATTACATCGATAGGTCGTGTGAAGAATCAAAGTGTGTTGGATCTTTGGTAGTGTGAACTCTGCCGCGTGGAGCGCGGGCAGAGAGAGAGTCTGGCTGGAGTAGCGAGTGGAGCAGGTGTGTTGTGTGTAGCTCCCGCGAGTTGCCGCGCTTTCGGGGTTTGACAGCATGTAATTGCGCTCGACTTGCGATGATAGTTTCTGACATGGTGTCGCGAACGGGAAGCATTAGCTGCCGCACACCAAGAGCCCGTTTCGTCTGGTGACCGTGTTGAGAAGAAGTCGCGCCAACATCCAGCTTTTGCAACAGCGACGGCCGACAATGAGTGACTGTCGCCACCTCCTCGATCGACGGTTTCAAACCTTCAATCAACCAACAAGGAAGACAAAAGCACGTAAAGTTTCAGAACTGTATGGCAGACCTCAGCTTTTCAAATTTTTCCATTTGCCTCGCAAAATTACAGCAACTTAGCATGAACCTTTGTTGCTCATTGTCCCAATTGCATTGCCAAGCAGGGTCCCTTCCTTTTCCGAAATGAACCCGAGTGTCGTTGAAATTCAAACGCCAGCATTAAAATAATAGAATTAGATTTCACTGCTTTAATTTCAAAGTTCAGTTTTAGTATTCATAGCTGGCTACAATATTTAGATTACACAAGCACAAATTAAGAGTGCGAGTTTTGTTACCGTTTTTTAGCTTACCTGTGACTGCAGCTCAGCTTGGTACGTACTAAATTTTACTATTGTTAATTGTTCAGAATCATTTAATTCAAGTTCAAAGCTAAATCTCTTATTTCTAAATTGCGTAGATTCAAGTAGCTTTTGAAATGATTGTTGAGGTAGTCCAAGACTAACCGTTTTACTGAATTTCGATGTGCTTAAGAAAGAAAGATTCTTATTAATTTCAGTCACTAAATTAACCTTCGATTTTCCGATTTTATTAATTCTTTTGCTACATTAAGTGTAGCGAAATTTATTACTTCTGACAAACTTTCAGTTTCCACACTACACTTGTCAACCTTCAGTTACCACGCTTCTAGTGCTAATTATATGTGTAATAATCTTTCTTTTTCAGTTACTATAGTAATTGTCCTTAGGACTGGCGACCGTAATTTCCCCAAATCTCAAATATCTAATTACCGCTAGTTGATTGTTAACGTAACGGCCGCACATTTACTTTCTTTATTAACTTTACCCCTATTTCAAAATTAATTTCCACCAGTTTCATTTGCATTTTTCCTTTCATTTAGATGTAACCCTTTCCTCCCTCTTTACCGACAGATTAACTTCGGTGACGATTGCTTTTCCCAAATTTCCATTAGGTACACGCGGTTTAATATTTTCACTGTCATTAAGGTCGATAAGTGAGGGGGAGGTTACAAGTTCTGCATTGAGTTTTACAGTTGTCATACTCTTATGTATCGTCACAGTCATCTTCAGACACACTTAGTCACACAACACACACTTAGTTTCCGTTGTGAGTTAACGTATGACGTTTTCCCTGTATGCAATATGTCTTCGAAGTGGTGCCTGTTGAAACACCAAATGTAGTGGGAAAATGATAGCCTCTTTATTCATCTCAGTCAGTACGTCATTCGAGGGCGTCGACTTGCTGCGGTCAGCATCCACTTTTACGGGCTGGGCTTGGTCGCAGTGTTGACGGCAGTAAAAGGAGGCGCTGTGAGGTGGTGGACACTGCAACCTCACTCGGATGGACGAGTGGCCGCGGCCTTTTGTAGCAGCCATGTCCCCAGCGGTGATAAGTCAAACGTTGGGTCAAAACTCTAGGCTCGATATTAGTCATGCCAAGTAGCAGCGAACAGAAGAGGTGCACCGTGTAACAGAACTCGGAATCGCGATGTAGGATGCAGCGACAGCGGCCTGGAGAAGAGTGAGTACACGGAGGCAGGCGGTGACCCATCAGTAAGTCAGGTGCGAAACTTGGATCCCTGTTAGGAAGGTGCCCTAAACTTGATTGAAGTCAGACAGCAGAAGGTGTCCACGTGGAAGGCACCATTTAAGTTCCCAGCATCGTCAGCACTAGGCACAACCCATGGGCCCACAATTACTGGAAGCGGCGTCTAGCAACACTAGTGATTTCAACCATATCAGGCCTACGACTGCCGTGGAGTACCCCTCAGAGCTGGCTGTGGACAGTAACAGACACTGCAGAGCTGGAGGGGCAGTATTTATGGACGTTCGACCCAGCCCTGTTTCGAGTGGACATTATTTCCGATCGCCTAGGCCCTGAAAGCGGCGCAGCACCAGGTTCTGACGTGGTGTAGTACGTGTCACCACTTACTATGCAGTGTCGACAGAATTCCAGCCCCAGCAGCAGGAATGGTGGATGGATGTGTAGTGCCAGAAAGGAGACATTAACCATTCAGCTCAGCCCCTCGACAGCTTCCTGCAATAGAATGCGAGGACACATTTCCGTTTGAATGGGCGGCAGGTTACAAACACCGATTTGAATGACAGTGGCGCAACAGTTCAAAGGATTCAGCGGCAGCTCGTGACTTCCTACCATTTGTGTCTTGCGAAATGACAGCGACTTGAAAATCAAACTAGAGTTCATACAGAAATAAGGAGACAGTCTGTCTATCCATACTCCATTAGCGAATATAGCAGATGCGAATGCTCGGTGAAGCTGTCCGCGTATGGTAAAGTAGTATACAGTATAGAGGCTAGCCGGCCGGAGTGGCCGAGCGGTTCTAGGCACTACAGTCTGGAGCCGTGCGACCGCTACGGTCGCAGGATCGAATCCTTCCTCGGGCATGGGTGTGTGTGATGTCCTTAGGTTAGTTACGTTTAAGTAGTTCTAAGTTCTAGGCGACTGTTGACCTCAGAAGTAAAGTCCCATAGTGCTCAGAGCTATTTGAACCATTTGTAGAGGCTATTTTATCGAAAACTGTCATTTTGTATACCAAATATGAGTTGATTGTGTTATCGTCGTCTTTGTGTACATTTTCCGCCGAGCAAAAGTTATTTTTGTGTGTGTGTGTTTGTGTTTGTGTGTGGTGCTTTGCCCAGTGTTGTTATATACAAATCAAATAACTACTGCATATATTCTATAGTATTTCGTGGATACAAGCCAACAGTATTCCAACAAAAAGACACGCGATTCTTGGCGGCACCACCATGCGAAGAACCGTCCACTACAAAGAAGAATAAAGTTAAAAAAAACACCTTCTGAAATATGCATCTTGATGTGAACAGACGTCGGAAGGTGAACCCATCGGTTCGAAGTCGCTTACGGCCCTATCTATGTAAATAAACAGCATTATCGGCCGGCCGGTTCTAGGCACTTCAGTCCGGAACCGCGCAACTGTTACGGTCGCAGGTTCGAATTCTGCCTCGGGGCCGGCCGTTGTGGCCGTGCGGTTAAAGGTGCTTCAGTCTGGAACCGCGTGACCACTACGGTCGCAGGTTCGAATCCTGCCTCGGGCATGGATGTGTGTGATGTCCTTAGGTTATTTAGGTTTAATTAGTTCTAAGTTCTAGGGGACTGACGACCTCAGATGTTAAGTCCCATAGTACTCAGAGCCATTTGAACCATTTTTTGAAATAGCAGTATCAGTAGTGACTGGTTGTACTCTTCTTGTTTGAAAGAATCATCCTATAAAATACAGAGGAGTTGCAAAACCAGCAAAGAGCAACAAAGTGAAGTTGAAGCACGACACTCCACGAACCTACTATGTTGTCATAGTAGGAGGAGAGGTGATACTCCTACGTGGCGCGTTCCAGGTGACGGATAGGGAATTCCTCACCGGTTTACCGGCGGATTTGAGTGAAAGAAAATAGCTCTCGCGGACCAAACACACCCTTTGCGGTTAAAAACCGTAATTGTAAAACGGAGCTTGCTCCAGCTAAGGTTGACAACCTTCGAAATTCAAAAATGGAAACGTCTTTTAGGAAAAAAATTCCACCGTCCTGCTCAAAAAGGCAGGAAAAATATTAGATCGGATTCGGTGGGTAGTCAACTAGAAGACAGCAACGAATCGGAGCGTTAGCAACCATCAAAATGCACACTAAAACACAAAAGAAGATTAAATATATGCAGATAAATTATATAGCAACACACAACATAAACTCACTACTTCAGACCGGAAAACTCAAGGAGCTCACAGATTAACTAAATAAACAAAAAAATTTAATAACAGGGATCCAAGAAATGAGAAACACCGCTGAGGACCCATTCGAATCACAAGGATATAGGATTTATAATGGGAAACCAGGACCGAGGGCAATGAAACAATGTCCCCAGTTTGGAACAGGGTTTTTAGTAAACATAAAAATAATAGATTCAGTAACGGATTTCCAAGCAGTATCACCAAGAATAGCGACTCTAAGCTTTAAAACAATGAATAAAACCTATACAATAATAAATGATCATGCCCCAACAAATGAAAAAAAAAAATTGTCTAACAAAAACAAAGGAAGAGGTAGATAAATTTTGGGACCTTCTAGAACAAACTGTGGACAGAGTAAATAAAAAGAATGTAAAAATCTTATTGGGAAATTTCAATGCTCAGTTGGGAAAAGAAAGGAAATTTAAAGATATAATTGGAAAATGGAGTCCACATACGTCTACGGACAAAAACGGTCAAAGACTTGTAGAACTCTGCAGAGAACACAACCTTATATCTAAATCAACATACTTTAAGAGGAAGCCAAGTAAACTTAAAACATGGTAACATCCAGACTGGAGGAAGGGGGAGTGGCAGCTAGACCATGTCTGTATGGACAAACATTTTGATAAGGAGATCCACAATGTTAAAGTACTGAGAGGAGTAGACACAAACTCAGACCATTATATCGTTAAAATTAAAATCAAATTCACTCTGTTAAAGAAGAGGACCGGAAGAACTAATAAAATAAGAAGGAGGTTTGACCCACATCAGCTAATTAAAAATAATAAATACCAACAAATATTACAAACCATCAAATTAGCAGATGATCTAGAACAACTAGTGCCTAATCTTAAAAAAGAAGCAGAGAATCTAGCTAGCTCCGTTGAACCCGCGAAGAAAACATCCTTGGTGGACATCATAATATGACAAATTCCATGAAGATAGACACCAAACATTGTTAAAGTTTCAGACACAGAAAACTGAAGAAAATGCCATCAACCTAAAAAATGTAAGAAAAAATTCACACAAAATATTAGAAGAATGAAGAGAGGATTCCATAAAGATATTATAAACTCTGTAGAAGGTAATTATCTTAAAACCAACTCCAGGAACTACTATAAAATATTTGGGAAACAACTACAACAATATGAGGCCCCTACACTAATACTGAAAGATGGAGATGGAAGAATGACACACAGTAACAAGGAAAATGCAGAAATCACGGCAATAGATTTTAACAAACTTCTGAATTGTGAGGAACCCAAAGAACCCATAGAAATCAACGTAAATACCAAAATAAAAACCAAACATAACAAACTAGACCCTCCAATTTTCCAAGGAGTAGAAAAAATTCTTAAAGAACAAAAAAATTATAAGGCATGTGGAGAAGATCAGGTTTTTGTTGAAATGTGGAAATATGCATGTGACGCAGTCAAGACCTCCTTATACATGGCTCTAACAAAAATTTGGGTAACAGAACGATTCCCTAAACATTGGACCACAGCTATCATCCACCAACTACACAAAAAGGGAGATAAGAGCAACCCAGACAACTACAGAGGAATCTCTCTCCTAGATTGCACGTACAAAATTCTGTCCAGGATCCTATATGAAAGAATCAAAGAGCAATTAGAACAGGAGTTAGGGGCATATCAGGGAGGCTTCAGACCATGGAGAAGCTGTGCAAAGCAGATAAGTTTAAAATTGATTATGGCATACTATAAGAAACGGAACAAACATCTGGCAATAACATTTGTAGATTTTAAGAAGGCATATGACTGTCTCCACAGACCTTCAGTATTAAAAATTTTAAGAAATCTAGGAGTCCATCCAAAACTAATTAAAATAACACAACTCACTTTAACCAACAGCAAATCAAAAGTGAAGTTTAGAAGAAAAATTTCGGAACCATTCCTCATAAAAACAGACTTCAGACAAGGTGACTGCCTGTCACCGGTACTGTTCAACTGTGCACTGGAATACATAATGAGAGAATTGTACAAAGACAATCCAAAGACGATAAGAATTGGAAGAGAAAAGATGATATTAACTGAAACTGCTTGGGATTCGCTGATGATCTTGCTATCCTAGCCAACACCGTTCAAGAAGCCAGGCAACAAGTGAAATCACTACAAGAAATAGCAGAGAAAGTAGGTCTTAGAATATCATTTGAATAAACGGAGATTATGTTAACTAATCCACCACTTGCAAACAAAATTACAATAGCAGAACAGGAAATCAAAATTGTTGATAAATTTAAATATTTAGGCGAAATAATAACATACAATCTAAATGAGAAGCTATCATGGCAGAATAGAATAAAAAAACTGAACTACGCAAATTACATTACCAAAACTACATACAACAAAAAAAGCCTAACTATAGACGCCAAATTAAAACACTATAAAACAGTTACACAACCAAAAATAACGTATCTAGCTGAAACTATCATCAAAACAACTAATACAGTATAAATTGACAGAATACTAAAAATAGAAAGAAGAATAATTAGGACTTGTATAAATAAACAGTATAAAATAAATGGATATTGGAGAATAGCATCAAATGAAACAGTATATAATAAAATAGAACCAGTCATGAGCACGATCAGGAAGAAACGCATCTCATTCTTTGAACTTCTGATGAGAACTCCAGAAAACAGATTTAGCAAAAAAATAATACAAAAATTGTGGAATAGGAAGAGCGACATTAAATGGATCACAGAAATTAAGGACGATATAAAAGAACTCCAAATTACAGTAGATGACCTAAAAAACAATACAGAGAAAATCAGAATACTGCAAGACGCGCAGACCACATGAAAATCAATAAAAGGAGTACAGGAAGAGTGGTATTAGATGAAGAAAGAAAGAAAATATCTGAAAGAAGGAAGAAATATTGGACACACAGAAGAGCAAAACGCCTTTCATATAAGAATAGACTCTAATAATTATTTTATCTCAATATCATATTAAGTTATAGTTGAGCCAAATTGTATCCCTGTGTAACAGCCTGTTTACAACTTTGTATTTTTGACTAGAGTGGTCCAATGAAGGCCATAAAATAAATAATCATAAAAATAATAAAGAAGCACGACACTAACATAACGTATTGCGCATAAATAGCAGGGAAGATCGAATGTTCGGTTCCACAACAGACAGTCAGTCACTAAAGCAATGAAATTCTTCTAACATCCAAAGAATGAGTTTGGAGCGGGCAAATGTGAAACAGCAAAATGATAAACATCGGAAAGACTTATACCAGACTGAGATTTCGTTAGGTAAATACTAAGAAAAAGTCATTCACCCTGAAAGCAGTTGCTTACAAAACCCTCATTTGAATAGTTCTTGAGAACTGATTGAGTGAAGTTACCAGAGAAGATACAAAGAAGAGCATCACCTTTTAATTTTTCTACTCACACGAGTACAGCAAAAGAAGCTAGAAGAGATGCTATGTGCGTCATGAAGACTTTTTTACGGCTTCTCGAGTGACCTGCATTGTAAGAGACGGTAATATGGACCAGAGCAAGACAGAAATGTCCAGTAAACGTGGTCTCTTAAATGATTACATTAACTGCGATTAGCACATGTTCATCTTTGCTACTGTGAAACACATCTGTTCAACCACTAGCTCTTTGCTATTACGAACGACATGCAGATCATAGTAAACAAGAGAGGATATATACCTCAGTTGTTGTCCTTCCATACATCATGCTGTACGAGTCTGCTAGTGGTGTTACTTCAAATAGTACTCCCAGTTCTGGGTAAGTGTAGTGATTACATTAGTATTAATGGAATTATCAGATCAGTCTGTGAAATGCTTTCACACTGTAGTTTTGTCTTTGCACTTACTAGCGTAATGAAAGGCTATTATTCGACATGGAAGACATGATCTTTTCTTATCGTTTTGCAAAAGGTAACACAGGTCGAACCATAGTCTTGTACGCCAGAAGATCTTTTGTTTTACAGTGTGGGGAGAAGGTTGGTTTTCCTAATATTAAACATCATTAGTCATAGGAGAAAACTGGAATTATTGTGAATATTGTTCGTCGTCTTGTAAGAGAGCCTGGCAAATACACTCCTGGAAATGGAAAAAAGAACACATTGACACCGGTGTGTCAGACCCACCATACTTGCTCCGGACACTGCGAGAGGGCTGTACAAGCAATGATCACACGCACGGCACAGCGGACACACCAGGAACCGCGGTGTTGGCCGTAGAATGGCGCTAGCTGCGCAGCATTTGTGCACCGCCGCCGTCAGTGTCAGCCAGTTTGCCGTGGCATATGGAGCTCCATCGCAGTCTTTAACACTGGTAGCATGCCGCGACAGCGTGGACGTGAACCGTATGTGCAGTTGACGGACTTTGAGCGAGGGCGTATAGTGGGCATGCGGGAGGCCGGGTGGACGTACCGCCAAATTGCTCAACACGTGGGGCGTGAGGTCTCCACAGTACATCGATGTTGTCGCCAGTGGTCGGCGGAAGGTGCACGTGCCCGTCGACCTGGGACCGGACCGCAGCGACGCACGGATGCACGCCAAGACCGTAGGATCCTACGCAGTGCCGTAGGGGACCGCACCGCCACTTCCCAGCAAATTAGGGACACTGTTGTTCCTGGGGTATCGGCGAGGACCATTCGCAACCGACTCCATGAAGCTGGGCTACGGTCCCGCACACCGATAGGCCGTCTTTCGCTCACGCCCCAACATCGTGCAGCCCGCCTCCAGTGGTGTCGCGACAGGCGTGAATGGAGGGACGAATGGAGACGTGTCGTCTTCAGTGATGAGAGTCGCTTCTGCCTTGGTGCCAATGATGGTCGTATGCGTGTTTGGCGCCGTGCAGGTGAGCGCCACAATCAGGACTGCATACGACCGAGGCACACAGGGCCAACACCCGGCATCATGGTGTGGGGAGCGATCTCCTACACTGGCCGTACACCACTGGTGATCGTCGAGGGGACACTGAATAGTGCACGGTACATCCAAACCGTCATCGAACCCATCGTTCTACCATTCCTAGACCGGCAAGGGAACTTGCTGTTCCAACAAGACAATGCACGTCCACATGTATCCCGTGCCACCCAACGTGCTCTAGAAGGTGTAAGTCAACTACCCTGGGCAGCAAGATCTCCGGATCTGTCCCCCATTGAGCATGTTTGGGACTGGATGAAGCGTCGTCTCACGCGGTCTGCACGTCCAGCACGAACGCTGGTCCAACTGAGGCGCCAGGTGGAAATGGCATGGCAAGCCGTTCCACAGGACTACATCCAGCATCTCTACGATCGTCTCCATGGGAGAATAGCAGCCTGCATTGCTGCGAAAGGTGGATATACACTGTACTAGTGCCGACATTGTGCATGCTCTGTTGCCTGTGTCTATGTGCCTGTGGTTCTGTCAGTGTGATCATGTGATGTATCTGACCCCAGGAATGTGTCAATAAAGTTTCCCCTTCCTGGGACAATGAATTCACGGTGTTCTTATTTCAATTTCCAGGAGTGTATTTCTGCGGTCAGTGAGAAAGCGGTGGAGAACTTAGTGACCATAGATCCGAGTCTGCAAGTCCACATCCTATTCCAGCCCACTGATAGAAATGTTTCTATTCTCTATTTGCTCAGCGGGATCGGACTATGATTATAAATGAAGATTTTGATATGTAGTTCATAGACATGTTTGATTAAGTTTCACACGCACAGCATTCTAATATTCATTCTGTTCATACTGATAGTTAACAGCCGGCCGCGGTGGTCTCGTGGTTCTAGGCGCGCAGTCCGGAACCGTGCGACTGCTACGGTCGCAGGTTCGAATCCTGCCTCGGGCATGGATGTGTGTGATGTCCTTAGGTTAGTTAGGTTTAAGTGGTTCTAAGTTCTAGGGGACTAATGACCACAGCAGTTGAGTCCCATAGTGCTCAGAGCCATTTGAAACATTTTTTTTTTTTTGATAGTAAACCTCTCTATGCTAAACAGCACTATGAGCAGTTGAGAGGGGACCTCTGCGGTAAGATCCTATTAAATTGTCTTTCGCCCAGACTTCTGATAATCAAAATAATTGCTCGTCAAAATAGTGGAAAATAATTGTCACCATTTGCCAAGCGGATCTGTTAACATTACGGACGGCACACTAACATTTACTTTTGCAAAATGTAAGTGATCCAGGATGGTGTACAGTCCAAAAAATAGTTCAGATGGCACTGAGCTCTGTAGGACTTAACATCTGGGCGCTGCAGTCTGGAACCGCGAGACCGCTACGGTCGCAGGTTCGAATCCTGCCTCGGGCATGGATGTGTGTGGTGTCCTTAGGTTAGTTAGGTTTAACTAGTTCTAAGTTCTAGGGGACTAATGACCTCAGAAGTTGAGTCCCATAGTGCTCAGAGCCATTTGAACTTAACATCTGAGGTCATCAGTCCCCTGGACTTAGAACTACTTAAACCAGGGCTTCAAAACATATGTGCTCGCGGAGCAAGCTGTGAGCAGCAAGGCGCGAGCACGGAGCAGCGCGAGCACGCTACCCCCACTATCGGACCAGAGTGGAGAGTGGGGAGAGTCACGTGGGGTACACAACAGCTGCCGCCAGTCGATGTAAATCCGCGGCCACCTGCAGGGATATCACTCACGAATTATTACTGCGACAAATGAAACAAATAAAGGAGAATGTACACGTGCCTCATAATTTTACTAGCTTAGTGTATGTCTCTACCATCTGTAGACACTGAAACTAAAGAATTCCACGACAATCCTATATTTTCAACACTTTCTTCAACACTACTTAAAATATCATCTCCAGTTGTAGTGTTCTTCATGGCTACTACATCGAGGAGCTCCTCCCTCACCTGAAGATCTCTATTAACACCTCTAATAAATATGGCAAGCTGCGCTGTTCCAGTGATATCAATACTTTCGTCTAGAGCTAGAGAATACGCCATAAAATCTTTACAGATATTTGCAAACTGGCTCTGGACGTCGTCTGCCATGTCCTGTATGCGACGAATAATGGTCATGTCAGATAATGGCACAATCCGAAACTGTTCAGCTTGAGACAGACACAAATGTTCCGCTGCAACTACAAAACCATCTTTTATTAAATCGCCATCAGTGAAGGGGCGCAGGGATTTTGCTAAAAATAAAGCAATTTTGTAACTCACTCTGAGAGCTGCCTCTGTTGATTTTTCTTCGTCGTCCAGATCTTCTTCGGATAGCTTCCTTTTAAGTTTAATAACTTCCTGTGCACGATCTGGTCAATCACATTTTCCACGTCCGTAGTCTTCCGCGTGGTACGATATATAATGTCGCTGCAAATTAAATTTCGTAAAAGAATTCAGCGTTTTGTGACATACTAATCATTTTGCAACACCATCTTTTTCAGTAAACAGATATAATTCCTCCCAATGGGGGTTGAACTGCGAAAGCATGGTTGGCGTTACACAACGGCGACTTCCCATGATTCTTAACCAGCGAAGTGACTGTTACGAGCTGATCGTAGTACTTTAAACGTTACACAGTCGGCGCGAATTCAATAGGCACGCTGCGGCCCTATTCAAACGTGCGCGCGCATTTCCCCTCCCTCCCCACTCCGCGACCTTGCAGCTGCTCGCGAGCAGCTGCCTGAGCAGACGCGAGTACTCGTGCTCAAAACCGGCCAGTTGTTAAGCCCTGACTTAAACCTAACTAACCTAAGGACGTCACACGCACCCATGCCCGAGGCAGGATTCGAAAGTGCGACCGTAGCAGCATCGCGGTCCGGACTGAAGCTCCTAGAACCGCTCGGCTGCAACGGCCGTCGGTGTACAGTTCTCGCGAATTCACTTTCTATTATGACTGAAAATAAGTGTTTTGTGACAGCCTGTCTTTGACGTCATCCGAGGCAGCACGTACTCCGGCGTTTGACTGACGCGGGTCTTACGGTGGACGGGTGTGAAGTGCCTCTCGGGCTGTATTTATATATGTGGCGCAGCGGATGGCCAACGGAACACCTGCTGTCATACGCTCTACACACAGGGTAGCAGCCTCTAAACGGCCGCTTTCTTGGACACGCAATATTTAATAACAATGTTATGAATCAATTTAGAATCTTCATAATTCTTATATGCATGTAGGTAGGTTCGTTAAAATCACAGAAAAAGTTATAGCTCGCTTACAGTAAAACTTTGGCTTCTAGAGTTTTTAGAACGGAACTGACAGTAGAACATGAGCTCTGAACTAGAACCTTAGGGTACCTTGTATTGTTTGTTACTAACACCAAGGTCCGAAAAGTTGTTACAGCTGTATTGTTTAATAGGTTTCATCATGTGCTGTAACCAACACTTTCTAGTATTAATGTAACAGATATTTAATCTACTAGATATGGGGACATTTTTGTTCCAAATTTCTTTTTCAGTAAATTACTTGAAAACTTTTAGTGGTAGCTCAATGCGTTCACTTAGTTATTATTTTTATCTTGAACTGAAGTTTCATACAATTTTTCACATTTCTATGTCTAATATTTAGCGTCTTCAATTTTTCTAAAAAACGTGGATTCTGACCAAAAGTATTGCTTTAATGACGTTGAGACTTGTACCAGTTAATTTTGACGTACATCTAAACATTATGTCCAATTTTTGGCCTCCTAGCTTTAATATTTAGCGCCACTTATATTTTATTGAAACGATGCATTCAGGTAAAATATTGTACTAATCAATCTGAGACTTGACAGTTTAACCATTATTACACTAAAACATATGTCGACAAAGTTTGAAAAAGCAGCTTTAACTTTCAGTTTCATTCTTAATTACGGTGCAATGCTTGTGGGCTTCGCAAGGACGCGTTACAATGACGTGGCGCTGCTAGCAGTGAACTGAGGTAAGACGCGGCGCACTCGCTCGCCTCTGTATCCCTCAAACGATACAGCGGTTGTTTCGCCACAATAGTACCAGACTAATAACTTCGCATCTGTTTATTCATTTGTTTAGTCCACTATGAAGATCCTTAACAGCGAAGAATTAGGAGAAGAAACGAGTTTCACAGTAGCGAAGATAAACAGGTGCTCCGAACCCTTACTGGACACTTTGTTTAATTTTTTAATCGATACAACTACCTTCAGAAATATGGAACACCTTTTTTAAAGCCGTGTACACAAGCCGTCCTCGTGAATCAGTCTATTTTTCGGTGAAAAAGTTATCAATATCACTTCAGTGGTTCCTGAGATTAGCTTTCGCACACAGATAGAAAAACATGGCCGAGACATTAATTTCTAACATTCGTAGATTCCGAAATCGCACGAGCCCAAGAAAAGTCAAGCAACGTGTCTCACGAAATGACCACCCCGGTAAAATCAGAGCAATTCGAACTCATGCTGCCGGCTGTGGTGGCCGAGCGGTTCTAGGCGCTTCAGTCCGGGGTCGCGGGACTGCTACGGTCGCAGGTTCGAATCCTGCCTCGGCCATGGATGTGTGTGGTGTCCTTAGGTTAGTTAGTTTTAAGTAGTTCTACGTTCTAGGGGAGTGATGACCTCAGATGTTAAGTCCCATAGTGCCCAGAGCCATATGAACCATAAATATGAACTCATGCTCAGACTTGGGTCTTCCAGTGCGCCGTTTTTTATTGGAACACAAACATTAGAGTTATTAATAGTATCCTATGTTTTACAAATGAGCCCATTTGACCCTGGACTTTTATTGAATGGACATCGGTGTGTAAAAGATGAGGACGAAAATAACTTTCGCATGATGCATCACTGCCAAGTAATAGATAGATGAAACTTTCACCATACGTAGAAAGAACTGCTACGGTAGAGTGCAGAAGGTAACTGAAAGAAATACACCCTAACACAAAGAGAATTGACTTTTTATGGAAAGAAATTGATTGTGCTGACGTCACCCGATTTTCTACGGCCTCTTCGACATTATAAAAGGTAAGTGGTTCTTAAGAGGGTATGCCATCCCCACAGATAGCATGTATGGTCTGCAACGTGTTCCATGCTAGACACAAGACTGGTGACGAGTTCTTGTGGCGGATCGAGCCATTCGTCCACCAGAGAGGTTGACTTCTGCTGGATGGTTGTAGGTGCATATGGAGTTGCCGCAGTACATCTCCACAACGTATCCCACACGCGCTCGGGATTTAAGTCGCAGAAACGGGCAGGTCAGTCCATTCGCCGAACATTCTCTCGTTCCAGGAGCTCCTCTATCTGCACAGTGTAATGTTATCAGATATTGTCAGTCATAAAAATGTTGTATGGGAACACACCCCTACCGAGAAGCGCATTGGGGATGAAAACTGCGTGACAGTAATGTTGACCATTGAGTTTACGTGTTTCAAGTGCTGAAGGTTATTACTCCCGTTGAATATTACGCATTTCCACACCATAACACCTGGGCCTCCAAAACAATCACATTTGACATGTTCCTGGGGGCGTTACGTACCCTCATACGGCGAGAGGTGGGAACACTTAATAGAATTGTGACCAGCACAAGAACATTTTGCAGAGCATGCATTTCCATTCAGGGTGGTCACAGACCCTGTTAAGAAACAATTACATTTTGTACGCGGCAAGTTTTTTAAGTAAGTACTGTTTCGCCACACCGCGGCCACAGCGCTGCGGTCGGTATTCTGCGCATGCGCACTGGGTACCTACATCTGTTGTCTACACACTGACGCCATTACAGTTGTGAGTCCCGCCAGAATCTGAACTACGTGCTGTTGTAAGATTTCTTAGTGCTAAAGGGCAAAAAGAGATCGATATTCATCGTGAGATCTGTGCAGTTTACGGAGAAAACTTTATGAGTCATGGAATGGTAAGAGAGTGGGTGAGAGCATTTAAAGATGGCCGCACAAATATGCATGATGAACAATGGAGTGGGCGTCCTTCGGTCGTTAATGAAAGTTTGGTGCAGGAAGTGGACAATAAGGTGAGAGAAAACAGACGATTTACGACTTCCTCCATACGGGATGACTTTCCTAATGTTTCTGGTAGTATTTTAAATGGCATTGTGACAGAGCACTTGAATCACATAAAATTGTGCGCCCGTTGGGTACCGAAAATGTTGGCGGATGTGCACAAAACCAAACGTTTAGACAGTGCATTGACTTTCCTTAAGTGGTACCACAACGACGGTGATGATTTCTTAAGCCAAATTGTTACGGACGATGAAATATGGGTGGCCAACGTCACACCAGAATCAAATCAACAGTCCATGAAACTGCGGCATTCAGATTCAACCAGCAAAGTGAAATTCAAGCAAACAATTTCTTCCTGGAAAATCATGTGCACATTTTTTTGGGACAGAAAAGGAGTATTGCTTGTGGAATTTCTGCCTTGTAATGAGACAATCAATGCAGCAGCTTACTGTAAGAAAAATGGTTCAAATGGCTCTGAGCACTATGGGGCTTAACTTCTGAGATCATCAGTCCCCTAGAACTGAGAACTACTTAAACGTAACTAACCTATGGAAATCACACACATCCGTCTCCGAGGCAGGACTCGAACCTGCGACCGTAGCGGTCTCGCGGTTCCAGACTGTAGCGCCTAGAACCGCTCGGCCACTACAGGCGGCTTACTGTAAGCCATTGCACAATGTGCACCATTCAATTCAGAACAAAAGACGTGGCAATTTGAGCAAGGGCATCGTTTTGCTGCAAGACAATGCCCATCCGCATGTGGCGAATCAGACCAAAGATCTCATCACATCTTTTCGATGGGAAACTCTAGATTATCCTCTGTACAGCCCCGACCTTGCGCCCAGTGACTACCATCTGTTCCTGTACTTGAAGAAACACCTGGGCGGCCAGCGTCTTCAAGGCGATGACAAAGTCAAAACAGTCAGGCAGCAGACTGTTATGTGCTGGGTATTCAAAAACTGGTACAACTTTATGACAAGTGCCTCAATATTGACGGAAACTATGTAGAAAAGTAGACTAAGGTACAGGTTTTCATGTAAAAATAAAATTATTGAGATATTTTAGCACTTCATTTTTAAATTTCGAAACGGTACTTACTTAAAAAACACGACTTAATGTCCAGGGGATCATAATAAACCGCGATGACTTCAGTGTATGAACTGTATTTTGAGAAAAGTGTCGATAGTTTCGCCTCATTGTATATTTCATTTACCTTCTATGCTAGCAGTTCCTTCTATGCATGGAACAAGTTCCATCGAGCTTTGTTACTTGGGAGTTACACATAACACGGAAGCTATTTCCGTCCGTATGTTTTGCACAGCATCGTATTAATTCCCTGTAGTGATTTTAATGTACTATACAGCTCTTAAGCAGCAACATAAATAGCTTTCAGGAAACTTAGAATGAAACTTCCCGGCAGTTGAAAACTGTGTGCCGGACCGAGATTCGAACTCGGGACCTTTGCCGTTCGCGCGAAAGTGCTCTACCATCAGAGATATCCAAACACGACGCACACCCCCTCCTCACAGCTCCACTTCTGCCAGTATCTCGTCTCCTACCTTCCAAACTTCACAGAAGCTCTCCTGCGAACCTTGCAGAACTAGCACTCCTGAAGGAAAGGATATTGGAGAGACATGGCTTAGCAACAGCTTGGGGGATGTTTCCCGTATGAGATTTTCACTCTGCAGCGGAGTGTGCGCAGATATGAAACTTCCTGGCTGATTAAAACTGTGTGCCGCACCGAGACTCGAACGCGGGATGTTTTACTTTAACTAAGAATAATTGCCCTTATCAAAATGGTGTATAAGAAATTGTTTCTTTAAAGTATTTCTTCCTCTCTCATTATGAAGAATATGAATGCACAGTCGTTCTAAAACACTACACAGTAAGACATATAAGAGAGGATAGCACTAACATGAAACGTTTTGACAGAAGAATCTGCGATGACAACCTTGCCGTTGAGCGCCCATAAGCTGCAAACAACACATTGTATTGTTAAAAACGAAGTATTGACAAGCAGTTAATGTTGTTAACAGCTGTCACTAGAGGATAACGTAATAGACAGAAATCGCGATCATGGACGAGTGCAATCAATTATAGTTCAGATGTACAATGTTCCGTTTCCGGAACACGTCAGGACTGTGGACACATGAAAGTAGAAAATAAGTATGCTATCCGCCCCCCGAACAGTGTAGTGTGTTTTGTTGATGTAAATGAGGATTTTCTTCTGATTTCTTCTTCCAGTACTTATCTTTACGTAAATTACTTTCCAGTGAAGATTCCCAGTCACGGACGTATGAAGTAGCATGCAAATGATAATGCAAGTCTTCACCTACACTGGATGAACCGGAGCTCCGTCGACAAATTTTCAGAGGTGGTAGTTTCGTCAAAACATGAGAAAACTGTGTTGTAAACAGGCACTTTAAAATTCATACCCTAAGAGTTATGAGCACTTCTTGATTAGAAGAGATGTATTTGATAGTAGGAAAGATGAACTACGCTCATAGGTCTTACAGTATGCATTTAGAGCCCATATTTACAAAACATCTTATCACTGTTTTCTCTGAGCTACCACTTCTGAAACTTTGTTGGTGGATGTCTGTTTCACCCCAAATATTGGCTAATATTTGGTTTCGAGATGGATAAAGCAGTTCTGCCCCCTGCGTATTCTGCCCGCAGCTCGTGGTCGTGCGGTAGCGTCCTCGCTTCCCGCGCCCGGGTTCCCGGGTTCGATTCCCGGCGGGGTCAGGGATTTTCTCTGCCTCGTGATGACTGGGTGTTGTGTGGTGTCCTTGAGTTAGTTAGGTTTAAGTAGTTCTAAGTTCTAGGGGACTGATGACCATAGATGTTAAGTCGCATAGTGCTCCGAGCCACCACCACCCTGCTTATTCTAACACGCAAGTTATTAGCACTGAATGATTTTAGAGCACTGAATGATTTTAGGGCGAAATGCTACGTACTTTTTTCTCAGCGGGCGATGGAAAAACAACAAGAAAAGCACCGCGTGTCAACAGTAGTATTATATAGAGTGCTTGAAAGAATTGATGACGTAGAGTCATGAAAAAGTCTTTAGGTGCAAAGAGTGTGGTTCATAGGTAACATGAATCTTCGGATAACAGAAGATACCTTTAACGACATTGCAGAAGGACAGGGGGGATGTAAAAGTTGCTGCCGGTGGCTGTCAACGCACAGTGCTGTAAAAGCGCCCCCTCCCGGCAGCGCGTTGCCGAAGTACTGCATTTCCCAGCCGT
The DNA here is from genome assembly GCF_023898315.1 of Schistocerca nitens. Classification (NCBI taxonomy): domain Eukaryota; kingdom Metazoa; phylum Arthropoda; class Insecta; order Orthoptera; family Acrididae; genus Schistocerca; species Schistocerca nitens. Next base: position 28,051,456 of record NC_064620.1, on the reverse strand, counting down.
CTTCCATTCTTCTCGACTCCAACTCCCGGGGCAGTAATTTACGGAGTAGCGCCATTCCGCTCTCGCAGTCTATTTGCGCTACTTGCAACTGGCGGAACATTTGTCACAGTTAATTCCATTATTTACTCTGTTTTCTTGGAATTTATTGTCGGCGCTGTTTCTCTGGCACACTATTACGTCAATCGCATTATTTCCCTCTCCTCGACTTCTTCCATCCTTCACTGTCAATGAACTGAATGAGAGCTTTTAAATTTGTTCAACAATTGAATGTGGATAAACCGTAACAGCAATGTTTAACATTTTCGCCTTATGCGCTTTCAGCTGTGTATATAATAATTCGTTTGGTTTGTGTCGTAGTTCGTTGCTTTGTCGAAATTTTTTAATCTACATTTATGATAGAGAGAATCTGCTTTTCATTCATAAAATATCATATTAATTTTTGACGTACATTATTGTCTGGCAAGGATTTCGAAATCAAATCCTGGACTACAAACCATACACAAGAATTGATACATATTTTAAAAAAGGAAGTTCATGATGAAACGGAATTCTGAAAGTTTAAGACAGGTTCTAGCGAAGTGGCAGTTGCCTAAGACAGTAACTAAAGACCTATGTAAGAGCGTAGTGATTATTCTCATAGGGCTAGACTGGAGTGTAATAAAGAACTAAATAGTCACAGCATAGTAAAATACTGATTGGGGTGAAGAATATATGTTTTACCCAGCAAATACGCGAGAATGAAGAAAATGTAAGAATCTTATTAATGGTATAGGAACTCAACGGAATGGATTGCTTACGACGTCGACTGACAATGCAAAACGGCCAAATCACAATGGAAGCATGTGCAGATATTGGGAAAAATATAATGGCAAAGAAAACTGACACGACATACAAGAAGATTAACTATTAATCCAGAGGAATAGAACGTAATCATATCTAGGAGATGTTGATGAGAAACTTCCATTACACGCAGAAGAAAGGTTAGACAGTTGGTAACAGTGCTTCGAAGGCCTGTACGATAGAGAGGAGCCGGCCGCTGTGGCCCAGCGGTTCTAGGCGCTTAAGTCTGGAACCGCGCGACTGCTACGGTCGCAGGTTCAAATCCTGCCTCGGGCATGGATGTGTGTAATGTCCTTAGGTTAGTTAGGTATAAGTAGTTGTAAGTTCTAGGGGACTGATGACCTCAGATGTTAAGTCCCATAGTAACTCATCTACTCTTTTTATTGCTGGATTCGATTAAATTTCATTTGTCTCGTATCTCTTCAGCTGGTATTAATCTTATCATTTCCTTTCAAGACATTCTAAATATCTTTCAACAGATGTCACTAGTAGGGGGACACAGGGGGCACCACCCCACACTGCATTGTTGCCAACTTTATTCATGATGGCGGCCATGACGCCATCCAAACTGGCGGCATGTACACTTGGCAACATCGCATGACGTCATATAAGATGGCCGATTTTGGCGGGAGTATAGGTCAATTGTGGTACCTCCACTAACCTAACCTCAAGAAAAAATGGCGACAATTTTGAATTTTGGCGGGAAAATAGCCCAATTGTGCTACGTCCACTAACCTAAGCGTGCAGAAGTAAAAAAAAATGGTGGGAAGTTTGAATTCCAACAGGATAATGCATGCAAAGCCCGTAGTTGTCTTTATTATTATTATTGATTATCATTCATTATCTTTCATTATCATTCATTATCATTTATTATCATTCATTATCATTTATTATTATAGGCCTATCTCCAGTAAAAAATTGCGCGAAATTCAAATTCCAACGCGATATTCTCTCGAAAACTGTACTTCTATGTATTATTATCATTTATTATTTATTCAAGATATCCGATTTTCTCGGTGAGAAAGCCATTCTCCTTACATCCATAACAAAAATCTATCACAAGTTCAAATCCCCAACACCATAATTGATCACATGTACGAGCATTCTCCGTCACTTATCTTTTTTTACACTGGTAGCCTATCATAATCGCATCAAATAATAAACTGCATTTATAGTAACGTAATTCACATCCTTTGATTTTGCAGGGTGAAGGAACTGAAGACTTTATTTCAAGCAGTACGGTCATCACTTGTTCTCCAACACAGATATTGCAGTGCAGTCACCACGACGGGCTCCAACTGAAGTAGTTCAAATCCTCGCCACCCCATGGCCAGCGTGCGGAGACACTGCCTACGCCTGTCACGTGAGGCGGCCGGCCACTAGCGCGAGGGGTGAGCCGAGCGATCGCTCCCATGTCGTAAACATGTTTTCGCTGGACACGCTGGAACTTGTCGAGTTCGTCGTCACAGCGGCCCCTTGTCTGCTCACCACGTGTGTTCGTCGCCTCCGCACGTTTCCCGCCAAAATTGTCTGCCTTGGAGCTAAATCACACAAAGGTCGACCGTTCTCCTGCAACACTTCCGGCACCACGTTCAAACCTGTCGTTGCCGACCTCACACAGCCGTTCGCCACGTGTCCCTGTGCGAGCGAGACCGCAGTGCTACACTTTTGCCGGCAAAGGTTGCTCGACAGTGGAATCCGCCATGACTATATAAAAACACCTTTGGACCGCACTAGAACGCCCGCTAATTTACTCACTCTCACGCGCGCGTAATAACTGTACGATCGCTGCGCCGCCGTCCCGCTTACGTCACACATTCTCCATACATGCGACGGACATAGCCTTCTGTAAATGCCTGGAAAATTACTCTTTATTTCAGACATTACAGTCATGCAGGTGTGTCGCAACTAACTTCTCCATGATCACACAGCGAAAGTCCGGAGCGCAGCTGACGTACGCGCGGCCGGCTCAGCCTGCTCCCTGGCCCGCTGACGTCAAACTCACCCCCAGAGCTAGTGCGCCAGGTAGACTAGTGGCGCCTGAGGGTCCCGCCACAAACGGTCAGCAGCGCCCGCGAGCACTTAGCACCGGACACGACGTTTCCTGTCGACCGCGTGCCGTACAAAGGATACGTTTGGCACCAGAGTTTGACCGACAGTGGAATCCACCAAGACCGTATAACAGCGCGTTTGCTCGTCGCGAGAACTCTCGCTAATTCACTCTCACCACTCCGCTATATTAAATAATTCCATTTACAATTTCATATATGTATGCAAACGTGTTCAACTCCCTAATTGCAACCACTTTTCGTGGACCAGAACGCCATTTCCTCCGCCCAGGAACCAGCGCCAAGTCTGAAATCTGCCAGTAAACAAAGTTCACTTGCGCTTCCGCCACCAACCTAAGAAAATTGTTTCAAACTAAGCCGCCAGCACTCAACCTCTTCCAACACGTTTCTGGTAAACGGACTCACCCTACACTAGGTCCACAGACCGAGGAACGAATTTACTTTATTTAGGAATGTTGTATAATACCACACTGACATGTCCCACATCATACAGACCTGCTAAAGACTCCTACATAACTCATTTCTAATGTTCTAGACACACGCTTGCTAATTGTAAACAGTTAAAAATAACTCGTAGCACAGCCTACAGACATGCGAACCGCTCGTAAATAATACGAAACATTTACCTCCAAATAGCCAAACAACTGCTAATTTTCGCAAATAATTTCAGTGCATAGGGTGATGGAAGGAAGAACGAGTGTACTTTATTTATTTGCTACATATCTTTTTCAAACTTTTACTTCTCATAGGTTTCGATATGTAAGGCTGACATAAGGCAGTTTCTGAACTCCAGTAGTGCAGTACACTTGGCAACACAACCACACCCATCAAGATATTCATTCCATTCCAGACCTGTAACTCCTCTACAGATAAATTTGTCCAGTTATTTGTCTACTCACTCACATTCTGACCAGATTTCCGTTATTGCGCAAAAACAGCTCAGACTGCGCTGTGCTGCTCGGCGAAGTAAGGAATTGCTGCACTCTATTTATTTGGAGCCCTTTTATTTAGTTGTGGAGTATATTTGGCACAAAACACCCGCACTGATCCGACTGCGGTCATCTGACACAGGCCACAAACACGTAAACAACTCCTAATTTCACCACAAAATAGCAAACAGCTCTTAAATAATGCAGTACACAATATCAGCAGACGAGCTCTGCACTCTTAAACTCTCCAAATAAAGCACAGCACAGTGCACAGACATGCTCGCAAAATAGTGGAACAGACGCGCCCAAACACCACCAGCTGCCAAACCGACCAAAAGTCTCTGCTCGGCCTCCCCCAAACATGACCTCAACACAGTCGCATTCGCATCCATCACCGGAGAAACTGATATCGCCTATGTGCCTTAGATTACGCTCCAAAGCAGGTAGCGCGAGCGTGCGGTCGGTGGGGAAGGGGATTCCAGTGTCTCCAGCCAAGTTCATCTTCCGAGCGCTCGTGACAGCCGACACATGTGAAAGCTGCATTGTCCTTCTCATGTATACCGCCGGCATCTCAGGTCTGGACCTGCCTTCATGTCTATTATCAGAATTCCGAAGACGGCAAGAGCTAACAAGTGCGAGAATTATCGCACAATCAGCTTAACATCTCATGCATCGAAGCTGCTTACAAGAATAATATATAGAAGAATGGAAAAGAAAATTGAAAATGCGCTAGGTGAAGATCAGTTTGGCTTTAGGAAAAGTAAAGGGGCGAGAGAGGCAATTCTGACGTTACGGCTAATAATTGAAGCAAGGCTAAAGAAAAATCAAGACACTTTCATAGGATTTGTCGACCTGGAAAAAGCGTTCGACAATATAAAATGGTGCAAGCTGTTCGAGATTCTGAAAAAAGTAGGGGTAAGCTATAGAGAGAGAGACAATATGTACAACAACCAAGAGGGAATAATAAGAGTGGACGATCAAGAACGAAGTGCTCGTATTAAGAAGGGTGTAAGACAAGGCTGTAGCATTTCGCCCCTGCTCTTCAATCTGTACATCGAGGAAGCAATGATGGAAATAAAAGAAAGGTTCAGGAGTGGAATTAAAATACTAGGTGAAAGGATATCAATGATACGATTCGCTGATGACATTGCTATCCTGAGTGAAAATGAAGAAGAATTAAATGATCTGCTGAACGGAATGAACAGTCTTATGATACACAGTATGGTTTGAGAGTAAATCGGAGAAAGACGAAGGTAATGAGAAGTAGTAGAAATGAGAACAGCGAGAAGCTTAACATCAGGATTGATGGTCACGAAGTCAATGAAGTTAAGGAATTCTGCTAACTAGGCAGTAAAATAACCAATGACGGACGGAGCAAGGAGGACTCGCTATGGCAAAAAAAGGCATTTCTGGCCAAGAGAAGTCTACTAATATCAAATACCGGACTTAATTTGACGAAGAAATTTCTGAGGATGTACGTCTGGAGTACAGCATTGTATGGTAGTGAAACATGGACTGTGGGAAAACCGGAACAGAAGAGAATCGAAGCGTTTGAGATGTGGTGCTATAGACGAATGTTGAAAATTAGGTGGACTGATAAGGTAAGGAATGAGGAGGTTCTACGCAGAATCGGAGAGGAAATGAATATGTGGAAAACACTGATAAGGAGAAGGGACAGGATGATAGGACATCTGCTAAGACATGAGGGAATGACTTCCATGGTACTAGAGGGAGCTGTAGAGGGCAAAAACTGTAGAGGAATACAGAGATTGGAATACGTCAAGCAAATAATTGAGGACGTAGGTTGCAAGTGCTACTCTGAGATGAAGAGGTTAGCACAGGAAAGGAATTCGTGGCGGGACGCATCAAACCAGTCAGTAGACTGATGACCAAAAAAAAAAAAGCTCATAGCTCGTTGACACACATGATTAACGCGGCCGGTAAAACATTTACTACTCGCATGCAACCAAGATATTTTTTTTTTAATTCCGTTGCTTTTAATGTCACCAAAGGTTGTTTTGACTTTCCTGTATGCTGAGTCTGTCCTTCCGACAATCATCTCTTTTTCGATGTCTTCACATTTTTCCTGCAGCCATTTCGTCTTAGCTTCCCTGCACTTGCTATTTATTTAATTCCTCAGCGACTTGTATTTCTGTATTCCTGATTTTCCCGGAACATGTTTGTACTTCCTCCGTTCATCAATCAACTGAAGTATTTCTTCTGTTACCCATGGTTTCTTCACAGCTACCTTCTTTGTACCTATGTTTTCCTTCCCAGCTTCTGTGATGGCCCTTTTTAGAGATGTCCGTTCCTCTTCAACTGTACTGCCTACTGCGCTATTCCTTATTGCTGTATCTATAGCGTTAGAGAACTTCAAATGTATCTCGTCATTTCTTAGTACTTCCGTATCCCACTTCTTTCCGTATTGATTCTTCCTGACAAATGTCTTGAACTTCAGCCTACTCTTCATCACTACTATATCTGTTCCTGGGTACGCCTTACAATCCAGTATCTGATTTCGGAATCTCTGTCTGACCATGATGTAATCTAATTGAAATCTTCCCGTATCTCCTGGCCTTTTCCAAGTATACCTCCTCCTCCTCTTGTGATTCTCGAAGAGGGTATTCACTATTACTAGCTGAAACTTGTTACAGAACTCAATTAGTCTTTCTCCTCTTTCATTCCTTGTCCCAAGCCCATATTCTCCTGTTACCTTTTCTTCTACTCCTTCCCCTACAACTGCATTCCAGTCGCCCATGACTATTAGAGACCGAGCGAGGTGGCGCAGTGGTTAGCACACTGGACTCGCATTCGGGAGGACGACGGTTCAATCACGTCTCCAGCCATCCCGATTTAGGATTTCCGTGATTTCCCTAAATCGTTTCAGGCAAATGCCGGGATGGTTCCTTTGAAAGGGCACGGTCGATTTCCTTCCCAATCCTTCCCTAATCCGAGCTTGCGCTCCGTCTCTAATGACCTCGTTGTTGACGGGACGTTAAACACTAACCACCACCATGACTATTAGATTTTCGTCCCCCTTTACATACTGCATTACCCTTTCAATATCCTCATACACTGCCGGCCGAAGTGGCCGTGCGGTTAAAGGCGCTGCAGTCTGGAACCGCAAGACCGCTACGGTCGCAGGTTCGAATCCTGCCTCGGGCATGGATGTTTGTGATGTCCTTAGGTTAGTTAGGTTTAACTAGTTCTAAGTTCTAGGGGACTAATGACCTCAGCAGTTGAGTCCCATAGTGCTCAGAGCCATTTGAACCAATCCTCATACACTTTTTCTATCTGTTCATCTTCAGCTTGCGACGTCGGCATGTATACCTGAGCTATCGTTGTCGGTGTTGGTCTGCTGTTGATTCTGATTAGAACAACCCGGTCACTGAACTGTTCACAGTAACATACCCTCTGCCCTACATTCCTATTCATAACGAATCCTACACCTGTTATACCATTTTCTGCTGCTGTTGATATTACCCGATACTCATCTGACCAGAAATCCTTGTCTTCCTTCCACGTCACTTCACTGACCGCTACTATATCTAGATTGAGCCTTTGCATTTCCCTTTTCAGCTTTTCTAGTTTCCCTACCACGTTCAAGCTTCTGACATTCCACACCCCGACTCGTAGCACGTTATCCTTTCCTAGATTATTCAATCTTTTTCTCATGGTAACCTCCCCCTTGGCAGTCCCCTCCCGGAGATCCGAATGGGGGAGTATTCAGGAATCTTTTGCCAATGGAGAGATCATCATGACACTTCTTCAATTACAGGCCACATGTCCTGTGGATACACGTTACGTGTCTTTAATGCAGTAGTTTCCATTGCTTTCTGCATCCTCATGTCGTTGATCATTGCTGATTCTTCCACCTTTAGGGGCAATTTCTCACCCGTAGGACAAGAGAGTGCCCTGCAGCTCTATCCTGCTCCTCCGCCCTCTTTGACAAGGCCGTTGGCAGAATGAGGCTGACTTCTTATGCTGGAAGTCTTCGGCCGCCAATGCTGATTAATTATCAAAATTTAGGCAGTGGTGGGGATCGAACCTGGGACCGAAGACGTTTTGATTATGAATCAAAGACGCTACCCCTAGACCACGGGTGTTGATGGTGACGGGAAAACCAATCACTCTTATCTGCGCTGCAGGCGCGTGTAACCATTGAGAACACTGTATTTATTTTTTCGAACAACTTATTTAACCATACAGTGTATCTATCACACTATCACAAAACACCCACCCAGAAGTGCCCTGGGCCATGTTGCACACGCACCCAATCATAACTGTAGTACACACTATAGCAATCTGCTACTAAATAATACGCTCAGTACTCGTCAACTATCCTAATAACGCGTAGCAGAACCTGCAGATGCGCTCGCAAAATAACTGAGCAGACGTACGCAGGTACCCCCCCCCCCCCCCCACTCCACACCCTGCCCACAGGATCATGAAGTCACCCATCTGTCTGATTTCAGACCTCGCACAGCCCCTGCTCGGCTTCCGCAAGCGTGAGTTGGCACGGTCAACGCACTCGTCAGCGGTCAAAGCACACACATACGTCCGTACAGGACCGCGATCCTGAGCTGCGACCACCGAATGCTGGTGAAAGTCAAATTTATATCAGCATAGCATAATTATCAAAGCACAGCCTCCATACACTAGACACATCATAGCAGCACATGTCTTTACCTCCTATGACCCTGTAGCACACTGCACATTGCTCCTTACAAGACATTACACGGCCCTTTAACTAAACATAACTACACATCCCTGCTCTCGCCTCGTCACGTGACCAGCCATCTAAAAATCTTCTCTGTATTATTCCTACTTTACAAACTTTTTTTTAAATAAGATCTAATTTACACCTCTCACCGCACCTAACCTCACACCCGTCCCACCATCAACATACGCAAATGTCCTCAACCCAAACTTGACACTCATATATCACCCCACAAACCATGCCCATCAATCAATTTACCATTCTCATCCCCTCTTTTCGAATTACAAATGTAGCCTCTATCTAAAAACCAGTCAACTCATCGTTATCACACTTTCAACAATATAATTAATTTTACAAACACCCAGAAATACCAGACCCAATTAAAGATTCAAACTTTTATACAAAGCATCAAGCACATACGACAATATTCAAAGCCTGGTCCCTGATCTCTGCAATTTAAGACGGAGAAAGACGTATCTAGTACCTTCTGCAACCTGTCTATAAACAGAACGATCTCAGTTACTACAACAGGACCTTGTTTTGACCATTCGCCGGAAATGCGCGCAATGTTGTACACCTCAAACTAGGTACAACAGATCCTCAACACCCTATCATCTTTATCCTCTACCATCAAACAGTGAAAAAGTCACGAAGGCACCAATGCAATCCACCTCCAGTGCGGACAAACGGAATTCAGAATTGGACTATTTTCCCGCCAAAATTCAAAATTGCCGCCATTTTTTCTTGAGGTTAATTTAGTGGATGTAGCACAATTGACCTATTTTCCTGCTAAAAGCCGCCATCTCGGATAACGTCATGCAATGTTGCCAAGTCTACATGCCGCCATCTGGGATGACGTCATCGCCGCCATCTTGAATAAATTTGGCAACAGTGCAGCCTGGGGTGGGGCCCCCTTTGTACCCCTACTTACATGTTGTCATTTGTCATCCAAACTGTTCCAGCTTTAAGGTGAACTGGAGGTGTTCAGTAGTTATTGCAAATAGTAGCATGGACATGGTATAAGGCGCTGGCCATGGTTTTAGTGTTTGGTAGCACGTACTGATCTGAAGGTGAATTAGTGAGCTGTATGACTGGCTGAAAACAGGCAGCAATATGACAGTAATCTTTCAGTCACTGATTCCTATTGTTCTTTTAACACATCCACTGATGATCATGTCGTAACCCATAAATGAATGGCCACACTGTGGCTAAAGTAGAAGGAACTTCACCCCTGAGTCCACATAAAACAATTTCTTTAATCTAAAGCAACGGGAAATGGCTGCGCAGTACGGCCTTATGGAGATAAACACAATGTTTAGCGGTACCTCGTGTATTTCTATTGCCTGATGCATCTGAAAGTGACTTGAGGGGCTCGAAGTGAAAGAATGAAATAAAATCTTTACATTGACATGAAGGAAAATTGGAATTACGTACCAACCAATGTTCTGAAATGCTACTGTCTCTTTGTAAATGAACACTTAACAATAATCAGCTTGGGGAGGGAGGGGTGGGGAGGTGGGGTATGCTTCTATGTGAACGAGAGATAGGATTTTCTAAGCTTGTGCGGAATCCAACATGGCTGCACAGCAGGTAAGTGTTGCTGATGCAAAAAACAACACAAAAAGATGCTGTAACTGATTCGCAAAGATTATCGGGGCTCAAAATATCCACGGGTGTGCTGCCGGTCTATAGTGTCCAACGGGCACAATATTTCGGCGATCGTACATGTCGCCATCATCAGGTGAACTGACGGACTGAGCTCCTGTGAACGTGCCGGCACGGAGATCCGTACGCTAAGGCCGCTCAGAGGGAACTGAGTTCGGTCGCGGCGGCGGCCGATTTAAATACCCTCCGCCCGCGGCGCGCTCCCTCCGCCGTCCGCGCCCCGCGCCACGGTCGCGCGGTGGAACAGATTGCGACGGCGTCTGAGATGACGTCGGTGTGATGGCTCTGTCCGCCGTGGTCGTCACAACTATACGTTTGCTCGATGTACTCTTGATTAACCCGATCGCTGGTTCCCAAGCCTTGCTAAGATTATAGCCACAGTCGCGGTTTATGAGGTCGTCATTGGTGCGAATTTCGATGGCCTCTCTAACAACGCTGTCCCAGTATCTCGACGTCTGTACCAGAATCCTCGTGAGGTCATACTCCATGGCGTGATTTTCCGACAAACAATGTTCAGCGACCGCCGACTTGCTCGGATACATCAGTCGAGTGTGCCTCTGGTGTTCACGGCATCCATCCTCGACGGTACGCATCGTCTGACCAATATACGACTTGCCACATTGACACGGAATCTGGTACACGCCGGCCTTCCTCAAACCGAGGTCATCCTTGGCGCTCCCCACCAGTGCACGAGTTTTATTTGGAGGACAAAACACAGTTCCGACCCGGTATTTCTTCAGAATTCGGGCGATTTTCCCCGAGAGTGCGCCTGTGTATGGAATAAATGCAGTGCCTACCTCCTCCCTCGTGACTTCATCCATCTCAACAGGTTGTGCTGCAGTGGTTGGGCGGAGAGCACGTTGAATCTGCCACTCTGAGTACCCATTTTTTCGAAAAACAGTTCTCAGATGTTTCAATTCCTGGGGTAGACTCTCTGCGTCATAGTGCGCGCCATATGTACTAGAGTTTTAAGTACCCCATTCCTCTGTGAAGGGTGGTGGCAGCTGTCTGCGTGCAAATACAGATCAGTGTGCGTAGTCTTCCGATACACCCCATGACCTAGGGTGCCGTCAGCACTTCTCTTGACCAACACGTCAAGAAAGGTAATTTACCATCCGTTTCAGTCTCCATAGTGAATTTGATGTTGGGGTGTAAGTTTAGATGTGTAAGGAAGTCAAGGAGTTTATCCATACTATGTGGCCAGATGACGAACGTGTCGTCCACGTAACGGAAAAAGCAAGTAGGTTCCCATACGGATGACGACAGGGCTTCCTCCTCGAAGTTCTCCATGTACAAATTCGCTACCACCGGTGAGAGTGGGCTACCCATGGCGACTCCCTCCGTTTGTTCGTAGTATTCTCCATTAAAAAGAAAATACGTGGAAGTCAAGACATGCCTAAAAAGTTCAGTGGTCTTCTCGTCAAACTTCTGACTAATCAATTCTAGTGACTCTCGCAGGGGTACCCTCGTAAACAAGGAAACGACGTCAAAACTCACCATGATATCTGTCTCATCTAACCTGAAGCTATCAAGGCGTTTAACAAAATCCACGGGGTTACGGATGTGATGAGGGCATTTACCCACATAAAGACTTAATATTCCCGTCAGGTATTTGGCCAACAAATATGTAGGTGCCCTGATGTTGCTGACAATGGGGCGTAATGGTACCCCCTCTTTGTGATCCTTCGGGAGTCCATTTAGTCTAGGCGGTACCGGACCTTGGGGTAACAATTTCTTAGCGTCACCCTCCGGTAAATCTGCGTCCTTGAGAAGCGCCCTCGTCTTGTTCTCCACAGAGGAATGGGGTACTTAAAACTCTAGTACATAGGGCGCGCACTATCTCTGACGCAGAGAGTCTACCCCAGGAATTGAAACATCTGAGAACTGTTTTTCGAAAAAATGGGTACTCAGAGTGGCAGATTCAACGTGCTCTCCGCCCAACCACTGCAGCACAACCTGTTGAGATGGATGAAGTCACGAGGGAGGAGGTAGGCACTGCATTTATTCCATACACAGGCGCACTCTCGGGGAAAATCGCCCGCATTCTGAAGAAACACCGGGTCGGAACTGTGTTTTGTCCTCCATATAAAACTCGTGCACTGGTGGGGAGCGCCAAGGATGACCTCGGTTTGAGGAAGGCCGGCGTGTACCAGATTCCGTGTCAATGTGGCAAGTCGTATATTGGTCAGACGATGCGTACCGTCGAGGATGGATGCCGTGAACACCAGAGGCACACTCGACTGATGTATCCGAGCAAGTCGGCGGTCGCTGAACATTGTTTGTCGGAAAATCACGCCATGGAGTATGACCGCACGAGGATTCTGGTACAGACGTCGAGATACTGGGACAGCGTTGTTAGAGAGGCCATCGAAATTCGCACCAATGACGACCTCATAAACCGCGACTGTGGCTATAATCTTAGCAAGGCTTGGGAACCAGCGATCAGGTTAATCAAGAGTACATCGAGCAAACGTATAGTTGTGACGACCACGGCGGACAGAGCCATCACACCGACGTCATCTCAGACGCCGTCGCAATCTGTTCCACCGCGCGACCGTGGCGCGGGGCGCGGACGGCGGAGGGAGCGCGCCGCGGGCGGAGGGTATTTAAATCGGCCGCCGCCGCGACCGAACCCAGTTCCCTCTGAGCAGCCTTAGCGTACGGATCTCCGTGCCGGCACGTTCACAGGAGCTCAGTCCGTCAGTTCACCTGATGATGGCGACATGTACGATCGCCGAAATATTGTGCCCGTTGGACACTATAGACCGGCAGCACACCCGTGGATATTTTGATTATCAAATACGCCGGGAGAATCTCAAGAATCACATTATCGGGGCTAATAAACTTCCAATTTCGTTAACCGACTTGTCCAGGACAAGAGCAAAGAGAGAGAGAAGAAAGGATATGAGTTATTGTAGGAAGAGAACGAACATACTGGTCAACCACAAACCTGGCGATGTGAATAATTTAACTTACGACACATGTAATTTGGAAAGATTTTGGGATGAAGAATTGGGACTACGAACAAACTCTGATCGTGACCCCACTAGCAGTACGCCAGCTGGTCGCTACTTTGCGTCTCACCCTCATTGCCTCGTGGTGCAAGTGCGCGTCGAGTCCCCATCGGCCAACAGATTCTCCAGCACGTCGAGACAGTAGTTCGCCGCCTCTTCAGCTGCTCACCGTTCGCTCCTTAACACTGCAGAGTAGTTGCACGGTTTTTGCGCACATTCTGGCCAATCACGGGCCTTGCTTCAGGTCGCAACACAACGGGCCAGTCGGCTTGAACCCAAAAGCACCTCCTAGAGATCCGTTGTTCATCCGTTTTAGCTGACAGATTTTCTAGAAAGAACTTTATGCTTCTACCCCTAACTTCGAGAAACTAATACAAACACTCGCCTACGAATTCGGATGGGCAGATCGTTCCACCTACGCGGTCCAAGTCAAGTATAGACAAGACGGATAGGGTTGTTTTATAGTTTACTGTCAGTGTGGAAGGATATTCTTACGTTCTGTGGTCTGAAAATATTTGCAAATTTATATGACACTTTGCCAAGGAATGGAAAACTTTGGCAATTTCTTTCTTAGTTTATAGTGGTCACGGTAATTATTTGAGTTTACTTCAAATTTTTTCATAGGGTGTTTATCAAAGAGGCATTTTAACCATTATTTTGGGCTATAGACCACTAAAACTACAAAAAAATTGTTCACAGTAATAAATCCACTACAGATTGACATAGAAATACTGGCCTATACAAACTCACATGCACATGTTCTTCCTTCTACATAGGCCAAACAGGGAGAAATTTTGCAACCCGCTACAAAGAAAATAAGGATGCCCTTCGTCTCAAAAACTTTGATAAGTCTAGCTTTGCATCACATGTTGCTCATCGTGAACACTCTGTGGATGATGTCAATAAAACTCTTTCTGTGCTACACATTGTTGAGAAAGGACCACAGACGGACCTCCTTGAACAATTACAAATTTTCATCCGCAAACTGAAATCACCCCAAAGATCCTGAATGAACATACTGAGTCAACGCAAAACATTTTGTTCCACAATTTCCATGATATCCTGGCAAAAAAAGAAAAAAAATACTGAAATGACAATCATACATCTTCCTGCATGTCTTGTACTTCTCAGTGTATAACGACTATGGTATTCTGTAATTTACAAAAAAGTTTTTAATTATGTATTGAATATTCACCTCTAGCTGTTTACCTTTTCTATCCAGCTAGCAACATTTACTGAAATGTAAAACCTGTACTAGTAATATTTGTAGCATAATACAATGCATCTCTTGCCAAAGACTATTATGTAGCAAAAGTGCAGTATCTGTCATATCCGTATTCTTTGTAAAAACATCGAATACTTACATCCTATGAGCCAGCGTAAGACGAAGTGTAGCAACATACTGTGTTTATTTGTGTACATAACGTAATAATGCACGTTATAAGAAGAAACCTGACGTAAATACCACAAGGCAGTGCACTTTAGGTACGTAAAACATAAAAAAACTTTCGGATTCGTAAATATTTCGCCACCGATTGCTAAATATCCGTCATTTCCGCCAGCAACACCAGCACTGCATGTAGCTACACTTGGTCCACAAGATAATGTTTCTGTAACACTTTCATCTGAAGATGAGCTTGCAGTGGGTCGAAAATATTTTGATGGCTGAATAAATATTAAAAAAGCGACTAGTTGCATATTTATTGCCAAATAAACTCCAATTTATATAATTTATAGAATGCACGACTGTTGGTATTCCCTGTTACTACCAATATCGGCTATTAGTTATACGATTTCTCATATTTATTTGGCATAAATAATCAGGTCCAAATTAACTAAGACGAATGATGTGTAAGGCTACACTACCCTTCTCCTTAAAGTATATATATATATATATATATATATATATATATATATATATATATATATATATATATATATATATATATATGCCAACGAGAAATTCTTCCAGTACCAGTATCGAATCCGCTACCAGCCAATACGTACGGCCAGTCTGATGTGCTTCGACAGAGTCAGCAATAAAAGTAAATTTTCACTCTCATAATATATATCCTCTCGGTCGTAACATACATCAGTGGAATTCAAGCAGGAATGAAACATGTTTCAGTGAAGTTACAGGTGACAGAGTGTTAGCCAAAAATAGAAGAAAGGGCAGATATATTCTTACCCTGTTCCTTTGAAATATCTTTCTAGTAGCGTTTGAATCAAAAACTGCAGCTTCGACTCAGTTTTTTGTCAGTGGGTTCAGGGAGAGAGGTATTAATCTTGTGGTAGCGTTAGAGTTGTAAAATGCGTTGATGTATTGTGCGCAATGAACTTGAATTCAGGAGGAGAAATCTAACTACATGTGGGTGATGGTAAACTATGCATGCAGTCACGCTACATGTCATTCGTTTTGCGCTATGCACACGTCCACTTTTTTCCTATCGTCTATGATATACATGTACTACGTGACTGTTGACGGAACACTAGCTTTCTAAACGCCGTTCGAGATAATACATTCTCATCTGTGAACGGTATCGATTTCCCATAAAAGAATTTTACGGCCGGGGCTGTAAATCACGCCGGCAGCGAAAAATAAATTTCATGAAATGAAGTTGAGTGTAAAAGTAATTACTGCTGGGAGAAATCGTGTTATTCGTTTCCCGTAGATCACTGCTTCTCCATCAGCGAATCTAAATCGTTTTATGGTCCTCGAAAACGGATTAAAATATAGAAGCTGAGCACAGAGTAATTTGCAACGCAGATTTGCACTGTTACGAATTACACCCTCTCTGCGAATTAATTAAAAGAAAGAAGCGTTAAAGCCCGCAGCGGGATGGCGCGACCGGCGATGCGCCGGGTTGTGAGTTATGTCTGCTGATACTTGCCCACCGGCCCGTGGCTCGGCGAATGTAACTTTTCCCTCGTTGGTGTGCGAGCACTAAACAATGCAAGTGTCTCACTGCATAGAAGAGTGTGGATGATCTCGTGACTGTAACTTACAATTTCACAAAATTCTCTATGATAGCTGCTGCGTATGTAATGACTACATATTCTTCGTCTTTCTTTCCTATGTACAGTCATCCATACTGGCGTCTGACTTAATGGCAATATACAGGATATGAGGACTGTTTGCTTTCCTTTATTGTTATATCATGGCCTCTCACCCCACGTAGGAGGGGGCTGGACTGGTAGCGAAACAAATAACCCGCTCTTCCGCCAGTAGAACACTTACTTAGATGCTAAAATAAAAACCGAGGAGACACATGTTCTATGAATTTAAAATAGTGTAAAATGGTTACGTGATGGGAGAAATATAAATACAATAATGCTTTCTTCAGGGATTGCTTAAAAAGGGAGCCAGAAATGTGGACAGACAGCACAGTTAAAAAAAAAAAAGAATACTTGAAGAACACTAAACATTTGAAAACAGTGATACGACAGAAGATACACGGACTATTATAAACTTAGCGCTGTGCGTCTTCGTTGAAACTGGAAAAGGACCTGTCCAGGGATGGAGAATTGCATATGAAAAGAAGGTTGGTATGGAGGAAATAGAGGGGAGGTGATGATGTTGGAGAACTGCTAAGAGGTGGTTGAGGGGTACTAGGAGAGAGGCGCAACTGGTATTGGGAGCTATAGATTGAAGGGCTCTGGGCACAATGGGACTTAACGTCTGTGGGCATCAGTCCCCTAGAACTTAGAACTACTTAAACCTAACTAACCTAAGGACATCACACACATCCATGCCTGAGGCAGGATTCGAACCTGCGACCGTAGCGGTCACGCGATTACAGACCTTAGCGCCTAGAACCACACGGCCAGACCGTAAAATGAAGAGTATAAGGGATTGGCGAGCGATAGGGAAGGGGAAAAAGATGAGGTGTGGTTGGGGGTGAGAAGGACGAAGGATCCCTGCTTGGAAAGGGGGGCAGGAGTGGAAAGGGTAAGGAGGATTAAGAGTTGGTAGCATGAGTGTGTGTCAAGGTGGAGTTCGTGGTCTGGGAGACAGAGACGGCTGAAATTTCTGTGGGAGAGGGTGAGGAGGGTGTACAGGTGAGCACATTAGTAGTGGAAAGGAGAGGGGACACAATAGGATTATGAAGGTTATTTGGAGGTGTCCAATGTGAGTGAGGAGAGGTGGGAATTTTATGAGTCGATAAAGGGTCATTGTGGGAAAGGCAAACAGATGCGAAAAGTAAGGTAGAGAGTATGGCATTCGAAGATCTGGAGGGATGATAAGTGGCTGAGGTTGACACGCATTTGAAACACAAAATATTACATTACACTGAGGTGCAAAAAGTCATGGGATAATAAAATGCACATGTGCAAGTGACATGTTAAGATTTTCAGCACTACCGTCAGCTGTAATTTCATTATCAATTTATTGGTAATAATTGATAATGAAATTACATCAGGTGTTAGTGATGAAAATAGTTGTAATGTTACTGTCGGCTGTGGTCCTCTCTTCCTATTTAACAAGCACGGATATGCCTAAATTATGCAAATGGTGGTATCTTCAAACCCATACTAATGGGTAATGGCTGTACACGTAGCAGAAACCGCTGGATGAGGATAGTAAACTGCAAATGGGCAG
The DNA here is from genome assembly GCF_023898315.1 of Schistocerca nitens. Lineage (NCBI taxonomy): Eukaryota > Metazoa > Arthropoda > Insecta > Orthoptera > Acrididae > Schistocerca > Schistocerca nitens. Next base: position 28,033,619 of record NC_064620.1, on the reverse strand, counting down.
TCCATCAATGCAGCTCTGAATGCGATCGTGAGATGATCGAAACCAGTCACCTTGTAATAAATGTGTCTTAGCGATTTCAGCCTACCTCATAGTTAATTTTAAATATTCTGTTTCTAGTGCTGACGTTTTGTTGCAATGTTTTGAAAAATAACTGAAAATTTTTGATTGTGAATATTTAATAGCTTCGAAAACGACAAACGCGAGGTGCACACGGTAGACAATAGACAGGATGGCGAACTGTCCAGGCATCGGTTAGTAAATAGTTTATTAGTAAGGTGAACTATTCAAGCATCAGCTACGTATTATACGTGCCCCATAACTATATAATATTCACATCCTAAAATTTTCAGGATTATCTCTATGATATTAGGAAACTAAATGGGGCTTAGAGAAATTATTTTATACTTTTCGTCTGATTTTTGCTAAATTGTGCTAAATTTATGATTTGATTTCAAACTTTGTTATGAGGTTACAATAGAGACATGTGGTAAGTTTTAAGTTTACTTTAGGTTCTCTTCGCCTGCCGCGACCAGCACACTCTTCCACCTCCACATGTATCGCGAAAAGACCGTGAAGGTAAATATTACGCGAGAATCTAGCTCACATGGAGGCCTACAAGCAATTGTTCTTCCTGTGAACCATTCCCAACACGAATGAGGGATGGGGGAAATGGCAGTGATATACAGAGGACATGGTAAAACGCACTTTAAACGAACAAATGAGATAGGATGTGAAGAAAGGGTGGAACGAATAGGCGAGGAGAAATTCGTGAAGGGATTGGTAAATGGGACCTCTATTAAGGTATCTAAGAACAGTTAGCTATAAACAGTTAGGAGCACAAATGGGAGAAACTAAATTGGAAAACAAATATGGAAAATGTTAACAATAAGTAGGTTATGAACTACTGTATGTTGTAGGTGACAGAGACGAAGTCATGAGTGGACTATAACAACACACTAAGACATGCTGAACTGTTCCTAACCAACAAGAATAGCTATAAAGAAGTGCGTACCATCGAGAAAGACTAATGAAGACAAACATAGTCATCTGTTAAGAAAAATGTTGTGCATGCGATCTAACTCTTGTAGTTTCCAGTAATGGAGGACCAAGTTTATGGGAATCAAGATTTTAGATTTGACCTGATTACCGTTTAGTGACTCTTAAGTGAAAACCAAGAGAGGAAGTGTTAGTACTTAGAGCTTGGTATATTACTAGCAGGTCTCAAGGTTGAAGGGTGTTAAAGGACCAAGTTAATCGAGGATTCCGCACAACGAACATTATTAACCAGGCATCGAGACAACCAACACTGGTAATAGAACAAGGACACAATGGTATCGCAATTTACTACTTTTCAAGTGTTTTTTCTTTTTAAGTAATCAGTCTTCTTACTGTTTTGATGCGGCCCACCACGAACTCCCCTCCTGTGCCAACATCTTCATCTCAGAGTAGCACTTGCAATCTACATCCTCAATTATTACCTGGATGTATTCCAATCTTTGTCTTCCTCCACTGCTTTTCCCATCTACAGATCCCTCCAGTACCATGAAAGTCAGTCCCTGATCTCTTAACAGATGTCCTATCGCCCTACCCCTTCTCCTAGTCACTGTTGTCAACATATTCCTTTCCTCTCAGATACTGCGCAGAACCTCCTCATTCCTTACCTTATCACTACGCCTAATTTTAAACATTCGTCTGCAGTACCACATCTCAAATACTTCGATTCTCTTCTGTTTTTCCAGAGTCCATGTTTCACTACCATACAATTCTCTGCTCCAAACGTACATTCTCAGAAATTTTTTCCTCAAATTAAGGCCTGCTTTCATACTACTTCACTTCTCTTGGTCATGAATGTCCTTCTTGCCAGTGCTAGTCTCCTTTTCATGTCCTCTTTGCCCCGGCTGTCATTCGTTATTTTGCTGCCCAGGTAGCAGAATACTTTAACTTCATCTACTTCGTGGCCATCAATCCACATAAGTTTCGCGTGGTTCTCATTTCTGCTACCTCTGATTAATTTCGTCTTTCTTCGATTTACTCTTAGTCCATATTCTGCACTCGATAGACCGTTCATTCCATTCTGTGGATCCTGTTATTCTTCTTCAACTCCACTCAAGATATCAATGCCATCAGCAAATCGTATCACTGATGTTCTTTCACCTTGAATTATAATTGCACTCCAGAATCTTTCGTTTATTTCCATCATTGCTTCTTGGATGTACCGACTGAACAGTAGGGGCGAAAGACTACTTCCCTGTCTAACACCCATTTTAATCCGACCACTTCGTTATTGGTCGTCCACTATTATTATTAATCTCTTGGCTCTTGTATATACTGTATATTACCCGTCTCTCCCTATACCTATTTTACTCAGAATTTTGAACATCTTGCACAATTTTACAATGTCGAACACTTATGTCAGGTCGACAAATCCTATGAACGTGTTTTTATTTTTCTTTAGCCTTGCTTCTGTTATCAAGCGCAACGTCAGAATTGCCTCACTGGTGCCTTTAGCCTTCCTAAAGCCAATTTCGTCGTATCTAACACATCCTCAATTTTCTTTCCATTCCTCTGTATATGATTCTTGACAGCAACTTTGATGCATGAGCTGTTTAACGAAATCGTCGAAATATTTTGACGTTGATTTTAAATTTCGTTAAAGAATGAATAATAAATTTTATCTTTTTGCTTTTAAGTTAATTTTCTTTCGTGCGAACTTTGTTGTAGAACCACTCTCTTAATTTCGTGTGGTAATAAGTAATTTTACTTTCTTAAGGATTACGTACATTTAAAGAAAAAATTATTTACGTGTACTCATATGAACTGGTTAAGAATATTAGATTGAGAATTGAGTCCTTTAAATCATTCGGCCTTGACATACACTTTCCAGATGCAGTGGGTTTTTTTGTTAAATATTTTTACTGAATTTTATCCCGGCAATAGCCATAGAACACAAGATTATCTCTATCAGCAGAAAATGTTTTAATTATTGCCAAGCCGACATTTATCACTGATCAAACCTACTTCACTACGCATTTGAGTTATTTTAAAGAACCAAACTGTTTAAATTTCAATGTTGACTAACATTAACTATCCGCCTACGAATGCACAAACGTATAATTAATTCAAATTTTATCAGCCACAGGATCACTGAAAAGGAAGAACAATTTCTTAATTCACTAATGATTTTTATGCATCTGTTCCCGATTTACGGGTTTGATAATTTTTTAAATGTGCCGCCTCTTCAGATCTGCGATTGTTGGTCGCGGCACAGCCCAGCAACACCGCTAAAAAATGCTGAAAAAATCTTAAAGAAATTTTATAGATGACGTGGGCAAGCCAATTTACATAAATAATTCACACTTTTGATAAATACTGATATATTTAGCTCAAACAACAATTCAACTCACATTAATTCGTAACACATCGTCTAATGGCGGCTAAGTCCAGACGGAGACAAAAGACTTCTACACATTCGTTAAAAGCTTCTTCACAGCGACCTACCTCGATAACGTCTGATCAGAGACGACCAGAGAATAGATAATGTTTAGTCCTTATATAGCATTTCCCGACAATTAACATTTCTTTGTAAATTATTCTCTTCTGGCAAATTTTTATATCTCTGATACCGCAAATACTGACACATTTTACATTCACATATTAAATACAGAAAAATTCCTATCCTAAATACAGAGAAATATTACAATAAAACATAATAAAAATGACAAACGTATTTTATACCACATTCAGTAATATTTTTGTTGAATAATTACGATGTATATACAACTTGCCCAGAGCGGCGTATATGGTACAATTAAACTGTGAAAATGCCAGGGAACGTTACATTGCCCCCTGGCAGCATTTGGCAAAGAGTTTTTACACTTTGACACAATGGTGCCAGTAACGTTCTTTACACTTCTGTATGTTTTACGGAATGGCTCTTTTATTTAGTCCCAGGGTTATATAAGTTCATGGCTCCCCCATTTGGGCGTAGGCAGACAGGAAACCTGGGCAAAACTGTGCCGGAGCCCAGCCATCCCAGTTTGTTCATAGTCAATATTGTCTTTTTAACAGTTATTCATTTGAATTAAATTAGCAGTTTGTCACAAACGGGGTTACACAATTACACAATATCACAGTCACATACAGTTCAATGGAAGGTTTTTTGTGTGTGATACTATTATTCTTGTGATACACTACAAGGTCACTTGTCCTAGGATATATCACTCACGGACATACATAGTAAATGTTCAATGTTTATCGAAATGAAGTCATTAACATGTTATTCAGTTTATGTGAACATTTCAAAAAGTTAATAACGTTGTATTTGGTGAGCGGTGCGGAGTGATTGTTGGGCGGCGCTCGGCGCGGCGCGCTGACTCCGTGTAGGTCACCGCCCCCGGCGTTGACAGCTACGGCGCGGAGAGGCGTGGCTGTCTGTCTGCTACGGGCTGCTGCGGCCGCTGCATAGCTGATGTAGCCGGATGCGCGTTGGATATCAGCTCGCCCGTGCGACGTCTTCTCGCGGTGCTCCAGGAAACATGCAACAAGTTCACAAACAGTGTACTATCCTTATAGGCATTTTTTCCTGCTGTGGGAAAGAACGCACACAGTTAGTGGTAGTTATTACTCAGTAGGCCTTCACTAGTCTGGTTTGCACAATGTTTCGTTGTCACAGTAACACTTTTATGGGCAGACAATATTCTTCACCATGTCATGACTTGTCATTAGTCACACGCAAGTTTTCACCTTAGGACAAAATCAAAATGTATTTCTGTAGTCAATGCGCTTTCCTAGCGTCCCTTGACACACAAAGAGTTAAAGTTTGACACTAAGTTGATCCACCGTCCGTTATCGGTTCACTGTTCGTGTCGTGCTAGTTCCTTGTCCACTTGCACACACGGTGATGATACAGTTTTTTATTACTTATACACAACTACTCCGTGACGTATTGCTGCAGGTTTAACAGTCACTGTCTGTCTCTGCCGCACAATACTGCACTTTTGTTAAAGTTCCTTTATTTCTATTTACAATGTCCGCTGCTCAATTTTGTTTGTAACAGCACATTCGTAACTCTTTACCAAGGTGTGAGATTTGCGTACATGGTAACAATTACTCAAAATTCGTATTAGTTTGCCCATAGTCATCTATATTCGTGTTCGATTAGATTTTATTTGTGCATTCCAGCCGGATTCAGGCATATTGTTCAATAACTCCTTTGTACTCATGTCACACTTTACTATCAACGTCCTACGTAACTACAGTGTAGTCTCTGTAGGCAAAATTTTACTTGGACTGTATCTGGCTAGCTCCTTTTAACTGATTGAATATGCACATGCTTCAATTGAAGCTTCTTTGTGCGTAACTTTGCGCTACATAAATTTGCAACAAGTTTGCCTCCCGTGGTGCCCTCGGGTCACTACTGGGTGCATTATTTTCTCTGATAACATTGGTGAGATAATAAAGTTCTCAGGGCATCATATTACTGATATTATTCTGGGTTCGAGCCTGTCAATCTGACAGCTACACATATATACATACATACACATAATAGAAAAGATTGTGCCAAGAAATATTTCAAATTTGACACACATATTAGAAATTATGTAGTACACTAACTAATCCTTACTAAAATGTTCTTCTTGACTGAACTTTGTCACAGCTTAACACTACAAATAATTGCACTAATCAGATTATCTGTGCAAACATTTAGAGCATGGTTTAGATAACACAAATTAAAAGAGTACATAACATAAATATCCATACACATGAGAAAGTCAATCATATTCTTATAACTAAACACTTCTACACTAGTACACATTATCTCTAAAGATCACACATCATTAATGTTCATTTTACAAAAGAACGGTGTCCACATAGGACTATTAGTCTTTTACTGTAGGAATGCTTTTACATCCTTACGCGGATACAGTCCCCGTACTCTCCCTGAGTGGGGATCTGCTAAGAGATAGCTACACTCATGTGGCACACTTACTACTCTAAAAGGTCCATTGTACACCAATTGCCACTTGCTATTCTGTTTCAAGGATGCCGAGGACTTAGGATGATTGCGTAAGAGTACCAAGTCCCCAACACTAAATTTTTGGTTATTCGTCACATGTCGGTTATATTTTTCTTTCCTTTTCTGAGCGCACCTGGTAAGGTTGCACCCTGCTTTTCTTATCTTCCATCTCGTGTGTTTATATGCAATGTATAACCTGAAAAATTTATTTAACTCTCCAAATGTTCTCTCTACTATTTCCTATTCGGACCAAGGAATGGAGTATGAGGCTCGACAGTAAGTTTTGTGAGGCTTTACCTCGATATTGTACTGATATCCCTTAACAATTCCTGGTCGTTCTGAAAATACCTCTGCATAATTAAATAATAACTGTACCAAATCCTGCTGTTGCATAGAATTCAAATTTTCGGACTGTGACACTTTGTTCACTAATGCGTCCATATTCGCTTTTGATTGATCAACTTGTACGTCAGGATAATAGAAATTCTGTCCTAGACAATGATTGTCTAAATGTAGTATCGACTGATTCCTACATTTTATATTAATAGCATTACATTTAGGTACAGGTACCTCTCCGGATCTGAGCATGGACAATTCTATTCTCCTACCAGCATTCATCAAACTTAATTTTCCCCGAGAAAGGTCGATTATTGCGTCCCTTTCTCTTAAAAAATCTACCCCCAAAATGCAGGCTACCTTTAAACCCTTTACTACCAGGAATGAGCTCGCTATGGCTTCTTCCCCTATATACATCTCTACCCGCACTTGGAGTTTAATTATTTGTCGCTGTGCACTTATGGCTCCAGTGACTCTACAATTATTCACGGGAAAAGTCAGCATACGCCTTTCCTTCCCCAGTACCTTGAATAAGCCCATACTCATAACACTGACAATAGCACCTGTATCTACAACCGCTTGCACATCAATATTATTAATTTTGATCTCTATTATCGCTTGTACTTTGATTTTGTGCTGCTTTATGCATGTGGATGGTTCAGTTATTAGTTCGTCTCCCATCTGTACCCCGTCATTGTACCTAAGGATACAGATGTTGTTGGGTGTTTTGTTCTGTGTCGGGCTGCTCTCACTCCAAACCTCAGCCGACGATGGAGAGCGTATCCCGGCTGCATCTAGTTTGTTGAATTATTGCTAGTGGATGGGCGTGGCTGCTCTGTGCCACTGACCTCCACTATGTGCACGTTGTGTTGCGTCGGCCGCCACGGTTGCGCAATTGGCGCATTTTGTGGTGGCGGTCGGTTATTGTCATATCTATCACTGTTTTGCCGGTCCGGACTGGGCCTCTGGTTCTGTGGCCAAGTTCGGTTTGCATCATTATAAGTATTAGTGTTGTACGGCCCCCTGGCATTTTTCCATCTATGATTGCTTGGTGGGCCTGTTTCATACCGGTCATCGAACCTCCACTTTCGGTCATTATTCACCGGCGGACTATTGCCGTTCCGGTCTCTACCTCTATTTCCGTTTTGTGCATACTCTTGTCTCCTATTATTACCTCCGCCGTTTCCATTACTTGGTGGAGGCGTGTTATTTCTACCATTTCTATAACCGTTTCCGTTATTTCTAGCCTGTTCAGAGGCTGCCTTAACGTCCTCCTGAATCAGGTCAATTGAGTCCAGAACAGACAAGAAATGTTCCATATCATTTTCAGGCACGTGTATAAGCTTTTCCTTTACATGTATCGGCAAGTGTGATTTCAAAAGTCTGATCAAATCCCGGGATGAAATCTGTTCGTCCCAGTAACGGGTCTTGTTAATGTACTTCTCAAAATATTTTCGCAAATTGCCTAGTCGTGGAGAATACGGCTCTGGATTATATACCTCCTTCCGTAATCTCTCTTGAATACATGTCGACCAATATTTGGCCAAGAATGCCTTTTCGAATTGCTCATATGTATCACAACTGTCAGCTGCTTCGGTTGCCCATAATGCAGCATCTCCTTGTATGTAAGACATAACAAACTGTATTTTCTGGGTATGACTCCAAACGCTAGGCAAAATGTTTCTAAATCCCTTGATAAACACTACAGGGTGAACAGATTTCTTCTCCGTTGTAAAGATCTGAAACTGTCGGTTCCTAATCAGACTTTCTTCAATCACTACTTTGGAATGACATTTATTTGTTCCGCTTACATTGGTTGCCTGTTCTGTCTCGCAGTCGCAATTTTTTACTGCAGTATTTATAGGCCTATCATTGTTGGACCTGGCTGGCGTGACATACGCCTGCGCATCGTCATGCCGCAAGCTCAGCTCCATTTCGGCAAGACGGCGGTCCACACTCCGCTGCCACAGCGGAATGTCCTTTTGCACTATCTTTTTAAGATTTTGCACATCCGCAGTTGAGTCCACCTCCCTGGCCTCAATTGCGGCGTGCACTTTCTGATCTATTTCTTTTATGACTTCATTTTCTACTTTGTGCACTTGTTCGATCACTTTGTCCTCAATTACTTGAGTTGCGTCAAGTTCTAGTTGTTCGACCCTATTAGTCAGGACACTAATTTCCTCTACGATATTGGCATTAGCCACTTGAATACTGTCTACTCTTTCGCTTAATTCATGCACTGTTTTGGGTATAGTTTCATATTTTTGTTTCAAACTAACTATGTCACTTTGCATAACTTCTAAAGTTTGCATCAACTGCAAGTCCCTCTCATGCAGGCGTCGATCACGCTCTGCTTGTTTAGCATCACGTTCTCTATCGCGCTCTGCTTGCATACATGCAAATTCAGCTACCAATCTCTGGTCACGCTTTGCTTGTTCAGCATCACGCTCTCTATCACGCTCTGCTTGCACACGTACGAATTCAGCTTGGAAATTGAGCATGCGCTCGAACATAACTCTTAATGATTGCACTTCTGACATCACACCACTCTCTGGTCCGTGTCCAGTGCTTGCGGATGGCACAGTATTTCCGCTATCAACTGAATCACCGGGTGGCAGTGGCAACATTTCTTGCCCTTCTGCCCCCAGATTTTCACATTGTACTTCCTGAACTACGTCACTAACATTACTTTGTGTCCCACTTTCCAACTCGGTATCACTACTTACTGACTGTTGCTCATTATCCATGTTGATATCTTTCTGACTACGCAATCTAACCATAGTAAGCAAAGGAAATAAAATCTGAACTAAATATCCTAACACTCAGGTTTCACTGACATAATCACACAAGAAATGGACATTAACTAATACACACTTACTATATACTACAATGACTAACTACCTAAATGTCCTGTTATTTTAAAACAAAGTACTAACAACAAGCACACCACTAATGATCCGAGAACACTGCACTGAGGCTACTTTACTACCCACAGGACAACTACACTGTAGCTTTACCTTTTGGTGATCTATCTTGGGTGCAGCTGCCCCCTGATATTGTGGTAGGTAATTAATTTTTCGAAATAATGAGCTCTCTTCTTCAGCTTGCCTCTGGGTACATAGTGTTCTCATGCAAAAAATCATACACAGGTATTACCACACAATATTGGTTATGAAATACATACAATACATAGAAAATTATTAAATGTTCTCCAACAAAGTTCGACTATATTAATTCCCTAGTTATCTCACGGGTATTTAGTGGCCACTGCATATTCGGGCCCCACGTTGGGCGCCAATTTAACGAAATCGTCGAAATATTTTGACGTTGATTTTAAATTTCGTTAAAGAATGAATAATAAATTTTATCTTTTTGCTTTTAAGTTAATTTTCTTTCGTGCGAACTTTGTTGTAGAACCACTCTCTTAATTTCGTGTGGTAATAAGTAATTTTACTTTCTTAAGGATTACGTACATTTAAAGAAAAAATTATTTACGTGTACTCATATGAACTGGTTAAGAATATTAGATTGAGAATTGAGTCCTTTAAATCATTCGGCCTTGACATACACTTTCCAGATGCAGTGGGTTTTTTTGTTAAATATTTTTACTGAATTTTATCCCGGCAATAGCCATAGAACACAAGATTATCTCTATCAGCAGAAAATGTTTTAATTATTGCCAAGCCGACATTTATCACTGATCAAACCTACTTCACTACGCATTTGAGTTATTTTAAAGAACCAAACTGTTTAAATTTCAATGTTGACTAACATTAACTATCCGCCTACGAATGCACAAACGTATAATTAATTCAAATTTTATCAGCCACAGGATCACTGAAAAGGAAGAACAATTTCTTAATTCACTAATGATTTTTATGCATCTGTTCCCGATTTACGGGTTTGATAATTTTTTAAATGTGCCGCCTCTTCAGATCTGCGATTGTTGGTCGCGGCACAGCCCAGCAACACCGCTAAAAAATGCTGAAAAAATCTTAAAGAAATTTTATAGATGACGTGGGCAAGCCAATTTACATAAATAATTCACACTTTTGATAAATACTGATATATTTAGCTCAAACAACAATTCAACTCACATTAATTCGTAACACATCGTCTAATGGCGGCTAAGTCCAGACGGAGACAAAAGACTTCTACACATTCGTTAAAAGCTTCTTCACAGCGACCTACCTCGATAACGTCTGATCAGAGACGACCAGAGAATAGATAATGTTTAGTCCTTATATAGCATTTCCCGACAATTAACATTTCTTTGTAAATTATTCTCTTCTGGCAAATTTTTATATCTCTGATACCGCAAATACTGACACATTTTACATTCACATATTAAATACAGAAAAATTCCTATCCTAAATACAGAGAAATATTACAATAAAACATAATAAAAATGACAAACGTATTTTATACCACATTCAGTAATATTTTTGTTGAATAATTACGATGTATATACAACTTGCCCAGAGCGGCGTATATGGTACAAATAAACTGTGAAAATGCCAGGGAACGTTACAGCTGTTAAGCTGATTGAGCGATAATTCTCGGACTTGTCGGCTCTTGCAGTCTTCAAAATTGTGTGAATGATATTTTTCTGACGGATGGCATGTCGACAGACTCATGCATTCTACACACCAGCGTGAATGGACGTTTTCTTGCCACTTCCCCCAACCATTTTAGAAATTCTGATGGACTGTTATCAATCCCTTCTACCTTATTTGATCTTAAGGCCTCCAAAGCCAATTTTGATTCTATTACTGCATCGCTTTTTCCTTCTAAATCGACTTCCTTTTCTTCTTCTATCGCATTACAGAAATCTTTCCATCATAGAGGCCTTCAGTGAACTATTTCCACCTATACGCTCTCTCCTCTCCATTTAACAGTGGAATTCCCATTGCACTCGTAACGTTACCCACCGGAGGTTATTTTGACTTTCCTTTATGCTTAGTCAGTCATTCTGGCAATCACTTCTTTTTCGATTTCTCCACATATTTCATGCACCCATTTCGTCTTAGCTTCCCTGTACTTCCTGTTTAATTCATTCCTCAGCGACTTATATTTCAGTATTCCTGAATTTCCTTGAACATTTTCGTACTTTCTTCTTATCACTAACTGAAGTATTTCTTCTGTTACTCATGGTTTCTTCGCAATTGCCTTTTTTGTACTAGCGTTTTTCTTTCCAGCTTCTGTGACTGCTCTTCTTAGATGATGATTATCATCATTATGTTTGGTTTGTGGGGCGCTCAACTGCTCGGTTATCGGCGCCCGTACAAATTCCCAACCTTTTCTCAGTCCAATCTAGACACTTTCATGAATGATGATGAAATAATTAGGATAAAGCAAACACCCGCCGGGAATCGAACCTGGAAGCTCGTGCTCGGGAAGCGAGAACGCAACCACGGGACCACGAGCTGCGGACGTCCTTCTTAGAGATGTCCATTGAACTGTACTGCATACGGAGATATTCCCTATTGTTATATCTATAGCCTTAGAGAACTACAAGCGCACCTCGTCATTCCTTAGTACTTCCGTATCCCACTCCTTTGCGCATTGATTCTTCCTGGCAGATCTCTTAAGCTCCAGCCCACTCTTCATCACTACTACATTATGATCTGAGTCTACATCCACTCCTAGATACGCCTTACAACCCAATATGTGATTCCGGGACCTCTGTCTGACCATGATGTGATCTAACTGAAATCATCTGATCTAACTGAACTATCGTCGTCGGTGCTGGTTTGCTGTCAGTTCTGATAAGAACAGCCCTGTGACTGAACCGTTCACTGTAACATACTCTCTGCCCTCCCTTCCTATTCATAACGAATCCTAATCCCGTAATACCATTTTCTGCTGCTGTTGATGTTACCCTGTACTCATATAATCAAAAATTTCACCTCACTGGTCCCTACTATATGCAGATTAAGCCTTCCATTTCCCTTTTGGGATTTTCTAGCTTCCCTACCATGTTTAAGCTTCTGACATTCTGCGCCCCGACTCTTTGAACTTTAACCTTTCTTTTTTTATTCAACCTTTTTCTCATAGTGACCTCCCCGTTGGCAGTCCCGGAAATCCGAATAGGGATCTATTCCGGTTGTTTTAGGTTAGAAGGCCTCGGGAAAGTACGGCGTGGGCTGCAATCTCAAAGGGTGCATGGCAAATACAGGACGTGCTTGGATCAAGGAACAGTCGGAATTGTAGTTGTAAATAGTTGTAGTTGTGCTGGGAAAGTCCCTGAGCTTCAAGCGCTAATAGAAAGCACAGAAGCTGAAATCGTTATAGATACAGAAAGCTGGCTAAAGCCTGAAATAAGTTATGCAGAAATTTTTACGAAGTCTCAGACGGTGTTCAGGAAACATAGATTAGGCAGAATTGATGGTGGAGTGTTTGTGTCTGTCAGTAGTGGTTCATCTTGCAGTGAAGTCGAAGTACATACTCCGTGCTAATTGGTATGGGTGAAGGTCATACTTAACAGCCGAATTAATAATTGGCTCCTTCTACCGACCCCCAGACTCCGATGATATACTGCTGAACAGTTCAGCGAAAATTTGAGTCTCGTAACAAATAAATACCCACTCATACGGTTATAGTTGGTGGGGACTTCAACCTTCCCTCTATATGTTGGCAAAAATACTTGTTCAAATCCGGTGGTAGGCAGAAAACATCTTCCGAGACTGTCCTAAATGCTTTCTCCGAAAATTATTTCGAGCAGTTAGTCCACGAACCCACGCGAATTGTAAATGGTTGCGAAAACACACTTCACCTCTTAGCCACAAACAATCTAGAGCTAATAGAGAGCATCATGACTGATACAGGGATTATTGATCACAAGGTCGTTGTAGCTAGGCTCAATACCGTTTCTTCCAAATCCACCAGAACAAACGCAAAATAATTTAATTTATAAAAGCGGATAAAGTGTTACTAGAAGCCTTCCTAAGAGAAATCTCCATTCCTTCCGAACTGACAATGCAAAAGTAGACGAGATGTGGCTCAAATTCAAAGATATAGTCGCAACAGCAATTGACAGATTCATACCCCATAAATTGGTAAGAGATGGAACTGATCCCCCATGGTACACAAAACAGGTCCGAACGCTGTTGCAGAGGCAACGGAAAAAGCATGCGAAGTTCAGAAGAACGCGAAATCCCGAAGATTGGCCAAAATTTACAGATGTGCGAAATTTGGCACGGACTTCAATGCGAGATGCCTTTAATAGGTTCTGCAACGAAACATTGTCTCGAAATTTGGTAGAAAATCCGAAGAAATTCTGGTCGTATGTAAAGTACACAAGCGGCAAGACGCAGTCAATACCTTCGCTGCGCATTGCCGATGGTACTGTTACCGACGACTGTGCCGCTAAAGCGGAGTTATTGAACGTAGTTTTCCGAAATTCCTTCACCAGGGAAGACGAATGGAATATTCCAGAATTTGAAACACGAACAGCTGCTAGCATGAGTTTCTTGGAAGTAGATACCTGAGGGGTTGCGAAGCAACTCAAATCGCTTGATATGGGCAAGTCTTCAGGTCCAGATTGTACGCCAATTAGGTTCCTTTCAGATTACGCTGATACAATAGCTCCCTACTTAGCAATCATATACAACCGCTCGCTCACCGATAGATCTGCACCTACAGATTGGAAAATAGTGGAGGTCGCACCAGTGTTTAAGAAGGGTAGTAGGAGTAATCCATGCAACTACAGACCTGTATCATTGACGTCGGTAGGCAGTAGGGTTTTGGAGCATGTACTATATTCAAACATTATGAATCACCTAGAAGGGAACGATCTATTGATACGTAATCAGCATGGTTTCAGGAAACATCGTTCTTGTGCAACGCAGCTAGCTCTTTATTCGCATGAAGTAATGACCGCTATCGACAGGGCATCTCAAGTTGATTCCGTATTTCTAGATTTCCGGAAAGCTTTTGACACCGTTCCTCACAAGCGACTTCAAATCAAGCTGCGGGCCTATGGGGTACCGTCTCAGTTGTGCGACTGGATTCGTGATTTCCTGTCAGGAAGGTCGCAGTAATAGACGGCAAATCATCGAGTAAAACTGAAGTGATATCAGGTGTTCTCCAGGGAAGCGTGCTGGGACCTCTGCTTTTCCTGATCTATATAAATGACTTCGGTGACAATCTGAGCAGTTCTCTTAGGTTGTTCGCAGTTGATGCTGTAATTTACCGTCTAGTAAGGTCATCCGAAGACCAATATCAGTTGCAAAACGGTTTAGAAAAGATAGCTGTACGGTGTGGCAGGTGGCAGTTGACGCTAAATAACGAAAAGTGTGAGGTGATCCACACGGGTACCAAAAGAAATCCGTTGGAATTCGATTACTCGATAAATAGTACAATTCTCAAGGCTGTCAATTGAACTAAGTACCTGGGTGTTAAAATTACGAACAACTTCAGTTGGAAAGACCACATAGATACTATTGTGGGGAAGGCGAGCCAAAGGTTGCGCTTCATTGGCAGGACACTTAGAAGATGCAACAAGTGCACTAAAGAGACAGCTTACACTACACTCGTTCGTCCTATGTTAGAATATTGCTGCGCGGTGTGGGATCCTTACCAGGTGGGATTGACGGAGGACATCGAAAGGGTGCAAAAAAGGGCAGCTCGTTTTGTATTATCACGTAATAGGGGAGAGAGTGTGGCAGATATGATACGCGAGTTGGGATGGAAGTCATTAAAACAAAGACGTTTTTTCGTCGCGGCGAGATCTATTTACGAAATTTCAGTCACCAACTTTCTCTTCCGAATGCGAAAATATTTTGTTGAGCCCAACCTACATAGGTAGGAATGATCATCATCATCATCATCAGCCAATTCAATCATTAGATGATGTGGCCTCTTCGAGTCGTGGATTCAGGTAGGCTTTCAGAAGTCTTCTGCTAGTGGGACGGTCTTGGGCAGTTCTCTGCCAGGTATTACCAGCGATCTTCTTGATGTCTTTGTCCCATCTTGTAAGTAGGCTGTTTAGGTTTTTTTATTGGTAACTCCACCTCTGTATAAAAATCACTGGCTGTGCCGTGTGAAGTCTGTGGCTGCTTTGCATTTTTGTAATACTCAACCATTGTAGTGTTAGGCACCTGGCTGTGAACAGCGCGTAGCGTTGGGCAGTTGGAGATGAGCCGCCAGCAGTGGTGGATGTGGGGAGAGAGATGGCGGAGCTTTGTAATTTGTCATGAACTGCTACATTTATAAATGATGATATAAAGGTAAATACATTGTTTGTTCTCTAAAAAAAAAATAAAAAATAAAAATAAAAAAATTCATTTGCTAATGTGGACACTTTCTGTCAACAGATCTATTAAATAATTATTTTATGACCCACATTCTTCGAAAAAGGAGCTCTTGGAATGGAAAGAACAATAAGAAGGGACTAATAACAGGAACTGCATACATAATTTTCTTTTCAACTACTTGGTAAATTTTTTTTTGTAGAGTAAGTTTTTGTGATGCATCACTCTAGTGTTAAGATGTGACATAGGTATTAGACATGGCCATTTTTACTGTAATATTTTTTCTGCTTGAGCTATGTCATGTTTAGGTATAAGTTGCTGCTGTTTGCCAGGCATAGTGTTATTGAATTTGACTTTGTGTTATTCTGTTAAGCCAGTTTTACTAATGATTTATTTTTATTGTTTGCTGCACATTGCCTTAGATTAGTTGTAATATTACAATTGCTTTGCTAATTTCTTAATGCTGCTTGCTTCGCAAATCTGCGTTTTTTTTATTGCTGTTTATATTAATTGTTTTATGTGATGCTGCATTGCCTTGTCCCTTAGTTTAGCATCTGAGCTCAGTAGATTTAAGTTAGCTTAAGAGGGGGTAGACTATATAAGAAACTAACTATGATGGATTGGAAGAAATGCATCGAGAAGCTTAAAGAAAATGCTTTGGCCAAAAAAAAGGGTATTTTGAAAGAGGATATGAACCAAAAAAGTTGGGTTTAGGGACAACAGATATAGGTAGGATTTTCTTGGAAATAAATAATGAGTTAAGAAATATGTGAAATAAATACAGAAAGCATGCTTGGATAGGATTTTTTTGGTGGAAGCAAAGGTTGAAATAAGACGAAAGATCTACAGAATGAAGTTTTGCGTTGGACTGCAGTACCAAATGATACACTGAAAACAAACCCTGTCCTTTCCTTTTGTGTTATCCCACTATGTGTTTGTGTACCCTTGTGTATTTGTTTTCTTCCTGTCTTTGTGTAGTTTCATAGAATTTTTTCTGTTCTAGTACTAAGCTACATTCACTATGATGAGGAATACTGTTATCCTCAAATATAATTTGCATTTATAATATGTTATTTTCTTTGTAAAGATGTTAGACATTATTTATCTGTTCTGTTTTGTTGCTCATGTGTGAAGTTGATGTTTCGAGGGTTATTCTGATCTTTTATGTATGTGCTTATGTCATTATTTATGTCACACTGATGTATACATTTTTATTCTTTTGTAAAGCCTGTACTACAAATGTTATCTGCATTGTTATGTTCTTTAATGATGTATTTTGTATCTTTGTAATTGTATTCTTATGTTATAAAATTGTAATTGACACCAGGTCATCAAATTAAGTAACTTGTAAGTTACGTTTCACTGCACACGTTTCTGTTGGTCATAGTATATGGACAATATGTGAGAAGTAGGGACTGTTAGTGTTTGTATGTGTGTTAATAATTCAGCAAGGGACTGGATAACAGCATTGCTGGTTCTAAGGACGATTAAAAAAAAACTTTGTGAGTGCACAAGTGGTGGTTATGGACTTGCTATATTGTCCGCAAGACTCTTCGATGGTGATTGTGCACCTGCACATTTGCAACAGATGGCTGCTGGCCATCTCTAGAAGGACTACAGTGGGTCTGCGTCTTTGCTGACTCACCAGTACAATTATTTCTACAAGGACTGCAGTGGGTCTGCGCCTCTGGTGGCCCACCAATACCGTAATCTCTACCAGGACTACAGTGGGTCTGCTCTGTGATGACCTACCAAACGATACTCTTCAAAACGTCGAATGACTCGGCTGTGGGTTTGCTCTGTTGTCGCCCATTACCTGTCAGCATGTCAAGAGTCAGCACTGTCTTTCCGTTGGAAGGGCAACACTACTTCTTCAAGACTGCATGGAAATCCACTACTTCCGTGTGCATTGTCTTTTACTGCTCAGACTTTGAGAAAAACACGGCAATTTTAGTGTGCTCAACGATCAGGACTGTCTTTATGGACTGTGAGAAAATTTTAGCTTTTGACCAACATTGCATCAATAAGTGTGTGCATTTGATTTCTTTGTTATTGTAATTGTGAAAAAAAAAATTTTAACAAATATGTATTGGCCAGTGCCCAAAAAAAATTTGTAAAATTTTTTGTGGGTAGCATGGGGGCTATGTAAGTAGGCTGTTTAGGTTTTTTTATTGGTAACTCCACCTCTGTATAAAAATCACTGGCTGTGCCGTGTGCAGTCTGTGGCTGCTTTGCATTGTTGTAATACTCAACCATTGTAGTGTTAGGCACCTGGCTGTGAACAGCGCGTAGCGTTGGGCAGTTGGAGGTGAGCCGCCAGCAGTGGTGGATGTGGGGAGAGAGATGGCGGAGCTTTGTAATTTGTCATGAACTGCTACATTTATAAATGATGATATAAAGGTAAATACATTGTTTGTTCTCTATTAATATCTTTCATTTGCTAACTATCCCTAACAGTAGTTAGTGCCTTCCACAGTTTGAATCTTTTATTTAGCTGGCAGTAGTGGCGCTCGCTGTATTGCAGTAGCTTGAGCAGCGAAGATTTTTGTGAGGTAAGTGATTTGTGAAAGGTATAGTTTAATGTTAGTCAGGGCCATTCTTTTGTAGGGAATTTTGAAAGTCAGATTGCGTTGCGCTATAAATATTGTGTCAGGTTAAGCACAGTCGTGTAAAATTGTTAAAAGGGGACGTTTCAATCTGTCTGTTGGTCTTTCTCTAGGCCTCCGGTGCTCTCTCGGACTCCACTCCAGTACTAGCTTCGTCCATCTGTTGTCTTTTCTTCTTGCAACGTGGCCAGCCCACTGCCATTTCAAGGAACCTACTTTCTCTAAGATGTCATTAACTTTCGTCACAGACCTGAAGTCAACAGCCCTTTTCCTGTCCTTTCTTGTATAGCCCAGCATTGATCTCTCCATGGCTCTCTGTGCTGTCCTAAGTTTCCCTTTTGTGAATGAGTTCAGTGTCCATGTCTCGCAGCCATACGTTATCACAGGAAGAATGCATTGATCAAATACTGCTTTCTTCAGATTTTTTGGCATTTTTGATCTGAATACTTTTGAATTCTTCCCAAATGCTTGCCAGCCAAGCTTGATGCGTCGATAGGTTTCTGGTCTTATGTCTTCCTTCATATTTATAATCTGGCCAAGGTAGACATATTCACTGACCTCTTCTAGTAGACTGTCCTTGACTTTCACATCTCCAGTTGGGACCCATTTGTTGGATATTACTTTTGTTTTGGAAAGGTTCATGTTCAAGCCAACCAGCTGACATTCCGATGCAAGATCTGTAACTAAGTTTTGGAGCTCTGCGAAGTCTTTGGCCAGTAAGGCAATATCATCATCAAATCTCAAGTTATGGTTGGAATGATCATCAAAATAAAATAAGAGAAATCAGAGCTCGTGCAGAAAGGTTTAGGTGTTCGTTTTTCCCGCGCGCTTTTCGGGAGTGGAATGGTAGAGAGATAGTATGATTGTGGTTCGATGAACCCTCTGCCAAGAACTTAAATGTGAATTGCAGAGTAATCATGTAGATGTACACTTCTGCCAACGGAGAGACCATCATGACCCTCTATTAGAAGCCACACGTCCTGTGGATAGACGTTATGTTTTCAATGCAGCGATTTCAATGGCCTTCTGCATCCTCATGCTGTTGATCGCTGCCGATTCTGCCGCCTTTACAGGCAGTTTGCCACCCCATGGACAAGAGAGTGCCCTGAACCTCTCTCGGCTCCTCCGCCCTCTTTGACAACGCCGTTGGCAGAATGAGGGTTACTTCACATGCCAGAAGTCTTCGGCTGCCAATGCTGATTATTAATCAAATGCCGGCCGAAGTGGCCGTGCGGTTCTAGGCGCTGCAGTCTGGAACCGCGAGACCGCTACGGTTGCAGGTTGGAATCCTGCCTCAGGCATGGATGTGTGTGGTGTCCTTAGGTTAGTTAGGTTGAACTAGATCTAAGTTCTATGGGACTAATGACCTCCGAAGTTGAGTCCCATAGTGCTCAGAGCCATTTGAACCAACCATTAATCAAATTGTAAGCAGTGGTTGGGTTAGAACTCGGGACCAAGGACGATTTGATTACTAAGCAAAGATGATACCGCTAGACCACGGATGAAAATAATGCATAATGTTAAACATTCAGAAAAATCTTGCAAAGCAACAAGCGTAATGTTTAAGAATACTTGTCTTAATTTAAGACAAACGGTAGACTTCCTTCAATAAAGGAATTTTTTTTGATTATGATGTTTCTTGTGTCAGAACTTAGTTACAAAATGCAGCTTCCCCTTTTTTAATAAGAAACAAAAAAATAAAAGAGAACAATAAGTTTTAAGAAAAGACTTTTCAGTAGTCTACTTGTTTAATGCAAATGATTTAGACAAAATTGTTTGACAGTGGACTATCAGAGCTGGAGGCGCCGAAAGTGTTTGAAATACTTTGAACAGTTTAAAACACCACACATATTACTTACAAGCTACAATTTTAAATCAGAAAAAATTTCTGAAAGGTAGAATTCATGCATCCATTACAGTACTGCTGAAACTTAGCAGCCTTTCGCAGTCTTACACCCAAGTAGTCGTACTGGCCACGCTGCAACGCGTGAAGTGGAGCCGAGACGCTTAGAAAACAAGTTCTTTCTGTAACACATCAGACAATCAGAACATGGCCCGTTTTACTCCTTTTGTGAAGCCAGGCAACCTTTTGCATGCGAGATGTTACATCAGATATAAACGTACAGCTTTTCTCGTAGTCAATAAGCTCTAAGGTCTGAAAGCAAGTGGCCATAGTTTGAAGCATGTAAGAAATATTCATTGCGACTTTAAGCACCTTATAATTTAAGTAGGAGGCTTACTGAAATACTGTACGGGTGCGCAAAGCAGTAAAAGCCCAGATAATTATAGGATTCAGATAAAGCTACACCTTTAAATTTACAACTAAAAGGCATTCCTCAATTTCAGCTTCTTGCTCGCGCAGTTGAGCGGAGGTAGCCAGTACGTAATCAAGTAATGCAAGACCTACCTTTAGCAGTAATTTGACTACTCACAATTAAGACTAAACACGCTGCTGTTCAATACAACATACTTGAAACAACGTAATAGACATTACCACAGCCGCCCTTATGGAACTTTCCAGGAATTGGGCTTTAAATAAGCATATATATCTCAAGCCAAATTTCTCTCGTGGAAGCTCTATACAGTTTGAAAAATTTGCACAGCTTTCGTAAGTTATACCCAGTATATTACGCAATAGACAAGTGTACTGAAACTTCTTGGCAGATTAAAACTGTATGTCGTACCGTGACTCGAACTCGGGACTTCTCGCAGGAGAGCTTGGAAGGCAGGACACGAGGTACTGGCGGAACTGAAGCTGTGAGTCGTACTTGGATAGTTCATTCGGTAGGTCACTTGCCCACGAAAGGCACAGGTCCCGAGTTTGAGTCTCGGTCCGGCAAACAGTTCTACCTGCCAGTAAGTTTCATATCAGCGCACACTCCACTGCAGAGTGAAAATTTCATCTGGTATCATCCCTCAGGCTGTGGCAAAGTAATGTCTTATCGATATTCTGTGAAGTTTGGAAGGTAGGAGACGAGGTACTGGCAAAAGTAAAGCTGTGAGGACGGGGCATGAGTCGTGCCTGGGCAGCTCAATTGGTAGAGCACTTGCCCGCGAAAGGCAAAGATCCCGAGTTCGAGTCTCGGTCCGGCACACAGTTTTACTCTGCCAGGAAGTTTCATATCAGAGCACACTCCGCTGCAGAGTGAAAATCTCATTCTGGAAACATCCCCCAGGCTGTGGCTAAGCCATGTCTCCGCAATATCCTTTATTTCAGGAGTGCTAGTTCAGCAAGGCTCGCAGGAGAGCTTCTGTGAAGTTTGGAAGGTAGGAGACGAGGTACTGGCTGAAGTAAAGCTGTGAGTCGTGCTTGGGTAGCTCAGTTGGTAGAGCACTTGCCCGCGACAGGCAAAGGTCGCGAGTTCGAGTCTCGGTCCGGCGCACAGTTTTAGTCTGCCAGGAAGTTTCAATATTTAGTAAGTTTCCTTTAATTTACGTATATGGTCTCTATGGCTGCAGTGCATTAGGACTTAGTTTTTATGAGACAGATCTGATGATGGTCATTAAAGACCGAAACCGGTAATCTGTTAAACAGGAAAGATTGTGACCATAGACTTAAATTAAAGGAAACTTATTACATATACGGGTCACTGTGTTTTTTCGCGACGATGTCGCAGCTTGTGAAATTAGCACTATTCTTCCTTCCATGAGTGCTAGTTCTGTAAGTTTCGCAGAACTTAGAGCTTCTGTGAAGCTTGGAAGGTAGGAGATGAGGCACTACCGGAATTAAAGGTGTGAGGACGTGTCGTGAGTCCTGCCTGGGTAGCTCAGTCTGTTACAGGACTTGTCCACGAAAGGTAAAGGTGCCGAGTTCGAGTCTCGGTCCAGTACACAGTTTTAATCTTCCAGGAAGTTTCACATCAGCGCAGACTCGGCTGCATAGTGAAAATGTCATTATAGTAACGAGTAGTACTTCCAAGCAAAACGCCTGGAATTCTCACACACAAAACGCCACAGCACATTTTGAGGTAACACAGCTCAATGCGAAAGCCATAAAGAGCCACCCGAAATTAATCTTACAAGAACCATCCTAGATGAGAAAAAGGAATTAAGCCGTGGTAAAAATTTCTGTTTTAAAGAGCGCGCCGCAGCGCGTAATGTGAAGCAGCCGCCCTCCGTTTCTGGCGGTGGTTCCACTGTGGCAGTCGCAGCTTTGGTGTCTCCCTCTGGTGGGAAAGGGGAAAGGTTTCCTGTTCATGTGCATTTAAGGGGCGCTATGAGCTCGCCAGTCGGTCAGTCTCTCGTACCCAGCTTCCTAGTTTGTCTCTCGACGGCATTTGTTAGACAGTTAGTGTCTGTCTGTCGTTCGGAGTGCTAGTATGTCTGTCGTTCGGATCAACCTTTAAAGCCGGCAAAATGAGAGTCTCTCCACTCCACCAGTAAGAGAACTCAGCGAGTGGTCGCCCGGTCGGGGCTTAGTTCCTGCATCTGAGTCTGCGCGTTAGGCCGCCAGTCTGCTCGCGTTTGCTCAGGCAATGACGGTTGGATCGATCGGTTGGTCGGTCGCGCACTGAGACACATGATGACTTGTCCGTCTTGAGCGTCGGCGCATGTGAGGTCGCCACGTGAGTCCAGTGGGCCTCAGCGTATAGCGAGGGGTAGTGACTTCGCGGTCGACACGAGAGCAACAGGAGTCAAGCCACGACATCAGTCTAGCCGGTGCGAGCTGCGACGCCGTGAGACGGGAGATCGGCGCGCCTTCCTGCGTCCATTGAAGCGGCTGGCAGCAGACGGTTCGGGAGAGCGATTTGGGGGTGCTGCGCCAGGTCTTATCGAGAAATCGCCGTTTATTAGAAGTTAAGTGTTTGGTGATATGTTGTTTGATTTACTCTTGTTAAATTCTACTTGTTTTCTTGGTGAGGTCACCAGCAGTCTTGATTTGGGGTCGTCCCACCATTCTACTCCGTATGCCCACCCGCGGGAAGGTGGTTGTTTATAAATTGGGTGGTCCGTTTTTCCCTTGTGGAGTAGGGGCGAGTTAGAGCAACCTTCGGTTCGGGTTGTTCGGTAATCTTCCTATCAATCTACAGTACTTTAGTAGCTGTCTCTGTCATGTTTGTCGAATTTGGTGTGTTAACGAGTTTTTACTTGGAGTGTAACGGCCTAATACCTGATATATGTTTTGATCTTTGGAAACTTTGATATTATTGCCAGTGATATTGACAGGCGTTATTTATGTACTGTAGAGCATCTTAACTTTTGTTTGGCCAACCTTGTAGAATTTTATATGAGATTGAATTCATGGGTTTTTATTTAAATGATCATTTTAGTATATAAAGTTGATACGCTTTCACCGTAAGACTTCCCTTAGAAGTTAAAATCAAGTTGCACCTTCGGTGGCAAGGTTAATATTTTAATTGCTAGTGTTTTGTACCATTTCCATCCCTCATACGGTGGGTGAATAGTTTGTGTGCTTGTGTAAATTGTTAAAACTCTTAGTTTAAAGTTATTTGGTGTGTTGCAGATTTGTACCAGTGTAATCTTTCAGAGGCTGTTGTGAGCTGTAGTAACTACGGCCGTGTCAAAAGGGAGCGGCAGGGTTCTCTGCCCGAAAGCTCGTACAGACAAAACTTGTTTCTTTCTGCCTCTGAATAAATTGTAACTTTGATATTTAGAGGATGCTTTCTGATTATAATTTTAAATTAAAAAAATTCTTTTAGGCACTATTAAAGTGAATAAAATTCCCATTTGTTAAAAGGAATTTCGTTATGACGTCATCAGTTACTCCCTGGCAGCTACTTCCATGCTTACATAGTGTGATTAAACGTGTTAATGCTCTTGATGAATAGCTAGTAAATAAAATAAATTCTTAAGAATATTCTTTGAAAAAAAATCGCGGTTCAGGAATACCCACCAGAATAAACGCAGCTGAAGGTGGCAGTGGTAGACAAATTTTGGCAGGGTGATAGGATGCAGAGACGTTGTACTCAATCAGGTTTCTGCACGGCTACACTGTCCTCCAGACGTAGCAGAGCCACAGTTCCGCTATTAGCGTGAAATCTCACCCCGCGTCGTCCTCTCACGAGCGTTGCTTCCGTACTCGGCCAAAACAGTCTCCGGACTCGCACGGTCCACCACCGATCACAGTATGAACAGTGCTGCAAGTACGACGACTGACAGGGTCACTGCCGTCCCTCTGTAACCAGTGTAACTTTCACCGTGTCTCGCTGCACCAACTCCCCCTTGAATCGTTCCGCGCGCTCCTTTTCAAATGAAGCAAATTGAGCTCTTCCTCAATTCCTTTAACTCTACACTGTAATTAAATGTTTTGTCATATTTTAAGTCTCGTAACCGAGTTCTTCTTTCTTTGATCAGATCGTACATTTCACTGTTTTGTTCATACAACCTTACATATCATCCGTATTAGTAACACACATTTTTTTCATCACAGCTCATTTTTAACACAAACTGAGCAGTTGTAACCAGTCACAAAGGAAATTGAAGAAACTGTTAATTACAAATCAGTTATAAGGGCTATAGAATGTGTTGCCAGCAAACATGTCAGTGGTTCAAATGGTTCAAATGGCTCTGAGCACTATGAGACTTATTGTCTAAGGTCATCAGTCCCATAGACTTAGACCTACTTAAACGTAACTAACGTAAGGACAACACACACATCCATGCCCGAGGTAGGATTCGAACCTGCGACCGTAGCAGCAGCGCGGTTCCATGTGAAGTGCCTAGAACCGCTCGGCCACGACGGCCGGCCCTCAGCATAGTTTGTGCCTTCTTACGCTAATGTGACACCCCGCTAATACACTCCTGGAAATGGAAAAAAGAACACATTGACACCGGTGTGTCAGACCCACCGTACTTGCTCCGGACACTGCGAGAAGGCTGTACAAGCAATGATCACACGCACGGCACAGCGGACACACCAGGAACCGCGGTGTTGGCCGTCGAATGGCGCTAGCTGCGCAGCATTTGTGCACCGCCGCCGTCAGTGTCAGCCAGTTTGCCGTGGCATACGGAGCTCCATCGCAGTCTTTAACACTGGTAGCATGCAGCGAAAGCGTGGACGTGAACCGTATGTGCAGTTGACGGACTTTGAGCGAGGGCGTATAGTGGGCATGCGGGAGGCCGGGTGGACGTACCGCCGAATTGCTCAACACATGGGGCGTGAGGTCTCCACAGTACATCGATGTTGTCGCCAGTGGTCGGCGGAAGGTGCACGTGCCCGTCGACCTGGGACCGGACCGCAGCGACGCACGGATGCACGCCAAGACCGTAGGATCCTACGCAGTGCCGTAGGGGACCGCACGGCCACTGCCCAGCAAATTAGGGACACTGTTGCTCCTGGGGTATCGGCGAGGACCATTCGCAACCGTCTCCATGAAGCTGGGCTACGGTCCCGCACACCGTTAGGCCGTCTTCCGCTCACGCCCCAACATCGTGCAGCCCGCCTCCAGTGGTGTCGTGACAGGCGTGAATGGAGGGACGAATGGAGACGTGTCATCTTCAGCGATGAGAGTCGCTTCTGCCTTGGTGCCAATGATGGTCGTATGCGTGTTTGGCGCCGTGCAGGTGAGCGCCACAATCAGGACTGCATACGACCGAGGCACACAGGGCCAACACCCGGCATCATGGTGTGGGGAGCGATCTCCTACACTGGCCGTACACCACTGGTGATCGTCGAGGGGACACTGAATAGTGCACGGTACATCCAAACCGTCATCGAACCCATCGTTCTACCATTCCTAGACCGGCAAGGGAACTTGCTGTTCCAACAGGACAATGCACGTCCGCATGTATCCCGTGCCACCCAACGTGCTCTAGAAGGTGTAAGTCAACTGCCCTGGCCAGCAAGATCTCCGGATCTGTCCCCCATTGAGCATGTTTGGGACTGGATGAAGCGTCGTCTCACGCGGTCTGCACGTCCGGCACGAACGCTGGTCCAACTGAGGCGCCAGGTGGAAATGGCATGGCAAGCCGTTCCACAGGACTACATCCAGCATCTCTACGATGGTCTCCATGGGAGAATAGCAGCCTGCCTTGCTGCGAAAGGTGGATATACACTGTACTAGTGCCGACATTGTGCATGCTCTGTTGCCTGTGTCTATGTGCCTGTGGTTCTGTCAGTGTGATCATGTGATGTATCTGACCCCAGGAATGTGTCAATAAAGTTTCCCCTTCCTGGGACAATGAATTCACGGAGTTCTTATTTCAATTTCCAGGAGTGTAGAACAGCTGGTTGTTAGTCTACGCTGATCTGCAATAATGTACTGTCTTCGAAAACCTGAAGTCACCAATAAGCAGATCCGGTGTACACCCAGCAGGATGTCTCGAGTGGTATTCTATGCCTATGCTACGTTAGACAACGAAGATTTTGTACTTGACTTCTCACCATGGAAACATTCGATCTTTACCCAAAAAAGGCTCCGACGTCCAAACACGCACACCTTACCATGCAGGCGTGTACTGTCGCGATCGAGAAGGAAAGCGCAGAGCGTAATGAAATTTACAAATTCGCCATTGCCTACACAGTCGCCGATATTCCTTCTTCCGTGAGACACAAACATCATTAGAAGAGTTGCAGACGGGGAGCTGCGAGTGGCGGGAAGCGGGAGGCGGCTGCCTCAAGAAGCAGGTGCAGTCGAGAGGCGGCCTGGCCTATTGATCCCGACATGTTTGGAGGGTAAACATCGACGGCGCAGCGAAAACGGGACCGACCTCTTCGCCCTCTGATCTCCTCCGGAGGGGAAGAGGCGGCGCCCGTTCCAGCCCCCAAGGCGAAAGCTCCCTCTAGCGCGTCGCAGACCATACTCCGTTAATAAATGGAGCTTTTACGGGCTTCAAAGTAAGGCGACCCTCTAAATGACCGGAAGCAACTCCTCGTATTCAACGCTGATGGCCTTCAAAATTGCAAAACTATGAAAGTGGTAAGCAGCTATCCGCTGGAAAGCTCTGGAGTCCACTACACACAGCAGGCAGCTACACGTGTAGCAGGGGTTGTGTGGCGTGGACTGGGCGGTGTTTTTTTTTTTTTTTTTTTTTTTTTTTTAAAGGTTAGATGGCCTCGGGCAAGTACAGAAAGGGTAACAGCCTCAAAGGGTGCGGGGCAAAGTCAAGATATACGTCGACCAAGCAGCAATCGGTATTGTGATTCTAAACTGTAAAAGCTGCGTTGGTAAAGTACCGGAACTTCAAGCGCTGATACAAAGCATCGAAGCTGAAATCGCTATAGGTACGGAAAGCTGGCTGAAGCCAGAGATAAATTCTGCCGAAATTTTTACAAAGGCACAGACGGTGTTGAGAGAGGATAGATTGCATGCAACCGGTGGTGGCGTGTTTGTCGATGTTAGTAGTGGTTTATACTGTAGTAAAATGAAAGTGGATAGTTCCTGTGAATTATTATGGGTAGAGGTTATACTCAACAACCGAGCTAGGTTAATAATTGGCCCCTTTTACCGACCTCCCGACTCAGCAGCATTAGTGGCAGAACAACTGAGTGAAAATCTGGAATACATTTCACATATTAACGTGTTAGGTGGAGATTTCAATTTACCAGATATAGACTGTGACACTCAGATGTTTAGGACGGGTGGTAGGGACAGAAAATCGAGTGACATTATACTGAGTGCACTATCCGAAAATTACCTCGAGCAATTAAACAGAGAACCGACTCGTGGAGATAACATCTTGGACCTACTGATAACAAACAGACCCGAACTTTTCGACTCTGTAAGTGCAGAACAGGGAATCAGTGATCATAAGGCCGATGCAGCATCCCTTAATATGGAAGGTAATAGGAATATAAAAAAAGGGAGGAAGGTTTATCTGTTTAGCAAGAGTAATAGAAGGCAGATTTCAGACTACCTAACAGATCAAAACGAAAATTTCTGTTCTGACACTGACAATGTTGAGTGCTTATGGAAAAAGTTAAATGCAATCGTAAAATGCGTTTTAGACAGGTACGTGCCGAGTAAAACTGTGAGGGACGGGAAAAACCCACCGTGGTTCAACAACAAAGTTAGGAATCTACTGCGCAAGCAAAGAGAGCTTCACTGCAAATTTAAACGCAGCCAAAACCTCTCAGACGAACAGAAGCTAAGCGATGTCAAAGATAGCGTAAGGAGGGCTATGCTAGAAGCGTTCAGTGAATTCGAAAGTAAAATTCTATGTACCGACTTGACAGATAATACTAGGAAGTTCTGGTCTTACGTTAAATCAGTAAGTGGATCGAAACAGCATATACAGACACTCTGGGATGATAATGTCATTGAAACAGAGGATGACACGCGTAAAGCTGACATACTAAATAGCTTTTTCCAAACCTGTTTCGCAAAGGAAGGCCGCACTGCAGTTCCTTCTCTAGATCCTCGCCTGAACGAAAAAAATGGCTGACATCGAAATAAGTGTCCAAGGAATAGAAGAGCAACTGAAAACACTCAACAGAGGAAAGTCCACTGGACCTGACGGGATATTAATTCGATTGTACACAGACGACGCGAGAAACTTGGCCCCCTTCTAACAGCCGTGTACCGCAAGCCTCTACAGGAATGGAAGGTTACAAATGATTGGAAAAGACCACAGGTAGTTCCAGTTTTCAAGAAGGGTCGTCGAGCAGATGAGCAAAACTAGGGGCCTATATCTCTGACATCGATCTGTTGTAGAATTTTAAAACATGTTTTTTGCTCGCAAAATGTCGGAAGATCTGCAGCGGATAGGAAATTGGTGCAGGGAGTGGCAACTGACCTTTAACGTAGATAAATGTAATGTATTTCGAACACATAGAAAGAAGGATCGTTTATTGTATGATTATATGATAGCGGAACAAACACTGGTAGCAGTTACTTCTGTAAAATATCTGGTAGCATGCGTACGGAACGATTTGAAGTGGAATGATCATATAAAATTAATTGTTGGTAAGGTGGGTGCCAGGTTGAGATTCATTGGGAGAGTCCTTAGAAAATGTAGTCCATCAACAAAGGAGGTGGCTTACAAAACACTCGTTCGACCCATACTTGAGTATTGCTCATCAGTGTGGGATCCATACCAGGTCGGGTTGACAGTGGAGATAGAGAAGATCCAAAGAAGAGCGGCACATGGTTATTTGGTTAGTGTGATAGCGTTACGGAGATTTGTAGCAAACTCAAGTAGCAGACTCTGCAAGAGAGGCGCTCTGCATCGCCGTGTAGCTTGCTGTCCGGGTTTCAAGAGGGTGCGTTTCTGGAAGAGGTATCGAATATTTTGCTTCCCCCTACTTATACCTCCCAAGGAGATCACGAATGTAAAATTAGAGGGATTCGAGCGCGCACGGAGGCTTTCCGGCAGTCGTTCTTCCCGCGAACCATAAGCGACTGGAATAGGAAATGGAGGTAATGACAGTGGCACGCAAAGTGCCCTCCGCCACACACCGTTGGTTGGCTTGCGGAGTATAAATGTAGATATAGATGTAGATGTGAAAGTGGCATGTAGTGTACTTCATGAAAGTGCTACTAAATGATTATCATCTCAGTGCAACACACAAAACAGCCTTCTACATTCAGTATTAAATGAAGTATTACGTCGTGGATTCCTCGCTGAGAAATCCCATCTGAATGCAGCTTGAATGTGAGAAGATCGAGGTATATTTGTCAGCACGTGTCCCAATTCGACAGCGGCGTCACTGTGACCAATCGAGAATGCGGATTATGTTTCCGCTACATTGCTAACGCAATGGAAATATAATTCTGATGGGTTTAGCAAGTCAACAGTCAAAGCCATTCACTCTCTGAATGGCTCCAAGCGTCCAGTTCCTGAGAATATGGAGGTAGGATGGGCGGGAAGTAACTAGGTATCATTAAATATGTGTTAAGTTTTTAATATTGATGGAATAATATTGGAAATAGCACAGACGTACAGAACGCTAAACAGGATTGTGAGTTCCCATACCGCGTCTCACCGACGGTGGTCGCGATAAGCGCTGCACTCAACAACAGGAAAGATGTTCGATCGCCTTACATTTAGAGAAGGACCACAATTTGCTTCACGCTATGATGTGTGAAATTCGATCCTTCTTGTGCAGAGATGGTGGCGTACGTTGAGGGAAACGCGTGTTACAATTCTTATGGAGGTCCTAAAGAAATGTCACCCGACGTTAATGAACACAGTTTCGGTACAGGATGCAGCAGAAACAGGTCGTCGATCCACGTCTGTGTCCTGAGAAAGTGCTGATTGTGCAGAACATGTTCAATCGTAGCCCAGGGAAATCAGCACGCCAGGCATCTCGCGAGGGCGGACTCACAAGGCGGGCTGTGCGTCAGGTGTTGTATAAATAAACTTCCGAGCATGGAAACCCCATTACGTGCAGCATGCAACACCAGAAGACTGTGATCGCCGAATGGAGTAGGGGGATTTGATGTTGGGTTGGCGCGAAGATTGGCCTCAATTGTTTCACAACATCCTCTGGAGTGACGAGGCTATATTCCAAATGGCTCTAAGCACTATGGGACTTAACATCTCAGGTCATCAGTCCCCTAGACTTAGAACTACTTAAACCTGACTAACTTAAGGACATCACACGCATCCATGCCCGAGGCAGGTTTCGAACCTGCGACCGTAGCAGCAGCGCTGTTCCGGGCTATATTCCATGTGGGACGTTCCGTCAGTTCGCACAATTGCCATTACTTGGTGGCGCAGGATCCTGGAATTACCGGGTGGTGTGGAATAACGGCTACAAATGCCATCAGTCCACATTTCCTGCGTGATACAATAAACGGGGATTTATACCTTCATATTCTTCAGGATTTTGTTTGCACCATGGCATCTGGACGGGAAAATACCGAAGACAGTATCATCATGCAAGATGCCCCACCGCCCCACTTTGCAGATGTCGTGAGGAACTGACGGGATGAGAAGTTTCCTGGGGGTGGCTAGGGAAACGTGGCCCTCATGAATGGCTTCCAAGAAGTCCAGAAGTAACATCCTGGGACTATTTTTATGGGGCTAGGCAAAATAAGAGGTGTACCGATCGAAACCTTGCACACTGGCCACACAGATTTGGAAAGTCCTTACCAACATCCCACACAGTTTCCTCCAGGAAGCTGTGGATTCTATATCAGGTCGTTTGCGGACATTGTCGACGTCACAGATACCTCCACAGAAATTTAATGAACTTCTAACGTATGCAATCATATATCCATATAACAGTGTACATGCGGTATTAATTTCAAGTAAATAGCTCTGCAAGATGAAATTTATACGTCAGTTTCAATCCGTAGATACTTCCTACTCGCCACCTATAATCAGGTTAAATTTCGGAAGAAGTGATTGATATATTGGTCGTTCGGTCGTAGAGGATTGGCAGGCCTGGCCCTGGGGCGGGGGAGCGGGGGGGAGGGGCCAGGCAGGAAGGGGGGAAGGGGAGGCAGGGGGCACAAACCGGGTATCTGCCACGGGCGGGCATTTCAGGGAGCGCCAAAGTTATGTTCTTGAAGAAGAAACCTTTGTTTCACAAAGCGCCTAGCATCTAGTGCACGCTGGTCTATTATTCACATGAGCTTGAAACGCAACCCTGCTGGTTACCAGACATTTTGAACACATTCTAAGTTGATTTCTGAACGAATCATAAGTTGATTTTTGAATGCGTGCCCAATGTACATTATGTCTCTGCCAGGGGAGTCCCTGTCGCATCAAGAAATAAAGAACTTTCACACTGACAAAAGGTTACGGGGCTATACGAGTTGAGCCAAATAAACCTGAAAGTGCGAATGCCAATCTCTATTTTTTACGTGGTTAATTCGGTGTGGAATGATAAGCGTTGGTATAATTACTAGCGAAATTCATATTTTCAGACTAGAATGGAAGTAAACGACTAACAGGAATAAATGGTAAGAAAGGTTGCGTATTACCTTCTCAGCGTATCGAAGAAAATGTAATTTCGACAGAAAATTTATGCCAGTCCGCTACACAGCTAAGGGCCAGCTGTACAGTCACCGATTAGCAGCCACTTAATTCCATTCTTGGAATGGCGCCGAGAACACGTAGTACGAACGCGTAAAAACGCCTAACCGGAGGATAAACGCGGGTGATTCTGGCAGGGTTAGTGAAGATATCTGGAGAGTAAGTTTTGGCAGTGGTAGGAAAAGATTCACTATTAGTGATGACAAGATTGTTTGTTATAACGAAGAAGGAGAACGAACGGGGCATTACACAAGTTATATGGAAGAATATGACGATTCCACATTTACATAACAATATTATGAAAAGGATGCTGAGTCGCAGATGGACACAACAGAAAGACTGTCGCAAACAAAGGTTTCGTCCATTAAGGCCTTCGCCAACAGTAGGCGTAGATACACACGCACACACTCACACTCACTCGCACTCAGACATACACACACACACACACACACACACACACACACACACACACACACAAACACACAAACACACACGCGCGCGCACGCCTGCGCGCGCGCGCGCGCGTAACTGAAACATACGACTGCAACTGAAATAACACAAAGAATTGAAAGCCGAATTGAAAGAATATGTAAAATTTTTAAATCAAGAAAGAGTAAATTGGTTAAACAAATTTGTGGGTGAAGGGTTAACCATTCATGAAAAAATTATTAATGAATAACATAAGCTGAACAGAATTTTTTTTAAAGAAGACATGTTGTCTCTTTTGATATAGACGATTTATGGCAAGCTGATTTAGTCGAAATGGATTCTAGTAATTTAAAAGCTTTCAGTTGCCTGACACTGCACCATTCCCCCTTTAAATTATCGAACAAACGCAAGGATGTCTGGCATAGTGTTTAGTGTATCTCGGATTGTAAAACAGTTTAGATCGTTAGACGCCAAAAAGGCATCTGGACCAGACGGTTTCCCCATAAGATTATATGTTGACTATTCTACAAACATAGCACCATCCTTATCCATCGTCTAACAGAGATCGTTGGAACAGCGGAAAGTTCCACGGGACAGGAAGAAGGCCCAGGTCATAGCAATCTATAATAGAGGTAGGAAATTGGATGTACGAGGGCGGTTCAGAAAGTAACCTCCGACTGGTCACAGTTCGGGTTGTGGGGGGAGTAGCGACGCCATCTGTGCGTTCACGCACTCAACAGGTCAGTCGGCAACAAGCCGTGGTCGAGTGAATGTCGTACCTGCGCTAGTTTAGTTTTTGTGGCAGTTTGAAATGTGTGCTGCAATAGAAAACCCCGCCAAATGTGAAGTGCGTGCTGTCATAAGGTTTTTTACAGCCAAAGGATATTCTGCAGCAGCTATTCATCGTGAGCTTTGTGCCGTGTACGGACCAAGAGTTATGAGTGAAGGAGTTGTCCGTGAATGGGTACGTTTATTTAAAAGTGGACGAGAAAACGTTCATGATGAAGAGAGGAGTGGTAGACCATCATTGGTGACTGACGAACTCGTTCAGACAGTTGATGCAAAATTTCGTGAAAATCGACGTTTCTCAATGTCGGAGTTGTCTACTGGTTTTCCACAGATTTATAAGACTCTCTTGTACGAGATAGTGACAGCAAGATTGGGTTACCGTAAGTTCTGTGCACGATGGGTGCCCAAAATTCTTACCGACCACCACAAAACTCAAAGAATGGCCTCTGCATTACACTTTCTGTCACGTTATGAGGACGAATGAGAACCATTGTTAAACAGAATCGTGACCGGTGACGAAACCTGGATTAAGTACGTGAACCCTGAGACAAAAGAACAATCAAAGATGTGGGCACATTCAAATTCGCCTACCAAACCAAGAAAAGCCTCGCAAGATTTTTCTGCCAGAAAACTGATGGCAACGGTGTTTTGGGATGCCAAAGGGGTGTTGTTGGTTGAATTCATGGAACGTGGTACGACCATTAATCAAGACGTGTACTGTGAAACAATAAAAAAGTTACGACGGGCTATACAGAACAAACGCCGTGGTATGCTGACTTCCGGTATCGTTTTTTTGCACGATAACGCCCGTCCTCACTCTGCTCGCAGAACAACGGCCCTTCTTGAGTCCTTCAAGTGGGACGTTATCAACCATCCACCTTACAGCCCAGACCTGGCGCCAAGTGAGTACCACCTCTTCATGCATTTGAAGAAATGGCTCGGGTCACAGCGGTTTGATGACGACGAAGAGCTCAAAGATGCGGTCACAGGCTGGCTCCAGGCACAAGCGGGTGATTTTTATGCAGAAGGAATTTCAAAGCTTGTGAAGAGATACGATAAGTGCTTCAATCGCTATGGAGACTATGCAGAAAAATAGTGCAAAGATGTAGTTGTAAGATGTATATATTAAAATATTTTTATTTAACTTGGTGTATGTTTTTAAATCAACCGGAGGTTACTTTCTGAACGGCCCTTGTACACAATTACCGGCCAATTTCACTGACATCGATTTGTTGTAGAATTATGCAACATATTTTGTTTTCATGACATAGTTACCTTTCTAGCCTCTGAGGAGCTCATCTGCAGAAACCAGCACGGTTTTAGGAAACAGCGGTCATGCGCGACACAGTTGGCCCTCTTTGAGGTTCTAGATACCGGCCGCCCAATTTGACGCCGTATTTCTCGATTTTCGAAAGGCGTTCGACTCAGTTGCGCACTGACACTTGCTCCAAAAAGTGCGCGCTTACGGCCTATACGATGACATATGCGGTTGGATTGATATTTTACTAACAGACAGGGAGCAGTATGTCGTCGTGAACGGGGTGACTTCAACAGAAAGAAACGTAACTACAGGTGTGCCCCAGGGCAGTGTAATAGGTTCGCTGCTTTTTACGATTTACGTAAATGATCTGGTTGATGGTATTGACAGTGGCATTTGACCGTTTGCCGATGATGCTGTAGTCTGCAGGAAAGTAGTATCACACGAAATTTGTGAACAAATCAGTGAGCATTTGCAGAAAATAGATGCGTGGTGTAATGACTGTCAGTTATTTCTCAATATTAGTAAGTGTAACCTACTGCGTATGATGAGTCCCACACTTTTTTACAGAGCGTAGGGCAGCAACGCGGAGGTCCTGCGCCGCCTTACTAGGCAAGTTCCTAGTGGAGGTGGTTTGCCATTGCCCTCCTCCGACCGTAATGGGGATGGATGATGATGATGAAGACGACACAACAACACCCAGTCATCACGAAGCAGGAAAAATCCGGGACCCCGTGCTCGGGAAACGAGAACGCTACCGCGAGACCACTGCGTATAACAAGGCGAAAATCCCCATTATTGTGCGAGTACAAAATAAATGCCCAGTCTTTGAAAGCGGCAACATCCGTCAGGGATCTGGGTATTTCTATTCGAAATGATCTCAAATGCAATGATCAGATTACACAAGTGAGGGACAAGGCGAACTCTAGATTGCGGTTTTTTGGTAGAATCCTGAAGCGATGCAGACCTTCAACAAAGGAAATTGCTTACGATAGGTTATTCGTCCAGTCAGAGTATTGTTCGTCTGTATGGGGCCCTTACGAGTTGGACATGATTCGAGAGCTTGAGAAGGTCCAAAGGAGAGCGGAAAGATTCGTAACTGGTACATTTAGCCATCGCGAGAGCGCTACAAATCTCATATAATGTTTGAAGTGGGACACACTTGCAGACAGACGGCGCGCTAAGCGGAAGGAGCTGCTCTCTAAATTCCGAAATCCGATCTTCACCGAGGATGTAGAGCATATATTATTACCACCAACTTTCCAATAGCGCAGTGGTCACCATTAAAAGATAAGGGAAATTGGAGCTCGTACTGAGGCGTTCACACTGTCGTTTTGCCCTCGCGCGATCCGCGAGTGGAACAGACGGGGGGAAATATGACTTTGGCGCGAATTGTACCCTCCGCCACACACCGCTTGGTGGATAGAGGAGTATATATGTAGATGTAGGTGAAAATAGTCCCTAACATAAGAGTTTTTGCTTGTAATAGGCCTAATAGTCATTTTATTTTGGTACTTCGTGAGTTACATTCAGCCGTGTTATTTATGTAAATGAGGTAAATAAAAATGACCATTTGTGTCAAAATACAGACGTAATGAAATTGAGAAACTACACCACTCTTGGGTACCATTCGTATAATAGCTTTCTCAGTATTAGATAACGACATTTTGATTTTTCATTTACCGAAACGTTTGACGAACTTTGGTGAGTTAGTAGATTCTTTCGCAGAATGGAAAGCACGCCATGTAAAGCAGTAGCAAGATTAACAGAAAAAAATTCTGGGACCTAAAGATTGAAAAAATGTGTATTGTTCTGTCTTGCTTATCTCTTGTCTTTACTGGTCTTATATTTCCTATATTTAATTTAATGTCGCACAAAAGAGAAAATTATTAGCTATTAGGCAATAAAGAGTGCTAACTTTCTAAAGGGTTCTTATTCTCCCTACCACAAATAATCCCTCATAATATTAATTGTGAGTTTTTTTTTAAGGGGGTAGGATGTCAAACAGGCCAACTGAGAGCAGGAGGGGCATCATAGAACACTTTAATTTCCACTGTATTGAATATAGATTTGATGACTTCCGTTAAAAAACATACACGTTTAAATTCCACAGTGCGAAATGCACTGCACTTGACCACACTTAAGACCAAATAACATATTTTCCTTTCCTTGAGAGAAAATAACATACCTTACGAAACCATTCTTTCGGCTCCTGTTGATGAGGCAGCTTAGTCAATCGCCAGCAGGTCGTCTTTTCAGACGAAGAGCGGTTCTGTGTAGAGCACTACTACGAATGTATCCATATATTGAATCTCCGAGGTGAATGAACGTTCCCAGATTGTATACGTCATCGTCACAGGGACTCTACATCTACATCTACATGTCTACTCTGCAATTCCCATTTAAGTGCTTGGCAGAGGGTTCATCGAACCACAATCATACTATCTCTCTACTATTCCACTACCGAAAAACGCGCGGGAAAAACGAACATCTAAACCTTTCTGTTCGAGCTCTGATTTATCTTATTCTATTTTCATGATCATTCCTACCTATGTAGGTTTGGCTCAACAAAATATTTTCGCATTCGGAAGAGAAAGTTGGTGACTGAAACTTCGTAAATAGATCTCGCCGCGACGAAAAACGTCTTTGCTTTAATGACTTCCATCCCAGCTCGCGTATCATATCTGCCACACTCTCTTCCCTATTACGTGATAATACAAAACGAGCTGCCCTTTTTTGCACCCTTTCGATGTCCTCCGTCAATCCCACCTGGTAAGGATCCCACACCGCGCAGCAATATTCTAACAGAGGACGAACGAGAGTAGTGTAAGCTGTCTATTTAGTAGACTTGTTGCATCTTCTAAGTGACCTGCCAATGAAACGCCACCTTTGGCTCGCCTTCCCCACAATAATATCTATGTGGTCTTTCCAACTGGAGTTGTTCGAAATTTTAACACCCAGGTACTTAGTTCAATTGACAGCCTTGAGAATTGTACTATTTATCGAGTAATCGAATTCCAACGGATTTCTTTTGGAACTCATATGGATCACCTCACACTTTTCGTTATTTAGCGTCAACTGCCACCTGCCACACCATACAGCAATCTTTTCTAAATCGCTTTGCAACTGATACTGGTCTTAGGATGACCTTACCAGACGGTAAATTACAACATCATCTGCGAACAACCTAAGAGAACTGCTCAGATTGTCACCCAGGTCATTTATACAGATCAGGAACAGCAGAGGTCCCAGGACGCTTCCCTGGGGTACACCTGATATCACTTCAGTTTTACTCGATGATTTGCCGTCTATTACTACGAACTACGACCTTCCTGACAGGAAATCACGAATCCAGTTGCACAACTGAGACGATACCCCATAGGCCCGCAGCTTGATTAGAAGTCGCTTGTAAGGAACGGTGTCAAAAGCTTTCCGGATATCTAGAAATACGGAATCAACTTGAGATCACCTGTCGATAGCGGCCATTACTTCGTGCGAATAAAGAGCTAGCTGCGTTGCACAAGAACGATGTTTTCTGAAACCATGCTGATTACGTATCAATAGATCGTTCCCTTCTAGGTGATTCATAATGTTTGAATACAGTACATGCTCCAAAACCCTACTGCCTACCGACGTCAATGATACAGGTCTGTAGTTCGATGGATTACTGCTACTACCCTTCTTAAACACTGGTGCGACCTGCGCAATTTTCCAGTCTGTAGGTACAGATCTATCGGTGAGCGAGCGGTTGTATATGATTGCTAAGTAGGGAGCTATTGTATCAGCGTAATCTGAAAGGGACCTAATCGGTATACAATCTGGACCTGAAGATTTGCCCGTATCAAACGATTTGAGTTGCTTCGCAACGCCTAAGGTATCTACTTCTAAGAAACTCATGCTAGCAGCTGTTCGTGTTTCAAATTCTGGAATATTCCATTCCTCTTCCCTGGTGAAGGAATTTCGGAAAACTGTGTTCAATAACTCCGCTTTAGCGGCACAGTCGTCGGTAACAGTACCATCGGCACTGCGCAGCGAAGGTATGGACTGCGTCTTACCGCTTGTGTACTTTACATACGACCAGAATTTCTTCGGGTTTTCTACCAAATTTCGAGACAATGTTTCGTTGCGGAACCTATTAAAGGCATTTCGCATTGAAGTCCGTGCCAAATTTCGCGCGTCTGTAAATTTTAGCCAATCTTCGGGATTTCGCGTTCTTCTGAACTTCGCATGCTTTTTCCGTTGCCTCTGCACTGAGCACTTGATGTGATGGTGTGGAGTGCATCTAGTTCGCTGAGTTGACGTGTTAAGGACAAACAGAGAAACAAGAAGTGTCTGCGCCACAACTTTTTGTTACGGTTACCGATTTCACTCCGCATTGCAGACCATCTTCAGATCTGGGTCGGAACACATGTCTCATGGGTTGTAGAAATAACAACAAAACATTATGAATTTCCGGCACGCTGGGTTAATAGCGGGTCGCTAACTTGTGTTAACCACATTTGATATCGAAAACAGACAAATCTGGAAGAGTCAGTGTCTTTTTATATATAAAGGGTATTGAACTATATGAAATCAAATCGTCATAACTTCTGAACCGTTTGTGTTAGGACGTTCAAACTGCACGGTTGGTCGCTTGGCATTAGTAGTCGCTGTAACGTTTGGTTTTTCGACGAAGCCCACTTTCATTTGGATGGGTTTGTCAATAAGCTAAATTGGTGCATTTGGGGGGGGGGGGGGGCGGGGGGGAGATGAGACTCCGCATTGCGCAATCGAGAAGTCTCCTCGCCCTCAACGGATGACTGTGTGCTGTGCAGTTCCAGTCACGGAATAATCGGTACGATTTTCCTTGATGGCACGGTGGCTACCGAAGTGTGTATAAAGGTTTTCGAAGAGGATTTCATTATCCAAAGTGACCCTGATTTCGATTGGATGTGGTTTATGCAAGATGGATCTCGATCCCGTCGAAGCTGAAGACTGTTTGATGGCCCGGACGAGCACTTTGGGGACCGCATTCTGGCTCTGGGATGCCCAGAGGCCAATGGCAGGGGCCTCCATTGACAACCATATTCTCCGGCTCTGTGCGGGGCTATATTAAAGACATGGAATACAACAATAGCCCCCAAACCATTGCTGGGCTGAAAACAGCCCTTCAGGAGGTCATTGACAGCATCGATGTTCCGAAACCCCAGCGGGTCATGGAGAATTTCGCTATTCGTCTGCGCCACATCATCGCCAATGATGACAGGTATATCAAAAATGTCATAACCTAAATCTGAATATCTGTACTGATGTTTAAATGTTGAATAAATTGTGTGCACGTAGTAGTTTGTAACTAATTCATTGTAAAGGTTTCTTTAATTTATGTCTACGGTCACAAACTTTTTGTTAAGGTTACCGGTTTCAGCCTATAGTGACCATCATCAGATCTGCGGCATAAAATGGGAAAAATCACAAATACACTCGCAGATTGTCTACTGCTTAAAAACAATAAATAGACCATAATGATTAGTACTTATGAAGAGGCATACCTGTTTTATAAAAACGAAGTCCTAATGTACTGCAGCCACAGTGGCATCATCAAATTTTAAGTGCAAAATCAGCACCAGAATCGTCAAGTATAAGCTGTAGACAATTTGCGAGTGTATTTATGTTTTTTTCCCATATTTGCTGCAGATCTGATGATGGGCATTATGGACCGAAACCGATAATCTGTCAACAAAATGTTTGTGACCATAGACGTAAATTATAGGAAATTTATTGTATTTATGGGTCACTGTTTTACTCGCGACAATATCGCAGCTTGTAATTCACTGTTTTTTTATATATATTTCAATAACTGTCACCCTGTGTCTAGTGCTATTCAAAAAGAAGGAACGTCCGCAGCTCGTGGTCGTGCGGTAGCGTTCTCGCTTCCCACGCCCGGGTTCCCGGGTTCGATTCCCGGCGGGTTCAGGGATTTTCTCTGCCTCGTGACGACTGGGTGTTGTGTGCTGTCCTGAGGTTACTTAGGTTTAAGTAGTTCTAAGTTCTAGGAGACTGATGACCATGGATGTTAAGTCCCATAGTGCTCAGAGCCATTTGAACCATTTGAACCAAAAATAAGGAACAGATTTCAGTCCGCAGCTCGTGGTCGTGCGGTAGCGTTCTCGCTTCCCGCGCCCGGGTTGCCGGGTTCGGTTCCCGGCAGGGTCAAGGATTTTCTCTGCCTCGTGATGACTGGGTGTTGTGTGCTCTCCTTAGGTTACTTAGGTTTAAGTAGTTTTAAGTTCTAGGGGACTGATGACCATAGTCCGCAGCTCGTGGTCGTGTGGTAGTGTTCTCGCTTCCCGCGCCCGAGTTCCCGGGTTCGATTTCCGGCGGGGTCAGGGATTTTCTCTGCTCCGTGAAGACTGGGTGTTGTGTGATGTCCTTAGGTTAGTTAGGTTTAAGTAGTTCTAAATTCTACGGGACTGATGACCATAGATGTTAAGTCCCATAGTGCTCAGAGCCATTTGAACTGATGACCATAGATGTTAATTTTCATTGTGCTCAGAGCCATTTGAACCATTTGAACAGATTTCAGACATTTATTGCTATCAAATTACGAAAGATAGAACCACATTTCCAATGTTCTTAGGCGGAGAAAAGTTACAATTATTGTGCATTCAATGGGAGCACCATGTGTTACACGAAAAATATAAAACGGTGTCTCATTTCGTTCATTATTGAATTCGCAGCATCGACATAACGATGTCGTGATGTCGTAGACTACCGTCGGTAGCCTCCCAGGTCTCCAGACCTCAAACTATTATCGGGATACCTGAAACCTTTCTCAAATCATCCAGATAAAATAATGTATTCCGTAATAACATGCAAACCGAGCTACTATTGTACAAACACCTATACCAAAGTAAAGTTTTTCTATGAACGTTCCCAGGACAAACATACTCTGCGACGGAAGAAACGGCGACCTTCATCCATGTAGCCGGGTGCTACGCAACAACCGGTGGCCGCTGCGCCTAGCAGGCGTCCTCAGTCAGTTGCTACGCCCATCTGTCAGTGAGCGTGTGCCAAAAGGCCACAGTGCCAAATAAGTGTGCGTTTGTGAGTGTGTCGTTTCAGAAAATCACTTCATATTAATTGCAATTTTTTGATGTTTGACACATGCAGATATCTTGTTTTCTGCATTACTTACACAACAATGATTACTTCTCTAATTCTTTATGTTTTTCGAGTTAATATTCTTAAACTATTAATCACCGTATACATGTTGATGACATTTTACTTACTCTTGAGTTGTTCTCATAACATTCGTAGATTTTTACGAGTATGTATTAGTAGTGGTATGATTAGGCTCTGCTGTATGGTGTAAAGGACTTTTCATCCTTTTATTGCTATTTAATTTAGTTATAGTAAACGTAAGATTTCTAATGTATGCACACTGCCTGCTTTCCACGTACACATATAGAGAATAACGTGAAGATTGTAATTTATGGTATACTGACAAGGGAGTGTGAAGCGTACGTGATACACCGAAACACCAAAGAAACTGGTGTAGGCATGTGTATTCACGTATAGAGATATGTAAAAAGGCGGAATACTGCGCTGCGGTCGGCAACGCCTATATAAGACAAAATGTGTCTGGCGCAGTTGTTGGATCGGTTACTGCTGCTACAATGGCAGGTTATCAATATTTGAGTGAGTTTGAACGTGGTGTCATAGTCGGCCAACGAGAGATGGGACACAGCATCTTCGAGGTAGCGATGAAGTGGGGATTTTCCCTTACGACCATTTCACGAGTGTACTGGGAATATGAGGAATCCGGTAAAACATCAAATCTCCGACAGGACTACTGACGACTGAAGAGAATCGTTCAGTGCGACAGAGGGACAACCCTTCCGCAAATTGCTGCGGATTTCAGTGCTGGGTCATCAACAAGAATTAGCGTGCGAAACATTCAACGAAACATTATCGATACGACCTTTCGGAGCCGAAGGTCCACTCGTGTACCCTTGATGACTGCACGACACAAAGCTTTACGCCTCGCGTGGGCCCGTCAACACCGACATTGGACTGTTGACGAGTCGAAACATGTTGCCTGGTCAGACGATTCTCATTTTAAATTGTATCGAGCGGATGACTCTAAAAGGTGGCACATAAGCATCCTGTCTGATCACCTGCATACTTTTTTCATGTCCATTGTGCATTACGATGGGCTTGGGCAATTCCAGCAGTACAAGGCGATACCCCAGACGTGCGGAATTACTACAATTTTTAAACACTTCCTGTGGCTACCAAACTCCCTAGACATGAACATTATTGAGCATATCTTGGACGCCTTACAACGTGCTCTTCAGAAGAGATCTCCACCCCCTCGTACTCTTACGGATTTATGG
The DNA here is from genome assembly GCF_023898315.1 of Schistocerca nitens. Lineage (NCBI taxonomy): Eukaryota > Metazoa > Arthropoda > Insecta > Orthoptera > Acrididae > Schistocerca > Schistocerca nitens. Next base: position 27,990,672 of record NC_064620.1, on the reverse strand, counting down.
ACAGTGCTGCAGGATTCATGGCGTCAATTACCACCAGCACTACTTCAGACATTAGTCGAGTCCATGCCACGTCGTTTTGCTGTATTTCGTCATGCTCTCGGGGGCACAATATGATATAAGGCAGGTGTACCATTTCTTTGGCTCTTCAGTGTAATCCTGTTGTATAAGAATATATTTACTTAGGAGGGAACGATTGCTGGGTAACTCATCGATTATTTGCTTCTTTCACGAGCGTTACTGGGTCAAAATGTCTTTAGATTTTCAGAAAACTTTCTCTCTCGTGTTTATAAAAAATTTTTATTGGAAGGTAATCTAAGGAGTACGGTTACAGCCCGCATCTCGTGGTCGTGCAGTAGCGTTCTCGCTTCCCACGCCCGGGTTCCCGGGTTCGATTCCCGGCGGGGTCAGGGATTTTCTCTGCCTCGTAATGGCTGGGTGTTGTGTGCTGTCCTTAGGTTAGTTAGGTTTAAGTAGTTTTAAGTTCTAGGGGACTTATGACCACAGCAGTTGAGTCCCGTAGTGCTCAGAGCCATTTTTGAGTACGGTTACATTTGATGTCATAGAGCATTAATATTGTAGTTCTTACTTACCGCTGGTGTCTGGACCTCTCTTAGCCAAGCACGTCATTTCTCTGATGAAGCACAGTCTTGCTGTTATAATGGCAATAAGGCACAAGTGCTAGTTTTTCCTTTCTTTTTTTCTTTGAAAACTTTATTCAACAAAATAAAGTTACGCAAGTAATCACAGTAACGTATGATCGAAATAATTAGTTTAGGAATTGTTGTGCACATTGCAACGTACGACACTTAATTCTTAAGTATGGCTGGTTGTGGAAATATACCTTTCTGTTTGTTTCATCGGGGTCTGTGCACGTAAAATATCAACTTTTAATGTAAATCCACGGCCGATGAACTATAGATTCGTGGATATCTGTTAAAACTTTCAAAATTAACTTTTATATTTAGTTTCCTTTTTTCTAGACAATTGAAGGGAGCTATTGGATTATTTTACGTAACCGTAAATATCGAGAAATTTGCAGACTTTTCCGTATATATCTCTTTGGTCTTCCTTAGGTTCTTATGCTATGTAATGACAGTCAGAAATCTTCCTTGCTTTTATTTTATGTGATTTCATCCAGTTCATAGCACTGTGTTCTGTGATTGGGCACGGAACATCATCTGGCTGGTGTAACGTATTTGGTAGCTATTCTTTTTATACTCGCTAGATTCTGCCTTACCACCTGCAAAATTTCAGTTACTTTCTTAGACACAAATCTGTGTCTGCGCTTTCGATTAAATTACAAGACGGACACGGCGGTAGGGTCTGTTAGGTGTACGTCATAAAGTCTTGAGTTCGTAGATACTTTATTGTTAAGTACTATACATCAGGTGTCCTTTACGTTTGATGATACAGTCCGACAACTGATATTTTCCCAGATGGCTTTCCAATCATAGGCTGGATATTTTAATTTGATTTCATTTGCTTTCAATCAATTTAAGATATATTTCCTCTGTCTTCGTCATATTCTTATACAGAATGTTTATTGTTATGTAAGTGAATTCGATTAAAAATTGTTTCAGATGATGAAATCCGACTGGGACACGTACCACGTTTACAGTCACGTGTCATCTTGGCGTGTACAGAAGATTCGGTTTTGGCCTCCCACACAGAACGGTCAGGCGCAGCAGCATCGACGATATGTAGCATAAAGACTTTTTATTTATTTTTAGGTTTCAGATACATATTTTAACGGTTTTTGTGATAATATTTACTATATAAGTGATTTAGTAGTGGTTTCTTCATTCACCTCTGCCTTTCTTGTGTTGTGACCTGATATTTGTGTTTCGTATCGAGCAACTTAACCTCTTACCTGTGTTTAAATTCCGCGCTGACCAGTTGCAGCTGTAGCGGCGGATCGAAAGCTAAGTACTAATTAATTGTTTGTGTATAGTGGTTTGTTTAGGAACTTTAGTAGTCTTCAACCGGTGTTCTTGGTGTTTTCTGGTGAAATAATTTCAGAAGAACTTTTTGAGAGCTGTTTTCAGTTTCATTACTGTGTCATTAGACGTTTGATTTTCTTTCTGTGTTAGTCTTTTGTTATAGTCTCATTTTTTGTTGATTAATACTGTTAATAATAGTAGTTACTTCCCTTTTAGAGTAAGTATTTTTTTAAAAAAAATCTTTATTGATACAACAACATTATAACAGAATTGAAACAAGTATTATGATACAAATTATTCATAAACAACAAACCTTTGTAGATACACACTAACCCACCACCTTATATAATTAGTGGGTCCAATTATTATATTTATAAACAAGCAGCTTATACTAATTGATTAATGGCACTTGCTATGGACAGGGTTAATCTAACTACTTGACTACGCTGGTTATTCTGAGACTAACTACCCTGCAGCGTTACAGGTGTGCCAGATGATGTGCAAACCTACTAATAAGGCCTGCTCACTGAGCTAATCCCAGTGAGCGTGCCCTTGGCACTGGGCTGGCCATCTACTTTTGAAATCGCTGCAGTCCCTACCTATGTTAGTAATGTTAGTGTTCTAATTTTACATTATTCTAGTGTAACTACTTCCTATAGAGTCTAGTGCATAAGTCAAGTCCGGGAATGGTGCTCCTGCTCCCCTGATCCGACAAAGCGGCGGATCCCGGTCGTGAGACAACCGGCCAGTACCGCGCTCGGCGGCAATTGCAGGTGCACCTAAGTCTTCATCGGGTTATATTTTTTTGGTCTCTAACCGTGTTGGTTTCTAATAAAATCCCTCAGCAGATTTTTGGATATTTCATTTGCCAAATTGTTGAAGACATCAAAGGTCTCGGCACGTCGCAGTAGTGTGTATGTGTCTCTGTTTGGTAATTGATTTCTAAGTTCGAGCGCCACATCGTCATATAACGTGCAGTCATAGACGACATGTTCAGGTGTTCCATCCGGAGCACCACAGTCGCACGCTGGTGTTGCCCGTTTTCCAAAGCGACATAAATATGTCGGATATGGCCCGTGACCTGTAAGAAAGTGCAGCAGACCTCTGCTCGGCTCAAAGTGGCTCGTTTGAAGCCTTTCTCTGATATTTGGTAGTAGCTGGAAAACCCTTCTTCCCGTGTCCTCAATTTCCCATTGCTGTTGCCATAACTCTGCACCCCTTCTCTTTATTGCATATTTATCCACAACTTGTACCCCCATAATTTCCCTGGTCTTATCTATTTTTCCTTTGGAGACCCAGTACCACGCTCCCTGTTCTCTAATTTTTATGTCTAAAGGACATAATCCTATTATTATCAGTAAGGCCCCCCCAGGTGTTGTTCGGTATGCCCCGACAGAACGCAACAGTGTGTTCCGCTGCACCCTTCTCACAGTCACTGCGGGCACCACCCTCGTAAGCCTGTGTGCCCAAACCCCGCTCGCATATCCTACTAAGGACGTTAGGATACTGTTGTGGTACAGTTTGATCAAGTTGGGAGGGAGGTGGAGTCTTTTATGGCCTATACTGATGAGACTATTTAGAACTTCTAGTGCTCGCTGCGTTATGTTTTCTATGTGAGTATTACAATTCCATTTTTCGTCTATTGTGACTCCTACGTATCTGGCCTCTCGACGCCAAAGAACTGGAGTTCCTTCAATTCTGACAGTTGGATTTCTGACGAGACTGCCTTTCATTAACAAATATGTGGATTTGTGCGGTGCAACTATCATTTTTGCTTCTTGGCACCATTTCTGAAGCACCATCATTGCTTACTCTACCTTAGGCTCAAGTTCCTCTCGGCTGCGGCCGCCTACCAGCAGGAGGAGGTCGTCAGCATAAACTATCACATCTAGCACGTCCTCACTTAGTTGTAATTTCTCAAGGAGCGGTTCTATGTTTAATTCCCAAAAGAGTGGCCCTAGAACTGATCCCTGGGGACACCCTTTCGTGATGGTTTTACTTGTTCTTCCGCTAGGCGACGATAGCCATACCTCCCTGTCCATGCAATAGCTCCTCAGACAGCCATAGAGGGGCCCTGGGCACCCTTCTCACGCAAGCGGGAGAAGAGCGAAGGCCACCACAGGTTGTCGAAGGCGCCACTGATGTCCACCATGATGCCTACCACATACTTGTGCGGGGTTGAGCTGCAGACCTCAGCTGCCAGGGCAATTGCGTCAGACGCCGATCGCCCCAGCCTATAGCCGAACTGCCTGTCGCTCATCCCGCGCAGTATCCTGTGCGCTGTCAGTCTGTCAACCAGTAGCTTCTCCAACAGTTTTCCTAGGTTGTCTAGGAGGCAGATTGGCCTGTAGGATTTGGGTTCTGTGGGGTCCTTATCCTTCCCTTTTTGAATAATTATTACATTAGCCCTTTTCCAGATTTTAAGGAATCACCCAGTCCTTAGACATTCATTGAACAGTCCCGTGAGAGACGCTACTAGCTGAGGGGCAAGAAACTGCACCACCTCCGCGACTATGCCGTCTGGCCCCGGTGCTTTGCCCTTTTTCAGTGATATGATTTGTGCGGCCACTTCTTCTGAGAAGGGGTACACCATGGTGTTGTTGGTGTATTCATCTAGATCCTCCCTGCGAATTTGTTGTTGGAGTTCATTCTCCTCATTTTCCTCGTCATCTGGCAGCAGACTGCGCAGGAGAACTTCAGCAGTTTCCTGCGACGACTCTGTCATTCTGCCTCCGTCTCTGATTATCGAGAGGACCGCAGGGGACCTGATTTTTTCCCTGACCAGTTTGTATGGTATTCCCCAAGGATCAGTGGCTAGCTGGCTCAGAACATACCTCTCCCAACTTTTCATTCTTACTTCCTTTAATTCTTTTTGGAATATTTCTTTTTCCTCCCTGTACTGCTGCAGCCAGAACTGTTTTTCTTGCCAGATGGCACTTCGCTGATAATACCTTCTCGCCCGACTCACAGACTGACGCATAAGTTCAAGATCGGCAGACCATGGCGATGGGGAAGCCGCCGCGGCTCTCCACCTGGTTGACACAGCGGCCTTGACCGCGCTGACTATAGACCCTACCAGCTCTTTGGCATACCTATCTATGTCCAGGTCATCTTCCGGCAATGGCGGAATTGTCACACTCCTGAGCCAGGCAGTCGCAATCGGTTGTCCCATCCTATGTCCCAGCGGCACCCTTCTTCTCTGAGGCAGAAGGTAATTAAGTTGTGATCACTTGTAGTGGTCGTGTTCAATAACCTTCCAACCTTCAATGATGCTGATGGCGTTGGCAGTTGCCAGGGTGACATCAATGTTTGTCCCCTGCCCTCCGCCTCCTCTTTAGTTGGGGGGATTACCAGGTTTATTTGCCACTACTAGTTATTCAGCCTTCTCACCATTAGCATCCCTTGTGCCGCTGTACCACATAGGGGACTTGGCATTGATGTCTGCTGTAACAATAACCCTACGCCCGCGTAGCGCCGTGAAGGTTCTCGCAAGGTGGTCCGAGAAATTTTCAAAATTTCCTCCATATTGGAAATACGTGTTCACGAGGTGTATTAATCCTACCGTTGTTTGTAATTCTACTACATTGCAGTTACTGTTTGATAGCTGTGTTAGTGTAGTGGCCCTTAGGGCCTTGTTTGTGACTATTAAGACAGCCTTCGGCTCTTCTCCGGTAGAGATTGTCTGCCAAGTGGTAGACATGAAGGAGATCTGCCCCGCCTGGGAATATGGCTCCTGCAGACAGACTACATCCAGTCTCCTCTCCTCCACTACCTTCCGAAGCTCCTGCATGACCAGCCGACTATTATGGGTGTTTATTTGTCCTATTACAATTTCAGATGTTATGGGAAGTAAGTGTGGAAATTGCAATCAGGCAATGGTTTATTGTAATCTGAAGCAATTCGGCCATTTGCAAGGACAGATTGCACGTAGAGCTCTTGCATGTTGAATTCTTCTCCTCTTCTCTCGAAAACCCTTCTGAGCAAGTCATGCAGAGCTCCGAAATCTGTGGGAAGATTCATTGACTTTAACTGTATCCTATCCACAGCCTCCATTGTTGAGAAGGTGACCTTTCTGCCATATTTATGCCCTATACGTACGACGTGCCTGAGGACAGCCGGCTCCTCCAAGCGTGAAAGTTGCATAGCAAGCTCCAAGTTCGGGTAGATCCTTCTAGGATCCGGATCTGGGGCTCTCGGAAATGCTTCCAACTGCATTGTACTCGTGATTGTATTGTCTTGTACAAGAGTTTGGAGAGATCCTTTTTGAACCGGAATAATGCTTTTACTCTCTGCCGGGTGCAGACTGTCTTCTGTTTCCTCTTCTGGCTCCGTCTGTATGCATAGGTCAACCATGATTGTCGGTTGCGGGCATGTTTTTTCTTGATTGGTGACGAAGCTTTCTGCCTCTGGGTTGAGTGTTGAGTTGACACTTAGATGAACCAGAGTCTTGGGCTCTGTCAAATTGTCTTAGTCAGCCTTTTCTTCTACTTCTTGAATCTCTATTTCTGGTTCAGTTTGGATGCTTGAATCAACCATAATTGTCTCCTATTTCTTTGTCTCCTGGAGAGATTTCAAAAATTCTTTGAATTTCTCTGCTCTTTCCGCATCCCTTTTGTTCTTACTTGGAGACTTCCTTTTATTGGTTGATCCGGTTTTGTTGTTGCCATTAGCCATAACCTGTTCTAGAGATTAGGTGTTGTTCGACTAATTTATATGTTGGGCAGTTCCTCCCGGTTGTGCCACAGGTCTTTTTGCCCCTTCGTGTACATGATATGCATACAGCGGATTTCTTACAGTCCTTTCTTACATGGTCCTCTTCTCCGCACCTGGAGCAAGCCGGCTTCCTACTGCAGTATTTATGTGTATAATCAATGTCCCCACAATTGTGGTAACGGGGTACGATCAGGTAGTCTTTGACGTTTATGGCGTGAAAACCTATGTACATCCTGCCCATAGCTGTCAGTTTCCTCCATAATCCCCCTGTAAGTTCAGCAACATGATGAACTACATCTCTGTCCCTAGGTCCCGTCTTAAATCTGAGTTTAAGATCTTTTAGGAAAGTTTCCATACTTATATCTGAATCCTCAAGGTTTTGTTGGTATAGGGTCTCACATAAGTCCTCATCCGTCATTGATTTTGGGACGTCATACAGGATGACAAGTGGATTTCGCTTTTGGGGGGGGGGGGTTTCACATTTAACTGACTTGCACAACTTTTGGTTTCCTAAGAGCATGTTTTTGTCATCCTCTGAGGCTACATCTACAGTAACTACGTTTTTAGTTACTTTTACCTTGTTAATCCTAATCTTTTCTCTTACGGGGTTTACGGTGGTGGCAAAAACTTCCTGTACCTTCTTAATGTCCTGGCCGGGTAATGGTCTTAAGAAGACTGCAGGGTCCGGTCGTTTAGAGACCTTTGCAATAGTCTCTTTTGTTGTTTGGGCCTTTGGTGCAGCCTGTGCTGCGACGCCGGCCCATGTCTTCCCTGGTTGTTTCCTAAGCCGTTCATTCTCACTTTCCAGCTCCTTCTAGCTTTGCATCGGTTATCACCCCTGCCACCAGTTCATTTTTAATTGCCAGCACTGTGGCCTGACTGATTTTCCCATTTTTGACGTTTTGGTCTAAAAACTGGGTAATCCTCATATGTCTCTCTAGATTGTTCTCCTCCATCGTCTGACCCAGGCTGTACTGTGGCGAGGGATCAGCTAGCATCAAAGCCCTTATGGGCGCACTTAGGTCGATTGTCTCTTCAGTGGCCGTCATTGTTAGACAAGCGAAAAAAAAGGGGTTGGAAGCCTGTCTCTTACCCTGGACCAGCTCCTCTGGCATGGCGGGGGACTAAGATGCAACTCACCCACCAACCTCGTCCCTAGGTCAAGGGCATCCCTGAGCCGCCAAGTTCAGCACACCGTTGCCAGTGTCCTGGTCCACTTCAGTCGCCTCGTCACCGACGATATCTCCCAGTGTTCATCGGCAAGTGCACCCCGCACTCCGGAGAAGCCTACTAGCCCGAGCTCCCACCTGCAGGCCAAGGACCCGCTCCTACTCAGGTGGCGGGCCGGTCACCCAGTCGTTCGACGGTCTGGACCCAGCTAACCTGGCCCACGCGATGTCACCACCCCCTGGGTTTGGCAGAACACATCTCGGTTACCCACGGGCGCGGCGAAGCGCACTTGCTGACTCGCGCCGAGGTCCCACGCCGACAGACGAGGTCGCCGGCATGCAGAGCACCAGCTGGTCTTGTGCCCTGCGAATTGAGGGAGGGACAGATGGTTAGTCCCTCAGACACAGCTCCCCCTGTGCCACGCACCCTTCGCTTTCGCCTTGGGTTGGGGGCGTTTAACATCCTACCTTAACGGGAGTTTAACGTCCTTCCTTGACACAACGACAACCCTCATCGTTCCACAGCCTGGAGGTGTTACGAGAGTGATGATGCGATAAAAAATGATGGTATGGCCCGGGTCTTATGTTGTGGAGTTTGACATCATCAAGATGGCGCGGCACTCAATTCCGAGTTATGTTCCCCGGAGGGCCTCCACACGTACTGGGGGATCATGGCCGACCATGTATCACCCACCGCTTTTGATAATTCACGGTGGGCCAGTGTGGTTCAGTGAGGATGGCACCCAGTTAAGGGCTAGCCTTTTAATGTCATGCATGGATGGTCCTTCCCCTGTTAGCTTCACCCCATCTAACGGGGTTACTTAGCGCCGGGGCCACGTCAAGGCCACGGGATAGGACATTACAGTCCCCGCCCCACTCAGGTTCCTCTGAGCCACAGAGCACTACAGACATTCTGAAGATTTATGGGAATCAGAAGGTCTCCTGGCGGTTTTAACCCAGTTTCAGAAGGCAACACACCTTCCCCAGGTGGCGCCACGCAGACTGCTTTCCCGTGCGTGTAGAGTAAGTTTGTGATTATTGTAGTCAGTTTTTAACATCTTTGTGGTGTCACCGCCAGATACCAGACTTCCTAGGTGGTAGCCTTTAAATCGGCCACTGTCTGTTAGTATACGTCGGACCCACGTGTCGCCACTATCAGTGATTGCAGACGGAGCGCCGCCACACGGCAGGTCTAGAGAGACTTCCTAGCACTCGCCCCAGTTGTACAACCTAATTTGCTAGTAATGGTTCACTGACAAAAAACGCTCTCATTTGCCGAGACAATAGTTAGCATAGCCTTCAGCTACGTCATTTGCTATGATCTAGCAAGGCGCCATTACCAGTTACTATTGATATTGAATCATGTACTGTCAAGAGCGATGCTCATCATTAATGGATTACAGTTAAGTATTCCACCAGCTACGTCCGTTTTTTCTAAATTCTAATTTCCTTGTCCTGTTCCAGACCTCACGCCAGCTTGCATGAGATAAAACGCGTGCCTTTCGGCTTCCTCTAGTAACACGGTGCTGGCTCTCGTGCTAACCCACAACATTAGCGACGAGGCAACACTGCGTTCTTAAATATACTGCCCTGATTTACTCATGTAATGGCTTCGCCACCATCTTCAGATGTACTGTCCGAATTTTATCGATTACAGAATCAGCAGACGCAGATGCAAAACGATGCGGCAGCCGCCGCTCCACCGCTAACGCAGCCACAACACGCGGCTGCACCAAGTTTTCGTCCTTTTGATGCTGCACTGGAAAGCTGGACGGACTGGTCACGCCGCCTACAGAATTCAAGTTAACGAGCGGCAGCCTCTTTTGTTGTCCTCCGTAGGGGTGAACACGTACCGTGTGATAGTAAATTATTTCCCCGAAGCGACGTAGCAACTCTGTCCTACGACGAAATTTTGTCTCCATTAGATGCATATTTCAGAGAATCAGTCAATGTAGTTGCCAAACGGTATACCTTCTTTCGTACAAAACGTACGGCAAGTCAGACTAATCGGGAGTGGATTGCAACCTTGCAAGGCCTTACTAGGGATTGTGCTTTTGAGTGTCAATGTGGACTCCCTTATTCAGATACTATGGTGGGTGATGCCATTGCACAGAACGTTTCTGATGTTCATATAAGGGAACAGAATTTGAAACTAGTCAATCCCTCCCTTCAACAAGTGATGGACATATTGGATCGGCAGGATACACTTGACTTTGCTCAGGAATCATTTGAAACTTCGCCTCCCGTGTGTCAGGTTAACCAGCCTGCCAAGCGAGCTGCACGGAACAGTAAACAGTCCTCGCGCCCGGCCATGCCACTGCCGCCAGGCTCTCAGCCACGTGTACCGCACCGGCAAGCAAATGCAGTGCTAAAACCATGCCCGCGGTGTGCTACTAGACATTCGCGTGAGAATTGCCTGTCACGCCAAGCTATTTGCTTTTACTGTAATAAAAAAGGACATGTTCAAAGTGTTTGCCAGAAAAAGCTCAGATCGGAAACTCAAAATCATTCCAGGCCCTTTGCTTCACGCCGGAATCGGAATCGAACCAAGGATACTCAGGGTCGCGACACTTCGCCTATGGAAATTCATATAGTTCATTCCACTCCGCCCAGTGCCACTCTCTCTAACAGTGACTGTGTTCGTCCCACAAATAGTGTGCGTCGACATCGCCAGAACTCCCGTCAAGTCGCAAGTGATTTTGTACCAGTGTCAGTTCACGTTGCACGAGACAGTCGCTCTTGTCGTCAGCAGGGCAATAAACTTTTTGTGGACTTGGACATTAACGGCAAAGTGTTACCATTCCAGCTCGATACCGGGGCTGCAGCTTCACTGATCAATCAAGACACTTACAAACTGCTGGGCACACCTCCGTTGCATGCCGCAACTGTTAAGTTAACTACCTATTCAGGTCACGAGATCCCTGTGTTAGGACAGTGCAGCCTTCTTGCAACATACAAGGGACAAACAAAACTTGTGTCATTTTCCGTCCTTCGTTCTTCTTCTGCAGTGAACTTGTTTGTTTTCGATTTATTTCAGTTGTTTAACTTGTCTATAGTAAATCAGGTCCTATCAGTGAACCAGACTGTGCCTTCAGACAGTGTTTCTCGTCTATGTGACGAATTTGCAGACATTTTTGCACCGGGCCTCGGTTGCGCTAAGAACTATGAAGCACATTTGGAACTGAAAGTCAACGCGCAACCGAATTTTTCAGAGTGCGCAATGTTCCCCACGCATTGCGTGAGGAGGTCGCAAAAACATTACACGATTTGGAATCACAAGGTGTAATTGAACGTGTGCAGGCTTCTCTCTGGGCATCACCCTTAGTAATTTTGCCAAAACCTTCCGGAAAATTTAGACTTTGTGTGGACTTCAAGGCAACAGTGAATCCACAACTAGAGACTGCTACTTTTCTTTTACCCCGCCCGGAAGATCTTTTTGACAAACTGTGCCCGGGTAAATATTTTTCGAAATTGGACCTAGCAGATGCGTACTTGCAAATACCGGTGGACGAAGAATCCCAGCGCGTTTTGGTGGTTAACACGCATCTTCGTTTGTATCGATTCAAACGACTGCCATTCGGGTGTGCATCCGCCCCTGCGTTGTTTCAGCAATATCTACAAACTGTTTGTGCGTCGGTCCTTACTACAGCAAACTATCTGGACGATATTGTGATCTTCGGAAAGACGGAAGAAGAACATTTAGCCAATCTCAGAACATTATTTCAGGTCTTGCGACAAAATGGTCTTCGCTTGCGGAAGGACAAATGTGTGTTTTTTGCTCGTGACTTACCCTACCTGGGACATGTACTCAATGCCCAAGGCATACATCGCAGTCCCGAGCACCTCCATGCCATACAAGACTTGCCTTCGCCGCAGAATTTGAAGCAGCTACAGAGTGTGCTGAGAAAAATTAACTATTATCATCGCTATGTTCCATATGCCTCTTCCATTTCAGCTCCGCTTCGTCGCTTACGCCTTAAAGGTGTTCCGTTCGTCTGGACGACGGAATGCGAACGCGCCTTTCGCCAGTTGAAATCGGCGTTGCTTTCCAATACTTGCCTTACGCCATTCGATTCCCGGAAGCCCCTTTTGTTGATGGTAAATGCATCGGATTTCGGAATCGGTGCTGTGCTTGCGCACAAAGATAGTTCGCACGATCGCCCTATTGCCTTTGCGTCCAAATTACTCTCGTCTGCGCAAAGAAATTATACACAGATCGAGAGAGAAACATTGGCTCTTGTATTTGGTGTTACAAAGTTTCATGATTTCTTGTATGGTCGTCACTTTACCATCCTCACAGACCACAAACCTTTGACATCGCTTTTTCATCCGACCAAGCCTGTACCTCCACGTTGCATGGGGGCTTAATTAAATGTAATTAAAATAATTTTATTTTTTTGCTTTAGTAGCTGTCTGTTCGATTACGTTATGTATCGTAAACGGTTGGCCCTGACTAGTATTATTACGCTATCTGACTGCATAGAACAACAACAAAGAATGAAATGAAAATTTTCGTTAATACAATTAATTAATTAAGTCCCCAGCAACTATAAAACCTACGAAACCAAAGCACAAGTATAACTGTTCTGTGTGTGGAAGTATGAGTCATCGTACGCATCTGGCACGGTTCTTCTTCAACAACACAAGAAATTTAAAATATCATTTATACTGAATTAATTAAAGGAAATAGAAATACCATAATTACTCAAGAAAACCGGAATTACCCTCTAATCCAAGAACACATGCCAGATGCTTTGTTGACTGAACCTGTAATGAAGCATTATTTACGACATTAAATAATAAAAACAAATCAAGTTTCGTTACCTTCATATATTGACCAAAATCACTCTAATCATTACAATATATCTCCACACCGACTCGCTATTACCACATCTCAACAAGAACTTTTCAGTATCACATCTCAGCAAGCACTCCCTACTAGCACATCTCAAGAAACACTCTCTGCCACGAGCTCTCCCCAAGCACTGACTACCACGGGCTCTCAATAATCACTGCCAGTGGAGGCGGCGGAACAATGCTCTCTCGCGCGATCTCTGGCGCTGTGGCTCAGTGTAGCCACCTTTCATATGCCCTTCCTCCACGGGCTAGAATTTGATGGTATTTTTGCCAGCATTGGTGGTGAAAATACCACCAAATTCGTCAAAAAATACAGACAAAAATAAAAGATAATATTAATGCGTAAATATCATATACCTAGATAAAATTTTGGCTTTGCTCTGACCCTTCAATAACCTATTATATAGAATACCGTAAGCAATACAAATTCTTTCATACATGTGACTTTACATAACAGTTTACACAAGTATTATGTGGCTAAACAGTTCAATTAATAGCGTCAGCAATGACGAATATGTGCAGGTAAGGGTCTCATAACTTTTCACCAACAGTAATACACAAAAAATCAGTTTATACAAATATTCACATAAACGCTTTCCATAGCCCAAGAAACAAGTAGTTGACAGTTCCAGCAGTAGCACCCAGCAATGGTCAACAGGTGCAAATACCAACAAGTGACATTTTTCAGTAGAAACAGTCCATCAGTGGCACCCAGTAATGTTGAATAGGTGCAGACACCAACAAGTAACACCATTTCAGTATAAGCATTTCCATTAGTGGCACCAGCAATGTTGAGCAGGTGCACACATCAACAGGTGACATCTTTTCAGTAGAAGCAGTCCATCAGTGGCACCCGGCAATGTTGAGCAGGTGCCGACACCAACAAGTGACATCATTTCGGTAGAAGCAGTCCATCAGTGGCACCCAGCAATGTTGAGCAGGTGCGGACAACAACAAGTAACACCATTTCAGTAGAAGCAGTCCATCAGTGGCACCCAGTAATGTTGAATAGGTGCAGACACCAACAAAAAACACCATTTCAGTAGAAGCAGTCCATCAGTGGCACCCAGCAATGTTGAGCAGGTGCAGACACCAACAAGTGACATCATTTCGGTAGAAGCAGTCCATCAGTGGCACCCAGCAATGTTGAGCAGGTGCAGACATCAACAAGTAACACCATTTCAGTAGAAGCAGTCCATCAGTGGCACCCAGCAATGTTGAGCAGGTGCAGACACCAACAAGTGACATCATTTCGGTAGAAGCAGTCCATCAGTGGCACCCAGCAATGTTGAGCAGGTGCAGACATCAACAAGTAACACCATTTCAGTATAAGCAGTTCCATTAGTGGCACCAGCAATGTTGAACAGGTGCTGACCGCAGTCCATAATATTCACTTTCACTAATCGCACTGTTCATCAGCAGAAATTAAACATGACTAAATGTCACACATCATGTTGAAAAGTGCAACACCATCACTAATCAGACAGTTCAGGCATGAACAATAGTTTGAATACACATACAATGCTTTTACACTAAACATACAAATCATAATAAACACACAAATGATATCAGATAATTGTCATATTAAATATTACAAATACACAAATAACGGTAAACCTATAATTTTTATGGGTGTCAGTGCAAGCCACAACAACATGTAAAATAATATTTAGGAGATAGGTTGGTACCAATTTGGGATAGGGAAAGGAAAACACACAAAAAACACTCACTCATCTTTCATCCACATTAGTGCTACTGTGTAATTGAATAGTGTTAACTGTGTAAATGCAATTCTGTCAAAATTTTATGTTCATCATGTGTATCAAGTAGTAGTGGCAGCAATGTATAACAGTCAATAATAGTTAGTCAGCGTCATAGTCATCATGTCAAGACCAATGTTTGCCAAGCCAGATCAAATTGTACGGTTGCTGAACAACTGTCAGTGAGCCAAGATATGCAATTACTTCCTCTCTCTCAAAAAAAAAAAAAAGTATATACTGCTTAGTGATTTAACAATGTGTGTGTGTAGACAATCTTCCTGCTACTTTAGTGTTCTAGTCTGCCATCTTTATCCTCCTTGTTCCATATAGACCAACGAAAAAAAAAATATGCTCCTCACTTACTTCACCTCTTATCCACCAAACTCCAATAATCATCAGCATTACATAATCTCAATACTTCAATAATACCTCATTTACCTTACATCTTGTCCACGAAACTCCAATAATCATCAACTTCACATAATCTCAATACCTCAATAATACGTCGATACATATAAACCTCAGCACCAATATCACTTCACTTCCATAACAACTCTTTCCTGTAGTCAGTCTCCTCGAACAAGTACAGACAAAATCCTAGTGCAACTTCAATTCAGCATCCCATACAATCCGAAGACACAGTGTCCACACACAACCTCTGTGTAATCCATCTGACACAAATTTTCTACTCATTATAAATTGTAAGATACATTTTGGTTCCTTGTCCATCATTAAATAAAAGAAATGCATACATTACCTCTAACAGCCTTTAGTTTGAATAACTTTCAGTAAGTAAGTACGATTACAAAGTGTTAATGATCATAATATTTCACAGTGTGTACACCACTTCAAGAATTATGGCAAACAGAAGCAAACATGTGGAGTATTTCTTGTGTCAAGTGTCACTTCCTATTTCAATTGCTCACGAAGAATGCAGTGTAATAACTGTCAATGGTCTAAACCTAGTGTTGGTATGTCATGTCGTTAGCTTCCTTCCTTTTAGCATAAATTTATACAGCTTCCATAGAACCTCCATCTCATGTGACTTCTATGAGGTTTCTTGTACTAATGTCGTTTGTAGCATTATAGCAGTTCATTTTCTTATCTTAAAAATATAAGGCACTGAGCGTAAGCAAAACATGCAATAGCGAGTAAATATACCATTTGAGAACAGAATGTTAACAAGTGGATGCAACACAATTCCTACAACAAGGCTCTGCCAAGCGAACAATCTATAATTAATACCATAGTGTGACCTAAACCCCATGTTCGTACACCGCATATCAGTATTCTATACACCAAATTAAAGAGTACTTATGACAACAAAAGGAAATGTGTTAATATGCAATCCATACGCAAAGCAGCAAATATACATCTTACCTAATAAACAGGTCATTATCATCATATAAGCATAAGTAAATAAATGTTCATACGTAATCTTAATAAGTAAACATGAAGACGCAAGCAGATAAATCACAAAGTATAACTTACATACGTAACCATATCAGCACAAATAATCAGGTGACAATTAAAATGTAAATAAATAAGCACAGTAGGCACATAATAAAAAAATATGACATCAGTGAAAAAGCATAGCAGCCAAGCGATGCATAATATACATAAGTAATAACACTGTTCATTAATCAATAATTGTCAAAATCAGCAAATGTACACAAGCACGTCGCTTCACAAGTAAATTCATAGAACATGAAATTAGCACAAAGTATGAATCACGTAATCGTGAGCAGCAAATTACATCTAAAATACGTATCTAAGTGGAATTATGTTACCTGAAAAATAAACCTAATTAATAGTTACCCTTTTTAGTTTATTACTTTTTTCTTCGAAATTACATTCTTCCTGAAATTTTCTCCATAGTAAGTCGTCTTAACGTCGGACATGCACAGAATTTACCTGAAGGTCTTAAATATTTTATACAACCGTATCCTGAAAAATACTGAACGTTAATAACATAATTTATAAAGTCACCATAGCTTTATACTGAATTTAGTCGGAGAAATTAGACTGTGTATTCGTTTACGTCTGTCAGTGCATTCGCACTGAGCGCTCGATCAGCTGTAGACGCGTGACGTAGAAGGTGATTGTTTGCGATCAACGACTGCCTTGTGAGGCGCGCCGACTTCACTGTTGCTTTGAGTATCTGTCGCCGCCGGAACACGGCGCGGTATCCTTGTATTCTCTGCATGTTTACATGTAGCTGTTAGTTTCTCAAAAGTATGTCATTCCACAAAAATTTTAACGTTAGATATGTGATGTATTCCCTTAGAGCGCCGAGATTTAAGAGTTTCTACTTCAACAGTGTTATCATGAATAATTTTGCGAATTCTATATGGACCGTTACAAGGCAGAAAAAATTTGCGACATAAGCCTTTTCCTTTATGAGACAAACGATGAGACTTAATTAACACCTTTTGACCAACTGACAAGATTTTTAAACGACCAGGATGTTTAGCTGATTTCTCTCTTCTTGCAGCCGCAGACGCAATATTTCGTAGAGCCAGGTTGACAACTTCAGAATGCCGCAGTTTCCGTGAAGGCGGAAAAGGAACGATTTCAGAAATGCGATTTGACGGTGCTTCGTTTTTTAATATCAATAGAGGCGGTAAAGAAGTTGAGTCATTAGGAAGTTCATTCAGAATGTTTTGAAAAATATGAAGATACTGATCCCTAGTTCTGTGGTTCTGATGACAATAAAGTCGACACAATTTATTGATTTCCTTCATCCATCTCTCTGAAGCATTAGATTGAGGGTGAAAAAGTGAAAAGAAAATTGGTTTAATCTTACGACGCTGTAGAGTACGAAGCCAAACTTTAGAGCGAAACTGTGATCCATTATCTGATATAACCTTATCAACATGACCAACTTCTTTAAGAAAATGTTTGATGAAAGCATTAGATACTGAACGAGCTGTTGCTTTGCGTAAAGGTGTAAAACACACATATTTTGATGTCAATTCCACTGCTACGAAAATGTACGCAAAACCATTAGTAGAACGAACCACTGGACCGAACAAATCGACTGCAGCCATGTCCTTTAATTTCGCTGGAATGATAGGAAACAACGGTGCTCTGTGAGAAACAGTTGGCGGCTTAGCCTGTTGACATAATTTGCATTTAGCAAGAACAGATCGAATACGTTTTTCCATATTACTGAAGTAGCAATTTTCTCGTAATTTATGAAAGCATTTTCTGGGACCAAAGTGCGCATAACTGAAATGTGTGTACCAAATCAATTTATTGACCCACTCATCAGGAATACAAACTAACCAAACAGAGTTGTCGACCGATTTTCGTTTGAAAAGAATGTCATTGCGGACTAAATAATGCTGTCTAATCGCTACGCTTTCCTTTCTCCTCCACTTCTCCTTAATGTCCTTCCAGATTGGATCCTTATTTTGCTCCTTAGCGATGTCCTGGAGCGAAGACGAAATAAAGTTCTCAAACGCAACACCTTGAATGTACATCAAACAATAATGGTTTTCTTTGCAGTCCTCTTCAGCACTTTGTTTCAAACCCATAGGTGCACGTGATAAAGCATCAACAACTATATTTGAAGATCCCTGTATGTAAACAATACTAAAATCAAATTCCTGTAGGTACAACGCCCATCGTGACAATCTGCCATGAGTTAATTTTGTCGACATAAAAAATTCCAAAGCTCGATGATCAGTGTAAACCTTAGTATGTCTACCGAACAAAAATGTGCGAAATTTTGTGAAAGCCCAAACAACAGCCAAAGCTTCAAGTTCCGTAATCGAATAATTCTTTTCGGATTTAGAGAGAACACGACTTCCAAATGCAATAGTCTTCTGTACTACAACGCCGTTTTCTTCTATCTCTTGAAATAAATGTGCACCTAGGCCTTTGTATGATGAGTCCGTCGCCAAACAAAAGCCTTTAGATAAATCCGGATGCGAAAGAAGTGGAGCAGCAACTAAAGCATCACGAAGTTGTTCAAATTCTGACTGAGCTTCCTCATCCCAACACCAATTAGAATTTTTCCAGATAATTCACATAAACGAGGTGTGGCCAAATTGTCCAATGTAACAAAACGTCTAAGAAAATTACAAACACCAAGGAAACTACGAACAAAAAAAACGTGCATGGTAGCTTAATTAAATGTAATTAAAATAATTTTATTTTTTTGCTTTAGTAGCTGTCTGTTCGATTACGAAGTCTCGTAAACGGTTGGCCCTGACTAGTATTATTACGCAATCTGACTGCATAGAACAACAACAAAGAATGCAATGGAAATTTTCATTAACACAATTAATTAATTAGGTCCCCAGCAACTATAAAACCTACGAAACCAAAGCACAAGTGTAACTGTTCTGTGTGTGGGAGTATGACTCAACGTACGCATCTGACACGGTTCTTCTTCAACAACACAAGAATTTTTAAATATCATTTATACTGAATTTATTAAAGAAAATAAAAATACCATAATTACTCAAGAAAACCAGAATTATACTCTAATCCCAGAACACAAGCCAGATGCTTTGTTGACTGAACCTGTAATGAAGCATTATTTACGACATTAAATAATGAAAAATAAATCAAGTTTCGTTACCTTCATATATTGACCAAAATCACTCTAATCATTACAACATATCTCCACACCGACTCGCTATTACCACATCTCAACAAGAACTTTTCAGTATCACATCTCAGCAAGCACTCCCTACTAGCACATCTGAACAAACACTCTCTGCCACGAGTTCTTAACAAGCACTGACTACCACGAGCTCTCCCCAAGCACTGCCCACCACGACATCTCAATAATCACTGCCAGTGGAGGCGGCGGAACAATGCTCGCTAGCGCGATCTCTGGCGCTGTGGCTCAGTGTAGCCACCTTTCATATGCCCTTCCTCCACGGCTAGAATTTGATGGTACTTTTGCCAGCATTGGTGGTGAAAATACCACCAAATTCGTCAAAAAATACAGACAAAAATAAAAGATAATATTAACACGTAAATATCATATAACTAGATAAAATTTTTGCTTTGCACTGACCTTTCAATAACCTAATATATAAAATACAGTAAGCAATACAAATTCTCTCATACATGTGACTTTACATAACAGTTTACACAAGTATTATGTGGTTAAACAATTCAATCAATAGCGTCAGCAATGACGAATATGTGCAGGTAAGAGTCTCATAAATTTTCACAAACAATAATACAGAAAAAATCAGTTTATACAAATATTCACATAAACGCTTTCCATAGCTCAAGAATAAGCAGTTGACAGTTCCAGCAGTAGCACCCAGCAATGGACAACAGGTGCAAATACCAACAAGTAACATTATTTCAATTGAAGCAGTCCATCAGTGGCATCCAGTAATGTTGAATAGGTGCAGACACCAACAAGTAACACCATTTCAGTATAAGCATTTCCATTAGTGGCACCAGCAATGTTGAGCAGGTGCACACAGCAACAGGTGACATCTTTTCAGTAGAAGCAGTCCATCAGTGGCACCCAGCAATGTTGAGCAGGTGCAGACATCAACAGGTGACATATTTTCAGTAGAAGCAGTCCATCAGTGGCACCCAGCAATGTTGAGCGGTGCAGACATCAACAGGTGACATCTTTTCAGTAGAAGCAGTCCATCAGTGGCACCCAGCAATGTTGAATAGATGCAGACACCAACAAGTAACACCATTTCAGTATAAGCATTTCCATTAGTGGCACCAGCAATGTTGAGCAGGTGCAGATATCAACAAGTAACACCATTTCAGTATAAGCATTTCCATTAGTGGCACCAGCAATGTTGAGCAGGTGCACACAGCAACAGGTGACATCTTTTCAGTAGAAGCAGTCCATCAGTGGCACCCAGCAATGTTGAACAGGTGCTGACCGCAGTCCATAATATTCACTTTCACTAATCACACTGTTCATCAGCAGAAATTAAACATGTTCTAGTGGCACCAATCATGTAGAAAAAGTGCAAATAACAGTCCAAAATATTCCCTATCACTAATTAGACAGTTCATCATACAAATAATAATAAACACACAAATGATATCAGATAATTGTCATATTAACTATTACAATACACAAATAGCAGTAAACCTATAATGTTTATGGGTGTCAGTGCAAGCCACAACAAACAAGTAAAATAATATTTAGGAGATAGGTTTGGATCACTTCTCTGGGATTATAAAAGGAAAACACACAAAACACACTCACTCATCTTTCATCCACATAAGTGCTACTGTGTAATTGAATAGTGTTAACTGTGTAAATGCAATTCTGTCAAAATTTTATGTTCATCATGTGTATCAAGTAGTAGTGGCAGCAATGTATAACAGTCAATAATAGTTAGTCAGCGTCATAGTCATCATGTCAAGACCAATGTTTGCCAAGCCAGATCAAATTGTACGGTTGCTGAACAACTGTCAGTGAGCCAAGATATGCAATTACTTCCTCTCTCTCAAAAAAAAAAAAAAGTATATACTGCTTAGTGATTTAACAATGTGTGTGTGTAGACAATCTTCCTGCTACTTTAGTGTTCTAGTCTGCCATCTTTATCCTCCTTGTTCCATATAGACCAACGAAAAAAAAAATATGCTCCTCACTTACTTCACCTCTTATCCACCAAACTCCAATAATCATCAGCATTACATAATCTCAATACTTCAATAATACCTCATTTACCTTACATCTTGTCCACGAAACTCCAATAATCATAAACTTCACATAATCTCAATACCTCAATAATACGTCGATACATATAAACCTCAGCACCAATATCACTTCACTTCCATAACAACTCTTTCCTGTAGTCAGTCTCCTCGAACAAGTACAGACAAAATCCTAGTGCAACTTCAATTCAGCATCCCATACAATCCGAAGACACAGTGTCCACACACAACCTCTGTGTAATCCATCTGACACAAATTTTCTACTCATTATAAATTGTAAGATACATTTTGGTTCCTTGTCCATCATTAAATAAAAGAAATGCATACATTACCTCTAACAGCCTTTAGTTTGAATAACTTTCAGTAAGTAAGTACGATTACAAAGTGTTAATGATCATAATATTTCACAGTGTGTACACCACTTCAAGAATTATGGCAAACAGAAGCAAACATGTGGAGTATTTCTTGTGTCAAGTGTCACTTCCTATTTCAATTGCTCACGAAGAATGCAGTGTAATAACTGTCAATGGTCTAAACCTAGTGTTGGTATGTCATGTCGTTAGCTTCCTTCCTTTTAGCATAAATTTATACAGCTTCCATAGAACCTCCATCTCATGTGACTTCTATGAGGTTTCTTGTACTAATGTCGTTTGTAGCATTATAGCAGTTCATTTTCTTATCTTAAAAATATAAGGCACTGAGCGTAAGCAAAACATGCAATAGCGAGTAAATATACCATTTGAGAACAGAATGTTAACAAGTGGATGCAACACAATTCCTACAACAAGGCTCTGCCAAGCGAACAATCTATAATTAATACCATAGTGTGACCTAAACCCCATGTTCGTACACCGCATATCAGTATTCTATACACCAAATTAAAGAGTACTTATGACAACAAAAGGAAATGTGTTAATATGCAATCCATACGCAAAGCAGCAAATATACATCTTACCTAATAAACAGGTCATTATCATCATATAAGCATAAGTAAATAAATGTTCATACGTAATCTTAATAAGTAAACATGAAGACGCAAGCAGATAAATCACAAAGTATAACTTACATACGTAACCATATCAGCACAAATAATCAGGTGACAATTAAAATGTAAATAAATAAGCACAGTAGGCACATAATAAAAAAATATGACATCAGTGAAAAAGCATAGCAGCCAAGCGATGCATAATATACATAAGTAATAACACTGTTCATTAATCAATAATTGTCAAAATCAGCAAATGTACACAAGCACGTCGCTTCACAAGTAAATTCATAGAACATGAAATTAGCACAAAGTATGAATCACGTAATCGTGAGCAGCAAATTACATCTAAAATACGTATCTAAGTGGAATTATGTTACCTGAAAAATAAACCTAATTAATAGTTACCCTTTTTAGTTTATTACTTTTTTCTTCGAAATTACATTCTTCCTGAAATTTTCTCCATAGTAAGTCGTCTTAACGTCGGACATGCACAGAATTTACCTGAAGGTCTTAAATATTTTATACAACCGTATCCTGAAAAATACTGAACGTTAATAACATAATTTATAAAGTCACCATAGCTTTATACTGAATTTAGTCGGAGAAATTAGACTGTGTATTCGTTTACGTCTGTCAGTGCATTCGCACTGAGCGCTCGATCAGCTGTAGACGCGTGACGTAGAAGGTGATTGTTTGCGATCAACGACTGCCTTGTGAGGCGCGCCGACTTCACTGTTGCTTTGAGTATCTGTCGCCGCCGGAACACGGCGCGGTATCCTTGTATTCTCTGCATGTTTACATGTAGCTGTTAGTTTCTCAAAAGTATGTCATTCCACAAAAATTTTAACGTTAGATATGTGATGTATTCCCTTAGAGCGCCGAGATTTAAGAGTTTCTACTTCAACAGTGTTATCATGAATAATTTTGCGAATTCTATATGGACCGTTACAAGGCAGAAAAAATTTGCGACATAAGCCTTTTCCTTTATGAGACAAACGATGAGACTTAATTAACACCTTTTGACCAACTGACAAGATTTTTAAACGACCAGGATGTTTAGCTGATTTCTCTCTTCTTGCAGCCGCAGACGCAATATTTCGTAGAGCCAGGTTGACAACTTCAGAATGCCGCAGTTTCCGTGAAGGCGGAAAAGGAACGATTTCAGAAATGCGATTTGACGGTGCTTCGTTTTTTAATATCAATAGAGGCGGTAAAGAAGTTGAGTCATTAGGAAGTTCATTCAGAATGTTTTGAAAAATATGAAGATACTGATCCCTAGTTCTGTGGTTCTGATGACAATAAAGTCGACACAATTTATTGATTTCCTTCATCCATCTCTCTGAAGCATTAGATTGAGGGTGAAAAAGTGAAAAGAAAATTGGTTTAATCTTACGACGCTGTAGAGTACGAAGCCAAACTTTAGAGCGAAACTGTGATCCATTATCTGATATAACCTTATCAACATGACCAACTTCTTTAAGAAAATGTTTGATGAAAGCATTAGATACTGAACGAGCTGTTGCTTTGCGTAAAGGTGTAAAACACACATATTTTGATGTCAATTCCACTGCTACGAAAATGTACGCAAAACCATTAGTAGAACGAACCACTGGACCGAACAAATCGACTGCAGCCATGTCCTTTAATTTCGCTGGAATGATAGGAAACAACGGTGCTCTGTGAGAAACAGTTGGCGGCTTAGCCTGTTGACATAATTTGCATTTAGCAAGAACAGATCGAATACGTTTTTCCATATTACTGAAGTAGCAATTTTCTCGTAATTTATGAAAGCATTTTCTGGGACCAAAGTGCGCATAACTGAAATGTGTGTACCAAATCAATTTATTGACCCACTCATCAGGAATACAAACTAACCAAACAGAGTTGTCGACCGATTTTCGTTTGAAAAGAATGTCATTGCGGACTAAATAATGCTGTCTAATCGCTACGCTTTCCTTTCTCCTCCACTTCTCCTTAATGTCCTTCCAGATTGGATCCTTATTTTGCTCCTTAGCGATGTCCTGGAGCGAAGACGAAATAAAGTTCTCAAACGCAACACCTTGAATGTACATCAAACAATAATGGTTTTCTTTGCAGTCCTCTTCAGCACTTTGTTTCAAACCCATAGGTGCACGTGATAAAGCATCAACAACTATATTTGAAGATCCCTGTATGTAAACAATACTAAAATCAAATTCCTGTAGGTACAACGCCCATCGTGACAATCTGCCATGAGTTAATTTTGTCGACATAAAAAATTCCAAAGCTCGATGATCAGTGTAAACCTTAGTATGTCTACCGAACAATAATGTGCGAAATTTTGTGAAAGCCCAAACAACAGCCAAAGCTTCAAGTTCCGTAATCGAATAATTCTTTTCGGATTTAGAGAGAACACGACTTCCAAATGCAATAGTCTTCTGTACTACAACGCCGTTTTCTTCTATCTCTTGAAATAAATGTGCACCTAGGCCTTTGTATGATGAGTCCGTCGCCAAACAAAAGCCTTTAGATAAATCCGGATGCGAAAGAAGTGGAGCAGCAACTAAAGCATCACGAAGTTGTTCAAATTCTGACTGAGCTTCCTCATCCCAACACCAATTAGAATTTTTCCAGATAATTCACATAAACGAGGTGTGGCCAAATTGTCCAATGTAACAAAACGTCTAAGAAAATTACAAACACCAAGGAAACTACGAACAAAAAAAACGTGCATGGTAGCTTAATTGAATGTAATTAAAATAATTTTATTTTTTTGCTTTAGTAGCTGTCTGTTCGATTACGAAGTCTCGTAAACGGTTGGCCCTGACTAGTATTATTACGCAATCTGACTGCATAGAACAACAACAAAGAATGCAATGGAAATTTTCATTAACACAATTAATTAATTAGGTCCCCAGCAACTATAAAACCTACGAAACCAAAGCACAAGTGTAACTGTTCTGTGTGTGGGAGTATGACTCAACGTACGCATCTGGCACGGTTCTTCTTCAACAACACAAGAATTTTTAAATATCATTTATACTGAATTTATTAAAGAAAATAAAAAAACCATAATTACTCAAGAAAACCAGAATTATACTCTAATCCCAGAACACAAGCCAGATGCTTTGTTGACTGAACCTGTAATGAAGCATTATTTACGACATTAAATAATGAAAAATAAATCAAGTTTCGTTACCTTCATATATTGACCAAAATCACTCTAATCATTACAACATATCTCCACACCGACTCGCTATTACCACATCTCAACAAGAACTTCTCAGTATCACATCTCAGCAAGCACTCCCTACTAGCACATCTCAACAAACACTCTCTGCTACGAGTTCTTAACAAGCACTGACTACCACGAGCTCTCCCCAAGCACTGCCCACCATGACATCTCAATAATCACTGCCAGTGGAGGCGGCGGAACAATGCTCGCTAGCGCGATCTCTGGCGCTGTGGCTCAGTGTAGCCACCTTTCATATGCCCTTCCTCCACGGCTAGAATTTGATGGTATTTTTGCCAGCATTGGTGGTGAAAATACCACCAAATTCGTCAAAAAAATACAGACAAAAATAAAAGATAATATTAATACGTAAATATCATATAACTAGATAAAATTTTTGCTTTGCACTGACCTTTCAATAACCTAATATATAAAATACAGTAAGCAATACAAATTCTCTCATACATGTGACTTTACATAACAGTTTACACAAGTATTATGTGGTTAAACAATTCAATCAATAGCGTCAGCAATGACGAATATGTGCAGGTAAGAGTCTCATAAATTTTCACAAACAATAATACAGAAAAAATCAGTTTATACAAATATTCACATAAACGCTTTCCATAGCTCAAGAATAAGCAGTTGACAGTTCCAGCAGTAGCACCCAGCAATGGTCAACAGGTGCAAGTACCAACAAGTAACATTATTTCAATTGAAGCAGTCCATCAGTGGCATCCAGTAAAGTTGAATAGGTGCAGACACCAACAAGTAACACCATTTCAGTATAAGCATTTCCATTAGTGGCACCAGCAATGTTGAGCAGGTGCACACAGCAACAGGTGACATCTTTTCAGTAGAAGCAGTCCATCAGTGGCACCCAGCAATGTTGAGCAGGTGCAGACATCAACAGGTGACATATTTTCAGTAGAAGCAGTCCATCAGTGGCACCCAGCAAAGTTGAGCAGGTGCAGACATCAACAGGTGACATCTTTTCAGTAGAAGCAGTCCATCAGTGGCACCCAGCAATGTTGAATAGATGCAGACACCAACAAGTAACACCATTTCAGTATAAGCATTTCCATTAGTGGCACCAGCAATGTTGAGCAGGTGCAGATATCAACAAGTAACACCATTTCAGTATAAGCATTTCCATTAGTGGCACCAGCAATGTTGAGCAGGTGCACACAGCAACAGGTGACATCTTTTCAGTAGAAGCAGTCCATCAGTGGCACCCAGCAATGTTGAGCAGGTGCAGACATCAACAGGTGACATATTTTCAGTAGAAGCAGTCCATCAGTGGCACCCAGCAATGTTGAGCAGGTGCAGACACCAACAAGTGACATCATTTCGGTAGAAGCAGTCCATCAGTGGCACCCAGCAATGTTGAACAGGTGCTGACCGCAGTCCATAATATTCACTTTCACTA
Source organism: Schistocerca nitens (assembly GCF_023898315.1). NCBI lineage: Eukaryota > Metazoa > Arthropoda > Insecta > Orthoptera > Acrididae > Schistocerca > Schistocerca nitens. The sequence continues at coordinate 27,963,936 of NC_064620.1, read as the reverse complement.
ATCACACTGTTCGTCAGCAGAAATTAAACATGTTCTAGTGGCACCAATCATGTAGAAAAAGTGCAAATAACAGTCCAAAATATTCCCTATCACTAATTAGACAGTTCATCATACAAATAATAATAAACACACAAATGATATCAGATAATTGTCATATTAACTATTACAATACACAAATAGCAGTAAACCTATAATGTTTATGGGTGTCAGTGCAAGCCACAACAAACAAGTAAAATAATATTTAGGAGATAGGTTTGGATCACTTCTCTGGGATTATAAAAGGAAAACACACAAAACACACTCACTCATCTTTCATCCACATAAGTGCTACTGTGTAATTGAATAGTGTTAACTGTGTAAATGCAATTCTGTCAAAATTTTATGTTCATCATGTGTATCAAGTAGTAGTGGCAGCAATGTATAACAGTCAATAATAGTTAGTCAACGTCATAGTCATCATGTCAAGACCAATGTTTGCCAAGCCATATCAAAATGTACGGTTGCTGAACAACTGTCAGTGATCCAAGATATGCAAATACTTCCTCTCTTCAAAAAAAGTATATACTGCTTAGTGATTTAACAAAGTGTGTGTGTAGACAATCTTCCTTCTACTTGAGTGTTCTAGTCTGCCATCTTTATCCTCCTTGTTCCATATAGACCAACAAAAAAAATATGCTCCTCACTTACTTCACCTCTTATCCACCAAAACTCCAATAATCATCAGCATCACATAATCTCAATACTTCAATAATACCTCTTCAATACGTCGATCATCAATATCATTTACCTTACCTCTTGTCCACGAAATCTCCAATAATCATCAACTTCACATAATCTCAATACCTCAATCATACCTCTTCAATACGTCGATATATATAAACCTCATTGCCAATATCATTTCACTTCCATAACAACTCTTTCCTCTAGTCAGTCTCCTCGAACAAGTGCAGACAAAATCCTAGTGCAAACCTCAATTCATCATCTCATACAATCCGAAGACACAATGTCAACACACAACCTCTCGTGTAATCCATCTGATCCAAATCTGCTACTCATTATAAATTATAAGATACATTTTGTTTACCTTGTCCATCATTAAATAAAAGAAATGCGTACATGACCTCTAACAGACTTAGTTCGAATAACTCTCAGTAATTAAGTATGATTACGAAGTGTTAATGATCATAATATTTCACAGTGTGTACACCACTTCAAGAATCATGGCAGAAGCAAACATGTGGAGTATTTTTTGTGTCAAGTGTCACTTCCTATTTCAATTGCTCACGAAGAATGCAGTGTAATAACTCTCAATGGTCTAAACCTAGTTTTGGTATGTCATGTCGTTAGCTTCCTTCCTATTAGCATAAATTTATACAGCTTCCATAAAACCTCCGGCTCATATGACTTCTATGAAGTTTCTCGTACTAATGTCGTTCGTAGAATTATAGCAGTTGATTTTCTTATCTTAAAAATATAAGGCACTGAGCATAAGCAAAACATGCAATAGCGCGACAATGTACCAGTAGAGAACAGAATGTCAACAAGTGGATGCAGCACAATCCCTATAACGAGTCTCCGTCAAACGAACAATCTATAATTAACACCATGGTGTGACCTAAACTCTATGTTCGTACACAGTATATCAGCATTTCTATATTCTAAATTGAAGAGTAGTTATGACAACAAAACAGAAATGTGTAAATATGCAATCCATACGCACAGCAGCAAACATATATCTTACGTAATAAACAAGTCATTAGCATCATATCAGCATAAGCAAATAAATGTTCATACGTAATCTTAATAAGTAAACATGAAGACGCAAGCAGATAAATCACAAAGTGTAACCTACATACATAACCACAGTCAGCACAATTAATCAGTTGACAATTACAATTTAAATAAATAAGCACAGCAGGCACATAATAAAAAAATATGACATCAGTGAAAAAGCATAGCAGCCAAGCGATGCATAATATACATAAGTAATAACACTGTTCATTAATCAATAATTGTCAAAATCAGCAAATGTACACAAGCATGTCGCTTCACAAGTAAATTCATAGAACATGAAATTAGCACAAAGTATGAATCACGTAATCGCGAGCAGCAAATTACATCTAAAATACGTATCTAAGTGGAATTATGTTACCTGAAAAATAAACCTAATTAATAGTTACCCTTTTTAGTTTATTACTTTTTTCTTCGAAATTACATTCTTCCTGAAATTTTCTCCATAGTAAGTCGTCTTAACGTCGGACATGCACAGAATTTACCTGAAGGTCTTAAATATTTTATACAACCGTATCCTGAAAAATACTGAACGTTAATAACATAATTTATAAAGTCACCATAGCTTTATACTGAATTTAGTCGGAGAAATTAGACTGTGTATTCGTTTACGTCTGTCAGTGCATTCGCACTGAGCGCTCGATCAGCTGTAGACGCGTGACGTAGAAGGTGATTGTTTGCGGTCAACGACTGCCTTGTGCGGCGCGCAGACTTCACTGTTGCTTTGAGTATCTGCCGCCGCCGGAACACGGCGCGGTATCCTTGTATTCTCTGCATGTTTACATGTAGCTGTTAGTTTCTCAAAAGTATGTCATTCCACAAAAATTTTAACGTTAGATATGTGATGTATTCCCTTAGAGCGCCGAGATTTAAGAGTTTCTACTTCAACAGTGTTATCATGAATAATTTTGCGAATTCTATATGGACCGTTATCAAGCAGAAAAAATTTGCGACATAAGCCTTTTCCTTTATGAGACAAACGATGAGACTTAATTAACACCTTTTGACCAACTGACAAGATTTTTAAACGACCAGGACGTTTAGCTGATTTCTCTCTTCTTGCAGCCGCAGACGCAATATTTCGTAGAGCCAGGTTGACAACTTCAGAATGCCGCAGTTTCCGTGAAGGCGGAAAAGGAACGATTTCAGAAATGCGATTTGACGGTGCTTCGTTTTTTAATATCAATAGAGGCGGTAAAGAAGTTGAGTCATTAGGAAGTTCATTCAGAATGTTTTGAAAAATATGAAGATACTGATCCCTAGTTCTGTGGTTCTGATGACAATAAAGTCGACACAATTTATTGATTTCCTTCATCCATCTCTCTGAAGCATTAGATTGAGGGTGAAAAAGTGAAAAGAAAATTGGTTTAATCTTACGACGCTGTAGAGTACGAAGCCAAACTTTAGAGCGAAACTGTGATCCATTATCTGATATAACCTTATCAACATGACCAACTTCTTTAAGAAAATGTTTGATGAAAGCATTAGATACTGAACGAGCTGTTGCTTTGCGTAAAGGTGTAAAACACACATATTTTGATGTCAATTCCACTGCTACGAAAATGTACGCAAAACCATTAGTAGAACGAACCACTGGACCGAACAAATCGACTGCAGCCATGTCCTTTAATTTCGCTGGAATGATAGGAAACAACGGTGCTCTGTGAGAAACAGTTGGCGGCTTAGCCTGTTGACATAATTTGCATTTAGCAAGAACAGATCGAATACGTTTTTCCATATTACTGAAGTAGCAATTTTCTCGTAATTTATGAAAGCATTTTCTGGGACCAAAGTGCGCATAACTGAAATGTGTGTACCAAATCAATTTATTGACCCACTCATCAGGAATACAAACTAACCAAACAGAGTTGTCGACCGATTTTCGTTTGAAAAGAATGTCATTGCGGACTAAATAATGCTGTCTAATCGCTACGCTTTCCTTTCTCCTCCACTTCTCCTTAATGTCCTTCCAGATTGGATCCTTATTTTGCTCCTTAGCGATGTCCTGGAGCGAAGACGAAATAAAGTTCTCAAACGCAACACCTTGAATGTACATCAAACAATAATGGTTTTCTTTGCAGTCCTCTTCAGCACTTTGTTTCAAACCCATAGGTGCACGTGATAAAGCATCAACAACTATATTTGAAGATCCCTGTATGTAAACAATACTAAAATCAAATTCCTGTAGGTACAACGCCCATCGTGACAATCTGCCATGAGTTAATTTTGTCGACATAAAAAATTCCAAAGCTCGATGATCAGTGTAAACCTTAGTATGTCTACCGAACAATAATGTGCGAAATTTTGTGAAAGCCCAAACAACAGCCAAAGCTTCAAGTTCCGTAATCGAATAATTCTTTTCGGATTTAGAGAGAACACGACTTCCAAATGCAATAGTCTTCTGTACTACAACGCCGTTTTCTTCTATCTCTTGAAATAAATGTGCACCTAGGCCTTTGTATGATGAGTCCGTCGCCAAACAAAAGCCTTTAGATAAATCCGGATGCGAAAGAAGTGGAGCAGCAACTAAAGCATCACGAAGTTGTTCAAATTCTGACTGAGCTTCCTCATCCCAACACCAATTAGAATTTTTCCAGATAATTCACATAAACGAGGTGTGGCCAAATTGTCCAATGTAACAAAACGTCTAAGAAAATTACAAACACCAAGGAAACTACGAACAAAAAAAACGTGCATGGTAGCTTAATTGAATGTAATTAAAATAATTTTATTTTTTTGCTTTAGTAGCTGTCTGTTCGATTACGAAGTCTCGTAAACGGTTGGCCCTGACTAGTATTATTACGCAATCTGACTGCATAGAACAACAACAAAGAATGCAATGGAAATTTTCATTAACACAATTAATTAATTAGGTCCCCAGCAACTATAAAACCTACGAAACCAAAGCACAAGTGTAACTGTTCTGTGTGTGGGAGTATGACTCAACGTACGCATCTGGCACGGTTCTTCTTCAACAACACAAGAATTTTTAAATATCATTTATACTGAATTTATTAAAGAAAATAAAAAAACCATAATTACTCAAGAAAACCAGAATTATACTCTAATCCCAGAACACAAGCCAGATGCTTTGTTGACTGAACCTGTAATGAAGCATTATTTACGACATTAAATAATGAAAAATAAATCAAGTTTCGTTACCTTCATATATTGACCAAAATCACTCTAATCATTACAACATATCTCCACACCGACTCGCTATTACCACATCTCAACAAGAACTTCTCAGTATCACATCTCAGCAAGCACTCCCTACTAGCACATCTCAACAAACACTCTCTGCTACGAGTTCTTAACAAGCACTGACTACCACGAGCTCTCCCCAAGCACTGCCCACCATGACATCTCAATAATCACTGCCAGTGGAGGCGGCGGAACAATGCTCGCTAGCGCGATCTCTGGCGCTGTGGCTCAGTGTAGCCACCTTTCATATGCCCTTCCTCCACGGCTAGAATTTGATGGTATTTTTGCCAGCATTGGTGGTGAAAATACCACCAAATTCGTCAAAAAAATACAGACAAAAATAAAAGATAATATTAATACGTAAATATCATATAACTAGATAAAATTTTTGCTTTGCACTGACCTTTCAATAACCTAATATATAAAATACAGTAAGCAATACAAATTCTCTCATACATGTGACTTTACATAACAGTTTACACAAGTATTATGTGGTTAAACAATTCAATCAATAGCGTCAGCAATGACGAATATGTGCAGGTAAGAGTCTCATAAATTTTCACAAACAATAATACAGAAAAAATCAGTTTATACAAATATTCACATAAACGCTTTCCATAGCTCAAGAATAAGCAGTTGACAGTTCCAGCAGTAGCACCCAGCAATGGTCAACAGGTGCAAGTACCAACAAGTAACATTATTTCAATTGAAGCAGTCCATCAGTGGCATCCAGTAAAGTTGAATAGGTGCAGACACCAACAAGTAACACCATTTCAGTATAAGCATTTCCATTAGTGGCACCAGCAATGTTGAGCAGGTGCACACAGCAACAGGTGACATCTTTTCAGTAGAAGCAGTCCATCAGTGGCACCCAGCAATGTTGAGCAGGTGCAGACATCAACAGGTGACATATTTTCAGTAGAAGCAGTCCATCAGTGGCACCCAGCAAAGTTGAGCAGGTGCAGACATCAACAGGTGACATCTTTTCAGTAGAAGCAGTCCATCAGTGGCACCCAGCAATGTTGAATAGATGCAGACACCAACAAGTAACACCATTTCAGTATAAGCATTTCCATTAGTGGCACCAGCAATGTTGAGCAGGTGCAGATATCAACAAGTAACACCATTTCAGTATAAGCATTTCCATTAGTGGCACCAGCAATGTTGAGCAGGTGCACACAGCAACAGGTGACATCTTTTCAGTAGAAGCAGTCCATCAGTGGCACCCAGCAATGTTGAGCAGGTGCAGACATCAACAGGTGACATATTTTCAGTAGAAGCAGTCCATCAGTGGCACCCAGCAATGTTGAGCAGGTGCAGACACCAACAAGTGACATCATTTCGGTAGAAGCAGTCCATCAGTGGCACCCAGCAATGTTGAACAGGTGCTGACCGCAGTCCATAATATTCACTTTCACTAATCACACTGTTCGTCAGCAGAAATTAAACATGTTCTAGTGGCACCAATCATGTAGAAAAAGTGCAAATAACAGTCCAAAATATTCCCTATCACTAATTAGACAGTTCATCATACAAATAATAATAAACACACAAATGATATCAGATAATTGTCATATTAACTATTACAATACACAAATAGCAGTAAACCTATAATGTTTATGGGTGTCAGTGCAAGCCACAACAAACAAGTAAAATAATATTTAGGAGATAGGTTTGGATCACTTCTCTGGGATTATAAAAGGAAAACACACAAAACACACTCACTCATCTTTCATCCACATAAGTGCTACTGTGTAATTGAATAGTGTTAACTGTGTAAATGCAATTCTGTCAAAATTTTATGTTCATCATGTGTATCAAGTAGTAGTGGCAGCAATGTATAACAGTCAATAATAGTTAGTCAACGTCATAGTCATCATGTCAAGACCAATGTTTGCCAAGCCATATCAAAATGTACGGTTGCTGAACAACTGTCAGTGATCCAAGATATGCAAATACTTCCTCTCTTCAAAAAAAGTATATACTGCTTAGTGATTTAACAAAGTGTGTGTGTAGACAATCTTCCTTCTACTTGAGTGTTCTAGTCTGCCATCTTTATCCTCCTTGTTCCATATAGACCAACAAAAAAAATATGCTCCTCACTTACTTCACCTCTTATCCACCAAAACTCCAATAATCATCAGCATCACATAATCTCAATACTTCAATAATACCTCTTCAATACGTCGATCATCAATATCATTTACCTTACCTCTTGTCCACGAAATCTCCAATAATCATCAACTTCACATAATCTCAATACCTCAATCATACCTCTTCAATACGTCGATATATATAAACCTCATTGCCAATATCATTTCACTTCCATAACAACTCTTTCCTCTAGTCAGTCTCCTCGAACAAGTGCAGACAAAATCCTAGTGCAAACCTCAATTCATCATCTCATACAATCCGAAGACACAATGTCAACACACAACCTCTCGTGTAATCCATCTGATCCAAATCTGCTACTCATTATAAATTATAAGATACATTTTGTTTACCTTGTCCATCATTAAATAAAAGAAATGCGTACATGACCTCTAACAGACTTAGTTCGAATAACTCTCAGTAATTAAGTACGATTACGAAGTGTTAATGATCATAATATTTCACAGTGTGTACACCACTTCAAGAATCATGGCAGAAGCAAACATGTGGAGTATTTTTTGTGTCAAGTGTCACTTCCTATTTCAATTGCTCACGAAGAATGCAGTGTAATAACTCTCAATGGTCTAAACCTAGTTTTGGTATGTCATGTCGTTAGCTTCCTTCCTATTAGCATAAATTTATACAGCTTCCATAAAACCTCCGGCTCATATGACTTCTATGAAGTTTCTCATACTAATGTCGTTCGTAGAATTATAGCAGTTGATTTTCTTATCTTAAAAATATAAGGCACTGAGCATAAGCAAAACATGCAATAGCGCGACAATGTACCAGTAGAGAACAGAATGTCAACAAGTGGATGCAGCACAATCCCTATAACGAGTCTCCGTCAAACGAACAATCTATAATTAACACCATGGTGTGACCTAAACTCTATGTTCGTACACAGTATATCAGCATTTCTATATTCTAAATTGAAGAGTAGTTATGACAACAAAACAGAAATGTGTAAATATGCAATCCATACACACAGCAGCAAACATATATCTTACGTAATAAACAAGTCATTAGCATCATATCAGCATAAGCAAATAAATGTTCATACGTAATCTTAATAAGTAAACATGAAGACGCAAGCAGATAAATCACAAAGTGTAACCTACATACATAACCACAGTCAGCACAATTAATCAGTTGACAATTACAATTTAAATAAATAAGCACAGCAGGCACATAATAAAAAAATATGACATCAGTGAAAAAGCATAGCAGCCAAGCGATGCATAATATACATTAGTAATAACACTGTTCATTAATCAATAATTGTCAAAATCAGCAAATGTACACAAGCATGTCGCTTCACAAGTAAATTCATAGAACATGAAATTAGCACAAAGTATGAATCACGTAATCGCGAGCAGCAAATTACATCTAAAATACGTATCTAAGTGGAATTATGTTACCTGAAAAATAAACCTAATTAATAGTTACCCTTTTTAGTTTATTACTTTTTTCTTCGAAATTACATTCTTCCTGAAATTTTCTCCATAGTAAGTCGTCTTAACGTCGGACATGCACAGAATTTACCTGAAGGTCTTAAATATTTTATACAACCGTATCCTGAAAAATACTGAACGTTAATAACATAATTTATAACGTCACTATAGCTTTATACTGAATTTAGTCGGAGAAATTAGACTGTGTATTCGTTTACGTCTGTCAGTGCATTCGCACTGAGCGCTCGATCAGCTGTAGACGCGTGACGTAGAAGGTGATTGTTTGCGGTCAACGACTGCCTTGTGCGGCGCGCAGACTTCACTGTTGCTTTGAGTATCTGCCGCCGCCGGAACACGGCGCGGTATCCTTGTATTCTCTGCATGTTTACATGTAGCTGTTAGTTTCTCAAAAGTATGTCATTCCACAAAAATTTTAACGTTAGATATGTGATGTATTCCCTTAGAGCGCCGAGATTTAAGAGTTTCTACTTCAACAGTGTTATCATGAATAATTTTGCGAATTCTATATGGACCGTTATCAAGCAGAAAAAATTTGCGACATAAGCCTTTTCCTTTATGAGACAAACGATGAGACTTAATTAACACCTTTTGACCAACTGACAAGATTTTTAAACGACCAGGACGTTTAGCTGATTACTCTCTTCTTGCAGCCGCAGACGCAATATTTCGTAGAGCCAGGTTGACAACTTCAGAATGCCGCAGTTTCCGTGAAGGCGGAAAAGGAACGATTTCAGAAATGCGATTTGACGGTGCTTTGTTTTTTAATATCAATAGAGGCGGTAAAGAAGTTGAGTCATTAGGAAGTTCATTCAGAATGTTTTGAAAAATATGAAGATACTGATCCCTAGTTCTGTGGTTCTGATGACAATAAAGTCGACACAATTTATTGATTTCCTTCATCCATCTCTCTGAAGCATTAGATTGAGGGTGAAAAAGTGAAAAGAAAATTGGTTTAATCTTACGACGCTGTAGAGTACGAAGCCAAACTTTAGAGCGAAACTGTGATCCATTATCTGATATAACCTTATCAACATGACCAACTTCTTTAAGAAAATGTTTGATGAAAGCATTAGATACTGAACGAGCTGTTGCTTTGCGTAAAGGTGTAAAACACACATATTTTGATGTCAATTCCACTGCTACGAAAATGTACGCAAAACCATTAGTAGAACGAACCACTGGACCGAACAAATCGACTGCAGCCATGTCCTTTAATTTCGCTGGAATGATAGGAAACAACGGTGCTCTGTGAGAAACAGTTGGCGGCTTAGCCTGTTGACATAATTTGCATTTAGCAAGAACAGATCGAATACGTTTTTCCATATTACTGAAGTAGCAATTTTCTCGTAATTTATGAAAGCATTTTCTGGGACCAAAGTGCGCATAACTGAAATGTGTGTACCAAATCAATTTATTGACCCACTCATCAGGAATACAAACTAACCAAACAGAGTTGTCGACCGATTTTCGTTTGAAAAGAATGTCATTGCGGACTAAATAATGCTGTCTAATCGCTACGCTTTCCTTTCTCCTCCACTTCTCCTTAATGTCCTTCCAGATTGGATCCTTATTTTGCTCCTTAGCGATGTCCTGGAGCGAAGACGAAATAAAGTTCTCAAACGCAACACCTTGAATGTACATCAAACAATAATGGTTTTCTTTGCAGTCCTCTTCAGCACTTTGTTTCAAACCCATAGGTGCACGTGATAAAGCATCAACAACAATATTTGAAGATCCCTGTATGTAAACAATACTAAAATCAAATTCCTGTAGGTACAACGCCCATCGTGACAATCTGCCATGTGTTAATTTTGTCGACATAAAAAATTCCAAAGCTCGATGATCAGTGTAAACCTTAGTATGTCTACCGAACAAAAATGTGCGAAATTTTGTGAAAGCCCAAACAACAGCCAAAGCTTCAAGTTCCGTAATCGAATAATTCTTTTCGGATTTAGAGAGAACACGACTTCCAAATGCAATAGTCTTCTGTACTACAACGCCGTTTTCTTCTATCTCTTGAAATAAATGTACACCTAGGCCTTTGTATGATGAGTCCGTCGCCAAACAAAAGCCTTTAGATAAATCCGGATGCGAAAGAAGTGGAGCAGCAACTAAAGCATCACGAAGTTGTTCAAATTCTGACTGAGCTTCCTCATCCCAACACCAATTAGAATTTTTCCAGATAATTCACATAAACGAGGTGTGGCCAAATTGTCCAATGTAACAAAACGTCTAAGAAAATTACAAACACCAAGGAAACTACGAACAAAAAAAACGTGCATGGTAGCTTAATTAAATGTAATTAAAATAATTTTATTTTTTTGCTTTAGTAGCTGTCTGTTCGATTACGAAGTCTCGTAAACGGTTGGCCCTGACTAGTATTATTACGCAATCTGACTGCATAGAACAACAACAAAGTATGCAATGGAAATTTTCATTAACACAATTAATTAATTAGGTCCCCAGCAACTATAAAACCTACGAAACCAAAGCACAAGTGTAACTGTTCTGTGTGTGGGAGTATGACTCAAAGTACGCATCTGGCACGGTTCTTCTTCAACAACACAAGAATTTTTAAATATCATTTATACTGAATTTATTAAAGAAAATAAAAATACCATAATTACTCAAGAAAACCAGAATTATACTCTAATCCCAGAACACAAGCCAGATGCTTTGTTGACTGAACCTGTAATGAAGCATTATTTACGACATTAAATAATGAAAAATAAATCAAGTTTCGTTACCTTCATATATTGACCAAAATCACTCTAATCATTACAACATATCTCCACACCGACTCGCTATTACCACATCTCAACAAGAACTTCTCAGTATCACATCTCAGCAAGCACTCCCTACTAGCACATCTCAACAAACACTCTCTGCTACGAGTTCTTAACAAGCACTGACTACCACGAGCTCTCCCCAAGCACTGCCCACCATGACATCTCAATAATCACTGCCAGTGGAGGCGGCGGAACAATGCTCGCTAGCGCGATCTCTGGCGCTGTGGCTCAGTGTAGCCACCTTTCATATGCCCTTCCTCCACGGCTAGAATTTGATGGTATTTTTGCCAGCATTGGTGGTGAAAATACCACCAAATTCGTCAAAAAAATAAAGACAAAAATAAAAGATAATATTAATACGTAAATATCATATAACTAGATAAAATTTTTGCTTTGCACTGACCTTTCAATAACCTAATATATAAAATACAGTAAGCAATACAAATTCTCTCATACATGTGACTTTACATAACAGTTTACACAAGTATTATGTGGTTAAACAATTCAATCAATAGCGTCAGCAATGACGAATATGTGCAGGTAAGAGTCTCATAAATTTTCACAAACAATAATACAGAAAAAATCAGTTTATACAAACATTCACATAAACGCTTTCCATAGCTCAAGAATAAGCAGTTGACAGTTCCAGCAGTAGCACCCCGCAATGGTCAACAGCTGTAAATACCAACAAGTAACATTATTTCAATAGAAGCAGTCCATCAGTGGCACCCAGTAATGTTGAATAGGTGCAGACACCAACAAGTAACACCATTTCAGTATAAGCATTTCCATTAGTGGCACCAGCAATGTTGAGCAGGTGCACACAGCAACAGGTGACATCTTTTCAGTAGAAGCAGTCCATCAGTGGCACCCAGCAATGTTGAGCAGGTGCAGACATCAACAGGTGACATATTTTCAGTAGAAGCAGTCCATCAGTGGCACCCAGCAATGTTGAGCAGGTGCAGACATCAACAGGTGACATCTTTTCAGTAGAAGCAGTCCATCAGTGGCACCCAGCAATGTTGAATAGGTGCCGACAGCAACAAGTAACACCATTTCAGTATAAGCAGTTCCATTAGTGGCACCAGCAATGTTGAGCAGGTGCAGATATCTACAAGTAACACCATTTCAGTATAAGCATTTCCATTAGTGGCACCAGCAATGTTGAGCAGGTGCACACAGCAACAGGTGACATCTTTTCAGTAGAAGCAGTCCATCAGTGGCACCCAGCAATGTTGAGCAGGTGCAGACATCAACAGGTGACATATTTTCAGTAGAAGCAGTCCATCAGTGGCACCCAGCAATGTTGAGCAGGTGCAGACACCAACAAGTGACATCATTTCGGTAGAAGCAGTCCATCAGTGGCACCCAGCAATGTTGAACAGGTGCTGACCGCAGTCCATAATATTCACTTTCACTAATCACACTGTTCATCAGCAGAAATTAAACATGTTCTAGTGGCACCAATCATGTAGAAAAAGTGCAAATAACAGTCCAAAATATTCCCTATCACTAATTAGACAGTTCATCATACAAATAATAATAAACACACAAATGATATCAGATAATTGTCATATTAACTATTACAATACACAAATAGCAGTAAACCTATAATGTTTATGGGTGTCAGTGCAAGCCACAACAAACAAGTAAAATAATATTTAGGAGATAGGTTGGGATCACTTCTCTGGGATTATAAAAGGAAAACACACAAAACACACTCATCTTTCATCCACATTAGTGCTACTGTGTAATTGAATAGTGTTAACTGTGTAAATGCAATTCTGTCAAAATTTTATGTTCATCATGTGTATCAAGTAGTAGAGGCAGCAATGTATAACAGTCAATAATAGTTAGTCAACGTCATAGTCATCATGTCAAGACCAATGTTTGCCAAGCCAGATCAAAATGAACGGTTGCTGAACAACTGTCAGTGAGCCAAGATATGCAAATACTTCCTCTCTTCAAAAAAAGTATATACTGCTTAGTGATTTAACAAAGTGTGTGTGTAGACAATCTTCCTTCTACTTGAGTGTTCTAGTCTGCCATCTTTATCCTCCTTGTTCCATATAGACCAACAAAAAATATGCTCCTCACTTACTTCACCTCTTATCCACCAAAACTCCAATAATCATCAGCATCACATAATCTCAATACTTCAATAATACCTCTTCAATACGTCGATCATCAATATCATTTACCTTACCTCTTGTCCACGAAATCTCCAATAATCATCAACTTCACATAATCTCAATACCTCAATCATACCTCTTCAATACGTCGATATATATAAACCTCATTGCCAATATCATTTCACTTCCATAACAACTCTTTCCTCTAGTCAGTCTCCTCGAACAAGTGCAGACAAAATCCTAGTGCAAACCTCAATTCATCATCTCATACAATCCGAAGACACAATGTCAACACACAACCTCTCGTGTAATCCATCTGATCCAAATCTGCTACTCATTATAAATTATAAGATACATTTTGTTTACCTTGTCCATCATTAAATAAAAGAAATGCGTACATGACCTCTAACAGACTTAGTTCGAATAACTCTCAGTAATTAAGTACGATTACGAAGTGTTAATGATCATAATATTTCACAGTGTGTACACCACTTCAAGAATCATGGCAGAAGCAAACATGTGGAGTATTTTTTGTGTCAAGTGTCACTTCCTATTTCAATTGCTCACGAAGAATGCAGTGTAATAACTCTCAATGGTCTAAACCTAGTTTTGGTATGTCATGTCGTTAGCTTCCTTCCTATTAGCATAAATTTATACAGCTTCCATAAAACCTCTGGCTCATGTGACTTCTATGAAGTTTCTCGTACTAATGTCGTTCGTAGAATTATAACAGTTGATTTTCTTATCTTAAAAATATAAGGCACTGAGCGTAAGCAAAACATGCAATAGCGCGACAATGTACCAGTAGAGAACAGAATGTCAACAAGTGGATGCAGCACAATCCCTATAACGAGTCTCCGTCAAACGAACAATCTATAATTAACACCATGGTGTGACCTAAACTCTATGTTCGTACACAGTATATCAGCATTTCTATATTCTAAATTGAAGAGTAGTTATGACAACAAAACAGAAATGTGTAAATATGCAATCCATACGCACAGCAGCAAACATATATCTTACGTAATAAACAAGTCATTAGCATCATATCAGCATAAGCAAATAAATGTTCATACGTAATCTTAATAAGTAAACATGAAGACGCAAGCAGATAAATCACAAAGTGTAACCTCCATACATAACCACAGTCAGCACAATTAATCAGTTGACAATTACAATTTAAATAAATAAGCACAGCAGGCACATAATAAAAAAATATGACATCAGTGAAAAAGCATAGCAGCCAAGCGATGCATAATATACATAAGTAATAACACTGTTAATTAATCAATAATTGTCAAAATCAGCAAATGTACACAAGCACGTCACTTCACAAGTAAATTCATAGAACATGAAATTAGCACAAAGTATGAATCACGTAATCGCGAGCAGCAAATTACATCTAAAGTACGTACCTGAATGGAACTATGTTACCTGAAAAAGAAACTCAATTAATAGTTACACTTTTTAGTTTATTACTTTTTTCTTCGAAATTACATTCTTCCTGAAATTTTCTCCATAGTAAGTCGTCTTAATGTCGGACACGCACAGAATTTACCTGAAGTTCTTAAATATTTTCTACAACCATATCCTGAAAAATACTGAACGTTAATAACATAATCCATCAAGTTACTATAGCTTTATACTGAATTTAATCGGAGAAATTAGACTGTGTATTTGTTTACGTCTGTCAGTGCATTCGCACTGAGCGCTCGATCAGCTGTAGACGCGTGACGTAGAAGGTGATTGTTTGCGGTCAACGACAGCCTTGTGCGGCGCGCAGACTTCACTGTTGCTTTGAGTACGCGCCGCCGCCAGAACACAGCGCGGTATCCTTGCATTCTCCGCATGTTTACGTATAACTGTTGGTTTCTCAAAAGTGTGTCATTCCACAAAAATTTTAACGTTAGATATGTGATGCATTCCCTTAGAGCGCCGAGATTTACGAGTTTCTATTTCAACAGTGTTATCATGAATAATTTTGCGAATTCTATATGGACCTTTATAAAGCAGAAAAAATTTGCGACACAAGCCTTTTCCTTTGTGAGACAAACGATGAGACTTAATTAACACCTTTTGACCAACTGACAAAATTTTTAAATGGCCAGGACGTTTAGCTGATTTCTCTCTTCTAGCAGCCGCAGATGCAATATTTTGCAGAGCCAGGTTGACAACTTCAGAATGCCGCAGTTTCCGTGAAGGCGGAAAAGGAACGATTTCAGAAATGCGATTTGTTGGTACTTTATTTTTTAATATCAATAGAGGCGGTAAAGAAGTTGAGTCATTTGGAAGTTCATTCCGAATGTTTTGAAAAATATGAAGATACTGATCCCAAGTTCTGTGATTCTGATGACAATAAAGACGGCACAATTTAGTGATTTCTTTCATCCATCTTTCTGAAGCGTTAGACTGAGGGTGAAAAAGTGAAATAAAAATTGGTTTAACCTTACGACGCCGTAGAGTACGAAGCCAAATTTTAGAACGAAACTGTGATCCATTATCTGATATAACCTTATCAACATGACCAACTTCTTTAAGAAAATGTTTGATGAAAGCATTAGATACTGAACGAGCTGTTGCTTTGCGTAAAGGTGTAAAACACACATATTTTGATGTCAATTCCACTGCTACGAAAATGTACGCAAAACCATTAGTAGAACGAACCACTGGACCGAACAAATCGACTGCAGCCATGTCCTTTAATTTCGCTGGAATGATAGGAAATAACGGTGCTCTGTTAGAAACAGTTGGCGGCTTAGCCTTTTGACATAATTTGCATTTGCCAAGAACAGATCGAATACGTTTTTCCATATTACTGAAGTAGCAATTTTCTCGTAATTCATGAAAGCATTTTCTGGGACCAAAATGTGCATAACTGAAATGTGTTAATGAAGTGTGGCCAAATCATCCAATCTAACAAGGCGTCTAAGAAAATTACAGACACTAAGGAAACTATGAACATCACGTTTTGTGGTAGGAACAGCATAATTACGAACAGCGTCTAGTTTCTCTGGATCAGGAAGAATACCTTCTGTAGAAATAATGTGGCCGAGAAATTTCACCTGAGAACGACCAAATTCAGATTTTTCCAAGTTCACTGTCATGCCAACTCGTGCAAATATACGTAATAATGAATCCAAAATTTTGTTATGCTCACTCCAAGAATGTTTAGCAATAAGAATATCGTCAACATATGAAGTAATATTGTCACGAAGATAAACATGTAAAATTTCATTTAAGCTACGAATGAATGCTGCTGAAGATACATTAAGTCCAAACGGTAATTTCCGAAACTGGTAACAGTTACCAAAGGCTAAAAAGGCAGTGTATTTTCTACAATCAGGGTGGAGTTCTATTTGCCAAAAACTTGCGCGCATATCAATCGTGGATAAGACTTTAATTCCATCGAAATGTTGAAGAAGTTCATCTAAATTTTGTGGACGGTCAGTTACAGGAATGATAATATTATTTATCTGCCTGGAATCCAGAACCAAACGAATTGACCCATCCTTTTTAAGATCAACGTGTAATGGGCTGGTATCAGGACTGACTGCTGGCTCAATAATGCCCTGATCTAAAATGTATTGAAGTTCATTCTTAACCTTGTCTCTGTAAGCCAAAGGAATAGCGTACGTTTTCCCGCGAAATGGTGTGTGTTCTTTTACTTTAAATAAATATTGTAAGCCTTGTATAGTTCCTGTGTGATGACTAAATACTGTAGCATGTGAAGTCAAAATGTGGTGCAACTCTTCTCTTGCAACGTCATCTGGCACTTCACCTTTCTTAACCTTCTCATTAATTAATTCTTCGCTATTAATTATATCATCCATCGCGTCTCTGTATCTATTGTCATTGTCATGAATAAACACACTGTCGTCATAATGCTCAACAAAAACATCAGAAGTAAGAAACCTTAAACATTTTGTACCTGATTCAGATCTTGCTAAACACTCGAAAAATTTCAAACATTTCGGCATTCCGGCAACAGTCAAATTCACACTTCCTTCTTTAAAGTTCAAAATTGCCTTATGTGTGTTAAGAAACTCCATACCTAATATAATCTGTGTACTGAGTAATGGAACAATAATAAAATTAGCAGAAAATTCGTATCCTTGACAAATGAAATTTAGGTTGGTCTGTTGTTTAACTTCCACACCTTTTCCAGAAATCGCTCCTCGAATTGTAGTTTTAGAAATAGGTAACACAGGACAGGCAATAGTTCTTTCACATATACGAAAAACTGATTCACTAATGACGTTCAATGGGCTCCCAGAATCTAAAACTGCAGTGAACTTATTCTTACCCACATATACTTCAATAACAGGATGTAAAAATGCGTCTACATTATTTTCCTTTTCGCCTAGCAAAATGTCTCTCATATCTTCCAGGCGTACGTAGTGTAAAGTTGTAGTGTCAATACTTTCTGAACCGTCTGTATTGCTGCCAGAAGCCGAAGCTGCAAGTCATGGTCGATTGTTTGCGTCACGTCTTTGATTATTCCCGTCATTTCGCGGATCAATTTCTACTATTTCCACTTGTCTCTCTGAATTTCTGTCACGAGGAGGATGCCAATTAGGTCCTTCCTGTCTGTTAGATGCAAATTCTTGGTTGTGTTTGTTATTAAACTGTCTGTTTACCTGTCTGTCTGCATAACTACTTCTTGTATAATTTCGACTGTCACTTCTGAAATTATTGTTAGACCTACTACCCTGGTTATTTCTGTAGTAAGAGTTTCTATTATTGTATGAATAATTTCTGTCTTGATGATACCGATTACTGTTTCCGTATGATTGATCATTCCGGTAAGAATTACCGTTATTATAATTGTCTGTGTAATTTCTGTTAGAACGTCTGTTATTGTCATAAGGCTGGTATCTATTGTCCTGTCTGTTACGTCTGTCATTCTCAAAATTACCCATATAACGCCCGTTCCGATCACTATCCCTTTTCTCTGAAAATCTATCGTAATTACTGTTACTGAAAAAGTTACAAGAAGTCCCGTCGTCGTTGTCATACTCAAGTTCTTGTAACAAAGTCTTAAAAGTCTAAATGTCGTCTTTACATCTTCCTGCTAAAGCAATTTGTCGTATGGATTGTGGCAGCTTAGTTAAACAAATGCGAATTAATTCAGTCGGGCTATAAGGGTTGGACAGGAACTGATTCTTTCGAAACATGTCTTCAAAGTATTCTGCCGGTGTGCGGAACTCAGACTGTTTAAAATTACGCTGCATAATCAGACTATGTTTGACTCTGTCTTGTGTGTTTTCGGACCAATATGCCGATAGAAATGCATGATAAAAATCATTCAGATTATTACAATCTCTAATGAGTGCGCACATCCGCGTCGCCGGTTCGTTTTCTAAATATCCACACATAAATTCCAGTTTGTGACTTAGTGGCCAATTTGGTGGAAGTGCGTACATAAATTGATCTAACCATGCACATGGATGTATGTCATTCTTAGAATTGCGGAAGATCTTAAATTTACGAACAGTCAAAAAGTGTTTATAGTCAAAGTTTTCGCCTCGTGGCGACAAAGACCTACCGCGTCTGTCCCAGTCAAAAAAATGGTTCAAATGGCTCTGAGCACTATGGGACTCAACTGCTGAGGTCATTAGGCCCCTAGGACTTAGAACTAGTTAAACCTAACTAACCTAAGGACATCACAAACATCCATGCCCGAGGCAGGATTCGAACCTGCGACCGTAGTGGTCTTGCGGTTCCAGACTGCAGCGCCTTTAACCGCACGGCCACTTCGGCCGGCTGTCCCAGTCCCAGTGTTGATTATTGTCAAGTTCGCGCGTCTGGCGCTCTGTTGTTGCATCACGTAAATGAAACAAATTACTTTCTTCAAACCCCCCTGGTATCTGTGATTCTAAATTTCTTTTGCTGTCTTTTCCTACGATTTCGCCTTCAATTTGTTTGACTTGCTTCCGTAATGCCTCAACTTCCCTTTTAACGCGTTCATTAAATTTTCCCTGATTTTCAACATGTTTATTTATGTTCTGGTACTCTTCAGTTTCCGCAAATGGCAATGGAGCTGTATCATCCGAATATCTGTCCCCATGTAAACTAAGATATGTCAATTTATCAGAAATCCCCTCAACTCTTTCCGATAAGTCACCTATTTTTTCTTACTGTTTACTTACGTCTTCCGTAAGTGTCGCGACTCGGGTTCCAGAGTTGACACGTTTGGTAGTTAACTGTTCATATTGTTGTGTTAGATTATTTATTCTGTCATTTGGTACGGATTCCTCGATTCTTTCAAATATTTCTTCCTTATCGTGTGCACGTTGTAAATTTAACTCTGAAAATTTTTGTACTATCACGCGATCTCTTTCTTCCTGTTCTCTATCCTGTTCCCTTTGTCTAATCTCTACTGCAATTAATCTATTATTGTGAGCATTCAAAATCGGTTGTACTTCCTCTCTAATCTCTTTCTTTAATTCATCCTTCATGTTTTTGAAACATGTCCCTATTCGCGAATCTAACCGTGTTTCCATTGTTTTTAATTCAGATCCTAACTGTGATCCCAGTGAGTCAAAACGTGTTTCCATTGTTCCCATATCAGTTTTAATTGTTCCTATTTGTGATCCCACTGTTTTTAATTCAGATCCCAAAGTTCCCAACTCGGTTTTAATTGTTCCTATTTGTGATCCCAGTGAGTCAAACCGTGTTTCCATTGTTCCCATCTGTGTTTTAAATTCAGATGCCAAATTTAATATTACACCCATCAACTGCTCCGTATTAACTTGTTCGAAATTGCTTTCGCCCTAACATTTCCCGCAAAACCAGTTTCTTTCGTCATGGCTGTAAAGCTATCTGTGTTCGATACTATTCCAGAATCTTCTATCGTTAATCTCGTATTCTGTGAATTTTCTGATTGAGAAAAATTTTGAAATGGTTCCGGACTATTTTCCCGACTTATTTCATTGTTTTCCACTTCATTATTCAACATACTGTTCTCCTGTGTTGGCGAGCTCGCCATGTCAACAATTTCGTCATTCTGACTATCCATCATTTTTGCCTTTTTCATCGATCGCGTAATCATTTACAAATACAAAACTCGTCACTGTACGAATTACACACAATGACTCCTCATCTCCAATACCATTCACACGAAATGTTTCCCTCAAACACGATTAACGAACAATTGAAATAATTGCACTAAATTGTCAAACCCGTAGACAAAACAACAGAAATGAAATTTTGCAAAAAAAATACCATTAGAAGAATGACAATTACCAAATCTACACATGCAATATAGACTACAATTACTAAACTACAAATTACTACAACAATCCTACTGTCTACTATTTCTACAATCAGAAAAATTCCAAGGGACGATCCGAAGCAGCGGTCGCCACGTGCATGGGGGCTTAATTAAAAGTAATTAAAATAATTTTATTTTTTTGCTTTAGTAGCTGTCTGTTCGATTACGTTATGTATCGTAAACGGTTGGCCCTGACTAGTATTATTACGCTATCTGACTGCATAGAACAACAACAAAGAATGAAATGAAAATTTTCGTTAATACAATTAATTAATTAGGTCCCCAGCAACTATAAAACCTACGAAACCAAAGCACAAGTATAACTGTTCTGTGTGTGGAAGTATGACTCAACGTACGCATCTGGCACGGTTCTTCTTCAACAACACAAGAAATTTAAAATATCATTTATACTGAATTAATTAAAGGAAATAGAAATACCATAATTACTCAAGAAAACCAGAACTACCCTCTAATCCAAGAACACATGCCAGATGCTTTGTTGACTGAACCTGTAATGAAGCATTATTTACGACATTAAATAATGAAAAATAAATCAAGTTTCGTTACCTTCACATATTGACCAAAATCACACTAATCATTACAATATATCTCCACACCGACTCGCTATTACCGCATCTCAACAAGAACTTTTCAGTATCACATCTCAGCAAGCACTCCCTACTAGCACATCTCAACAAACACTCTCTGCCACGAGCTCTCCCCAAGCACTGACTACCACGAGCTCTCAATAATCACTGCCAGTGGAGGCGGCGGAACAATGCTCTCTCGCGCGATCTCTGGTGCTGTGGCTCAGTGTAGCCACCTTTCAACGTACAGCGCAGAAATTCATTCGCTGGTCTATTTTCCTCTCGCAGCACCGCTACGATATCTTGTATCGGTCCACTGCTAAGCACGGAAACGCCGATGCGTTGTCCCGTTTGCCTGTTGCCGAGGTTAGAGCATTCGATTCCTCCGAACTTGCTTGCATGTTCATTGATTTGGAAACCGATGATGTGGTCGAATCGTTTCCGATTGATTTTCGTCGTGTAGCTACAGCCACAGCTGCCGACCCTGTCCTTGCTACCGTTCTGCGTTGTGTTGCTACGCAATAGCCCTTGTCAAAGTCACGGATCGGGGATCAGTTGGTTCGCCGATTTTTTGCTCACCAGGAGAGTTTTTGTACGTCGTGGTGTTTTGCTGTTGCGTTCGGATGCTGATCAGTCCAGGGTCGTGGTCCCACGTTCGTTACAGTCCTCTGTCTTACAACTTCTCCACCAAGGACATTGGGGTATAGTGAGAACGAAACAACTTGCTCGTAAGCACTGTACTTGGTTCGGAATACATGCCGCGATTACGAATATGTGCTCTTCTTGTATGGTGTGTGCCGAACAACAATCAGCACCACCGCGGGAATTCTTTGCATGGCCAAAAGCCACTTCCCCTTGGCAACGCTTACACATCGATTTTGCTGGTCCATTCTGGAATGCTCGATTGTTGGTTGTGGTAGATTCATTCAGTAATTTTCCTTTTGTTGTCCGGATATCTTCCACGATGTCATCTGCCACCATCCAAGCGTTATCCGCTATCTTTTGCATCGAAGGTCTTCCACAGACTATTGTTTTCGACAATGGCCCACAATTCATGTCCGCAGAATTTCATCAGTCATTCTGCAAGGCCAATGGTATTCAATATCTGACGTCCGCGCCGTTTTCGCCACAGTCAAACGGTGCCGCTGAACGATTGGTCAGGACTTTCAAGTCACAGATGTTGAAGTTGAAAGAGTCGCAATCTCGGGAGGACGCGTTATTGCTCTTTTTGTCCTCGTATCGCTCTCAGCCCCGAGATGGTCGCTCGCCGTCTGAGTTGCTCCACGGTCGCCCTCATCGCACCTTGATGTCTTTGCTACATCCGCCGCATCAGGTTCCTGTGAGCGGCAGACGCCTGCTTTTGCCCCAGGCGACGTTGTCTACTACCGCCACTATCGAGGTTCACGGCGTTGGCTCGAAGGGCGCATTCTTCGCTGCCTCGGCCGCGCTATGTATCTGGTTTTGGGGGCCTCTGGTGAGGTGCGTCAGCATCTCAATCAGCTGCGCCTATGTCGTCGCACGGGATCTGCCGCTCCCCGTCTGCATTCAGCGACGGTGCCGTCCGGTCAGCGCGCTGGGGACCCAAATACTGGCTCGCCTCGGCCCCAGGTGTTACCGACGCTGCCTTCCATTTTGCCCCAAGGCGACGCGCCGCCGCCGCCGCCTGTTCTCCCGCCAGCGACGCC
The DNA here is from genome assembly GCF_023898315.1 of Schistocerca nitens. Lineage (NCBI taxonomy): Eukaryota > Metazoa > Arthropoda > Insecta > Orthoptera > Acrididae > Schistocerca > Schistocerca nitens. The sequence continues at coordinate 27,940,849 of NC_064620.1, read as the reverse complement.
CGCAGTGGACGCGTCGCTGCTACCGCCGGGCGCCTCCCTGGGTCACGCGCCGCCGATCGCTTCCCGTGACCAGTTGTCCTCCGACATGGAACTCTTGCCCGCTCCGATCCGTATGTCGTCTTCGCCCGTCGGGTGCCCCGGCCCGATGGAGGTCGACCCTTCGGCCCCTCCTATCTCTCTGCGGGCGCATACACCGCATGTTGGCGTCCACCCTGGAGCAGGTTTTCAGGCGTTTCTTAGCTCCCCTCGGTCCGAATGGCAGGGTGCGGGTGGCACAGACTCGCCTGTTGTTAGGCTCCCCACCTCGTCGCATACGTCAACATGGGGTCCTCCCCACGGCGGGCGGAAGCCTTATGCCACAACCGTACGCCGATTTGCGGGGGAGGAATGTGGTGTCACCGCCAGACACCACACTTACTAGGTGGTAGCCTTTAAATCGGCCGCGGTCCGTGAGTATACGTTGGACCCGCGTGTCGCCACTATCAGTGATTGCAGACCGAGCGCCGCCACACGGCAGGTCTAGAGAGACTTCCTAGCACTCGCCCTAGTTGTACAACCGACTTTGCTAGCGATGATTCACTGACAAAATACGCTCTCATATGCCGAGACGATAGTTAGCATAGCCTTCAGCTACGTCATTTGCTACGACCTAGCAAGGCGCCACTACCGGTTACTATTGATACTGAATCATCTACAGTCAAGAGCGACGCTCATCATTAATGGATTAAAGTTAATTATTCCACCAGCTACGTCCGTTTTTCTAAATTCTAATTTCCTTGTCCTGTTCCAGACCTCACGCCAGCCTGTGTGAGCTGAAACGCGTGCCTTTCGGCTTCCTCTAGTAACACGGTGTTGGCTCTCCTGCCAACCCACAACAATCTTCTTATTGTACTAGCAGAACTTAGAAAAAATAGTTTTCTTGTTTCAATAACTGCAACATTTTACCATGAGTGAGAAGTGTAGGCTTTGCCGTAGGTTCGTGAGTAGTGGATTGCGGTGTGAGACTTGTTCGAAGTATTTTCACTGGGGGGCGGGGGGGCGGGAGGGGGGGGGAATGCAGTGGGGAATCCAGTGGGCATTCTGGTGAGATCCTCTCCTGGAACGGCAGGTTATGTAGCAAGAGTAAGTTAATAGAGGAGCAGGAGCGTAAGATCTGTGCCCTTCAGGTGCAGTTGAAAAACGCACAGGAGGAGCTAGATAGGATGAAAAGGGAGAAGAGGGTTGGGGAATGGGAACTGGCTGTTGGCAAGAGATCTGCTAGGAGAAGGAGATTTTCAGATAGTTTTACTAATGGTGTTTGCAATAGATATAACCAACTGTCAGATTCTAGTGGAGAGGAATCTCTAGTAGCTCCAGATCTAGGAAGTATGCAGCAGACCTCAGCAGTTACGGTGGCTAGGACAGTTGCAAAGCCGAAGAGAAAGAAGAATGTTCTGCTGTTAGGTAGTTCTCATGGCAGAGGTGTAGGCCAGCAGTTGCAGGAAGTGTTGGGGAGTGAGTACCAGGTCACCAGCATTGTGAAGCCTAATGCAGGATTGGCTCAGGTGACTGTTAACATAGGGGGGGGGGGGGGGGGTTATGTAGGGATTTTACTAAAGAGGATCAGGTAGTGATTGTGGGTGAGGCTGGTAATAGTATTGATAAGGATGGGGATTATGACATAGACGGTGACCTGGAATAGATAGCCACTCAGACTGGCAACATGAATGTGCATTTCGTGGAGCAATTTCAGCGTCACGATAGGCCTCATCTTAATACAGCCGTCAGGCGTATTAAAATGAGACTTGGGGGTGCGCTGATGACAGAAGGCGTGGCTCACATTTCAGTTGTGTCGGTGGAGTCTATCAGCAGGACGGGTTTCATTAGACATGGCCTACACCTCAACAGGTATGGGAAGGGGAGGTTGGCAAAGCTTATAGGTGACAGCAAAGGTAGGGGTGGTGGGATCACTCATGGGAAAATTCCTGCAGTAGTGGGTGTTAGAGCTGCCCCTTTTTTAGATTGAAGTCAGCTGATAGGTATTCCTGCTTAAGGGAAGTCTCCCTAACAAAGGAACCACTTTCGACAAAGCTTAGGTATCCGAGTAATGAGGGAATTAGTATATTTCATCAAAATATACCAGGTATTAGAGATAAAGTTAGTGAAGCTATAGATGTTGACTCTGAAATTATTGGTATATCTGAACACTTCTTAAATAAGGAGATAATTCAAAGGCATCCTTTACCTGGATACAGGTTGGCTGGCAGCTTTTCTAGGAGCTCTTTGCGGTGTGGGGGAATAGCCATATATGTCAAAAAGGCATCCCATTTGACTCAATTGATGTTTCAAAGTACTGCACTGAAAAGGTATTTGAATGTAGTGCAGGTGTGGTTAAATTTAGTGGAACTAAACTTCTAACTGTTGTTATTTATAGATCCCCAGACTACGATTTCACAACATTTTTGCTAAAGCTAGAGGAGGTTCTTCGTTCACTTTATAGGAAATACAAAAAGTTTGTTATTTGTGGTGACTTCAATATTAATTGTATAAGTGATTGTGCAAGGAAAAGGATGCTGGTAGACCTCCTTAATTCATATAATCTTATGCAAACCGTATTCTTTCCAACGAGAGTACAAGGGAATAGTAGAACAACCATAGACAACATTTTTATTCATTCCTCATTACTAGAAGGGCATTCTGTCAGCAAAAAGGTGAATGGCCTTCAGATCACAAATTTTAACTCTAAAAGATTTTTGTGCTGCAACACATGTTAAATATAGTTATCAACTGTTTAGGAAAGCTGATCCAGTTGCTGTAGAGACCTTTGTAAACCTTATCAAGGAACAAGAGTGGCAAGATTTTTATAGTGCTGATACAGTAGACGATAAACATAATGCTTCCTCAAGACTTTTCTCGTGTTCTTTGAAAGTTGCTTTTCGTAAGAACGTTCAAAACAGGGTACTAGCACAAACAGGCAGCCTGGGTGGCTGACTAGAGGGATAATACACTCCTGGAAATTGAAATAAGAACACCGTGAATTCATTGTCCCACGAAGGGGAAACTTTATTGACACATTCCTGGGGTCAGATACATCACATGATCACACTGACAGAACCACAGGCACATAGACACAGGCAACAGAGCATGCACAATGTCGGCACTAGTACAGTGTATATCCACCTTTCGCAGCAATGCAGGCTGCTATTCTCCCATGGAGACGATCGTAGAGATGCTGGATGTAGTCCTGTGGAACGGCTTGCCATGCAATTTCCACCTGGCGCCTCAGTTGGACCAGCGTTCGTGCTGGACGTGCAGACCGCGTGAGACGACGCTTCATCCAGTCCCAAACATGCTCAATGGGGGACAGATCCGGAGATCTTGCTGGCCAGGGTAGTTGACTTACACCTTCTAGAGCACGTTGGGTGGCACGGGATACGTGCGGACGTGCATTGTCCTGTTGGAACAGCAAGTTCCCTTGCTGGTCTAGGAATGGTAGAACGATGGGTTCGATGACGGTTTGGATGTACCGTGCACTATTCAGTGTCCCCTCGACGATCCCCAGTGGTGTACGGCCAGTGTAGGAGATCGCTCCCCACACCATGATGCCGGGTGTTGGCCCTGTGTGCCCCGGTCGTATGCAGTCCTGATTGTGGCGCTCACCTGCACGGCGCCAAACACGCATACGACCATCATTGGCACCAAGGCAGAAGCGACTCTCATCGCTGAAGACGACACGTCTCCATTCGTCCCTCCATTCACGCCTGTCGCGACACCACTGGAGGCGGGCTGCACGATGTTGGGGCGTGAGCGGAAGACGGCCTATTGGTGTGCGGGACCGTAGCCAAGCTTCATGGAGACGGTTGCGAATGGTCCTCGCCGATACCCCAGGAGCAACAGTGTCCCTAATTTGCTGGGAAGTGGCGGTGCGGTCCCCTACGGCACTGCGTAGGATCCTACGGTCTTGGCGTGCATCCGTGCGTCGCTGCGGTCCGGTCCCAGGTCGACGGGCACGTGCACCTTCCGCCGAACACTGGCGACAACATCGATGTACTGTGGAGACCTCACGCCTCACGTGTTGAGCAATTCGGCGGTACGTCCACCCGGCCTGCCGCATGCCCACTATACGCCCTCGCTCAAAGTCCGTCAAGTGCACATACGGTTCACGTCCACGCTGTCGCGGCATGCTACCAGTGTTAAAGACTGCGATGGAGCTCCGTATGCCACGGCAAACTGGCTGACACTGACGGCGGCGGTGCACAAATGCTGCGCAGCTAGCGCCATTCGACGGCCAACACCGCGGTTCCTGGTGTGTCCGCTGTGCCGTGCGTGTGATCATTGCTTGTACAGCCCTCTCGCAGTGTCCGGAGCAAGTATGGTGGGTCTGACACACCGGTGTCAATGTGTTCTTATTTCCATTTCCAGGAGTGTAATATCTTGTAGAACAATGTGGCAATTACGTCGAAACATTTGAAACACTCAAAATCTAAATGCAGCAGCCCATTACAAACAGTACTGGAAGGTGCTTAAAAATGTTATTAGGAAGGCAAAAAATATTTGGTATGCAGATAGAATAGCTAAGCCTCAGGATAAAATTAAAACCATATGGTCAGTCGTAAAGGAAGTGGCTGGTCTGCAGAGACAGATCGAGGATATAGAATCAGTGCGTAGTGGGAATGACCGTGTTACTGACAAGTCGCATATATGTACAGTATTTAAAAATCACTTTCTGAACATAGCAGGTGAACTAAATAGAAACCTAGTCCCAACAGGGAATCATATAGCGCTCGTAGAAAAACGTGTTCCGAGACTGTTACCTGAAACGCTCCTCCATGATACTGACTAGAGGGAGATTGAGTTAATAATTAAATCACTAAAGACCAAAACCTCTAATGGATATGACGGGGTATCTAGCAGAATACTGAAGTATTGTTCTATGTACGTTAGCCCAGTACTTAACCATAGCTGTAACTTTTCCTTTAGGAGTGGTTGGTTTCCTGACCGATTAAAGTACTCGGTAGTGAAGCCAGTTTATAAAATGGGAGACAGGGATAATGTTGACAATTTTAGACCTATTTCTACCCCATCGGTGTTTGCTAAAGTTATCGAGAAGGTTATATATACAAGGTTACTGGAGCATTTAAATTCACATAATTTGCTGTAAAATGTACAGTTTGGTTTTAGAAATGGTTTAACAACTGAAAATGAGAAAATTTCTTTTCTCTATGAGGTTTTGGATGGATTAAATAAAAGGTTGCGAACGCTAGGTGTTTTCTTTGATTTAACGAAGGCATTTGGCTGTGGTGACCACAAAATATTACTGTACAAGTTAGACCATTATGAAGTAAGGGGAGTAGCTTACAATTGGTTCGCCTCTTACTATAAGAACAGAAAGCAGAAAATAATTCTCCGCAATATTGGTGGTAGTGATGTTCAGTCCCAATGGGGCACTGTTAAGTGGGTCGTTCCCCATGGGTCGGTGCTGGGGCCACTGCTGTTTCTTTTTTATGTAAATGATATACCTTCTAGTACTACTGGTGATTCAAAAATATTTCTGTTTGCTGATGACACCAGCTTGGTAGTGAAGGATCTTGTGTGTAATATTGAAACAGTATCAAATAATGTAGTTCATGAAATAAGTTCGTGACTTGTCGAAAGTTATTTGATGATATATCACAGTAAGACCCAGTTTTTACAGTTTCTAACTCACAATTCAACAAGAACCGATATTTTGATCAGACAGAATGGGCATATCATAAGCGAGACGGAACAGTTAAAGTTCCTAGGCGTAACGATAGATAGTAAGCTGTTTTGGAAAGCCCTTGTTCATGATCTTGTTCACAAACTAAATGCTGCTTTGAAACTTCCTGACAGATTAAAACTGTGTGTCGGGCCGAGACTCGAACTCGGGATCTTTGCCTTTCGCGGGCAAGTGCTCTACCAACTGAGCCACCCAAGCACGACTCACGCCCCGTCCTCACAGCTTTACTTCTGCCAGTACCTCGTCTCCTACCTTCCAGACTTTACAGAAAGTTTCGTATCAGCGCACACTCCGCTGCAGAGTGAAAATCTCATTCTGGAAACGTCCCCCAGGCTGTGGCTAAGCCATGTGTTCGCAATATCCTTTCTTTCAGGAGTGCTAGTTCTGCAAGGTTCGCAGGAGAGCTTCTGTAAAGTCTGGAAGGTAGGAGACGAGGTACTGGCAGAAGTGAAGCTGTGAGGAGGGGGCGTGAGTCGTGCTTGGGTGGCTCAGTTGGTAGAGCACTTGCTCGCGAAAGGCAAAGGTCTCGAGTTCGTGTCTCGGTCCGGCACAAAGTTTTAATCTGCCAGGAAGTTTCGTATCAGTGCACTCTTCGCTGCAGAGTGAAAATCTCATTCCCTAAATGCTGCTTTATTTACTATTGGAACAGTATCTGAAATAAGTGACAGTTCAACACGAAATGTAATCTACTTCGCACGTTCGCATACGCTTATGGTATTATTTTTTGGGGTAATTCTTCTGATTCAAAAAGGGTATTTTTGACTCAAAAACGGGCTGTTCGAGCTATATGTGGTGTAAGTTCGAGAACCTCTTGTCGACCCCTATTCAATAGTCTGGGAATTCTGACATTGCCCTCACAGTATATATTTTTTTTAAATGTCGTTTGTTGTTAGCAATATTAGCTTATTCCCAAGAGTTAGCATCTTTCACTCAGTTAATACTAGGCAGAAATCAAATGTGCATGTGGAATGCACTTCCTTGACTCTTGTGCAGAAAGGAGTGCAGTATTCTGCTGCATCCATTTTGAATTAGCTACCACAAGAACTCAAAACTCTTAGCAGTAGCCCAAATACTTTTAAGCCTAAACTGAAGAGTTCCCTTATGGCTCACTCCTTCTATTCTGTAGAGGAGCTCCTGGAAGAGCTGAAAAATTAAGCAAATTCCAGTGTTACGTTGTTGATTTTCTTTATTTAAACTTACTTGTCGCCTGAATATGTTTCTTATATTTCATTTTATCTGTTTCTACTATCGTGTTATAATTTTATGTATTGACTCGTTCCATGACCATGGAGACTTCTCCTTAATTTGGTCCCACGGAACAATTTATAAATAAAAATAGAAAGTGTGATTAAATGTTGAAAGTGTTACATCGGTTTGTAGCAAAAAAGGTATTTCAGTCATTCAGTTATTTCGCAGACAAACGCGCTCGATTAATTAAGAGTTTCATAGTTGTCATTGTGTCGTGTTTCAGAATAAGTAATTTCCGTCGAGAAACGTGCTGATAGCAGAACGTAAACGAAAAAGCTTCCGTAGTCGATCGCTATCAGGTTCACTATTCTGAAAACTCAACGTAATAGTGGCTACTTCAGCGTGAATGTGAAACAAACGTAGCTGTTAAACGAGACTGAATGAGCGTAGGCATCGTTAGGGAGGTGTGTTACTTGCAAACTTGACGATACAAGACAGTACCTTGTCACGTATTGTAGTGTTATTATTTTAAGGTGACATATTTCTTTCTTCAATAAAGCACCTTTAATATTTGAGTAGTATTAGAGAAACATGTTCGTATTAAGCATATGGTCAGGTTTATTTCGTAATGAAGCGCAATCTCTATGTATAGATCCCACTAGTTGCGAAAATTACTCTACGGAAAGACATTTAATAACGGTATGAGGAACTTCACACTTTCCACGTTCATATTACTTGAAATCTATGTTTGCTACGTGCGCACACGACCAGGTTTCTTGGGAATACTTACATTGTGATACTTTGATATATTTGGATACAAATTAAGGATACATATTGGAGTTATATATAACATCTTCATAACGGTGTCACTTGATGGTCACTAAAGTGTTCTCTTCGTGTCCCGTGACATTGAGATGTAATATTTAGCTCAGGGTTAGGATGTGGATGTATTTAATGCGTTTCCTGAGGTTAATGTTTGAGGACAATGCGTCATTGATTTACATCAGAGGCATTATGTTCCCCTTTCAAGTCTGTTTTTCCGAAGTTAAAAATTCGTCAATTCCTTGTTCGTTCTTAAATGTAAAGTTTTTCATTTTATATTATTCCTCATTAGTCATGAATTTAACAGTCAGCTACTGAACAGTCTGATTTGAGGGAACATTACCTGTAACATTTCAGTGTCACTATGCAGTCTCCATGTGTCTACAGAGCGTTGAAAAACTTCTTATGCTTTGAGACGTGGTAGTATCCACCAAAACAAAAGAAGGCCAATAAACATGGGTCCGAAATAAATACTCTCTGAGACCTTCACACTTGCACACAGTGGACGAAAACAAAAGTGCCCATTACAAGTTCGTAGGGTTCCACGGTCAGTGTCATTCTGAAGAAAATAATTTTAATTTATCAATCAGCGTCATTCATTTAAACTGCCGACGTTATGGCCAGTTTGGTGCGGTACTATTAAGGGCTGTTAACTGATGAATACTGGTGGACGTCTTCCACTGAAGCTAACCGAAACATGTCAGCAAGTTAGCTGCTTCAGTTTTTTTGTAGTGACGCGGTCTAATACCCAAAATTATTTTATTCAGAAGTGTCCTACATTTTGAGATGTGTTGGCATACATCATAACATAAATAAAAGAAAACACAAGGGAGGGTTACGTGCCTAGTAAGTGGATATTTTGGCGGAAGCTGAAGAAGCAGAGACTGTTGCACTCTAGGCTCAAAAGACGACGCACAAATGACGACAGGCTAAGGTTAGTAGATATTCATGCGTCTGAAAAGATCTATGCGTGATGCGCCCTACTACTACCACCGTCACACCTTAGCAAAAGATCTGACTGAGAACCCGAGAAATTTCTTGTCGTACGTAAAATAGCTAGGCGGGTCTAAGACTTCCATTCAGTTCCCTGTTGACCTAACTGGTATAGCAGTTGAAGATAGCAAAACTAAAGCCAAAGTTTTAAATTTCACTTTCAAGAAATCGTACAAACATACTGTCATTTGACCCTCGGACATATGGACGACATGCATGGCGTAGAGGAACAACTGAAAGATTTGAAAACAAATAAATCAGCTGGTCCGGATGGAATCCCCCTACCTAGCTTGCATTTATCGTCAATCTCTCGCCCAGAACAAAAGATACTGGAAAAAAGAGCATGCGACTCTAGTATATAACAAAGGTAAAAGAACGGCCCCACAGAATTACCGACCAATATACGTAACTTCTATTTGCTGCAGAATCCTTGAACATATTTTCAGTTCGAATACAACAAACTTTCCTGAGAGTAAGCAGTTTACTGCCTCGAATCAGAACGAAGTTTGAAAGCATCGCTACTGTGAAACTCAGCTTGCCCTATTCTCACATGGTAACTGTGGATGAAGGGGAATAGGCAGATTCCATATTTCTAGATTTCCGGTAAGCATTTGACACGGTGTCCCATTGCAGACTGTTAAAACGAAGGTACGAGCATATGGAATCTTTCGCAGATACGTGACTCGAAGACTTCTTATATAATATAACCAAATATGTTGTCCTCGAAGGGGAGTGTTAATCAGAGGCAAGGGTATCATCAGGAGTGGCCCAGGGGAGTGTGATAGGACCACTGTTGTTCTCTATATACATAAATGAATTGGCGGACAGGGTGGGCAGCAACCTGCGGTTGATTGCTAATGATCCCGTGGTGTACGGTAAGGTGTCGAAGTTGAGTGAATGTAAGAACATACAAGCTGGTGTGATGAATGGCAGCTAGCTCTAAATGTGGAAAAGTGTAAGTTAATGTACGTGAGTTGTTGTTGTTGTTGTGGTCTTCAGTCCTGAGACTGGTTTGATGCAGCTCTCCATGCTACTCTATCCTGTGCAAGCTTCTTCATCTCCCAGTACCTACTGCAACCTACATCCTTCTGAATCTGCTTAGTGTATTGATCTCTTGGTCTCCCTCTACGATTTTTACCCTCCACGCTGCCCTCCAATGCTAAATTTGTGATCCCTTGATGCCTCAAAACATGTCCTACCAACCGATCCCTTCTTCTAGTCAAGTTGTGCCACAAACTTCTCTTCTCCCCAATACTATTCAATACCTCCTCATTAGTTATGTGATCTACCCACCTTATCTTCAGCATTCTTCTGTAGCACCACATTTCGAAAGCTTCTATTCTCTTCTTGTCCAAACTGATTATCGTCCATGTTTCACTTCCATACATGCCTACACTCCATACAAATACTTTCAGAAACGACTTCCTGACACTTAAATCTATACTCGATGTTAACAAATTTCTCTTCTTCAGAAACGATTTCCTTGCCATTGCCAGTCTACATTTTATATCCTCTCTACTTCGACCATCATCAGTTATTTTACTCCCTAAATAGCAAAACTCCTTTACTACTTTAAGTGTCTCATTTCCTAATCTAATCCCCTCAGCATCACCCGATTTAATTCGACTACATTCCATTATCCTCGTTTTGCTTTTGTTGATGTTCATCTTATATCCTCCTTTCAAGACACTGTCCATTCCGTTCAACTGCTCTTGCAAGTCCTTTGCTGTCTCTGACAGAATTACAATGTCATCGGCGAACCTCAAAGTTTTTACTTCTTCTCCATGAATTTTAATACCTACTCCGAATTTTTCTTTTGTTTCCTTTACTGCTTGCTCAATATACAGATTGAATAACATCGGGGAGAGGCTACAACCCTGTCTTACTCCCTTCCCAACCGCTGCTTCCCTTTCATGTCCCTCGACTCTTATAACTGCCATCTGGTTTCTGTACAAATTATAAATAGCCTTTCGCTCCATGTATTTTACCCCTGCCACCTTTAGAATTTGAAAGAGAGTATTCCAGTTAACGTTGTCAAAAGCTTTCTCTAAGTCTACAAATGCTAGAAACGTACGTTTGCCTTTTCTTAATCTTTCTTCTAAGATAAGTCGTAAGGTTAGTATTGCCTCACGTGTTCCAACATTTCTACGGAATCCAAACTGATCTTCCCCGAGGTCCGCTTCTACCAGTTTTTCCATTCGTCTGTAAAGAATTCGCGTTAGTATTTTGCAGCTGTGACTTATTAAACTGATAGTTCGGTAATTTTCACATCTGTCAACACCTGCTTTCTTTGGGATTGGAATTATTATATTCTTCTTGAAGTCTGTGGGTATTTCTCCTGTCTCATACATCTTGCTCACCAGATGGTAGAGTTTTGTCATGACTGGCTCTCCCAAGGCCATCAGTAGTTCTAATGGAATGTTGACTACTCTCGGGCCTTGTTTCGACTCAGGTCTTTCAGTGCTCTGTCAAACTCTTCACGCAGTGTCTTATCTCCCATTTCATCTTCATCTACATCCCCTTCCATTTCCATAATACTGTCCTCAAGTACATCGCCCTTGTATAAACCCTCTATATACTCCTTCCACCTTTCTGCCTTGCCTTCTTTGCTTAGAACTGGGTTTCCATCTGAGCTCTTGATATTCATACAAGTGGTTCTCTTCTCTCCAAAGGTCTCTTTAATTTTCCTGTAGGCAGTATCTATCTTACCCCTAGTGAGACAAGCCTCTACATCCTTACATTTGTCCTCTAGCCATCCCTGCTTAGCCATTTTGCACTTTCTGTCGATCTCATTTTTGAGACGTTTGTATTCCCTTTTCCCTGCTTCATTTACTGCATTTTTATATTTCCTCCTTTCATCAATTAAATTCAATATTTCTTCTGTTACCCAAGGATTTCTATTAGCCCTCGTCTTTTTACCTACTTGATCCTCTGCTGCCTTCACTACTTCATCCCTCAGAGCTACCCATTCTTCTTCTACTGTATTTCTTTCCCCCATTCCTGTCAATTGTTCCCTTATGCCCTCCCTGAAACTCTCTACAACCTCTGGTTCTTTCAGTTTATCCAGGTCCCATCTCCTTAAATTCACACCTTTTTGCAGTTTCTTCAGTTTCAATCTGCAGTTCATAACCAATAGATTGTGGTCAGAATCCATATCTGCCCCTGGAAATGTCTTACAATTTAAAACCTGGTTCCTAAATCTCTGTCTTACCATTATATAATCTATCTGATACCTATTAGTATCTCCAGGATTCTTCCATGTATACAACCTTCTTTTATGATTCTTGAACCAAGTGTTAGCTATGATTAAGTTATGCTCTGTGCAAAATTCTACAAGGCGGCTTCCTCTTTCATTTCTTCCCCCCAATCCATATTCACCTACTATGTTTCCTTCTCTCCCTTTTCCTACTGACGAATTCCAGTCACCCATGACTATTAAATTTTCGTCTCCCTTCACTATCTGAATAATTTCTTTTATCTCGTCATACATTTCATCAATTTCTTCATCATCTGCAGAGCTAGTTGGCATATAAACTTGTACTACTGTAGTAGGCATGGGCTTTGTGTCTATCTTGACCACAATAATGCGTTCACTATGCTGTTTGTAGTAGCTAACCCGCACTCCTACTTTTTTATTCATTATTAAACCTACTCCTGCGTTACCCCTATTTGATTTTGTATTTATAACCCTGTAATCACCTGACCAAAAGTCTTGTTCCTCCTGCCACCGAACTTCACTAATTCCCACTATATCTAACTTTAACCTATCCATTTCCCTTTTTAAATTTTCTAACCTACCTGCCCGATTAAGGGATCTGACATTCCACGCTCCGATCCGTAGAACGCCAGTTTTCTTTCTCCTGATAACGACATCCTCTCAAGTAGTCCCCGCCCGGAGATCCGAATGGGGGACTATTTTACCTCCGGAATATTTTACCCAAGAGGACGCCATCATCATTTAATCATACAGTAAAGCTGCATGTCCTCGGGAAAAATTACGGCTGTAGTTTCCCCTTGCTTTCAGCCGTTCGCAGTACCAGCACAGCAAGGCCGTTTTGGTTAATGTTACAAGGCCAGATCAGTCAAATATCCAGACTGTTGCCCCTGCAACTACTGAAAAGCTGCTGCCCCTCTTCAGGAACCACATGTTTGTGTGGCCTCTCAACAGATACCTCTCCGCTGTGGTTGCACCTACGGTACGGCCATCTGTATCGCTGAGGCACGCAAGCCTCCCCACCAACGGCAAGGTCCATGGTTCATGGGGGAAGCGTACGTGAGTAGGAAGAAAAAACCTGAAATGTTCGGATACACCTATTACTAGTGTCCTGTTCGACAGAAATCTGGGCGTAAAGGTGCAAAGCGATGCGAAGTGGAAAGAGCATGTGAAAACTGTGGTAGGGAAGGCCAATGGTCGACTCCGGTTTATCGCAAAAATTGTAGGAAAGAGTGGTTCACTTTAAAGGAGACCATGTACGAGGTGCGGCTAGAAAAAAACCGGACTCATGCTGGAAAAAAAATTATTTACAATTATTTACAATTTCATGTTATCTCCTTCAATGCACTCTCCTCCTCGGTCTCTACACCGCTCCATTGTTCATAGCAATGCTGCAGATCATTTTCGGTAAGTCCATACATTACTTCCGTCGCTTTTTCTTTTACTGCTTCAACAGTCTCAAATCTAGTTCCTTTCAAAGCTGACTTGACTTTAGGGAAAAGAAAAAAGTCACAGGGGGCCAAATCAGGTGAGTAGGGTGGATGATCTAAGATGGGAATGTTGTGTTTTGCCAAAAACGTCTTCACTGACAACGCACTGTGAGCTGGGGCATTGTCTTGGTAAAGGATCCATGACTTTTTTCTCCACAAATCGTTCCGTTTTCTCCGTACTCGCTCACGTAGGGTAGCCAGGACGCTAATGTAGTAATGCTCATTCACTGTTTGTCCCTCTGGTACCCAATCAATGTGCACAATCCCTCTGATGTCAAAAAAAAAAAAAAAAAAAAAAAAAACAATCATCATTGCCTTGAATTTCGATTTTGACATTCGAGCTTTTTTTTGTCGTGGACAACGAGGAGTTTTCCAATGCATCGACTGGCGTTTAGTTTCGGGATCGTAAGTAAAAAACCACGATTCATCGCAAGTAATAACATTTTGTAAGAAGGTGGGATCACTTTCAATGTTTTCCGGGATGTCAGAACAAATCATTCTTCGGCGTTCCTTCTGTTCAATTGTGAGACACTTTGGAACCATTTTTGAACACACTTTGTTCATGTTGAAACTTTCATGAAGAATCTGCCTAACACTTTCCTTGTCAACTCCTGTTAACTCAGACACTGCTCTGCTTGTTAAACGGCGATCTTGTCGAACAAGTTTACCGATTTTTTCAATGTTTGCATCAGTTTTTGCTGACAATGGTCTGCCAGTGCGAGTGTCATCACCGGTGTCTTCGCGGCCATCTTTAAATCGTTTAAACCACTCAAACACTTGCGTTCGCGATAAACAATCATCGCCGTACACTTGTTGTAACATTACAAACGTTTCACTTGCAGATTTTCCTAGTTTGAAAGAAAAGTTGATGTTAACACGCTGTTCTTTCTGTACACTCAACATTTTCCGACGCACAGACGAAACGTCAACTACTTAAAACAGACGCCACGGGCAGACTGAGTGCAGGAGGCAGATGAAACTCGAGCAGTAGGCGGAGCGAGAGTCACGTGACAGGCCACTCGACTTTCAGCCTTATTGCATTCGTTTTATTGTTTCACCAGTACTAGTCCGGTTTTTTTCTAGCCACACCTCGTATAGGATGCTGGTGCAACCTGTTCTTGAGCACTGTTCGAGTGTTTGGGATCCGTACCAGGTCGGATTGAAGGAAGACATCGAAGCACCTCGGAGGCGGGCGGCTAGATTTGTTGCCGTTAGTATCGAACAACACGTAATCGTTACGGAGATGCTTCGGGAACTCAGTTGGGGATCCCTGGAGGGAAGGCGACGTTCTTTTCCAGAAACACTACCGAGAAAATTAAGAGGCCCGCCAGTTGAAGCTGACTGCCGAACGATTCTGCTGTCGCCAACATGTATTGCGCGTTAAGAACCACGAAGGTAAGACACGAGAAATTAGGTTTCATACGGAGGCGTACAGACGGTCCTTTTACCGCAATCGATTTGTGAGTGGAAAGGGACGGAAATGACAAGTAGCGTACTAGGTACCCTCAGCCACGCACCGTACGACGGTTTACGAAGTATCTATGTAAATGTAGATGTAGACGGTAGACTTGAGTCCTTACACGCTTGCTTTCTACGACTTGTTCATAGGAGACGTTCAAAAAATGGCTCTGAGCGCTATGGGACTTAACTTCTGAGGTCATCAGTCCCCTAGAACTTAGAACTACTTTAACCTAACTAACCTAAGGACATCACACACATCCATGCCCGAGGCAGGATTCGAACCTGAGACCTTAGCGGTCGCGCGGTTCCAGACTGTAGCGCCTAGAACCACTCGGCCACCCCGGCCGGTGGAGACGTTCAACCTGACGACCATTCATCACACTACCACTTCTTACCTTTTTACAGAAGATCCTCAGCGTGACCTCCGGCCACAGCAATGATTCCTTTTTCCCTTCGAGTTAAGGAATCACGCACTCCTTGAAACACATGCCGTTCTTGTTGGTGTTGTAAAAGGTGGCATGCTTTGCAGACGTGATCCTGTAGCGTCTGGACATCTCTGACTGCGTTGGCGTAGGCAGGCTAACACATTCAAATGTCCCCTTACTAAAAATCTAGAGAAGCGAAGTCTCGAGTACGGGGAGGCTAAGGTGTGAGGCTTCCCCGAGGAACCCAGCAGTTCTGACAAATCAGCGTCCGATGTTCATGCACTTCGCGGAGGATATGTGCTGGAGCGCCATCACATATAAACCAAATGGTTCAAAGGACTCTGAGCACTACGGGACTTAACATCTGAGGTCATCAGTCCCCTAGAACTTACAACTACTTAAACCTAACTAACCTAAGGACATCACACACATCCATGCCCGAGGCGGGATTCGAACCTGCGACCGTAGCAGTCGCGTGGTTCCAGACTGACGCGCCTAGAACTGCTCGTCCACAGCGGCCGGCATATACGAGGGTCACTCTAAGTGAAATGCACACTATTTTTGTAAAAATACAGATTTCATTCTGCATGTGAGAGAGTTTTACAGTGTGTAGATACAGGGTGTTTAAAAAATGACCGGTATATTTGAAACGGCAATAAAAACTAAACGAGCAGCGATAGAAATACACCGTTTGTTGCAGTATGCTTGGGACAACAGTACATTTTCAGGCAGACAAACTTTCGAAATTACGGTAGTTACAATTTTCAACAACAGATGGCGCTGCGGTCTGGGAAACTCTATAGTACGATGTTTTCCACATATCCACCATGTGTAGCAATAATATGGCGTAGTCTCTGAATGAAATTACCCGAAAACTTTGACAACGTGTCTGGCGGAATGGCTTCACATGCAGATGAGATGTACTGCTTCAGCTGTTCAATTGTTTCTGGATTCTGGCGGTACACCTGGTCTTTCAAGTGTCCCCACAGAAAGAAGTCACAGGGGTTCATGTCTGGCGAATAGGGAGGCCAATCCACGCCGCCTCCTGTATATTTCGGATAGCCCAAAGCAATCACACGATCATCGAAATATTCATTCAGGAAATTAAAGACGTCGGCCGTGCGATGTGGCCGGGCACCATCTTGCATAAACCACGAGGTGTTCGACGTGTCGTCTAAGGCAGTTTGTACCGCCACAAATTCACGAAGAATGTCCAGATAGCGTGATGCAGTAATCGTTTCGGATCTGAAAAATGGGCCAATGATTCCTTTGGAAGAAATGGCGGCCCAGACCACTACTTTTTGAGGATGCAGGGACGATGGGACTGCAACATGGGGCCTTTCGGTTCCCCATATGCGCCAGTTCTGTTTATTGACGAAGCCGTCCAGGTAAAAATACGCTTCGTCAGTAAACCAAATACTGCCCACATGCATATCGCCGTCATCAATCCTGTGCACTATATCGTTAGCGAATGTCTCTCGTGCAGCAATGGTAGCGGCGCTGAGGGGTTGCCGCGTTTGAATTTTGTATGGATAGAGGTGTAAACTCTGGCGCATGAGACGATACGTGGACGTTGGCGTCAATTGGACCGCAGCTGCAACACGGCGAACGGAAACCCGAGGCCGCTGTTGGATCACCTGCTGCACTAGCTGCGCGTTGCCCTCTGTGGTTGCCGTACACGGTCGCCCTACCTTTCCAGCACGTTCATCCGTCACGTTCCCAGTCCGTTGAAATTTTTCAAACAGATCCTTTATTGTATCGCTTTTCGGTCCTTTGGTTACATTAAACCTCCGTTGAAAACTTCGTCTTGTTGCAACAACACTGTGTTCTAGGCGGTGGAATTCCAACACCAGAAAAATCCTCTGTTCTAAGGAATAAACCATGTTGTCTACAGCACACTTGCACGGCCACATTGAAACGACCCGTAAAAAAATGAATCAATTACTGTGCTGGTAAACCTCTTACATTATTTGATTTTCAAACGGCTGAGCAGAACTGAACTTACTCAAACATTTCGCTCTTTGCCTATTCTGATCAACACTAAACTGACAGCCAATATTTTTAGCGCAACGGAATCTGACTTTCAATAATTCATACAAGAGAATGGCCCTATCATTAACCTACACGTTTCACAAATCACTTAATTCACAAAAGTTTTCGTTACTCGAACTACTGCAATACACCGAGCGCCACTACTGCCAGCTAAATAAAAGATTCAAACTACTGGAGTCACTAAGTACTGATAGGCATAGTTAGCAAATGAAAGATTTTGATAGAGAATAAGCAATGTATTTACATGAATAGTGTTCAAAAGTCATTATGTATATATATCAGTTCGTGACATCCAGACTTACAAATTTACTGTCTCTAGTGGACACACGTCCAGATCATCCGCTCTCAAAACTCTGCCATCTCTCTCCCCGCATCCATCACTGCTGGCGGTTCACCTCCAACTGCGCAACGCTACGCGCTGTTAACATCCAGCTGCGCAACACTACAATGGTACACAACAATGCAAGCTAGCCACAGACTGCACACAGCACAGCCAGTGATTTTCATACAGAGCGCTACACTGCAATACACCGAGCACCATTACTGCCAGCTAAATAAAAGATTCAAACTACTGAAGGCACTTAGTACTGATAGGCATAGTTAGCAAATGAAAGATTTTGATAGAGAACAAGCAATGTATTGTCCTCAATAGTGTTCAAAAGTATATATATATATATATATATATATATATATATATATATATATATATATATATATATATATACGAGGGCAGTTCAATAAGTAATGCAACACATTTTTTTTGTGAAACAGGGGTTGTTTTATTCAGCATTGAAATACACCAGGTTGTTCCCCAATCTTTTAGCTACACAACACTATTTTTCAACGTAATCTCCATTCAATGCTACGGCCTTACGCCACCTTGAAATGAGGGCCTGTATGCCTGCACGGTACCATTCCACTGGTCGATGTGGGACCCAACGTCGTACTGCATCAATAACTTCTTCATCATCCGCTTAGTGCCTCCCGCGGATTGCGTTCTTCATTGGGCCAAACATATGGAAATCCGACGGTGCGAGATCGGGGCTGTAGGGTGCATGAGGAAGAACAGTCCACTGAAGTTTTGTGAGCTCCTCTCGGGTGCGAAGACTTGTGTGAGGTCTTACGTTGTCACGAAGAAGGAGAAGTTCGTTCTGACTTTTGTGCCTACGAACACGCTGAAATCGTTTCTTCAATTTCTGAAGAGTAGCACAATACACTTGAGAGTTGATCGTTTGACCATGAGGAAGGACATCGAACAGAATAACCCCTTCAGCGTCCCAGAAGACTGTAACCATGACTTTACCGGCTGAGGGTATGGCTTTAAACTTTTTCTTGGTAGGGGAGTGGGTGTGGCGCCACTCCATTGATTGCCGTTTTGTTTCAGGTTCGAAGTGATGAACCCATGTTTCATCGCCTGTAACAATCTTTGACAAGAAATTGTCACCCTCAGCCACATGACGAGCAAGCAATTCCGCACAGATGGTTCTCCTTTGCTCTTTATGGTGTTCGGTTAGACAACGGGGGACCCAGCGGGAACAAACCTTTGAATATCCCAACTGGTGAACAATTGTGACAGCACTACCAACAGAGATGTCAAGTTGAGCACTGAGTTGTTTGATGGTGATCCGTCGATCATCTCGAACGAGTGTGTTCGCACGCTCTGCCATTGCAGGAGTCACAGGTGTGCACGGCCGGCCCGCACGCGGGAGATCAGACAGTCCTGCTCGACCTTGCGGCGATGATGACACACGCTTTGCCCAACTACTCACCGTGCTTTTGTCCACTGCCAGATCACCGTAGACATTCTGCAAGCGCCTATGAATATCTGAGATGCCGTGGTTTTCCGCCAAATGAAACTCGATCACTGCCCGTTGTTTGCAACGCACATCCGTTACAGACGCCATTTTAACAGCTCCGTACAGCGCTGCCACCTGTCGGAAGTCAATGAAACTATACGAGACGAAGCGGGAATGTTTGAAAATATTCCACAAGAAATTTCCGGTTTTTTCAACCAAAATTGGCCGAGAAAAAAAATGTGTTGCATTACTTATTGAACTGCCCTCATATATTAGTTCGTGACATCGAGTCTTACCAATTTACTGTCTCTGGTGGACACACGTCCAGATCATCCGCTCTCAAAACTCTGCCATCTCTCTCCCCGCATCCATCACTGCTGGCGGTTCACCTCCAACTGCGCAACGCTACACGCTGTTAACATCCAGCTGCCCAACACTACAATGGCAGACAACAATGCAAACTAGCCACAGACTGCACACAGCACAGCCAGTGATTTTCATACAGAGCGCTACGTGGCGTTACCAATATAAAAACCTAAACAGCCTACTTACAACATGTCAGTCAAAGAACCAGGGAAGCGATCACATAACTCGGATGGACGACACTGAAACACCCGCCTTACAGTCTTGACCTGGCTTCATGTGACTATCATCTGTTTGGGAAACTGAAAAACTCTCTTTGTGGTACAAGGTTTGAAGATTATGACTCCCTTGTGCACGCTGCCGACATGTTGGTCCAGAATTTTACCGCGCGTGTATACCGGTGCCGGTTCCAATATGGCGTAAGGCAGTTGAGAGGGATGGAAATTTTGTGGAGAAATGAAAATATTGTTCCTCAAGAATGTATCTACACACTTAAAACTTTCAGACATGTAGAATAAAAGATGTGTTTTCGAAAAATATAGTGTGCATTTCTTTTGGAGTGACCCCTCGTATAAACCACATCCATAGTATTTGCTTACGTGGGACATTCTCCGACAACGTAGACAATAAGATGATAAGAAACATGATAATCAGCCTCATTTAATATTTGTGGTAGTATGTGTGGCCCTAGTAATTTATTACCAGGGACGCCTGCCCGTATGTTGATGGAGCAACGATGTTCATGCCTCCTTTCTGCAAGTTCATAGGTTTTCACCAGCCCACATACAGTGGTTATAAAAGTTCCTAATGTGGTGTCTTGTGAACCTCCATCTTCGGAAGGTAAGATCTTCGACGTAAGCAGTGGATCTGCTACAGTTTTCTGCAAAAGCCGTTGAAAGAACTGCGTTCTGCTACAGTGGTCTCCTGGACTCGCGCGCCTGGACGCGTTGAAGATTGTATATATAAAGCAGCTGTTCATGTAGTACCGGCTGGACAAGAAGATGACTCACGCCTTCTGCTGCTGCCATTTGCCGCACACTGGTTCCACGTCTTTCGTCCATTAAATGTAACGCATGCTTCTCAGTCTTAGATGTGCGATCTGACTGAGGCTGTTCACTGTTCACCTTGCGGGGTGTCAGAGAAAATGTGCCTTTAAGAAGCGGTAAAAGCGAATCTAACACCTTACTGGATGATTTTCTGCGACGTGGATATTTTATCGGGGTAGTGTGTACGAGCGCGCTAGCTACTACGACTTGTTCATCTGTAGCGGAAAATCTTTCCCGCCACAACACTTGTGGAGTAGTACGTTTCCATCTAACATATGGAAGAAAAAAGAAAATGTACTGAACCATTCGCATACAGCACAGGACAACTATTGCAATAGCAGTAAACATGTACGTTAAGCCATTTTTGTACGTAGATACTACACTGCTATACATAATGCAAATGACAAGTAATTTACAGTCAAATTGCATATTTTTCTTTAAAAAAATAAACTGATGAAGTTGCATGTTTACAGGTCGACCCAAAGATGAAGACGTGCACTTATAATCTGGAGGAGCATGGAGTCAAATGCTCATCCGGTTATGTTGACTGAGATTTTTCTAAATAACTTAAGCTGAATTATATTTTCATATACATAATGCAAGTAACTTACTGCACGATAATACACACTAACTAAACTGAAACTGCAGCACCTACAGCACAACGCAAGCAACCGTCTGTAGTCTAGTCAACACTCAGACTGATGTGTGCAGCGGAGCACAACATTAAAGGGAAACATGTGGAATAGTGAACAGTGTTGATGGATTACCTAACCAACGACTGTGCCCCTACTGTATTTGTTTCCTATATGTTTACCTTGTCTGTTACGAATACGGGCATGCTCTCAATCAAACGTCTTACGCCACTGTCGACAGGTGTATACATCTCAGGAAGCATGCGTCTTCACACCTCCGTTTATGAGATTTTTTTTATGTTGTTTGGGTTACATCTACATCTACGTCTACATGGTTACTCTGCAATTCAAACTTAAGTACCTGGCAGAGGGTTCATCGAAATATTTTCATACTACTTCTCTACCATTCCACTCTCGAATGGGGTGTGGGAAAAAGAAACAATTAAATCCGTTCGAGCTCTGACTTCTCTTACTTGATTATGATGATCATTTCTCCCTACGTAGGTGGGTCCCAACAACATATTTTCGTATTCGGAAGAGAAAGTTGGTGATTGAAATTTCGTAGTCGCGCGGGATTAGCCGAGTGGTCTGGGGCACTGCATTCATGGACTATACGGCTGTTCCCGGCGGAGGTTCGAGTCCTCCCTCGGGCATAGGTGTGTGTGGTTGTCCTTAGGATAATTTAGGTTAAGTAGTGTGTAAGTTAGGGACTGATGACCTTTGCAGTAACGTCCCATAAGATTTCACACACATTTGAACATTTTTTTGAAATTTCGTAAATAGATCTTGTGGTGTCACCGCCAGGCACCACACTTGTTACGTCGTAGCAAATGACGTAGCTGAAGGCTATGCTAACTATTGTCTCGACAAATGAGAGCGTATTTTGTCAGTGAACCATCGCTTGCAAAGTCGTCTTGTAACACCACAGCTCTTATGTTGTATGGATTTATTTTGTTTTTTTGCTTTAAATAATGTTACATTGTTGATCGTCTGTAAATGTGTTTGAATCGATAACATAAAATTGTGTACTCTTTTCTTTGTCAAGCCTTTGATGTCGTGATTTGATTCTATGCAGAGTAGTGTATCTGTAATTTAAAATTCTTTGTCCCATTTGGAGGGAATAAAACTTACTGTATATGATTGTAATTTTGTGTGAATAATTTTTTGTAGAGATGTCAATATGTGTAAATGTTTTGTTTTATTTAATGCATTTGGTTGCTGTTATGTAAATTGCTGATCCTCACTTAGGGCTCTTAGTATTCTGTGTATAAGAGGTGTAGTGGTTCCCCTCGCGAACGGAACTGTGTAGCGCGCGCAAATTGTGGTTGGCCTAGGTGGAAAAGGTGGAACTGATAAGCAGTCGGGGACGAGCCAGCAGTCAGAGATGAGCTACGAGTCCGTGCACTGCCGTGTAAAAGTTGCATAGTGCTGGTTTCGAGAGAGGCTTTTCTGTTATTTTCCAATGCCTCGGATGGATGGATAAATAGCTGGGCTATTCTGGAATTTGTATGTATCATCGCCACCAAGAAATGACAGAGTCCAGCAATTCTGCCTGCAATTCCACCTACCAACATGCAGTTGCCACCACATTGCGCAATCATTGCAACGTAACACCATAATGATGTACAGTGAAGGATCAGCTTAATGGATGTGTTATTGTGCTGAAATATAAGGTAATTTATATCTGAATTTATGTACCTACCTTGACTTTTCTCCTCATCATAACACCTCTCAGGGTCCTCTCCGTTTGAATTAAAGTGATTACCGAGTATCCTTACTGAAAGTACGTTAAAACTCAGTATGCTAATTAATGCCTATTGGACAGAGTAAAGTTAAAGTTAATGTGGCAAGAGAGTGAGTTAAAGTTAATGATGCTTGATGAAATAATTTCCCTAGTAAAACTGCTTATTAATGTATTGTTGCCAACTTCAAATTAAAATCTCAAGACTTAGGCTTATAGAGTTTTGCTTAGTAAATGATCACATTACTGCCGGTTGTTGATCTCAGAAAGTGGGTCAGTATCTTACATTAATGTTAATTTTATGTCTCACGGTAGTAAAAGTAGAAAACTGCATAGTAGGAAATTATATGTTTATGATTACTAAGTGCTTGTCTCTCTTGTGTGCATATTAACAGTATAAAGACCACTCAGTTTGTGTAAGCCCTGAAAGTGATAGTGTTTTTCTGTACCTGTTATAATTTTGCAAATAGTTTGTGTTGCTCCAGTTGTTAGCTTCAATCTTAAAACATATGTGTGTGTCAGAGTTCATTGCACTCGCGTGTAACCAAGTTTAGGTTGTGTTTGTCCGTTATAGTTACTTATACCTACTTTCTTAAACGAGAATTTAATCATTCTCTTGCCTAGTTAGGCTGGCGGCCGTTTTCTTTATCCGTTAAACAGTGCAGATAGGCAATATTTTGTTTGTCACTGTTTAAATATTTACGTAATTCTGACTTTCATTTCCGATAAGCCACCTCCGTTAGGGACAACACGGTCAACATAACAAAATTCCTCTCAGAGGGTAGCACTGCTCTGTTGCTTTGTACCATAATAGCTTTTACAAAATAGTTTTATGTCACAACCTGTTTCTAGCATTGAGGTTATGGTGCAGTAGTAACAGAGGACAAGAGTGTTATACGTGGCTTTTCTGTGACAGGACTAGTTGTTCTGTTGGGACATCGTATGTACTAAGCCAAACTTGGTATTCGGTTGAATAAGCTACGTAGAATTCTGTTGTAGTGTTATAGGCTGTACAACTGGAGCGAGTGCTAGGAAGTCTCTCTAGACCTGCCGTGTGGCGGCGCTCGGTCTGCAATCTCTGATAGAGGCGACACGCGGGTCCGACGTATACTAACAGACCGCGGCCGATTTAAAGGCTACCACCTAGCAAGAGTGGTGTCTGGCGGTGACACCACATTCCTCTCCCGCAAATCGTCGGACGGTTGTGGCATAAGGTTTCCGCCCGCCGGGGGAAAAGTGTGGTGTCTGGCGGTGACACCACAGATCTCACCGCAAAGAAAACCGCCTTTGTATCAGTGACTGCCACCCCAACTCGCGTATCGTATCAGTGACACTACCACCCTTATTGCGCGATAACACGAAACGGGCTGCCCTTCTTTGCACCTTTTCGATGTCTTCCGTCAATCCTACCTGGTAAGGATCGCACACCGAACAGCAATATTCCAGCAGAGGACGGACAAGTGTAATGTAGGCTGCCTCTTTATTAGGTTTGTCGCATCTTCTAAGCGTTTTGCCAACAAATCGAAATCTTGGTTTCGCCTTCCTCACAGTATTATCTATGTGGTATTTCATATTTAAGTTGCTGGTAATTGTAATTCCTAGGTGTGTAGTCGAATTTACAGTCCTTAGATTTGTGCGATTTATCGTATACGCAAAATTTATCCGATTTCTTTAAGTACCCATGTGGATGACGTCGCACTTTTCTTTGTTTAGTGCCAATTCCCACTTTTCGCACCATACATAAATTCTCTTTAGATCATTTTGTAATTTGAATTGATCGTTTGACGATTTTACTTGACGGTAAATTACAGCGTCAATATGCAAACAATCTAAGGGGGCTGCTAAAATCCGATATGAAACAGTAAGGAACTTTATAATACCTAAAATAGGTTACGTCTAGAAACTTTATATTCAAACTTATTTCATTTGACTAGAAACATTTTAAAACAAAGCACTTTCCACTTTCCCGCCTCCCACGACGTAGTGCCATGTGTGATCTCTGTGGACGGTCGTTGCAGGATTGACCTTGGCTATATTTTCCGTTATTACGGTTGTAGACCCTCTGCCACAATGTTAAATAATTCGATTTTTTTAAATTATGACTCGCCTGGCCGGGATTACGTGCATAAGTTGTTATCACCCATGATTTTGCCATTATTTATTGCCACTGGATTTAATAAGTGTTTCTAAATATTTGTACATACTCCCATATACATGCACACTTGAATAATCGCTATTCTGATTGTTTCTTGCGTTAGTGTTAATTACTGTAAGTGCTTGTTCTGTGGTATTTATTGTGAAGTTAGTCCTTTTCGTGACTACAGTTTTTCAAGTTTTTATGTATGCGCATCAATTTTTATGGATTTATAAATTTTTATCCAGAGTTTCGTAAGATTTTCTTACAATTATGCGTAAACTATATTAAGCACGATGAATTGCTTTAAAGAGATTCGTTTCAGTTGTGTTAATGATTTATTCAGAAAACGACCGGTTTCGGTATGTTAAAATACCATCTTCAGGTGTTTGAATTACTATATTTGGTCAACCATTACATGCAGTCGGACCAGTCAGTGCAAGGGTTCCGCATCACTGCATTTTAGACGGACACTGTCCACCGTCGCGCATTCATAGTGTGCGTCCGCCAAACGGCACAAAGCTTCCGGTTGCGGTTTGAATAAATCAATGTTCCAACTGAAGTGGATCTCTGTAAACTAATTAATCATGCCTCTCAGTTGCCGATGTCCTACACACCAAATTTTATATGTATCAAAGATGCGTATGTGTATCATTTCCACTTACGTAGCAGTAGCTGCAAAATGTGGAATTCTGCAAAATATAAGGAAATCATAATTTTGTATTTGTATACTTTCTAAACGTAAGTGACAAATTCTGTGTTCATGAAATATCTACAGTAGCTAGATGTCAACGCATATACTTCCATAAGAAGCGTTTCCGTTTCAGTGGCAAAACTGTGCTGAGAAATACGTATTATTTTTACATTTGGATGCAGCACCTGTTATTTATTGTAAGCAAGAGAACAATAGTAAGCAAGAGAACAATTACTCTGAGCGCATGAACGGACACAGACGAACTGTCCGCCTAGGAGACGTCCAATACCCAGTAGCGGAGCATGCCCTCCAGCATAATTCTAGGGACCTAGGAACCTGCTACACCGTATGTGCCATTTGGCTTCTCCCACCCAACACCAGTCCCTCTGAACTGCGGAGATGGGAACTTGCACTCCAACACATCCTTTCATCCCGCCATCCCCCTGGACTGAACCTACGTTAAACAACCTCACTCCCATTTACTCTTCAGTCTTCTCCTCTTTCCCTTTCCTCTTTAGCCATTCACGCATCTTTTCATCCTACATAGTTGTATTTATCTTTATACTGTATACCTCTTTACTTCTGTATGCATCCTCTTTGGTTTGAAGCTGGCACAGTACCTACAATAGAATATCTTTGGCTTCCCTCTGACAACCATGCCTCCATCCTTGCTACCCTCCCTGTTTTCCTTTCCCTCTTGCTTCATGACCTGGGTTATGAGTAACTGAATCCACTTTCCCTTCTTCCCTTTCTTTCCCCTCTCTCCTCCCTGATGAAGGAACATTTGTTCCGAAAGCTAGGAACGTAAATTTCGGTTCTGTTTTTTGTGTATCTATCGGCTGTACTGAGCTAAGTACTGGCCAGCCCCTCTATCTCTTTGTTAGTATTTGTTTCACATCTTTATATGAGATTTTCCATTAATCATTTAGAACAATTACTTCTTCTGTGAGTCATTGCAGATGCTCGAAACAATTATGTAAATCATTGTTGTTGTGTGACGTGAATCTGTAGTTCGCGATAAGTCTTTCTTCCTGCTCCGCCCGCCCGGCAGCGTCAGCTCTAGCAATAGTGCTCTGGTAAGGAGTGCAGGTGGCGGATTTTGCAGTGCAGGTCACATCGCTTAGAGCAGGGCTTAACAACTGGCCGGTTTTGAGCACGAGTACTCGCGTCTGCTCAGGCAGCTGCTCGCGAGCAGCTGCAAGGTCGCGGAGTGGGGAGGGAGGGGAAATGCGCGCGCACGTTTGAATAGGGCCGCAGCGTGCCTATTGAATTCGCGCCGACTGTGTAACGTTTAAAGTACTACGATCAGCTCGTAACAGTCACTTCGCTGGTTAAGAATCATGTGAAGTCGCCGTTGTGTAACCCCAACCATGCTTTCGCAGTTCAACCCCCATTGGGAGGAATTGTATCTGTTTACTGAAAAAGATGGTGTTGCAAAATGATTAGTATGTCACAAAACGCTGAATTCTTTTACGAAATTTAATTTGCAGCGACATTATATGTCGTACCACGCGAAAGACTACGGACGTGGAAAATGTGATTGACCAGATCGTGCACAGGAAGTTATTAAACTTAAAAGGAAGCTATCCGAAGAAGATCTGGACGACGAAGAAAAATCAACTGAGGCAGCTCTCAGAGTGGGTTACAAAATTGCTTTGCTTTCAGAAAAATCCCTGCGCCCCTTAACTGATGGCGATTTAATAAAAGAATGTTTGGTAGCTGCAGCGGAACAGTTGTGTCCATCTCAAGTTGAACAGTTTCTGATTGTGCCATTATCTAACATGACCATTATGCGTGGCATACAGGACATGGCAGACGACGTCCAGAGCCAGCTTGCAAATATCTGTTAAGATTTTATGGCGTATTCTCTAGCTCTGGACGAAAGTGTTGATATCACTGGAACAGCGCAGCTTGCCATATTTATTAGAGATGTTAATAGAGATCTTCAGGTGAGGGAGGAGCTCCTCAATGTAGTAGCCATGAAGAACACTACAACCGGAGGTGATATTTTAAGTAGTGTTGAAGAAAGTGTTGAAAATATAGGATTGTCGTGGAATTCTTTAGTTTCAGTGTCTACAGATGGTAGAGACGTACACTAAGCTAATAAGATTATGAGGCACGTGTACATTCTCCTTTATTAGTTTAATTTGTCGCAGTAATAATTCGTGAGTGATATCCCTGCAGGTGGCCGCGGATTTACATCGACAGGCGGCAGCTGTTGTGTACCCCACGTGACTCTCCCCACCCTCCGCTCTGGTCCGGTAGTGGGGGTAGCGTGCTCGCGCTGCTCCGTGCTCGCGCCTTGCTGCTCACAGCTTGCTCCGCGAGCACGTATGTTGTGAAACCCTGGCTTAGAGTTCGGTGCGAGATGGAAGTCAGTAACCTGCGACGTGGACATACTTCCCAGGAAGCGAGCCGCCCGATCATGTTGCTCTAATCGGGAACTGCAGGGTACGGCCGATGGCCAATGAGGGGGTGAACGAGGTTGGGGCGCCGGCAGTAGTTGTTGAAGTGGCTGCGCTTGAAAGTCCAGATAGCGGAGCGGGAGATGCTACGACAACAATGAGAGCCTCCATCCGAACGAGCGATACCAGCGGCTGAAGAGTCTCGACCAGGGGCTGAGCCGCAACTGGGGCGCTGGTACGATTAATCTCAACCAGCGTAGTAGCCCGAAGTTGTCGGTGGACAGCCTTCTCCTAAGACCGGTCAGTGCGGAGCGTGGCCGCTGTTTGTGGACCCACGCAACTCCAGAGCGCAGCAGTTGCAAAGGAGTCACAGACAGGGGCTTCGCGATTACAAAAAGGGCATTAAAAGTGCGTTTTAATGAGAAAAGGTAGTACAGGGTGATTCAAAAAGAATACCACAACTTTAAAAATGTGTATTTAATGAAAGAAACATAATATAACCTTCTGTTATACATCATTACAAAGAGTATTTAAAAAGGTTTTTTTTCACTCAAAAACAAGTTCAGAGATGTTCAATATGGCACCCTCCAGACACACGAGCAATATCAACCCGATACTCCAACTCGTTCCACACTCTCTGTAGCACATCAGGCGTAACAGTTTGGATAGCTGCTGTTATTTCTCGTTTCAAATCATCAATGGTGGCTGGGAGAGGTGGCCGAAACACCATATCCTTAACATACCCCCATAAGAAAAAATCGCAGGGGGTAAGATCAGGGCTTCTTGGAGGCCAGTGATGAAGTGCTCTGTCACGGGCTGCCTGGCGGCCGTTCCATCGCCTCGGGTGGTTGACGTTCAGGTAGTTACGGACAGATAAGTGCCAATGTGGTGGCGCTCCATCCTGCTGAAATATGAACTGTTGTGCTTCTTGTTGGAGCTGAGGGAACAGCCAATTCTCTAACATCTCCAAATACTGTAGTCCAGTCCCTTTGCACAAACACCCATTCTCTGTAAACTGTTTATACCAACGTTTAATACACCACCTATCAGGAGGTTTAACACCATACTTAGTTCGAAATGCACGCTGAACAACTGTCGTCGATTCACGTCTGCCGTACTCAATAACAAAAAAAGCTTTCTGTTCAGCGGTCGCCATCTTAGCATCAAATGACGCTGACGCCTAGTTAACAGCGCCTCAAGCGAACAAATGTACAACTAAATGAAACTTTATAGCTCCCTTAATTCGCCGACAGATAGTGCTTAGCTCTGCCTTTTGTCGTTGCAGACTTTTAAATTCCTAAAGTTGTGGTATTCTTTGTGAATCACCCTGTATTTTTGCTCGGCTGAATGATGGAGATTTGTGTGCAGTGAAACGGCACAGGGTTTCCACGGAATGTCACGAGTTATAAGTAATATTCCACACAGACGGAGTGTGTGTACAGTGGGCCGTGTTGAGGTTAGCGAAACTGCGTATGTCTCTGAGCCAGAAAACTGTAATCGCTAAATTTGTGTAAGTATTACTTCAATGGGTCGCTAGCAGCGTTACTTTAGTGAATAGTTTGTGATGGGATTGGTAGTAGTTCTATAGTTGAGTGCTAATGTAACGGAGGTCAACTAAGCTGGAGGGCATTTTCTGAAAAATAAAAAAAATTGCTCTGAGCACTATGGGACTTACTTAAACCTAACTAACCTAAGGACATCACACACATCCATGCCCGAGGCAGGATTCGAACCTGCGACCGTAGCGGTTGCGCGGTCCCAGAGAGCAGCACCTAGAACCGTTCGGCCACTCTGGCCGGCGCATTTTCTGATTTAATGCTTAGTCCAGTCGTTGTTTGTGGAAATTGTTTTCGATTGTAATTATTTTATTTGTAAACAAGAGACTTATATTTTGAATTATCGTGTTCTTGCTGTCGGGCCAATTTTAATATTGCTTGGAAGAAGTTTAATTGAATTCTGTACAATTACGATTAAGAAATTTTATGCTGTTATTACTTTGTTTTACTGTCCCAGCTTCAACAATAATAAATGCAATTCGAAATTTAGTTAAGCAATATTACTGTTTCTAAGTTGTCGACAACGATATTTCATGTTTAATAAAAATGTTGTAAAATTAAGCTCACACCATCATAACAATTAGACAGAATCCTATTCCACCCAAATTCTACGCTACGTTGCATAATGAAATGAAATTCTGCTTAAATAGGCGTCATAGTTATTCCTATACACAAGATACGCTTACAGAGCTCTTACATTATAGCCTCAACTAGAATGAACGTCAGTGCACTGAATATTAGCCAGAAAATTTGCGGAAATGAGGTTTTGAGTCAGGGAATTCATGCTCTTTGCCTAGCTCTTGTAGTGCAGCTGTCCGCTCTATGTAGAATAATTTATATCCTCGTAAAACAGAGAACTTCCTGCCTGTACAGTGTACTAGCCCAACGCCCACTGCTACACTGTGTGGTCTGCATAGGTTTCGTTTTTGTTTAATCGAAGTTCAACTATGTTCACAAATTGCAACAACTTCTATTTACTATAATTAAGGCCCATGATGCATGGTGGTTTCAGAATGTACTTCTGACCAATGAGTGATTCTGGTAGCTCGAGTCAGAGGTCTTTCATAATCCTGACTCTGAAGTTCTACTGGTTATACGTGCATAGAAATTTTCATTCCCTAACCCATATTCCTTCAGGAGTATCATTCCGCTTTTTATGTACTTAGTTTTAAAAATATTTTAATATAATAACACTACTCAAAAAAAATTTCGTTCTTTGTTTCACCCGTTCAGGGGTTGAATTAATAAAAAAACATTGAAATAGGTGTTTTTCTTTATTTCTAACCGAGATATCAAACACAAATTAACACAGATTTCGCTTTAAAAGTGCTTTGATAGTGAACTATTTCTATAAAAAGTTTCATTGTTTACTTCACTTCCTTGAATTTCCTAAAACACTGAAACACCTGTTTTATCTGTTATTCAAACCAAGAAGTAAAACATCAGTTTACATGGCCGCAGCTTTAAAAATGCTTGATTAGAGCTTAAATAATAAATTACTTTGAAAAATATTTCTCGCACTCTGTTCTACACGAATAGTAATTGAAATTCTATAAATCCTGAAGCCATAATTTTTTTTATCTCTGACCAAGAAAGCAAACACCAAGTTTCGTAGTTCTAGTTTCAAAACGAAATTGCGGCGTGTTTTCGAAACACATTTCATCCCCGACTTCAACCCCTTATGGGTGAAATTTAGAGCAATCCCTAACTTAAGGATGCCAACATTACAAACTCAACGTCCTCTCCAGATTTCAAGTTTCTCTCCCTAGAAGTTTGCGCTGGGCAATGATGAGTTAGTCAATCAGCCATGCTCAATTTCAACCCCGCAGGGGTTTAACTTCCAAGAACACTGAAACATGTAATTTAGTATTTCCAGTCGAGAAGCCAAATAACAAGTTTATTTCATGTAGCATAATATGCTTTAGCAGTTCTTTCGTAATATCTCTTTATATTCTACTAATTATCTCTGCAAAATTCTATGAGTGAATTACGTTTCCTACCTGACTATCTATATACTCGCAGAATCGATGCCCAAAGTAGTACAGTACTATCACTATTCCATTAGCTCATAATTACTCTTTGTAATATTCTCTCTGGTGTGTTGAGGTGACTTCTAGGATCTGCTCCGTGCCGAATAGCAGCATTGAATAATTGTAATTTTGTTATCGAGATTACTGGAAGAAAGAGATTGAAAATGTATTGTATGCTACTCAAGAAAATATATACTGAGCATCTACATCAAAGGTGTGTAAGGAATTTCATTGTATATGTATTCTCTAATTGGAAATTTGCACGGAGGTGTCGTTTCGCTGGTAATCAGAAGGAAACTTCCCATTAATTGGAAACGAACCCACAATTATTAGATCCAAGAGCTCCATTATTTCATCGGATAATAAAACTCTATCAAAGCAAACTTTCCGCTTGATCTGAGGTTTCCCGACTGACTACGCAACGCAAGAAACCCAAGACATTTTATTTACACAGTATTTCAGATCGCTTCGAAACATCGAGACTGCGGACAAGGGGAGTGATCGTCCGATTCTGATTAAACAAGTAAAGCTTCCTTGAGCGACTCTGATGACTGTGATGTGGCTGCTTATGAATGAGATCATTAATAAAATACTAATAACTAACTTTCCACCTCACGAGAAACCAGTATAAACACAATATTATTTAAAATTATACTTTAATAGGGATTTATTTTTCAAAATCTTTCACCCGCTATTTCACCCTAATAGGGGCTAAATTTCCAGAAATACTGAGAAAAGTATTTCCTTATTCCTGCACGCGACACCAAATAATAATTTTGGTAGTTCCGTCTTCAAAACTGCCTTAATAGGGATATATTTTCAGAAAAAAAATTCTGACCCTATTTGTCTCCTTACGAAGGGATTCGAAAAATCGTATCTTAAACGAATCCTACAGTATAACATCAACACCCTCTCCAAATTTCAAGTTCCTGTCCCCAACCGTTTGGGCTGGGCGATGCGATGGTAAGTCAGTCAAGACATTGTCTTGTATACACCGAAGCGCCTAAGGAACTGGCATAGGCATGCGTATTCAAATACAGAGATATGTAAACAGGCATAATAAGGCGCTGCGGTCGGCAACGCCTATATAAGACTACAAGTGTCTCGCACAGTTGTTAGATCGGTTACTGCTGCTGCAATGGCATGTTATCAAGACTTCAATGGGTTAGAACGTGGTAGTATAGTCGACGCACAAACGATGGGACACAGCATTTCCGAGATAGCGATGAAGTGGAATTTTCCCGCACTACCATTTCACGAGCGTACCGTGAATATCAATAATCCGGTAAAACATGAAATCTCCAATATCGCAGAGGCCGGAAGAAAATCTTGCAAGAAGGAGAAAAACGACTACTGAAGAGAATCGTTCAACGTGACAGTAGTGCAACCCTTTCACAGATTGCTGCAGATTTCTGTGCCGGACCATCAACAAGTGTCAGCGTGTGAACCATTCAACGAAACATGATCGATATGAGCTTTCGGAGCCAAAGGCCCCCTCGTGTACCCTTCACGACTGCTCAACAAAAAGCTTTACGCCTCGCCTGAGCCCTTCAGCACCAACACTGCACTGCTGATCACTGGAATCGTGTTAGCAGGTCGGACGAGTCTCGTTTCCAATTGTATCGAGCGGATGGACGCGTACGGGTATGGAGATACACTCATGAATCCACGGACCCTGCAGGGGACTGTTGAATTTGGTGGAGGCTGTGTAATGGTTTGGGGCGTATGCAGTTCGAGTGATAAGTCTAGATACAAGTGACACGTACTTAAGGATTCTCTCTGATCACCTGTATCAATTCATGTCCATCGTGAATTCCAGCGGACTTGTGCAATTACAGCAGGACAATGCGACACCCCACACTTCCAGAATCGCTACAGAGTGGATCCAGGATCACTCTTATGAGTTTAAACGCTTCCTCTGGCCACCAAACTCCCCAGGCATAAAGGTTATTGAGCATGCTTGGGATGCCTTGCAACGTGCTGTTCAGAAGAGGTCTCCACTCCCTCGTACTCTTGCGGATTTATGGACAGCCCTGCAGGATTCGTGGTGCCAATTCCCTCCAGCACTACTTCGGACATTAGTCGAGACCATGCCACATAGTGCTGCGGCACTTCTGCGAGCTTGTGGGGGCCCTACACGATATTAGGCATGTGTACCAGTTTTCTTGGCTATTCAGTTGAAAGTACACGAAAGTAGAAGCAAAAAAGTCTCAGTAAACATAGTGGCCAAAATGCATACCTTAAGATCTACTAGCAATTTTTCATCTTCGATACTGTGAAGTAAATCTCTTGTACTGCAAGCTCTTTTTCCACATTTTGGGAAGTAGTAGTATGTACCAAAACAAGAAAAAATATCCAGTAAACATTTGCTCTAAAACGCATACTTTAAAACTTATAAGTAATTGTTCGTTAGAAGAGTCGTGTTTCCAAACATCGAAGATGAGCACGTGCTCATAGCTTTTAAGCTTAGAGTACATGTTTAATGGACATTTTTTTCTTCTTTTGGCCCACGTTACCATTTTCCAAAATATGGAAAGCGAAGAGCTCGCTGTAGAATAGATTTGATTCACAGCATCGGATAAGAAAAGTCGCTCGTAGCTCTAAAGGTAGGCATTTTCGACCTGGTCCGCCCCGAAAACTGAGTGGTCAGTACGGCGGTCTGTCACGCCAAGGGGTCCGTGTTCGATCCCGGGCCAGGTCGGCGATTTTTTCGCGCTCAGGGGCTGGGTGTTGTGTTGTCTTCATTATCATTTCCTCATCATCAGTGGATGGCCTCGGGAAACCGTCACTGAAATCATTTCCATGGACGCTCATGCGGTGGACCTCTCTGGCGAGGCTACCCCCATGACACGACCTGCCGTACGGCAGAACATAAAACGTTAAGTTTCGACCCTACGTTTAGTGAGACTTTTTGCTTCTAGTATCGTTTACATTCAACTGTATGCGTTTTATGGCGTGTGCCCCCGGACTCCAACCGCGTGCTGAGACACGATGCGATATAACGACAGTCCCCGTAGATTAACGGGAGAAAAAACCTGAAAAACTTCCGAAAAGGCGTTCCTCGCGTAGTCCTTGTATCTCCATTACAAGTCCGCTGCGTTTCCACTTATTCGAACTCGTATTGTTGATGCTTTTTATGAATAATGTTGTATTGTTAATTGCCCAGATTTGCAGTAGTTATTAATTCTTCTCTCGTTCCCATAGCACACACCACTGATTGCGAGGAAATGTTTTAGTTAACAGTTTTTTCTTACGCTGTTGTCTCGTGGCTACATAATTGTTGTGCTGGTATGAAGCGAGATCCAGAGATACTCTTTCATTCAGTCTTTGTAAGATTGCGTCGTAATAGGAAAATATTTTAAAGTTCACTTCTCAACTAATGACGTGAATATTTGGACTTCAATGAAATCGTCTTTCATGAGTAGTCGTTGATTTAGTCATTTATCAAACTATTTACTGATGTAGTCCACACCGGGTATTTAACTGGTAACGAACAGTTTGTTGTGATATTGTCACTAAGTAATTATAACTCCCGCACCACACGCACACGAAATAGTTTAGTTAAGTCAGTCCGGTTGACTTATAGTTTCTTGGCAATTACCACAACTCAACACTTTAGCGTAATTGTTTCATCTTCATGATGTCGTGTACTTGGGTCCTACTCGAGACTAATTGCTTCTATCCTTTCATAGAATGTTCACTTCTGCTTAAGGTCCAACTAATTTGAAGTCCAGTCCAATGTTCACTAATTCCGTTATTAGATTTCAATTAACCCGTAGTTCACGATTAAATGAGTCTATCTGTTCCTGTCTCAGTTCATAAAATCAGCTTCTTAAGCAGTGAATCCCGTCATGCAACAAACACTTCTGAACTCGAAAACAATCTCGTCACGATTCGTGATCTCAATAATTCAGATCAGAACTGCTCTCGTACGTCTGCACTGGATGAGTTCTAGCAAGCGACTTCTTCTATAGAAGAGCATTGTAGGCGCATTGAATTTCTTCTTTGCGCTTACAACTCTCTTCCACATAAATGTTATCTCTGATGACATTACTTTGGACTTAACTTTTGAGGTATTAATTTCACATTTGTCACATGGATATTTGTCCATTGTTGAAACACAATGTTTCTTCTTTCTCTTTCACTAACAAATATGCTGTACAATGTACTTGTTGACAAAACTCTTTCGTGTTAGCTCATGGGCAAAGATGTCGTAACTGCCAAGATAACTTTTCCTACTTCACGTTCTTTCTTAATTGACTTTAAGGTGATCGTTGGGGCGTTACAGTTTAATTTTATATATATATATATATATATATATATATATATATATATATATATATATATATATATATATATACTCCTGGAAATTGAAATAAGAACACCGTGAATTCATTGTCCCAGGAAGGGGAAACTTTATTGACACATTCCTGGGGTCAGATACATCACATGATCACACTGACAGAACCACAGGCACATAGACACAGGCAACAGAGCACGCACAATGTCAGCACTAGTACAGTGTATATCCACCTTTCGCAGCAATGCAGGCTGCTATTCTCCCATGGAGACGATCGTAGAGATGCTGGATGTAGTCCTGTGGAACGGCTTGCCATGCCATTTCCACCTGGCGCCTCAGTTGGACCAGCGTTCGTGCTGGACGTGCAGACCGCGTGAGACGATGCTTCATCCAGTCCCAAACATGCTCAACGGGGGACAGATCCGGAGATCTTGCTGGCCAGGTAGTTGACTTACACCTTCTAGAGCACGTTGGGTGGCACGGGATACATGCGGACGTGCATTGTCCTGTTGGAACAGCAAGTTCCCTTGCCGGTCTAGGAATGGTACAACGATGGGTTCGATGACGGTTTGGATGTACCGTGCACTATTCAGTGTCCCCTCGACGATCACCAGTGCTGTACGGCCAGTGTAGGAGATCGCTCCCCACACCATGATGCCGGGTGTTGGCCCTGTGTGCCTCGGTCGTATGCAGTCCTGATTGTGGCGCTCACCTGCACGGCGTCAAACACGCATACGACCATCATTGGCACCAAGGCAGAAGCGACTCTCATCGCTGAAGACGACACGTCTCCATTCGTCCCTCCATTCACGCCTGTCGCGACACCACTGGAGGCGGGCTGCACGATGTTGGGGCGTGAGCGGAAGACGGCCTAACGGTGTGCGGGACCGTAGCCCAGCTTCATGGAGACGGTTGCGAATGGTCCTCGCCGATACCCCAGGAGCAACAGTGTCCCTAATTTGCTGGGAAGTGGCGGTGCGGTCCCCTACGGCACTGCGTAGGATCCTACGGTCTTGGCGTGCATCCGTGCGTCGCTGCGGTCCGGTCCCAGGTCGACGGGCACGTGCACCTTCCGCCGACCACTGGCGACAACATCGATGTACTGTGGAGACCTCACGCCCCACGTGTTGAGCAATTCGGCGGTACGTCCACCCGGCCTCGCGCATGCCCACTATACGCCCTCGCTCAAAGTCCGTCAACTGCACATACGGTTCACGTCCACGCTGTCGCGGCATGCTACCAGTGTTAAAGACTGCGATGGAGCTCCGTATGCCACGGCAAACTGGCTGACACTGACGGCGGCGGTGCACAAATGCTGCGCAGCTAGCGCCATTCGACGGCCAACACCGCGGTTCCTGGTGTGTCCGCTGTGCCGTGCGTGTGATCATTGCTTGTACAGCCCTCTCGCAGTGTCCGGAGCAAGTATGGTGGGTCTGACACACCGGTGTCAATGTGTTCTTTTTTCCATTTCCAGGAGTATATATATATATAGGGTGTTACAAAAAGGTAGGGCCAAACTTTCAGGAAACATTCCTCACACACAAAGAAAGAAAATATGTTATGTGGACATGTGTCCGGAAGCGCTTACTTTACATGTTAAAGCTCATTTTATTACTTTTCTTCAAATCATATTAGCCATGGAATGGAAACTCACAGTAATAGAACGTGCCAGCCTGTCTTCAAACACTTTGTTACAGGAAATGTTCAAAATGTCCTCCGTTAGCGAGGATACATGCATCCACCCTCCGTCGCATGGAATCCCTGATGCGCTGATGCAGCCTTGGAGAATGGCGTATTGTATCACAGCCGTCCATAGTACGAGCACGAAGAGTCTCTACATTTGGTACCGGGGTTGCGTAGACAAGAGCTTTCAAATGCCCCCATAAATGAAAGTCAAGAGGGTTGAGGTCATGAGAGCGTGGAGGCCATGGAATTGGTCCGCCTCTACCAATCCACCGGTCACAAAATCTGTTGTTGAGAAGCGTACGAACACTTCGACTGAAATGTGCAGCAGCTCCATCGCGCATGAACCACATGTTGTGTCGTACTTGTAAAGGCACATGTTCTAGCAGCACAGGTAGAGTATCCTGTATGAAATCATGATAACGTGCTCCATTGAGCGTAGGTGGAAGAACGTGGGGCCCCATCAAGACATCACCAACATTGCCTGCCCAAACTTTTACAGAAAATCTGTGTTGATGACGTGATTGCACAATTGCGTGCGGATTCTCGTCAGCCCACACATGTTGATTGTGAAAATTTACAAATTGATCACGTTGGAATGAAGCCTCATCCGTAAAGAGAACATTTGCACTGAAATGATGATTGACACATTGTTGGATGAATCATTCGCAGAAGTGTACCCGTGGAGACCAGTCAGCTGCTGATAGTGCCTGCACACGCTGTACATGGTACGGAAACAACTGGTTCTCCCGTAGTACTCTCCATGCAGTGACGTGGTACCTTGTACAGCAGCAACTTGTCTGACGCTGACATTAGGGTTATCGTCAACTGCACGAAGAATTGCCTTGTCCATTGCAGGTGTCCTCGTCATTCTAGGTCTTCCCCAGTCGCGAGTCATAGGCTGGAATGTTCCGGGCTCCCTAAGACGCCGATCAATTGCTTCGAACGTCTTCCTGTCGGGACACCTTCGTTCTGGAAATCTGTCTCGATACAAACGTACCGCGCCACAGCTATTGCCCCGTGCTAATCCATACATCTAATGGACATCTGCCAACTCCGCATTTGTACAAATTGCTCTGACTGCAAAACCACGTTCGTGATGAACACTAACCTGCTGATGCTACGTACTGATGTGCTTGATGCTAGTAGTGTAGAGCAATGAGCCGCATGTCAACACAAGCACCGAAGTCAACATTACCTTCCTTCAGTTTGGGCCAACTAGCGGTGAATCGAGGAAGTACAGTACGTACTCACGAAACTAAAATGAGCTCTAACATGGAAATTAAGCGTTTGCTTACACATGTCCACGTAACATCTTTTCTTTATTTTTATGTGAGGAATGTTTCCTGAAAGTTTGGCAGTACCTTTTTGTAACACCTTATATATACAGATTGAGTCACCTAACGTTACCGCTGGATATATTTCGTAAACCACATCAAATACTGACGAATCGATTCCACAGACCGAAAGTGAGGAGAGGGGCTAGTGTAATTGGTTAGTACAAAAAAAAAATGCACGGCACTATGTTTTTTAACACAAACCTACGTTTTTTTTAAATCGAACCCCGTTAGTTTTGTTAGCACATCTGAACATATAAACAAATACGTAATCAGTGCCGTTTGTTGCATTGTAAAATGTTAATTACATCCGGAGATATTGTAACCTAAAGTTGACGCTTGAGTACCACTCCTCCGCTGTTCGATCGTGTGTATCGGAGAGCACCGAATTACGTAGGGATCCAAAGGGAACGGTGATGGACCTTAGGTACAGAAGAGACTGGAACAGCACATTACGTCCACATGCTAACACCTTTTTCTTGGTCTTTTGCACTGACGCACTTGTACATTACCATGAGGGGTGAGGTACACGTACACACGTGGTTTCTGTTTTCAATTACGGAGTGGAATAGAGTGTGTCCCGACATGTCAGGCCAATAGATGTTCAATGTGGTGGCCATCATTTGCAGCACACAACTGCAATCTCTGGCGTAATGAATGTCGTACACGCCGCAGTACATCTTGTGTAATGTCGCCGCAGGCTTCCACAATACGTTGTTTCATATCCTCTGGGGTTGTAGGCACATCACGGTACACATTCTCCCTTAACGTACCCCACAGAAAGAAGTCCAGAGGTGTAAGATCAGGAGAACGGGCTGGCCAATTTATGTGTCCTCCACGTCCTATGAAACGCCCGTCGAACATCCTGTCAAGGGTCAGCCTAGTGTTAATTGCGGAATGTGCAGGTGCACCATCATGCTGATACCACATACGTCTACGCGTTTCCAATGGGACATTTTCGAGCAACGTTGGTAGATCATTCTGTAGAAACGCGATGTATGTTGCAGCTGTTTGGTCCCCTGCAATGAAGTGAGGACCAATGAGGTGGTCGCCAATGATTCCGCACCATACATTTACAGTCCACGGTCGCTGTCGCTCTGCCTCTCTGAGCCAGCGAGGATTGTCCACGGACCAGTAATGCATGTTCCGTAGATTAACTGCCCCGTGGTTTCTGAAACCCGCTTCATCGGTAAACAGGTAGAACTGCAACGCATTCTCTGTTAAAGCCCATTGACAGAATTGCACTCGGTGATTTAAGTCATCACCATGTAATTGCTGATGTAGCGACACATGAAACGGGTGAAAGCGGTGACCTTTGGATCCCTACGTAATTCGGTGCTCTCCGATACACACGATCGAACAGCGGAGGAGTGGTACTCAAGCGTCAACTTTAGGTTACAATATCTCCGGATGTAATTAACATTTTACAATGCAACAAACGGCACTGATTACGTATTTGTTTATATGTTCAGATGTGCTAACAAAACTAACGTGGTTCCATTTAAGAAAACGTAGGTTTGTGGTAAAAAACATACTTCAGTGGATTTTTGTATGGTTTGTATTAACCAATTACACTAGCCCCTCTCCTCACGTTCGTTCTGTGGAATCGGTTCGTCAGTATTTGATATGGTTTACGAAATATATCCAGCGGTAACGTTAGGTGACTCACCCTATATACAGGGTGTTTCAAAAATGACCGGTATATTTGAAACGGCAATAAAAACTAAACGAGCAGTGATAGAAATACACCATTTGTTGCAATATGCTTGGGACAACAGTACATTTTAAGGCGGACAAACTTTCGAAATTACAGTAGTTACA
This sequence comes from Schistocerca nitens, assembly GCF_023898315.1. Taxonomy (NCBI): domain Eukaryota; kingdom Metazoa; phylum Arthropoda; class Insecta; order Orthoptera; family Acrididae; genus Schistocerca; species Schistocerca nitens. Next base: position 27,899,929 of record NC_064620.1, on the reverse strand, counting down.
ATTTTCAACAACAGATGGCGCTGCAAGTGATGTGAAAGATATAGAAGACAACGCAGTCTGTGGGTGCGCCATTCTGTACGTCGTCTTTCTGCTGTAAGCGTGTGCTGTTCACAACGTGCAAGTGTGCTGTAGACAACATGGTTTATTCCTTAGAACAGAGGATTTTTCTGGTGTTGGAATTCCACCGCCTAGAACACAGTGTTGTTGCAACAAGACGAAGTTTTCAACGGAGGTTTAATGTAACCAAAGGACCGAAAAGCGATACAATAAAGGATCTGTTTGAAACATTTCAACGGACTGGGAACGTGACGGATGAACGTGCTGGAAAGGTAGGGCGACCGCGTACGGCAACCACAGAGGGCAACGCGCATCTAGTGCAGCAGGTGATCCAACAGCGGCCTCGGGTTTCCGTTCGCCGTGTTGCAGCTGCGGTCCAAATGACGCCAACGTCCACGTATCGTCTCATGCGCCAGAGTTTACACCTCTATCCATACAAAATTCAAACGCGGCAACCCCTCAGCGCCGCTACCATTGCTGCACGAGAGACATTCGCTAACGATATAGGGCACAGGATTGATGACGGCGATATGCATGTGGGCAGCATTTGCTTTTCTGACGAAGCTTATTTTTACCTGGACGGCTTCGTCAATAAACAGAACTGGCGCATATGGGGAACCGAAAAGCCCCATGTTGCAGTCCCATCGTCCCTGCATCCTCAAAAAGTACTGGTCTGGGCCGCCATTTCTTCCAAAGGAATCATTGGCCCCTTTTTCAGATCCGAAACGATTACTGCATCGCGCTATCTGGACATTCTTCGTGAATTTGTGGCGGTACAAACTGCCTTAGACGACACTGCGAACACCTCGTGGTTTATGCAAGATGGTGCCCGGCCACATCGCACGGCCGACGTCTTTAATTTCCTGAATGAATATTTCGATGAATGTGTGATTGCTTTGGGCTATCCGAAACATACAGAAGGCGGCGTGGATTGGCCTCCCTATTCGCCAGACATGAACCCCTGTGACTTCTTTCTGTGGGGACACTTGAAAGACCAGGTGTACCGCCAGAATCCAGAAACAATTGAACAGCTGAAGCAGTACATCTCACCTGCATGTGAAGCCATTCCGCCAGACACGTTGTCAAAGGTTTCGGGTAATTTCATTCAGAGACTACGCCATATTATTGCTACGCATGGTGGATATGTGGAAAATATCGTACTATAGAGTTTCCCAGACCGCAGCGCCATCTGTTGTTGAAAATTGTAACTACTGTAATTTCGAAAGTTTGTCTGCCTGAAAATGTACTGTTGTCCCAAGCATATTGCAACAAACGGTGTATTTCTATCGCTGCTCGTTTAGTTTTTATTGCCGTTTCAAATATACCGGTCATTTTTGAAACACCCTATATATATATATATATATATATATATATATATATATATATATATATATATCGCAGATGCGAAAGGAAGAAAGGGAAATGATGTTAGTATTCTCAGTACAGCCGGCCACACAGCGAACGCTTGTTTCCGGACTATAAACGCACACGTATCGCCTCCACTGTCGCACGTAGCCCCCGCCATCAGACCTGCTGCTGCCTGGGGGAGACTGCAGGCTCTGGCAGCGAGTAGCGGGTAGCGGGTAGCGGCTGGCGGGCACTTGCCATAATGGCCGCTAACAAGCCCAGGGCAGCGGCACTCCGGCCGCCTTTGAGGCGAGCCGCCGCCTCATATGCATTTCAATAGCGGTCAGGGCGGAGCGCGTGCGACGCGCAGCTTGTAGCGCGGGTTGCCTCTGATTTCTGTGTGCGGCGCGGTCGCCGCCCACCCCATCTCAACAGGCAGCGATCCCGCCTCTGATCTCAGCGAACCCTCTGATTCTCGCCGGTAGCACTGGCGTTTACGTCGCGGCGAGATTCAAATGCATTTGTCTCTGTGTAAACTACGGTTGCCTCCCTCGCCCACAACCTTTTTTTTTCCGCGTCAGCTGCGGTTGTCTACACCTACATCTACATCTACATCTATACTCCGCAAGCCACGTGACGAAGTGTGGCGGAGAGTACCTTGAGTACCTCTATCGGTTCTCCCTTCTATTCCAGTCTCGTATTGTTCGTGGATAGAAGGATTGTCGTTATGCCTCTGTGTGGGCTCTAATCTCTCTGATTTTATCCTCATGGTCTCTTCGCGAGATATACGTAGGAGGGAGCAATATACTGCTTGACTCCTCGGTGAAGGTATGTTCTCCAAACTTCAACAAAAGCCCGTACCGAGCTACTGAACGTCTCTCCCGCACAGTCTTCCACTGGAGTTTATCTATCATCTCCGTAACGCTTTCGCGATTACTAAATGATCCTGTAACGAAGCGCGCTGCTGTCCGTTGGGTCTTCTCTATCTCTTCTATCAACCCAGTCAGGTACGGCTCCCACACTGCTGAGCAGTATTCAAGCAGTGGACGAACAAGCGTACTGTAACCTACTTCCTTTGTTTTCGGATTGCATTTCCTTAGGATTCTTCCAATGAATCTCAGTCTGGCATCTGCTTTACCGACGATCAACTTCATATGATCATTCCATTTTAAATCACTCCTAATGCGTACTCCCAGATAATTTGTGGCATTAACTGCTTCCAGTTGCTGACCTGCTATATTGTAGCTAAACGATAAGTGATCTTTCTTTCTTTGTATTCGCAGCACATTACACTTTTATACATTGAGATTCAATTGCCATTCCCTGCGCTATGCGTCAATTCCCTCAGATCCTCCTGCAATTCAGTACAATATTCCATTGTTACAACCTCTCGATATACCACAGCAGCATCCGCAAAAAGCATCAGTGAACTTTCGATGTCATCCACAAGGTCGTTTATGTATATTGTGAACAGCAACGGTCCTATGACACTCCCCTGCGGGACACCTAAAATTAGTCTTACTTCGAAAGACTTCTCTCCATTGAGAATGACATGCTGCGTTCTGTTATCTAGGAACTCTTCAATCCAATCACACAATTCGTCTGATAGTCCATATGCTCTTACTTTGTTCATTAAACGACTGTGGGGAACTGTATCGAACGCGTTGCGGAAGTCAAGAAACATGGCATCTACCTGGGAACCCGTGTCTATGGCCCTCTGAGTCTCGTGGACGAATAGCGCGAGCTGGATTTCACACGATCGTGTTTTTAGAAACCCATGCTGATCCCTACACAGTAGATTTCTAGTCTCCAGAGAAGTCATTATACTCGAACATAATACGTGTTCCAAAATTCTACAACTGATCGACGTGAGAGATATGGGTCTATAGTTCTGCACATCCGTTCAACGTCCCTTCTTGAAAACGGTGATGACCTATGCCCTTTTCCAATCCTTTGGAACGCTACGCTCTTCTAGAGACCTGCGGAACGCCGCTGCAAGAAGGGGGGCAAGTTCCTTCGCGTACTCTGTGTAAAATCGAACTGGTTTACCATCAGGTCCAGCGGCCTTTCCTCTTTTGAGCGATTTTAGTTATTTCTCTATCCCTCTGTCGTCTATTTCGATATCTACCATTTTGTCATCCAGAGAGGGAACTACATTGCAGTCTTCCTCTGTGAAACAGCTTTGGAAAAAGACATTTAGTATTTCGGCCTTTAGTCTGTCATCCTCTGTTACAGTAGCACTTTGGTCACAGTGTGCCTCGACATTTTGTTTTGATCCATCTACCGCTTTGACGTAAGACCAAAATTTCTTAGGATTTTCTGCCAAGTCACTACACAGAACTTTACTTTCAAATTCATTGAACGCCTCTCGCATAGCCTCCTCACACTACATTTCGCTTCGCGTAATTTTTTTTTTGTCTACAAGGCTTTGGCTATGTTTATGTTTGCTGTGAAGTTCCCTGTGCTTCCGCAGCAGTTTTCTAACTCGGTTGTTGTACCACGGTGGCTCTTTTCCATCTCTTACGATCTTGCTTGGCACATACTCATCTAACGCATATAGTACGATGATTTTGAAATTTGTCCACCGATTCTCAACACAATCTGTACTTGAGACAAAACTTTTGTGTTGAGCCGTCAGGCACTCTGAAATCTGCTTTTTGTCACTTTTGCTAAACAGAAAAATCTTCCTACCTTTTTTTTAATATTTCTATTTACGGCTGAAATCATCGATGCAGTAACCGCTTTATGATCGCTGATTCCCTGTTCTACGTTAACTGTTTCAAACAGTTCGGGTCTGTTTGTCACCAGAAGGTCTTATATGATATCGCCACGAGTCGGTTCTCTTTCAACTGCTCAATGTAGTTTTCCCACAACCTTATTTTTTCCGCGTCAGTTTTCGTGAAAACTGTACTTCCCAAAACGTAATGTATATCATGATAGAATAAATCACTGTAGACAACACTCTGTCTCCTGCCGTGTTGTTACTGATGTGTGTTTTATCAAGGTTACTTCGGTAAGATGAGGATGGAAAATTCTGATTAAACGTGTTTCTTTGCTGTTTATCTGACGTTCTAATATGCAAGCGAGGTAAACTAACCATACTGTCACCTGTATTTAACACAAGTTTAGGTCAAAATTATAACATGGCTGAAACAGCAGCTGTTGAAAATCTTCACGGTAAATAATAACAGCCAAACAGTTGCAGGATAAATATTTATTGAAATCCTTGACCACGGTTCCGGTATATCTGAATATACCTTCATCAGGAGCAAGAATACACCTGAACAGGAAGACACCTTCATTAACCAAAAACTTAGCACTATAACCGAGGTAGGAGGAAAAAGCAAACATTTATAGCTTAAAGTAACCATGAAAATTACCAAGTATTACAAGCGCAAAAACTTTTAGTCACTTACTTTTTTGTGTACGTAATACTTGGTAATTTTCATGCTTACTTAAAGCTATAAGGGTTTACTTTTTTCTTCTCTCAGTTATGGTCGTAAGTTTCTTGCTAATGAAGGTGTCTTCCTGTTCAGGTGTATTTTTCCTTCTGATGAAGGTATATTTAGATATACCGAAACCGTGGTCAAGTATTTCAATGTATCTTTATCTCGCAACGGTTTGGCTCTTATCATTTACCGTAAACAAGTTTAGGTATATGTTTAGAGGGGCTCAGGGACGTGGTTACCAGTTCCTTGCCTGATTAGTAGAAACGAATGTGGTTAAAACGAAGAAATGCGTAAAAAGAGCTAAAAAGCAATCTGAGATAAAATCGCACTCACTCTAACGCAGTCTCACCCACGGCCACCTGCACAGTCACAATAGTTCACGCCATGGAAGGCCGCATTAAAGGTATTCAGACGTTCAAAAACTGTGAAGTGAAACCAAGTAACAAAAAAAAAAAAAAGAAAGAAAAGTAGGTGCATAAGGTTATGTGGTGGGCTGAAAACTTGCGAAAAAGACGGATGAACCAACCACCCAGATAAAACATTAGAAGCGTTACTTAGGTTGTTGTTGGTGCTGAAGCTCATTTTTACCTATTTTTTTTTTGTTTAAGTTGGAAGCTTATTCACAATATAAAACCACCAGTTACAATTCTTGATGCTTCTGGCATTTACAAAATTACCTGCAGCCAGTGTAATAAATATTTTAACGGCCAAACGGGCAGAAATTTCAGAACACGATTCAAAGAACATTTAGACTGCTACAGGCTTTATAAATGTAACAAATCAGCAGTAGCAACTCACAGTAAAGACACAGGCTACCCTTTGAAAATCGAAGGCAACCTCGAAATTTTACACAAAACAGGAAATAGAAAAAGAATGGATATCATGGAAGAAATGGAAATTTTCATACATAATACAAAGCATGGAGATAACATTCTTAATGAAATAACCGAATTGAAAAACTCAAAATCCTTCAACAGTCTAACAGTTCTAACTCAATAGATTCTAGGTATGTCAATGTAAATAATCGACTACAAATCTGTCAGTACCAAGAATATCGACACAAAACCTCGATAATCGATAGACTCACATGCTACAGTCCGCCATCTTTTGTTGTGTGCATAACATCGAAGCAATCTGTGCAGTGAATTACGTTGGCAATCAGTGACAAAATACAATGTGCAATAGTGTAATACCAATCAACAGCTCCGCCATTACACCAGTGATGCAACTGAAGCAAGATGATGAAATCTTAAGTGGTCAACCGTCATACAAAATCCTTTCACACTATTTTCGTAACACAGAACTGATGCAAATCTATCTGCATCCTATACAGGCTGTGATATCATACAAAGTCAACCACAAGGAAGAAAACCAGCAGAACACATCACTGATTTCGTTTTCTAGCCATCCACTGCCCCCTCGTCCACCCCAAATACCACACCAGCCACTACAGTAACAAACAATAGATTAATCTAGTTTAGGACTGTTTCTTTTTAAGTAACATTTCTCTGCATGTATGTATATATGTATGTACGTATAATTGCCTGAAGATGAACGGAAGATGTTCGAAACGCGTTGTATTATGTTAGATTAAACATAAAATAAAAAACTAAAAGGTAGAAGAAAGTAGAAATAAATAACAATATATCTACATCAGACTCCAAAAGCAATCTAACGCTGTAGGAAGTGAATTAGATGTAATTTTTTGAATTTTCTCGTCATGATCATTTTGCGAGAGAGAAGAAATAAAATGATATCCGACTCTTCCAGGAAATTGCACTCTCGAAAATTCAGTTGTAAACCTTTTCGTAATGACAACACTCTATTGTAGCGTCTGTAATGCTTTTGCGTTGTCTGAACGAGCCCATGGCGAACCACATCGCTCTTCGTTTGGTCTTCTCTATTTCCTCGGTCCTACCTGGTAATGGCCTCAGGATGGCGAACAATACTCAATAATCACTCTAACAAGCGCCTAATGAGCGGCGTCCTTCATGTATGCGTTTTATTTCCTTAAGATTCTTCCCATGAGTCTCAGTCTGGCATCTGATTTTGCTAATACACCGACGGGAAAAAATCGCAACATGAAAAGTAACTAATGTAAAGTAACGAAATCTCGGGAATACATTAGCTGACATTGCATAATCACAGCTTAATCTTAGCACGCATGAGGTCAGCCACTGCAATTGAGAAATGCTGGTACATTAATAATCGGTGTAATCGCCAGGAACGTGCATGCACTGTGTTGCAAAGGTGCCGGATGACAGTCTGTGGGGTGTATTTCCAAGCCTGAGTCCTTGGGCGGTCAGTACAGGGGCTGTTAATGCTGGCTGTGCATGACACTGTGCTCAGCTGGAGACTGATCTGGTGATCGAGCAGCGCAAGGCAACATGTCGACGCACTGTAGAGAATGTTGAATTATGTGGGCAAGCAGTATCCAGTTCGAAAACAACCCCTGGAATGCCGTTCAACGGGTCGAATCAACAGACTGACGTATAAATTCGCAGGGAGGGAGCTCAGGATAACCACGAGAGTGTTTCTGCAGTCATAAGAAATCGTACACATTACCATAATTTAAGATGTAGATCCAGTTGTCTAGCACGAAGGAAGGTGGGTTTCAGGCTCTCAGCTGTCTTGCTCCTAACACATGGCCATCACTGGCAAAGAGGTAGAACCTGCTTTCATCAGAAAACACAAGATACCTCCACCCAGAGCTCCAGTCAGCTCTCGCTTGACACCCCTGAAGTCGCAAATGGCGGTGGTTTGGCGTCAGCCGAATTGACGCTGCCTCGTAGTTGTTCTCGAAGTAACTGATTTGTAACGGTTTACTGTATCACCGTTGTGACAACTGCTGCTATAATTGCCGCTGCAGGTGCACTTCCATGTGCCAGGGCCAGAGGACGAACACTATGCTCTTGGTAGTGTCACCATGGTCTTATGGGGACCGCACCTTCTCGTGGTCACCACTGCCAGCAATCACGTACAGTGGCTGCATTGCCGCCAAGTCTTTCTGCACTTTTGCAGAAGAAGCGTCCAGGTTCTCATAGCCCTATTGCACAACCTCATCAAATCTCAGTGATGTGCCGATATGGTGTCCTTGTCACCTTAAAGGCATTCGTGACTGACATCAGATCACCACATTCAGTCTCAGAGGCAACTGACGGTCACGATCGTAACAAAATCTTTTGAAAAATTGTTTGCACCCTTATAGTGGCGCTACTAGCGCCACTATTATGTAACTGTCGGGAAACCTGATTACAAATCATCTCTTAGTTGCAGAAACGCACCTACCAACTTTCAATTACGCTGCGCAATTCCTTCTTGATGCTGCAACTTTTTCCGTCACTCTATTTATTTTATGTGGTCATTCCTCTTGAGATCGCTCTGGAGAGTTACTACTAAATGTTTTACGATGGATACTTTTCCACCAATTTTTCATCAGTAGCGTGGTTCTGCAGTATAGGATCGTTTTTCCTACATTCGCACAGAATGTTACATATATTTTCGTTCAGGATAAAATGCCATAACCTGTCATCATCCTATGCAGGTAATTCTACCACTACTGGCCATTAAAATTGCTACACCAAGAATAAATGCAGATGATAAACGGATATTCATAGAACTGACATGTGCTTACATTTCCACGCAATTTGGGTGCATAGACCCTGAGAAATCAGTACCCAGAACAACCACCTCTGGCCGTAATAACGGCCTTGATACGCCTGAGCATTCAGTCAAACAGAGCTTGGATGGCGTGTACAGGTATAGCTGCCCATGCAGCTTCAACACGATACCGCAGTTCATCAAGAGTAGTGACTGACGTATTGTAACGAGCCAGTTGCTCGGCCACCATTGACCACACGTGTTCAGTTGGTGAGAGATCTGGAGAATGTGCTGGCCAGGGCAGCAGTCGAACATTTACTGTATCCATAAAGGCCCGTACAGGACCCGCAACATGCGGTCGTGCATTATCCTGCTGAAATGTAGGCTTTCTCAGGGATAGAATGAAGAGTAGAACCACGTGTCGTAACACATCTGAAATGTAACGTCCACTGTTCAAAGTGCCGTCAATGCGAACAAGCGGTGACCGAGACGTGTAATCGATGGCACCCCATACCATCACGCCGGGTGATACGCCAGTATGGCGATGACGAATACAAGCTTCCAATGTGCGTTCACCGCGATGTCGCCAAACACGGATGCGACCATAATGATGCTGTAAAAAGAACCTGGATTCATCCGAAAAAATGACGTTTTGCCATTCGAACACCCAGGTTCGTCGTTGAGTACACCATCGCAGGCGCTCCTGTCTGTGATGCAGCGTCAAGGGTAACCGCAGCCATGGTCTGCGAGCTGATAGTCCATGCTACTGCAAACGTCTTCGAACTGTTTGTGCAGATGGTTGTCGTCTTGCAAACGTCCCCATCTGTTGACTCAGGGATCGAGACGTGGCTGCACGATCCGCTACAGCCATGCGGATAAGATGCCTGTCATCTCGACTGCTAGTGATACGAAGACGCATTTTTCCTCCTTACACGAGGCATCACAATAACGTTTCACCAGGCAACGCCGGTCAACTGCTGTTTGTGTATGAGAAGTCGGTTGTAAACTTTACTCATGTCAGCACGTTGTAGGTGTCGCCATCGGCGCCAACCTTGTGTGAATACTCTGAAAAACTAATCATTTGCATATCACAGCATCGTCTTTCTGTCGGTTACATTTCGCGTCTGTAGCACGTCATCTTCGTGGTGTAGCAATTTTAATGGCCAGTAGTGTAGATATAGACTTCTGGCGATGCTTCATTCCTACAGGCAGTCACATCTGAACCGCTACGGCTCGCTATTTAATTTTAATTTTTTTGTTTTTTGAAACCATCCGCTTCTCAGTACTCGCGCAATGTCAGCGTCGATATCGGACTGGAATCTCTGGTCGCCGCATATCTTTGAGGAGTTGACTTCCAGCTCACCAGGAGGCGTACAGAAGTAGGAAGAAGGGGTTTGCGGGGAGTTAGCTCTGGACTGTGCGCGAGGAGCGGCGTCGGTGTCGGAGGGCGAGGCCACGTGTTCGGTGGGCCCGGCACCAGAAGTCGGTTGGGGACCGAACGCCGTGGGCTCGAAGATCAATGTGTGGAGGGCGGCCATCGTGCGGCCATTCAAGGGCTGAAAAGTGATTTGTTGGTTCTTCCCTTGGATTCGAATGAAGAATTACGGAAAGTTTGGTGAATGAGGTGAACATAAAAATTCTATAAAGGTGCACGTTGCTGGCGCGTATATCAGACTTGTGAGTGGTGTGAGCTTCGCTTCGGTACTGCATCTCCAGTTAGAGAGCTGCTTGGGAGGAGAGCGCTGATGTCGGCATTGTCATCTATTTAGCTGCTTAAAGTACAGGGTGTTTCAAAAATGATCGGTATATTTGAAACGGCAATGAAAACTAAACGAGCAGCGATAGAAATACACCGTTTGTTGCAATATGCTTGGGACAACAGTACATTTTCAGGCAGACAAACTTTCGAAATTACAGTAGTTACAATTTTCAACAACAGATGGCGCTGCGGTCTGGGAAACTCTATAGTACGATATTTTCCACATATCCACCATGCGTAGCAATAATATGGCGTAGTCTCTGAATGAAATTACCCGAAACCTTTGACAACGTGTCTGGCGGAATGGCTTCACATGCAGATGGGATGTACTGCTTCAGCTGTTCAATTGTTTCTGGATTCTGGCGGTTCACCTGGTCTTTCAAGTGTCCCCACAGAAAGAAGTCACAGGGGTTCATGTCTGGCGAATAGGGAGGCCAATCCACGCCGCCTCCTGTATGTTTCGGATAGCCCAAAGCAATCACACGATCATCGAAATATTCATTCAGGAAATTAAAGACGTCGGCCGTGCGATGTGGCCGGGCACCATCTTGCATACACTACGAGGTGTTCGCAGTGTCGTCTAAGGCAGTTTGTACCGCCACAAATTCACGAAGAATGTCCAGATAGCGTGATGCAGTAATCGTTTCGGATCTGAAAAATGGGCCAATGATTCCTTTGGAAGAAATGGCGGCCCAGACCAGTACTTTTTGAGGATGCAGGGACGATGGGACTGCAACATGGGGCTTTTCGGTTCCCCATGTGCGCCAGTTCTGTTTATTGACGAAGCCGTCCAGGTAAAAATAAGCTTTGTCAGTAAACCAAATGCTGCCCACATGCATATCGCCGTCATCAATCCTGTGCACTATATCGTTAGCGAATTTCTCTCGTGCAGCAATGGTAGCGGCGCTGAGGGGTTGCCGCGTTTGAATTTTGTATGGATAGAGGTGTAAAGTCTGGCGCATGAGACGATACGTGGACGTTGGCGTCATTTGGACCGCAGCTGCAACACGGCGAACGGAAACCCGAGGCCGCTGTTGGATCACCTGCTGCGCGTTGCCCTCTGTGGTTGCCGTACGCGGTCGCCCTACCTTTCCAGCACGTTCATCCGTCACGTTCCCAGTCCGCTGAAACTTTTCAAACAGATCCTTTATTGTATCGCTTTTCGGTCCTTTGGTTACATTAAACCTCCGTTGAAAACTTCGTCTTGTTGCAACAACACTGTGTTCTAGGCGGTGGAATTCCAACACCAGAAAAATCCTCTGTTCTAAGGAATAAACCATGTTGTCTACAGCACACTTGCACGTTGTGAACAGCACACGCTTACAGCAGAAAGACGACGTACAGAATGGCGCACCCACAGACTGCGTTGTCTTCTATATCTTTCACATCACTTGCAGCGCCATCTGTTGTTGAAAATTGTAACTACTGTAATTTTGAAAGTTTGTCCGCCTGAAAATGTACTGTTGTCCCAAGCATATTGCAACAAACGGTGTATTTCTATCGCTGCTCGTTTAGTTTTTATTGCCGTTTCAAATATACCGGTCATTTTTGAAACACCCTGTAAATGGCTATTTTGGATGGAAGGTGGAACCAAGTGAAGGACCGAATCATTGCTTGTTTTATTAAGAAGCCTAAGTCGGCCCCATCGTGTAAAACTCTGTTATCTACAGTTATAACGAGTAGTTAGAACTCTGGTAGTGTCCACGGGTAAACTTTGGACGTACTGTTAAGTGTTTGTAGTAAGAGAAAGATTGACTGTGGAGCTTTTCAGTCGGACGCTTATGAATCGTGTTAATTGGAGTTCACTTCTTATAATATTTTACGTTTCTACTTGCGGTGGCGAAATCGCCGATACTATTTTCATGATTTAATTTGGGACATCATCCTGTGGTTTGGTATGGTTATCTCAAGAGTTTAAAGTACCAAATATTTTCCTACTGCCTTGATGAGGTTGCCTTGCAACAGCTGTTGATTTATCTCTCGTCTACCCCACCATACTGCTGTTTGGTGTGGTGCGGCAAAGTTGAAGTGCTCGGTAGTACCGCATCTAATCCCTGTAGTCGATTACCTCCTGGTCAACGAAAAGGTAATTTTGGACTTGGTTCCACTGCCGGACATCAACAATTGTTCTACGTGGTTTTCTGGGGCAAGGTACTTTACCGTTCTGGACTTTAATCAGGATTACTACCAAATCCCACTTGCTGAAGATTTCTCCAAGCACATAAACGCCTTCTGCACCGACTGGAATATTTATGAATTCAACCGGGTGCCATTTGGATTATCGACTGGAGCAGCGGTTTTGTCCCGGTTGTTGGACAATGTGCTTGGAGATCTCAAATTTAAGTGCGTCTGTAACTACCTGGGTGACGTAGTGGCTTATTGTCGTAATTTTCACGAACATCTGGAACATTTGGAGATGGTGTTGCGGCGATTGAGGGGGGCCTGGCTTACTGTTAAGCCGTCCAAGGTCACCTTGGCTCGTAGTCAGATTTCCTTCTTGAGGCACCTGGTCTCCAGGGATGGTGTTCGCATTGGCCAAGACCGAATGAAAGATATGCAAAGATTTCCTCCATCTGTTAATAAGAAGGGAGTGGTACGATTCGTGGGGATTGCAAACTACTTTCGTAAGTTCGTGGTGCTCAGTTGGCTGCTCCTTTCAACGAACCACGTAAGAAGGTAGCAAGATCTATTTGGGATGAGTCATCGGTTCTTGAGTACCCCTCCCGTGTTGGCCATCCGAAATTTCGATCTGCCATTAATTGTGCAGACTGAGGACTCTACTTGTGCTGTAGCGGCGGTGCTGCTACAAGAACAAGAGGGAGATCGGAAACTGGTAGCCTACGCCTCCAGGAGATTGTCCGCTGCAGAGGACAAATACTCTGTGTATGAGTGGGAGGCCTTGGCAGTGCTTTTCGCACTGGAAATGTTTAAATTTTATTTGGAACATTGTCAAGTTTTCCTCGAAAGGGATAATTAGGCTATAACACTACCGTCTGCTACTGCTGTACCATAACTTTAAAGTTGTTGGCAGGTCGTGAAATAAAACTATCTTGTTAAAGCAATTATGGTATAAAGCAACAGAGCAGTGTTACCCTCCGAGAGGAATTTTGTTGTTGACCGTGCTGTACCTAACGGAAGTGGCTTATCGGAAATGAAAGTCAGAATTACGTAAATATTTGAACAGTAACAAACAAAATTTTGCCTATCAGCACTGTTTAACGGATAAAGAAAACGGTCGCCAGCCTAACTAGGGAAGAGAATGATTAACATTCTCCTTCAAGAAAATAGTTATTAGTAACTTGAATGGATAAACACAACCTATACCATTCATAAAGTTTTCAGGTTTCTCATACTAGGTGCCCCTATCTTCATAATTAGACTGACAACTATAAGTATTCATTTGAAAATAAACAGTTCCTAAGCAAAGTCAAACAGTACACTACAGTAAATAAACAACAACCTGCCACATGCCTCACGATCAACAAAACAATAATTCACTTACAGGTAACACTCAGCTACAATGATAACAGTTATGCATTATATTAACAATATATATATACATACAGCAGCCTGCCCCCAGTCTCTTTATTAACAAGGCAGTCTTTTATGTTTCATAATACAGTTACTTAAGTCTTGTGGCTTTTTAGGAGTTTTATTTTCTACATCTTTCACTAACCTATTCAGATCTTGCCAACGTTTTGTTTCATCAGGTGGCTTTTTAGGTTTTAGAATTTCAAAGTCTTTAGCAAGGTACATCATCTCCCGTTCTGCTATTATTTTATCAGGTGGTCCTGTTTTTTCCTGTAATTCACACTCTTTCAAAGCATTAGTTAAAGTTTGCCCTAGTACAGTGTTACCAGGAGGTACATGCAAATCATGCCCCTGTGCAACATTAGTCAGTGATTTCTCCGATTTAGGCCAAGTTTCACTTTCGTTAATACCTGAGAATCTATTTTCACTGGGTTCATCATTACTTACACTTTCATAACCAGATTCATTCGAGTTAGCCACTTTTAAGCAACAAGGAAAGTTAGTACTTTCATTTTCGTCTGTATTTATGTACCTTTCATCATCTGAACTAGCTTCATACTCGTCCTCAGATTCGAGTATTAACACAACCTTTAAACAGTGGGACAGATCATAGTTAACTATTTCATCTACTTTGTTTTTTGAATAACTTTCTACACATGGCACATAGTTTGGACACGTAGGCATTTCTGTAGTAGCACTTTGGACAATTTCAGCCTCAGTTTCATACGTAGTATACTCGTCATATACATTGATAACCTTCGTTTCACTGATTCCTTTACTATCAGTTTCAGATAATCGTGCGAAATCCCTACGAGACCCTTCTGCATCAGAGCCACAAAACACCTTTCCATCAACAATAATTTCACCTGCACTGTTTATAATGTCATGTTTACTAACGCCCTCCTTTACATCACTTTCACCTATCATTAGTTGTGCACACGTCTTTTGCGTGGCATATTTCATCATAACCTCCCCAACATCTACGTCTATTACCTCATACATATCATTAACAGTACAAATATCCTCCTTCTCACTCGCATTTTCTGGCTCTCTTTCATTTTTTAATAATACCTTTTCACACGATTCTGGCCTTGAAATATCATCATTGAATGACATATCAATTTTTTTCGATAATTCTGTAGCATTGCATTTCGATTTGTTTACTTAGTGCTGCCAATTGTGTAGAAATATCGTCATAGAGCGCTGCCAATTGTGTAGAAATATTGTCATTTTGCGCTGCAAATTGCGCAGACAGCATCGTAATCAAATCAGTCATATCTGGTGTCTTTTCACTTTTGGTTTTTACTGCATTTTCGTGTTCACATCCTACTTCCCTTGCTGTTTTCGGTGATTCGAACATATCCCTCGATTCGTTAGCATAGCCATTGTCTTTAGCAACATCGTCTGTTTCATCTTGTTTAGTGTGTACAATGTTCGTAGCTTGGATCGATTTGTTTACGTCCGCCTGTACTCGCACGTCGCGTGTAGTGCCATCTATTGTTAAGCAGTCCAACCTGCTACCGGCTAAAATCTGTTCCTGCTCGTCTGGGTTTATTTCTAGTTCCCTGTCCATTTTAGTTACTATTAAGTATCGATACCTTTTATTTTCAATTTAAGCTGAACTTTCACTACCAGTTCTGTCAAATAAGTTACAGGTTCGTGCCGCTGGACGTTTTATGTTCACTCTGTGTTTGTAAAATGCTAACTACTTGTAATTATTTTTCGTCTGTAGGTGCATCTCCAGCGGTACTCCGCAAGGATACCGCCCTTAGATTGTGCCATTCCAGCACTAATCGAAGCGCTAGGTTTCAGGTGCCAGCCAGCCAGCCAGCGTTCCAGCGGTCCAGCCGAACAGCAGCAGCAGCAGCAGCAGCAGCAGCAGTCGTCGTCCCGGCCAGGAGCAGCGGTCCCAGCAGCGGTCCCGGCCAGCAGCAGTGGTCCAGCCGACAGCAGCCAGCCAGCCCTCCAGCAACAGCGGCCAGCCAGCCCTCTAGCAGCAGCAGCAGTCCAGCCAGCCAGCCCTCCAGCAGCAGCAGCAGCAGCAGCAGTCGTCCCAGCCAGGAGCAGCGGTCCCAGCAGCGGTCCCGGCCAGCAGCAGTGGTCCAGCCGACAGCAGCCAGCCAGCCCTCCAGCAACAGCGGCCAGCCAGCCCTCTAGCAGCAGCAGCGGTCCAGCCAGCCAGCCCTCCAGCAGCAGCAGCAGCAGCAGTCGTCCCGGCCAGGAGCAGCGGTCCCAGCAGCGGTCCCAGCCAGCAGCAGTGGTCCAGCCGACAGCAGCCAGCCAGCCCTCCAGCAACAGCGGCCAGCCAGCCCTCTAGCAGCAGCAGCGGTCCAGCCAGCCAGCCCTCATGCAGCAGCAGCAGCAGCAGCAGCCCCGGCCCCGGCCCCGGCCCCAGCAGCAGCAGCAGCATTCCTGCCATCCGTCGTCGAGTCAGCGCCAGCGCCAGCAGCGTGGGACTCTGGTCTTCGTCCGTCTTCATCTTCATCCGTCTTTGTCTGTCCCCAGTTCTTGTCCTTTCTTTTTCGTTCTGTGCGTTTTTGTTTCTCCCTGTCGTCATGTCAGCCCCCACCACCACTACCACCACAGCCATAGCTTATACTTCCCCCTCCGCCACCACCACCACCATAACATGGTGTGCCCAGTCACACCCCCCTCTTTCCATCCCGTCTCTTCTCACTCTCCCTTCGCCCTCGCTCTTTGTCGCTCCTTCTACAGCTTCTTCCTCCCGCTCCTTTCCCTCTGATCCTTTCCCCCCACTCCCCCAGCCTGTCACTGTAGCTCCAGCTAGGGTGGTGGCCCGTCGGGCCACTGCCCATGCCCAATTCTCCCCATCGCCCTCGCCATCACCGCCGCCACCGTCACCGTCGCCGTCGCCTTCACCGTCACCATCTCTGGCGCCGACTGCTGCGTCCACGCCGGGACCTGTCCCTTCCCACCACCTCCCTATCGCTCCCGTCCCTCATATCACTACCCGCCCTTCTGCCGCCGTGAAACACCCTAGTGGCACCACCACCTCCTCCGCTCCCAAAAAGGCCGCCACCCGTCCTCCTTCCCCCCCCCAGGGTGCCATAGATGTCTCCCCGCCTGGCCCTGCTCCCTCCGCCTCCTCCTCCTCCTCCTCCCCCCCCCTCTTTATACAAATACCTCCTCTCCCACCCCGATCCTTCCCTTCTCGAGGCCCGGAATCTCTCCCTCCTCCTCCGCCAACACTTCTCTGGTGCCCCCATCTCTCTCTTCACTCCCAGACGGGATTCCGTTCTCATCTCCTCCCCCAGCCCAACCCTCCATACTGACATCCTCTCCCACCTCCCCATCACCCATTTTGGCCTCAACGCCTCCCACACCCCTGCTCCTTCTCCATCTCCTACCCGCCAAACCCAACCCACGTGTCGCTCGCCGACCCTCACCGCCATGATCACTCGGCTCAGTCCGTCGATCACGGAGGAGGAGGTGTTGGCGGAGCTCAAGGTGCATCCCATGCTGGAGGTGCGGGCGGTCCGCCGCCTTTTCAACTCGGCCGGCCCCACCCGCCTTATGTGGGTTTTCTCGGAGGACGCCCCCTCCATTGACCGTCTCCTGAAGGAGGGTGCCCTCCTCTTCAACCAACGCTACAAGGTCGACCCCTCCCGTTCCCCTCCTCAATCACTGCGCTGCCAGAGGTATCTGCACTATAATGCACACCCAACAGACGAGTGCCGCAAGGCCCCCACCTGCCTGCATTGTAGCCAAGCGCACTTCCTCCGGCAGTGCCCTAACCTTCAATCCCCTCTCTCCTGCAATACCTGCAATCTCCCCCATCCCACCTACTCCCAAAAGTGTAAAGCCCAACCCCCTCCGACCACTCCTGAACTCACCGTCCCTGTCTGTCCTCTGGACGCCCCCACCCCTCCTGGCAATTCCCTTCGTCCCCCCCCCCCACCGCTGAAGACATCATCAGGTTCCTCACCATCGTCCTTCAGAATGTTCATCACTTTCAGCGCCCCCACACCCTCCAACAGATATCCCTCGCCGCCCATTCCATTTTCCAACTCAAAATGTACGCCACCTACTCCAACAACCAGGCCCATTTCACCTTCTCCCGTCTTGACAACCTCGTCTAAATCCCTGTCATGGTGCGATAGCAACGTATCCTTTTCAACAATATCCGCTCCCTTCCCGCCAACAAGAACCTCTTCCTGCACATCCTTGCCACTCACCGTGTGGATGCCTTCCTCCTCAATGAAACCTTGCTCCAACGCCACCACACTGTCCACACTTCGCCCTATCTCCTCCACCGCTCCGATAATTCCCTCCCAATTGCGCGTGGCGGAGGTGCCATTGGTCGCCACTGCCAGATCCCTGTTCGGCTCCAACCTCTCCTTCCCGACCCCACCGATCACCTAATCCTTAGTCTCTTCTTCCCCGGCCTTACCGTTACCTGCGCCACCATGTCCACCCCAACGCCCCTCCTCCTTTCGACTTCCTCTCCCACATCGACCGTACCTTCTCCTCCTACGTGATCGCCGCCAACCTCAACATCCATAGTCGTTCCGCTGCCCAGTTACGGCGGTGGCATTGGTTCCTCTCCTCCCTTCAAGGCGACCTCATACCCATCCCCCAGCACACCCATCCCGAATCCAACTCGACTCCCGATGTTATCCTCTCCTCCCCCAACCTCCTTGGCCGCATAGCTGTGGATGTCCTGGAGCCTATTGGTAGCGACCATCTCCCTATCCTCCTCACCGTTTGAGACGGTCGTCGCCCTCGCCCCGACCCTCGTAATGACCCTCCCCCTAAGTACGTCCATGACTATTCCCGTGCCAACTGGAATGCCTACCGGGATACCCTCTCCACCCAGGTCAATAGCCACCCTTTCACCTACCACCACCCCGACGATGTCACCCATGCCGCTCCTTTCTCCAGCAGATCTTGTCTGAGGCCATGGAGGCCCACATCCCTACTGTCGCCATCCACACCCACCGTCCTACCTTACCCCCACAGGCCATCCTCCTCCTCCGTGAATCCCGCCGTCTCTACCGTGCCTTCCTCCGCACGCGTGACTCGGACACACTACGACGCCACCGGCAACTCCAGCGACACATTCGTAATTTGCTCGCGGCTAAGAAACGCCGGGACTGGTAGCAGACATGCACCCGTTAAAATGCTACCCCACCTATCAACTCGTCGAAGTTGTGGTCAGCCTTCTGTCGCCTTACCGGAATTAAACCCTCCCCCTACTATCCTCTTATCCATGATGATCACCGTTTCCCTGACACCCTTAGTAAGGCCAATCACTTTGCCTCCTACCTCTTCGATGTATTTTCCATCCCTGATGATCCCCAGTTCGATTACTCCCTTTTCCCGGATATCCGCGATCGAACTGACACCTATGTCCCTCCCCTCGCTCCTGGTTTCCAGTACGTGGACAACATTGCACACACGGAACTCAATGCCCCTATCACTACACAGGATCTCATTGCTACATTCCGCACAAAACGCAACACCGCTCCTGGTCACGATCGTGTCACCTACCGTCACCTTTGTGAAGCTACTGTCTCTTTCCTCTCCACCCTGGCCAGGCTCTACAATGTAGTCCTGTCCACCGGTTACTACCCCGACCTGTGGACAACCTCCCGTATCCTAATGTTCCTTAAACCTGGCAAACCACCGTCCGCCGTCTCCTCCTACCGTTCCATCAGCCTTACCTCAGTCTTCAGCAAGGTCCTGGAATCTATCGTCACCCGGCGCATCCACCAGCATCTCCGCCAGCAGCGCCTCCTTCCCGTTACCCAGTGTGGCTTTCGGCCGTCCTTCTCTTCCGACGACCTTCTCCTTCACCTCACTCATCTCCTTTCCGACCAGCTTAATTCCCGTCGCTCCGCAATCTTCCTCTCCCTGGACCTTGAACGTGCTTATGACTGCATATGGCATTCCAGTCTCCTCTTGAAGCTACAAACCTTCGCCCTTCCCATTAACTACGTCTATCTGATCGGCTGCTTTCTCTCCCACCATCCTTCCAATGTCACCATCCATAACACCGATTCGTACACCTTTTTACCCTCCGCCAGTGTGCCCCAAGGCCCTGTCCTCTCACCCCTTCTGTACCTTTTGTACACGGTGGACATGCCGCCACCGTCACCCCCCATCCACCTTCTCCAGTTTGCCGATGACACCGCCTTCCTTGCCCTTGCCCCCACCCTGCAGCGCTCCCAACACCTTCTCCACCGCTTGGTGCAACCAGTGGTTGCTCAAGGTCAATCCCTCCAAAACCCCGGCGATCATTGTACGCAAAACCACCCCTTCCTTCCGCCTCCTTGATTTCTATCTCACCATCTATGGCCGTCCTGTAGCCCTCACTCCCACCCTTAAGTACCTTGGCGTCACCCTCGACCGTCGCCTCTCCTGGACTCCCCACCTCCGGACAATCCATGCCAAGGCACACTCCCGACTCAGTCTCCTCGAGCTCCTCTCCTGCCGTACGTGGGGTCTGGACCCCTCCACCATCCTCCACACCTATAAATCCCTCATCCGCCATATCCTTTGTTACGCCCATCCGGCTTGGATCTCCGCCCCCATACCTTTTATAAATCCCTCCAAATCCTTGAACACCATGCTCTCCGCCTCACCTATCGCATCCGTCTCCCCTCCCCCACGCGGATCCTGTACCATCTCATCCCCTTCCCCCACCTCCTCCTCTTCCTTGAAAGGATACAGATCCTGTACACCTCCCGCAAACTCGATCCTCCTCATCCGCTAGTCTCCCCGATCCTCTCCCACCCCCGCCCACTGCCGTGCCTGTATTCCCACGTCCCACCCGGTCTCCATCTCTCCACCCTCATTACCCTCTCCCAAGGTGGCTTCCGCCAGCTCCCCCTCCCTGATGATGTCCTCCTCCCCTCCAATCAACTTTGATCCTCCCCCCCACTTCCTGTGTCCTTTCCTTTAGGCACCCTCCCTTCCTTCTCTTCTCTTTCCTTTTTCCCCCGTCCCCACCCTCCTCCCCTCTTCCCACGGGCTTCCCCTGCCCCTTCCTCTCTCCCCCTCTCTCCTCTGCCCATGGCATCTCTGCTCTCCCCTCTCCCTCTCCTTCCTCCTCCTCCTCTCTTGGCAGGTCCCCAGACTCGCACACGCTCAGTGAACATTCGCGCGCCGGAGATCATCGCCATCAGTGTCTCGTGTGTGTGCCTTCGTTTGTGTTTCGTGTTTGTTCGCCGTCACGCCACCACCGTTCACGTGTGCCGTCGCCATCATCCATGTTATGTGCGCCGTGTCAACTAGTGTTGGTGATGTTTCTCGTCCAGCGTGAAGGGCTCCATGTTTTTTCGATTTTTAGTGTCTACATTTTTTGCCCACCATTTTGACTCTCTTCTCTGTGCCACCTGTATGTACTACTTTTTGTCAAACTAAAGGCTGAAGAGCGGCGTATTGTGCTGCTGACAGCCCGCCTTTGTATAAGGTGTTTAAAATCACAATAAAGAAAAAAAGAATCTGTAGGCGCAAACTGAACAACGTGCTGTCACGCGGCGCCACGTATATCACCACCGTCTGCTACTGCTGTACCATAACCTTCAAGTTGTAGGCAGGTCGTGAAATAAAACTATCTTGTTAAAGCAATTATGGTATAAAGCAACAGAGCAGTGTTACCCTCCGAGAGGAATTTTGTTATGTTGACCGTGTTGTACCTAACGCAAGTGGCTTATCGGGAATGAAAGTCAGAAGTACGTAAATATTTGAACAGTAACAAACAAAATGTAGCCTATCTGCACTGTTTAACGGATAAAGAAAACGGTCGCCAACCTAACAAGGCAAGAGAATGATTAACATTCTCCTTCAAGAAAATAGTGATTAGTAACTTGAATGGATAAACACAACCTATACTTTGTCACTCGCGAGTGCAGTGAACTCTGACACATACATATGAAGGGCTCGGAGAGATATAGTCATAAGCCACAACTTTCGCGAAATTGAGTTTTTCATGTTGCGGCATTCTTAACAATGTCTTCTTCACAATGTGTTGAAAAAGTTCCATGTTACTGCAACAAATGACAGGCTATGACGGAGTGAAATTCTATGCTGTGCCATTTGGTGGTAGTTTCAGAAGGTACATAGTCACAATCCACGCCAAAATGGCAGGTGGGTCAGGAACGTCTGAAGCGTCTTCGGGTCTTCAACGCATATTTGACACAGACGGTAGGGGAAGTGAAGAACTTTACCCTTTGGATCCTGACAGTGATGAATCTTGGCATCCATCGACCAGCAGTTCCAGCTCAGATGATGTTTCGGTAAGTATATAAAACGGTTTATTTCTGGTGATTAATTTCCTGTGGCTTGTGACTTTGTTTCTCTCAACATTGCCAACGCGTTTGACAGCCATCATGTGTGTCCAGGATGAAACTTGATGGGCCCATGTATATTACTGCTTAATGGTGCAATAATGTGGTTTCAAAGGCAAAAAGATGTGTAAAAATATTTTCTCATTAATGTGATTTTAGAGAAATTTAATGCTTTGTGTGGCTTATGACTATATCTCACGCAAATTATTAGACTATTTTGCTCTTCATATTATAGCTTGAAATAAGTAGAATAAATGAAGAATCACCCAAAAGAATCACAGAAAAGAAAGCGAAATATTGATGAGTGGAAGATAAATAAAGCAAAACGTCGACGAAATGCTGGTCAGCAGTATAAGTCTTTAAAAACCCACAAGACTGTTCAGGCTGCTACTATAGGAAGTCACTGTACTTGTTTAAATAAATGCTTCAAAAAACTGCTTGGAGAGGAAGAAAACATTTTTCATTCATTTTGGGACATAGGAAACTTAAATGCCCAGAATACTTACCTGATGAGCTGCATGAAAATGGAACAGAAAAAGCGGAGGTTTGTTCACTATTTAAACACAAATGGTTTAATATTTTGTATATTTATTTCATTTTGTTATATTTGTCATAATTTCTTTCAAAGCTATCCAAAAAAGGCTTCCAAGAAAATATCATCCAGGGATGTCACATTTTCTTATAATGTGAAGGTAAAGTCATGATCTGCAAAGAAGCTTTCCAGAGGGTTCATGGCTTACAGATACAAGCACGAAGAGTGAGGAATTTGCAACATCAAATGAAGCAGGGATTTGCAGTGCCAAAAGAAGATGGAAGAGGTTTGTATGTTACTCTGTGCTTTAAGTTAGGGATGTACTCAAACTGAGTACTGTACAAATATTTCTATTAGGAAGAGGATATAAGCTCATCTTTTTTTCTTTCAGGAAAACATGGAAACTACCCACATAAATTTCAAGACGAAGCTATACAAAGTATTAGAGAACTTCCCAGAGCCATACCGAAATATAACAGTCATTACAGTAGGCAACAGAACCCCAGTAAAGTGTATCTGGATTGTGGTCTCACAACTGCTTCCTTATTTCGAGATAAATACTGAGAATACTGCAAGGAAAAGCAGGTTCCTGCAGTATCTGAAAGTAAATTCAGAGAAATTTTCGTATCTGAATTTAACATAGGCTTCAAACTACCAAAAAGTGACACCCGTTCAAAATGTGATGGATTTCTAATTTCAATAAATAACCCAGAATTAGGTGCAGGAGAAGTCACAGAAAAGAAACAACAATATGAACTGCATCTCAAAAAGGCTGACAGAGGACAAAATATGATTGCGTCTTTAACTGCTCTGGCTAAAGAAAATTCGAAAGAGCATCATGTGATAGCTATGGACATGCAGCAAACGTTCCCCAGACCTAAACTAACAGTTGGACCAGCATTTCACAAGAGGAAAATACGGACATACAACTATGGTATCAACGACTGTGGATCAAATAAGGGTTATATGCTTCTGTGGAGCGAGAAAGATGATGGACGGGGTTCAGATGAGGTTGGGAGCTGCTTATTGAAGTACTTGGAGATAACTAATCCTCAGAAAAAACATCTCCACATAATCAAAGACAACTGCAAGGGTCAGGCAAAGAATTGGACCACTATTGCTTTGGAAAGGTCCCTTGTTGCTACCAAAAGATTTGATTCTGTCCAGCATTACTTCCCTGTGGTAGGTCACACCATGCTACCTTGCGATCGTGATTTTGGTCGCATTGAACGGCATGCAAGAAGCAGACGTCCAATAGTGTACACTCCCGATGAATGGGCAGAAGTAATAAAATCTGCGAATCCAAAACATTTCATTGTAACTAAAATGGAAAGAGAAGACTTCAAAAGTTTGGAAAGCCTGAAGACATTGATCTGAAAACGTACAGAATCCACGTCTGGAGATCCCCACCTTTTCAGTGAAGCTACTCAATTTAAGTTTGAGTCTGAAGATCCCTTCAAGCTAAGTGTAAAGCACTCTTATTCAGACGTAGGAGCTTTCATGTCAGTGGATATTCGTGTCAAATAGAAAGGAGGCCTAGTTGAACCAAATCCATATCAGCTGCCAATAAAGTAGAGAAAGCCACGACCAATTAACCAGAAAAAAATTGATAATGTACTGTCTCTTATGCCATACATACCTGCAGCAAATCAAGATTTCTTTCGGTCATGTATGGAAATAACGTGTACAATGATGAAGTAGAGGAACTTCCTTGATATAACTGTATCAATGAAAAAGTAATTTATACATCTCAGATATCTGATACGTACGTATATATTAATGTGTAAAAATTATATAGTCTGCTTGTGTGCAAGAGTGGTTAACATAAATCCTTACAAATTCATACTTTATGTTTTAAACAATTTTTTGGGAGATATAGTCATAAGCCACCGTTGACTACATCTTAAGTAGAATCATTCCAAAATTAATATTTTATAGCATGCAGAGAGTTGACTATTTAACAACATGCCTCGTAAGTATTAAGCAAGTGTTTGCAGTAGAAATAAGGTTTCTATTTTGTATTAAACACTTTCAGACCTCCGTGGAACCTTAAACTCGCTGTATCTCAAAACTGGTTCGATGTGGCTTATGGCTATATCTCTCCGACCCCTTCATATGTTTACGGCAAGATTGAAACTAACAGTTAGAGCAGCACAAACTATTTGCAAAATTATAACAGATACCGAATCACACTATTACTTTCATGGCTTACACAAACTGAATGGTCTTTATAACGTTATTATTACTATTCACTGCAGAATCATCAATTGGATATAGGTTAAGTGTCTCTCAGTTAAATACTTTACTATTTAAAATGAAAGTTAGTTGGAATCCACTAACAGGTTGCTTCTCACTATCACTTGAATAAAGAAATTATGGTTTTCATAATTAGTGGTCTTTCCGTTACTTGTTACTGAGCATTAGCACAATAGGCAAACTGTGGATCCTGTCATACTATTAACATGCACTTCCAATACTCAAGAGAGACAAACACTTAGTAATCATGAACATATAAGTTTCCATAAATGCAGTTTTCCACTTTTACTACAGTAGAACACAATGTTGACTAATTTGCAAGAAACTGACTCACCTTTCCAAATTTACTACAGGTAGCACTATGATCATTAACTTAGCAAAACGTTATCAGTCTCAATCTTAGGACCGTTTAATTTTGAAGTTGGGAACAACATATTAATAAGCAGTTTTAATAGAAAAATTGTTTTCTGCAAACATCCATTACTTTAGTTCACTTTCTTGCCACATCAACTTTAACTTTCTTTTTACTATGTTCAAGAGGCATCAATTAGCAAAACACTGGGCTTTAATGTTCTTTCAGTAAGGACACTCGGAAATCACTTTAGTTCAAACGGAGAGGAACCTGAGAGGTGTTATGATAAGGAGAAAAATCAAGGTAGGTACATAAATTCAGTTATAAATTACCTTATATTTGAGCATACTAACACATCCATTAAGCTGATCCTTCACTGTACATTACTATAGTGCTCCATTACAGTGATTGCGCAATGAGGTGGCGATTGCATGTTGGTAGGTGGAATTGCAGGTAGAATTGCTGGGCTCTGTCAATTCTTGGTGGCGGTGATAGATACAAATTCCAGAATAGTTCCAGCTATTTATCCATCCACCCGAGGCATTGGAAAGCGGCAGGAAAAACCTCTCTCGGAACCAGCACAATATGCAATTTTTACATGGCAGTGCACAGTTAGGTAGCTCGTCCCTGACTGACTCTTGGTTTCACCTTTACTACCTAGGCCAGCCACAATTTGCGCGCGCTACGCAGTTCCGTTCCTGAGGGAATCACTATACCTTTTACATACAAACTAACTAAGAACCCTAAGAGAGGATCAGCATTTTACATAACGGCACCAGAACACATTAAATGAAACAGATCATTTGCACATATTGACATTGCTACAAAAATTTATCCACACAGAAATTACAATTATATAGAGTAAGTTTTGTTCCCTCCAAATGGGACAAAGAATTTAAATGACAGATATACTACATTGCACCGCAGGGTCGGTGGGCCCCGCAGAAGCAGTCAGTTGGAGACCTAACGCCGTGGACTCGAAGATCACAGTGTGGAGGGCAGGTGTTGTCCCGATGGCGATGGAAATGATCGTGTGGTCATTCAAGAGCTGAAAAGTGATTTCTTGCTTCTGTCCTTGAATTCAGACGAAGAATTTCGTCATGCTTGGTGTATGAGGTGAACATAAGAATTCTGTAAAGGAGATAGTTGGTGGTGCGTCTATCAGACTTGAGAGTGGTGTAAGCTTTGCTTCAATACTGCAGTCTCCAGTTAGAGCGCTGCTTGGGAGGATATCGGCACTGTCATCTATTTAGCTGCTTCAAAGTAAATGACTGTTTTGGATCGAAGGTGGAACCAAGTGAAGGACCGAATTATTGCTTGTCTTATTAAGAAACCTAAGTCTGCCCCAGAGTGTTAAACCCTGTTATATACAGTTATAACGAGCAATTGGCACTCTGGTAGTGGCCACGAGTGAACGTTGGAGGTACTGTTAAGTGTTTGTCGAAAGGGAAAGATTGATTGTGGAGCTTTTCAATCGGTCGCTTATGAATCGTGTTAATTGCATATCATTTCTTATGGTATTTTACGGTTCTACTTGTGGTGGCGAAATCGCAGATAGTATATCATGATTTACTTTGGGACATCATTCTGTGGTTTGGTGTGGCCCTCTAAAAAGTCAGAAATATTTTAATTACTGCTTTGCCGAGGTTGCCTTACAACGGTTGGTGATTTATCTCTTGTCTACCCACCGTGCTGCTGTTTGGTGCGGTGCGGTATAGTTGAAGTGTTCAGTAATACCGCATCTACTCCACCGCATGTTTTACGAATTGCGAGCCGCATCCATATCGACGTATAATCATAGTATGCAATTTGTGTAAGTTGGTGGCGCCCTCTTAACGTTTTGTACATCACAGAAGATCTTTCCCGTGCCACATGTGATACTGAAGGAGAGCATGGTGCACAACAGCGCATGACCACGACGAAATCAAAAGATGTGTATTGTATATTGTTAACGGACGTATTCACTGAGATTAAGACTTTATTTGTGTGATTTTTATTGTTTCTGGAAGGAGAAGATTCCATACCTGGTTATTTATAATATCTACTCTTAAGTCACAATTCGTTCGCTGTAGTATGTATCACATGTAAGGATGTTCATGGTGTAAAGTGTTGAAAAGGAAAGAAAATCTTTTCTGATACGGTGCACATCGTAGAGGCTACGAGGTTTGAGTTTACGATTTTGGTAATCACATTTTATTGCGTTTAAGTTGTTTTAGTTAAAAATTTTGTGATCAATATTTTATTGCCTTTAGAGATCACAGGTGATATCTACGAAAACTTTGTTATTGCCACGTGACGTTGGAACCTTTTATTTAACCTCACGTTAAGGAATTTGTATTTTTTTCCTTTGCTTAAAAAGGGGTTTTGATTTTTAAACGTTGTAAATTGATTCTGAGAGCTGTTCTCTGATCTGTTAAAATAATACTTCAGGTACTTCCAATTACTATATTGAGGATCTTCTTCATAATAAAGAATGTTTACTTACTATTTTAAAATCGAGTTAATAAAGTTGTAAAATTTTAAAGTTAAAAAAAAGGCTTTTATTAAGGAAGCGGTGCCTGCCCATACCCCCCACAACTTCCCCGTATTCAAAGCATTTGCGTTCTGGCGTTGTCTGATGTTTTCCCTGGTATCTATCCCAGCCGACGCCTTAGTGCCCATGTCAGCATCATCTGCGAAGATTCATAAACAACTTCTTACGCTTTCTACTAGATCATTTATATAAGATGGCAATTCGGAAAATAGGCCGATCGGTCGCGTAATGGAAATCACGCGGAAACTCAAAACTTTTATTTGGAAATATTTGATACCCCTTCCTGTGGGTCCTGCCCACTACCCCCCCCCCCCCCCCCCGGTTGGGTGCATAAGGGACGCTGCGTTCTCGGAATGCTATACAACAATTCAAGAAATTCACATCAATAGTTTTTATTGCATTAAAGAAGATAGACAACGCTTAACTTTGCATAACAAGAACGTGTCGTAAGCGATGGACGACTGACCAGTAGTCAGCGTCTTTCTCTATATACTATGTCCATACAAACAATGGATATTTATCACTAATAACTGAAGGGATAATTTCAATAGTGTAACAAGTTCATTTTTTTTATATTGAGATACAGAGTCCTAAAGTTAAATGAGCGCTGAAAAATCTGCAGTTGAGATACCAGAAATATTCAAACATATGGCTTCTTGCTAGGGATGAACCTTTCTTTCAGTTTGTTTAGCTCATTAATTTCAGAAGCATTATACGAGGTGCATTCAAGTTCTAAGGCCTCCGATTTTTATTCTAATTAACTACTCACCCAAAATCGATGAAACTGGCGTTATTTCTCGACGTAATCGCCCTGCAGACGTACACATTTTTCACAACGCTGACGCCATGATTCCATGGCAGCGGCGAAGGCTTCTTTAGGAGTCTGTTTTGAACACTGGAAAATCGCTGAGGCTATAGCAGCACGGCTGGTGAATGTGCGGCCACGGAGAGTGTCTTTCATTGTTGGAAAAAGCCAAAAGTCGCTAGGAGCCAGGTCAGGTGAGTAGGGAGCATGAGGAATCACTTCAAAGTTGTTATCACGATGAAACTGTTGCGTAAAGTTAGCTCGATGTGCGGGTGCGTTGTCTTGGTGAAACAGCACACGCGCAGCCCTTCCCGGACGTTTTTGTTGCAGTGCAGGGGAATTTGTTCTTCAAAACATTTTCGTAGGATGCACCTGTTACCGTAGTGCCCTTTGGAACGCAACGGGTAAGGATTACGCCCTCGCTGTCCCAGAACATGGACACCATCATTTTTTCAGCATTGGCGGTTACCCGAAATTTTTTTCGTGGCGGTGAATCTGTGTGCTTCTATTGAGCTGACTGGTGCTTTGTTTCTGGATTGAAAAATGGCATCGACGTCTCATCCATTGTCACAACCGATGAAAAGAAAGTCCCATTCATGCTGTCGTTGCGCGTCAACACTGCCTGGCAACATGCCACACGGGCAGCCATGTGGTCGTCCGTCAGCATTCGTGGCACCCACCTGGATGACACTTTTCGCATTTTCAGGTCGTCATGCAGGATTGTGTGCACAGAACCCACAGAAATGCCAACTCTGGAGGCGATCTGTTCAACAGTCATTCGGCGATCCCCCAAAACAATTCTCTCCACTTTCTCGATCATGTCATCAGACTGGCTTGTGCGAACCCGAGGTTGTTTCGGTTTGTTGTCACACGATGTTCTGCCTTCATCAAACTGTCGCACCCACGAACGCACTTTCGACACATCCATAACTCCATCACCACACGTCTCCTTCAACTGTCGATGAATTTCAATTGGTTTCATACCACGCAAATTCAGAAAACGAATGATTGCACGCTGTTCAAGTAAGGAAAACGTCGCCATTTTAAGTATTTAAAACAGTTCTCATTCTCGCCGCTGGCGGTAAAATTCCATCTACCGAACGGTGCTGCCAGCTCTGGGACGTATTGACAATGAAAGCGGCCTCATTTTAAAACAATGCGCATGTTTCTGTCTCTTTCCAGTCCGGAGAAAAAAAATCGGAGGCCTTAGAACTTGAATGCACCTCGTTGACAGAAAAGTGGAGGTAATGGACTTGTACCACAATTGAAATAATTCCTTCAACTGTTATCGTACTGCTTCCCTGCCGGTCTAGCACTGTGCGGCCGAGGTTGGCAGGAACGGCCCTTATATTCTCTTCTTGTAGAGGCCGCTCCTGTCGTGGTGCGGTCCTAGTCAGTGGGCTGTTGGCTGACGTCGTCTCACAGCCTTCTCCGCTCCTGTGTTCTTCATCTTTGGGCCGCGCTTGTCGATACGCCGGAACACTTCCACTCTCTTCTCTGCGTAGTACCAGCACCGACTCAAACATTTGTCGTTGTACTGTACTCAACGTTTCAATACTCTCGTCACTGAAGGCAGCCGCCTGTTTCCCGCCACTTATCTAGCCTGCTCTGCATTTGTCTGTACCAAAATGTTGTCTACATCGCCAGCGGTTCATATGAACAGAGATGAAAATCAGAGGGAACCAAGACCGGGCTGTATGGTGGGTGATCAAACAATTCCCATCGACATCGCTGCGGAGCTTCCTCATTGTCCCTCTAGCGTACTGCCGAGAATTGTCATGAAGAAGGAAGTGCAGGACAGATACGTTATGTGGGGTACCACGAAGCAGGCGAAACCTCGCAGCTTGCACCCGTGCTGGTGAGATCGACTATTGTTCTAGGCGTCTTTACGTGCTCACTGTGTGCTCTGAACTGGAAAGAGCGACGTAATGCGATCGACAGGTACTCTACAGACACTGTTCAACACACCTATTCTCAGCATCATCCGAGTTTCAGCCAACAGCCCTATGATATTTTCTTGGTGTGCCCGGAAAAATACCTTAACATATGTCGATTTTGTTCCGTTAAGAGTGGCGTGTTACGTTATATCTGCGAGGATGTCATGTATTTAGTCGCAAATCTTGTCTGATATTCGATAAGCTCTTTTTTTTCACTAACCGGCAGTACGGCACAGCGTTAAATGCATTCCTCAAGTCAAAGAATACGGCATCAACCTAAGAGCCGTTTTCTATAGCGATATGGATCTCATGGAGGAAGAGGGATAGCTGGCTTTTGCAAGATATCTGTTTATGAAATCCATGTTGACTTTTATGCAGGAGATTCCGTCATAAATCTTGATCATAAATTATGCTCCATATGTCTACAGCAAACTGACGTGAAGACGCAAGTCCGTAATCGTATTTACCTGTCCTACAGCCTTTCTGGAAAACGGGAATGACTTGCTCTTTTTTCCAGTCGCTACGTTCTCTTCATTGCTCCTGTGGAGTACGATAAACTGCTACTAGAACGGGAGAAAATTCTTTTGTGTAATCTTTGTAGGACCTTACAGGTATCTCATCTGGCCCTAATACCATTCAACTATTAAATAATTTTCCTTGATTTTCTGCTACGCGATCGGTTATTCAATATAGGTCATTTCGACGTTGGTACTATGATTGAATGGAGGGACCACATTAGGAATTTCTCCTGTGAAACAATTACGGAATATCGAGCTCAATATTTTGACCTTCTCTCATCTTCTGATCCGGTGCCTTTATGACTGCTGAGTAACTATGTAGACGATTGTGCACAACTTACTGACTTTAGGTAAGAAAAAGCCTGTGTTTTTACTGAGATCGTTTGACAAAAGTTTACTTTCAGAGTCACTGAATGTTTCACTCATTTGTCTCGTAAACCTCATTTTCGCTTTGTCCTACTTCTGATTCTCTGCTAGGTTTTGACACCTGCTGAATCTGTGATGAAGCGCTCTTCGTTAATGTAACAGTTGAAACGCGTACGTTTCATATGTATTCATTACCAGCGATGGCGAGGCATGAGAGAATCTCTGACCAGAGAGTATTTTATCGTTGCCAGTCTGCGCTTGACCGCGCGAGTGTTCAGTTGCGAGTTGCACTCTGTCTGCAGTAGTAGTCAGTGGGCAGGGAGAGTAGACAGTTGGAGAGTAGTAGCATTCTGGTGTAGTTGTCGGTGCTAGTCTGCGGGAGTCGGCATGCGTCGACGGCGTGCTGTTCTTCCGAATCTGGTCAGGATTGCGGTGGACGATGTGTATTATTTTACAAGGTAATGAAGCAGCATTGCGCTCAGCTAATAACGTATGTTAATTGTAATTAATTTGTTCATAAAATGCCCCAATAATAATTTCTCTATAAAGTAACTGTTTCAAAGAAAAATATTCATTTCAATTTAAAGAATATTTCCTATGCATTTCCTCCAAGAATCAAAATTAAATACAGGCATGCAATGCACGAAGCTGTGCCGGAAATTTTTAAATAAGAGCAGATATAGATGCAGTTTTACTAAGGTAAGAATTTATCAGGTTTAATTATTTCACAGGGCCGAAGGTCAGCGCTGCTGCGCTTATAAAATTTATCAGGTTTAATTATTTCTGTTGAGATGTTACATTCAGTTCATGGTTCTTTATTTAATTAATATTATTGTGTGGGTTTGTGATCAATCATTCCTTAACGTTAACTTTTGTGTGGAGTCTACATTTTTGGGCAATTATTATTTTTTAATTTCTTGCGGGGAGGTTACACTTGGCTTCATTTCAATTTAACGATATATGGCTCCATTTCAATTTTTACATTTTTACTGACTTATTTTCACGTGGAGGTTACACAGTTCTCTGACATGGCTATTAAGGGACGGCGGCTCTATTCCGTCCCTTTTAGACCTTGCTCAGGACTCAGAACATACTTATCATTTTCATTTGTGCTCCACATCTTTGTCGTCAACACAGAATACTTCCTGTTGACCACTCAGATACAGTTCAATATGTATTCTGACACACTTGCTATGCCAGAATATTTCACTACCTTTCTTAATTTCCTCGTAAAACCCGTGGTCATAGTTACTATCAAGAACTTACGGTTTATACCTTCCTCTACATTGACAGATTAGCCAAATTTATGTCTGTTAGTTGTTAGGAAGTCTAAGACGTTACCTTCACAGGTTGGTTTGCTAATTATCTGCTCGAAGTAGTTTTGGGACAAATCGTTCGCTATAACGCCACATGAATCCCTGTCTCTGGCATTAGTCTTAATAACGTGACCCTCGCAGTCTACACCTGGCAAAGGGAAGTCACGTCCAATTTTAACTGCATGATCAGGAAAGTTATTAACAATATTCTGCAAGTTCTCTCTGAAGGGTTGTACAGCTCCAGCTCCTAACCCAGGTGGTCTCTAGAAGCGCCTCATTACCGTTTGTGACAAACCATTGACGCGTAGCTTCACCCAGATTAATTCACATTCGGAATCCGTGATTGCCTCGCTAGATACACTCCTGGAAATTGAAATAAGAACACCGTGAATTCATTGTCCCAGGAAGGGGAAACTTTATTGACACATTCCTGGGGTCAGATACATCACATGATCACACTGACAGAACCACAGGCACATAGACACAGGCAACAGAGCATGCACAATGTCGGCGCTAGTACAGTGTATATCCACCTTTCGCAGCAATGCAGGCTGCTATTCTCCCATGGAGACGATCGTAGAGATGCTGGATGTAGTCCTGTGGAACGGCTTGCAATGCCATTTCCACCTGGCGCCTCAGTTGGACCAGCGTTCGTGCTGGACGTGCAGACCGCGTGAGACGACGCTTCATCCAGTCCCAAACATGCTCAATGGGGGACAGATCCGGAGATCTTGCTGGCCAGGGTAGTTGACTTACACCTTCTAGAGCACGTTGGGTGGCACGGGATACATGCGGACGTGCATTGTCCTGTTGGAACAGCAAGTTCCCTTGCCGGTCTAGGAATGGTAGTACGATGGGTTCGATGACGGTTTGGATGTACCGTGCACTATTCAGTGTCCCCTCGACGATCACCAGTGGTGTACGGCCAGTGTAGGAGATCGCTCCCCACACCATGATGCCGGGTGTTGGCCCTGTGTGCCTCGGTCGTATGCAGTCCTGATTGTGACGCTCACCTGCACGACGCCAAACACGCATACGACCATCATTGGCACCAAGGCAGAAGCGACTCTCATCGCTGAAGACGACACGTCTCCATTCGTCCCTCCATTCACGCCTGTCGCGACACCACTGGAGGCAGGCTGCACGATGTTGGGGCGTGAGCGGAAGACGGCCTAACGGTGTGCGGGACCGTAGCCCAGCTTCATGGAGACGGTTGCGAATGGTCCTCGCCGATACCCCAGGAGCAACAGTGTCCCTAATTTGCTGGGAAGTGGCGGTGAGGTCCCCTACGGCACTGCGCAGGATCCTACGGTCTTGGCGTGCATCCGTGCGTCGCTGCGGTCCGGTCTCAGGTCGACGGGCACGTGCACCTTCCGCCGACCACTGGCGACAACATCGATGTACTGTGGAGACCTCACGCCCCACGTGTTGAGCAATTCGGCGGTACGTCCACCCGGCCTCCCGCATGCCCACTATAGGCCCTCGCTCAAAGTCCGTCAACTGCACATACGGTTCACGTCCACGCTGTCGCGGCATGCTACCAGTGTTAAAGACTGCGATGGAGCTCCGTATGCCACGGCAAACTGGCTGACACTGACGGCGGCGGTGCACAAATGCTGCGCAGCTAGCGCCATTCGACGGCCAACACCGCGGTTCCTGGTGTGTCCGCTGTGCCGTGCGTGTGATCATTGCTTGTACAGCCCTCTCGCAGTGTCCGGAGCAAGTATGGTGGGTCTGACACACCGGTGTCAATGTGTTCTTTTTTCCATTTCCAGGAGTGTATTATCGAATTCTTTACTGAAATAAAGAAGACGCCACCACTGACACCTGAGTCAGGGGCACGGAGCGTGGTGGTTCGCGCAGGTGAGACATGGAGAGGGATTTTATTTTTTCCGGTTCCAAGCAACAGTTCCGGTAAGTGCATATCTACATCTACGTCCATAATCCGCAAGCCACCCGACGGCGTGTGGCGGAGGGCACCTGGAGGACCTCTGTCGGTACTCCCCTCTGTTCCAGCCGTGCAACGTTCGAGGAAAGAAGGATTGTCGGTATGCCTTTGTGTGGGCTCTAATCTTCCCGATTTTACCCTCATGGTCTCTTCGCGAGATATACGTAGGAGGGAGCAATATACTGCTTGACTCCTCGTTGAAGGTATGTTCTCGGGCCCGTACCGAGCTAAGAGCGTCTCTCTTGCAGAGACTTCCACTGGAGTTTATCTATGATCTCCGTAACGGTTTCGCGATTGCTAAAAGATCCTGTAACGAAGCGCGCTGTTCTCCGTTGGATCTTCTCTATCTCTTCTATCAACCCTATCTGATATGGATCCCGCCGGTGAGCACTATTCAAGCAATGGGCGAACAAGTGTACTGTAACATAATTCCTTCGTTTTGGGACTGCATATCCTTAGGATTCTTCCAATGAATCTCAGTCTGGCATCTGCTTTACCGATGATTAATTTAATATAGTCATTCCATTTTAAATCACTCGTAATGCGTACTCCCAGATAATTCACGGAATTAACTGCTTCCAGTTGCCGACCTCCTATATTGTAGGATCCTTCTTTCTATGTATTCGCAGCACATTACACTTGTCTACATTGAGATTCAATTGCCATTCCCTGCACCATGAGTCAATTCGTTGCATATCCTCCTGGATTTCAGTACAATTTTCCATTGTTACAACCTCTCGATATACCACAGCATCATCCGCAAAAAGCATCAGTGAACTTCCGATGTTATCCACAAGGACATTTATATACGAGGGCGGTTCAGAAAGTAACCTCCGATTGGTCACAGTGCGGGTTGTGGGGGAGTAGCGACGCCATCTGTGCGTTCACGCACTCAACAAGTCAGTCGGCATCAAGCCGTGGTCGAGTGAACGTCGTACCTGCGCTAGTTTAGTTTTTGTGGCAGTTTGAAATGTGTGCTGCAATAGAAAACCCCGCCAAATGTGAAGTGCGTGCTGTCATAAGGTTTTTTACAGCCAAAGGATATTCTGCAGCAGCTGTTCATCGTGAGCTTTGTGCCGTGTACGGACCAAGAGTTATGAGTGAAGGAGTTGTCCGTGAATGGGTACGTTTATTTAAAAGTGGACGAGAAAACGTTCATAATGAAGAGAGGAGTGGTAGACCATCATTGGTGACTGACGAACTCGTTCAGACAGTTGATGCAAAAGTTCGTGAAAATCGACGTTTCTCAATGTCGGAGTTGTCTACTGGTTTTCCACAGATTTCTAAGACTCTCTTGTACGAGATAGTGACAGCAAGATTGGGTTACCGTAAGTTCTGTGCACGATGGGTGCCCAAACTTCTTACCGACCACCACAAAACTCAAAGAATGGCCTCTGCATTAGACTTTCTGTCACGTTATGAGGACGAAGGAGAACCACTGTTAAACAGAATCGTGACCGGTGACGAAACCTGGATTAAGTACGTGAACCCTGAGACAAAAGAACAATCAAAGATGTGGGCACATTCAAATTCGCCTACCAAACCAAGAAAAGCCTCGCAAGATTTTTCTGCCAGAAAACTGATGGCAACGGTGTTTTGGGATGCCAAAGGGGTGTTGTTGGTTGAATTCATGGAACGTGGTACGACCATTAAACAAGACGTGTACTGTGAAACAATAAAAAAGTTACGACGGGCTATACAGAACAAACGCCGTGGTATGCTGACTTCCGGTATCGTTTGTTTGCACGATAACGCCCGTCCTCACTCTGCTCGCAGAACAACGGCCCTTCTTGAGTCCTTCAAGTGGGACGTTATCAACCATCCACCTTACAGCCCAGACCTGGCGCCAAGTGATTATCACCTCTTCATGCATTTGAAGAAATGGCTCGGGTCACAGCGGTTTGATGACGACGAAGAGCTCAAAGATGCGGTCACAGGCTGGCTCCAGGCACAAGCGGGTGATTTTTATGCAGAAGGAATTTCAAAGCTTGTGAAGAGATATGATAAGTGCCTCAATCGCTATGGAGACTATGTAGAAAAATAGTGCAAAGATGTAGTTGTAAGATGTATATATTAAAATATTTTTATTTAACTTGGTGTATTTTTTTAAATCAACCGGAGGTTACTTTCTGAACGGCCCTCGTATATTGTGAATAGCAACGGTCCTACGACACTCCCCTGTGGCACACCTGAAATCACTCTTACTTCGGAAGACTTCTCTCCATTGAGAATGACTTGCTGCATTCTGTTATCTAGGAACTCTTTAATACATTCACACAATTAGTCTGATACTCCATATGCTCTTACTTTGTTCATTAAACAACTGTGGGGAACTGCATCAAACGCCTTGCGCTTGATGAATGCGCGTGTCTTGCAAATTGTGTCTGAAATGCTTGTGCTGAATTTGTCGCATATCACCACCGTCAGTGACGAGAGCTCGCAACAAGTGGAACAAAACTTCAATAAGCAACCCATTGCTCCCATGTTCATTTCTCCCACTGGCTGCCTCGCTCTCAGCAGAGTGCTCAGGACACTGATGAACGCTTATTGGCTGTCGGACGAATCTGTGACGTAGGTGCACAGAGTAAGCCTGAATCTGACCGCCACCGTAAGGGGACCCTAACTATACCCCATCCTTGCGTTAAATATTCTAATCTACACTCGGCATTTAATTGCTATTCATTTCCGATTTCCACAATTTTCTGTTTCTAACACTATTCGTGTATTATATCTATCGATGAACAATACTAATTCTCGGAACTCTCCTTGGAAGCTCCTGCAGTTTACTGATATCATTAACCTTTTGTATTCTCTCTTCACATGTAATTCCTCTGTCTGATTGCTTACGGTTGTTGATTGAGATTAGGCGCTGAATTAACGAATCCATTTCGACATGTCTTGACTTCTACTCCCTTTTTATGCAATGATCAGTACTACGAGCGGACAGATGGAAATGCAATGGGAAGCCCGTTGTCACCTACTCCTGCCAATTTGTTTCTGGAAGATTTCGTGGAACGTGCCTTGTAGTTGGCGGCTTTGAAACGTGTGTGTTTCTTCAGATATGTAGCCGATATTTTTGTTGTTTGGCCTCGTGGCAGTGAGAATCTCAATGTGTGTTTACAGCGACTGAATTTAATCGTTTCAACATGGAGGTGGAAAAGGATGGCGGTCTTCCCTTCCTTGATGTTTTAGTCAGGAGGAAGATGGATAATATATTGGGACTGGCTGCTTGTAGGAAGTCTAGTCACACTTGACTTGTATCTGCAGGCCGACAGTTGTCACCATCCAATCCGGCGTGAAGAGGTACTTCGTACCCTGGTTCACTGGGCCAATGTCATTTCGGAACCTTAGAGTTTTTCAGCTGAGTTACTTCATCTCGAAGTCATATTCGTCAGAATGGTTATACTGTTGTTGTTGTTGTGGACTTCAGTCCTGAGACTGGTTTGATGCAGCTCTCCATGCTACTCTATCCTGTGCAAGCTTTTTCATCTCCCAGTACCTACCGCAACGTACATCCTTCTGAATCTGCTTAGTGTATTCATCTCTTGGTCTCCCTCTACGATTTTTACCCTCCACGCTGCCCTCCAATACTAAATTGGTGATCCCTTGATGCCTCAGAACATGTCCTACCAACCGATCCCTTCTTCTGGTCAAGTTGTGCCACAAACTTCTTTTCTCCCCAATCCTGTTCAACACCTCCTCATTAGTTACGTGATCTACCCACCTTATCTTCAGCATTCTTCTGTAGCACCACATTTCGAAAGCTTCTATTCTCTTGTTGTCCAAACTATTTATCGTCCATGTTTCACTTCCATACATGGCTACACTCCATACAAATACTTTCAGAAATGACTTCCTGACACTTAAATCTATACTCGATGTTAACAAATTTCTCTTCTTCAGAAACGCTTTCCTTGCCATTGCCAGTCTACATTTTATATCCTCTCTACTTCGACCATCACCAGTTATTTTGCTCCCCAAATAGCAAAACTCCTTTACTACTTTAAGTGTCTCATTTCCTAATCTAATTCCCTCAGCATCACCCGACTTCATTAGACTACATTCCATTATCCTTGTTTTGCTTTTGTTGATGTTCATCTTATATCCTCCTTTCAAGACACTGTCCATTCCATTCAACTGCTCTTCCAAGTCCTTTGCTGTCTCTGACAGAATTACAATGTCGTCGGCGAACCTCAAAGTTTTTATTTCTTCTCCATGAATTTTAATACCTACTCCGAATTTTTCTTTTGTTTCCTTTACTGCTTGCTCAATATACAGATTGAACAACATCGGGGAGAGCCTACAACCCTGTCTTACTCCCTTCCCAACCACTGCTTCCCTTTCATGTCCCTCGACTCTTATAACTGCCATCTGGTTTCTGTACAAATTGTAAATAGCCTTTCGCTCCCAGTATTTTACCCCTGCCACCTTTAGAATTTGAAAGAGAGTATTCCAGTTAACATTGTCAAAAGCTGTCCCTAAGTCTACAAATGCTAGAAACGTAGGTTTTCCTTTCCTTAATCTTTCTTCTAAGATAAGTCGTAAGGTCAGTATTGACTCACGTGT
Source organism: Schistocerca nitens (assembly GCF_023898315.1). Lineage (NCBI taxonomy): Eukaryota > Metazoa > Arthropoda > Insecta > Orthoptera > Acrididae > Schistocerca > Schistocerca nitens. Next base: position 27,860,745 of record NC_064620.1, on the reverse strand, counting down.
TCCAGTGTTTCTACGGAATCCAAACTGGTCTTCCCCGAGGTTGGCTTCTACTAGTTTTTCCATTCGTCTGTAAAGAATTCGTGTTAACATTTTGCAGCTGTGACTTATTAAACTGATTGTTCGGTAACTCTCACATCTGTCAACACCTGCTTTCTTTGGGATTGGAATTATTATATTCCTCTTGAAGTCTGAGGGTATTTCGCCTGTTTCATACATCTTGCTCACCAGATGGTAGAGTTTTGTCAGGACTGGCTCTCCCAAGGCCGTCAGTAGTTCCAATGGAATGTTGTCTACTCCGGGGGCCTTGTTACGACTCAGGTCTTTCAGTGCTGTGTCAAACTCTTCACGCAGTATCATATCTCCCATTTCATCTTCATCTACATCCTCTTCCATTTCCATAAAATTGTCCTCAAGTACATCGCCCTTGTATAGACCCTCTATATAGTCCTTCCACCTTTCTGCTTTCCTTTATACTAAAAAAACAAATTAGAGAGAGTTGCGCTATCGACCAACGTTGAACAGGGAGAGTGATGACAATAGCGAGGTAGCACCAAAGTCTACAGACCTTTTGCCTCACGCTGGGAGTATTGGCCATATTTTGCGGAAATATTATGCGAAGTGTATTTTTCGACCACTGTCTAAGATATGGGTCCTTTCAAGTTCCGTAAAGGATTATAATGGTTTGCAAAATGTGGGTGTCTACCGTATTCGTTGCAGTTATGCCATGTCATATACTGGTCACACTATCAGGACTGTGGAGAATTGGTGTAATGAGAATAATCAGCACTTACGTATACTACAGCCGAGCAAATCAGCCATCGCAGAAAATTGTCTTGGCTTCGGGTCACACTTTGGAATATAACACGGTGATTCTGGCATGCATTCCAGCTAATGGGATCGTATCATTAAGCAAGTTTTACACAGTAAATTGGCAAGTAACCTTATAAATAGCGATGGTGGTTTCTATTAAATTCTCCATGGAATCCTGCTCTCTCACCTGTCAGAAAACAGAGGGACAGGGAATATGCTATCGCAGCTGTCGATTATTAATTGCACTATCGATAACTTCACGGGGGTGCGTGCCCGCATGCGTGCGTGTGTGTGTGCGTTTGTGTGTGTGTGTGTGTGTGTGTGTGTGTGTGTGTGTGTCTGAGTGTATTATCTTCAAGGAATTTTTGTGAAAACCATGGATTTAAATTCGCTTGCACAGCGCTTATTTGTTGCAGTTGTGTCTGAAAAACAGTAGAATGTGCTTCTGCCGAAATATGGACGGTTGTCGATGACGTCACCCGACTGCATTCCCGTAAGTTATCTGAACATTCCCTGAAAACATTGTGGCTGATGTACTTCGGTTTTGCCGGCCGTTGTGGCCAAGCGGTTCTAGGCGCTTCAGTCTGGAACCGCGCGACCGCTAGGGTCGCAGGTTCGAATCCTGCCTCGGGAATGGATGTGTGTGATGTCCTTAGGTTAGTTAGGTTTAACTAGTTCTAAGTTCTAGGGGACTGATGACTTCAGATGTTAAGTCCCATAGTGCTCAGAGCCATTTGAACCATTTTTTTTTTTGAACTTCGGTTTTGGCAGGCCATCCGTCCCTAGTCCCAAAAGAGTAGGGGGAGGGAGTGGGCCTTCTTTGTAACAGGTTGCACCGAGTGCACGTTGGTTGGACGTTTGTATCTAAAGGTGTACCATCAACCCGGTCGGCAGGGACTTCCAGTAACACCAGATGTGTCACAGTCTCGTCACTGGCGCTCCGATGTCACCGCAGCTTTCAGCACCTTCCAGAATCCTGTCGACAATGGTCAACGCAGCTTCCAGATGCTGGTGGACAGCAGCCAACTCTCCTTGTGTTCGCTCACAACAAGCCCGGTTCCTATCCGTATCGTAGTGCGTGAAAAGTTGAATAAGATCTCAAAAACTGCAAACAATGCATATGATGTATACAAATTGTGTACTACAACACAAAGTAGACTCACTCAACGAAAACGACCTGAGACGGCTGGTGTCGATTTCAGAGAGTCGCCTGCTTGCGCCCGGGATCTGCCCCGCCCCTAGGTGGCGGGGTACTGGTCACGGCCTTGAGCAGAACAGACACGGACCGCCTCGTCGCAACAGGTGTTCGGACAGGAAAGTGAGAGTAATGAAACTCTGCTGGCAGATTGCTCAGAGACAGCCAAGAGATGCTGTGGACAACTCCATGTGAAATGACAAGGGATCTCAGATCGAGTCCATAATCCTACATTTCCAGAAGGCTTTTCATACCGCTCTTCTCAAGCGACTATTAATCAAATTGCGTGCATATGGAGTATCGTCTCAGTTGTGTGATTGGATTCGTGATTTCCTCTCAGAGAGATCACAGTTCGTAGTGATACATGGTAAATCATCGAATAGAACGGAAGTGATATCTGGCGTTACGCAAGGTAGTGTCATAGGCTCACTACTGTTCCTGATAAATGATCTAGGTGATAATCTGAGCAGCCCCCTTCGATTGTTTGCAGATGATGCTGTAATTTACCGTCTACTAAAATCATCAGACGATCAATTCCAATTACAAAATGATCTAGAGAGAATTTCTGTATGGTGCGAATAGTGGCAACCGGCACTAAACAAAGAAAGTGTACGTCATCCACATGGGTACTGAAAGAAATCCGATAAATTTTGTGTATATGATAAATCGCACAAATCTAAGGGCTGCCAATTCGACTAAATACCAAGGAATTACAATTACTTGCAACTTAAATTGGAAAGGCCACATAGATAATATTGTGGGGAAGGCGAAACCAAGACTTCGCTTTGTTGGAAGAACACTTAGAACATGCGACAAACCCACTCAAGAGACAGCCTACATTACACTTGCCCGTCCTCTGCTGGCATACTGCTGCGCGGTGTGTGATCCTTACGAGGTAGGATTGACGGAGGACATCGAAAAAGTGCAAAGAAGTGCAGCCCGTTTCGTGTTATCGCCCAATGGGGGTGAGAGTGTCACTGATATGATACGCGAGTTGGGGTGGCAATCACTGAAACGAAGGCGGTTTCCTTTGCGGCGAGAACTATTTACGAAATTTCAATGACCAACTTTCTCTTCCAAATGCGAACATATTTTTTTGACACAAACCTACGTAGGAATAAATGGTCATCACAATAAAATAAGAGAAAACAGAGCTCGAACGGAAAGATTTAGGTGTTCCTTTTTTCCCCACGCTCCATTCGAGAGTGGAATGGTAAAGAAGTAGTACGAAAATGATTCGATGAACCCCCTGGCAGGCACTTAAGAGTGAATTGCATAGTAACCATGTAGATGTAGGTGTAGAAATATTTCATGTGTTCTGCTAGTGAACTTGCGTTGACTTCTTGCAGTGTGAGCTTCATAGCGAGAAGCGTGTTCGCCTGCTGGCTTAGAGTTTGTGTGTGAGCTCGAGGTGCAGACCGGAAGTAAACATTTTGTTCTAGTATTTTTTATATAATCCATTGATCATTAAAGAGAGGAATTGTGACCATTAGTAAATACACTAACTCTTACAGCAAAAATAAATATCGCTACTAGAAAGACCCAAATAATCAGCTACTGTTCATTTCTACTCAGAAGTACGTTAAGGTACTGTAAGGTGAAAGATGTATATACACTCCTGGAAATTGAAATAAGAACACAGTGAATTCATTGTCCCAGGAAGGGGAAACTTTATTGACACATTCCTGGGGTCAGATACATCACATGATCACACTCAGTTACTCAGAACTACCATTAATTTCTAGATTCTAATATGGCAGATTAGTGCAGTAGATTTAAGCTCTACAAATAAAGGTTTGACCTTTTATTAGAAAAATTCATTAATGGCAACATGGAACCACAGGCACATAGACACAGGCAACAGAGCATGCACAATGTCGGCACTAGTACAGTGTATATCCACCTTTCGCAGCAATGCAGGCTGCTATTCTCCCATGGAGACGATCGTAGAGATGCTGGATGTAGTCCTGTGGAACGGCTTGCCATGCCATTTCCACCTGGCGCCTCAGTTGGACCAGCGTTCGTGCTGGACGTGCAGACCGCGTGAGACGACGCTTCATCCAGTCCCAAACATGCTCAATGGGGGACAGATCCGGAGATCTTGCTGGCCAGGGTAGTTGACTTACACCTTCTAGAGCACGTTGGGTGGCACGGGATACATGCGGACGTGCATTGTCCTGTTGGAACAGCAAGTTCCCTTGCCGGTCTAGGAATGGTAGAACGATGGGTTCGATGACGGTTTGGATGTACCGTGCACTGTTCAGTGTCCCCTCGACGATCACCAGTGGTGTACGGCCAGTGTAGGAGATCGCTCCCCACACCATGATGCCGGGTGTTGGCCCTGTGTGCCTCGGTCGTATGCAGTCCTGATTGTGGCGCTCACCTGCACGGCGCCAAACACGCATACGACCATCATTGGCACCAAGGCAGAAGCGACTCTCATCGCTGAAGACGACACGTCTCCATTCGTCCCTCCATTCACGCCTGTCGCGACACCACTGGAGGCGGGCTGCACGATGTTGGGGCGTGAGCGGAAGACGGCCTAACGGTGTGCGGGACCGTAGCCCAGCTTCATGGAGACGGTTGCGAATGATCCTCGCCGATACCCCAGGAGCAACAGTGTCCCTAATTTGCTGGGAAGTGGCGGTGAGGTCCCCTACGGCACTGCGTAGGATCCTACGGTCTTGGCGTGCATCCGTGCGTCGCTGCGGTCCGGTCCCAGGTCGACGGGCACGTGCACCTTCCGCCGACCACTGGCGACAACATCGATGTACTGTGGAGACCTCACGTCCCACGTGTTGAGCAATTCGGCGGTACGTCCACCCGGCCTCCCGCATGCCCACTATAGGCCCTCGCTCAAAGTCCGTCAACTGCACATACGGTTCACGTCCACGCTGTCGCGGCATGCTACCAGTGTTAAAGACTGCGATGGAGCTCCGTATGCCACGGCAAACTGACTGACACTGACGGCGGCGGTGCACAAATGCTGCGCAGCTAGCGCCATTCGACGGCCAACACCGCGGTTCCTGGTGTGTCCGCTGTGTCGTGCGTGTGATCATTGCTTGTACAGCCCTCTCGCAGTGTCCGGAGCAAGTATGGTGGGTCTGACACACCGGTGTCAATGTGTTCTTTTTTCCATTTCCAGGAGTGTAGATTCTGTACAACAGATAAGCCGCCGCTGCTGCTATTTATCTCCGATCAGATAGGACAATGGAGTGCTAATGATCCTTATGCTGCAATAATTTCCTAAGTTTTATGATATATTTGAATTTTTTTTTCATAGTTTTCTGTTGCATAAGACACAATTTAGCTGTCGCATTGCCTTCTTGTCATGTCCGACTACATATTTATTTCTTCTTTTCTCTATCCACTAACAGACTGTGTTTCCCCAAGAGATTTAAAAGCTTTCGTTCCTTTTATCTTGTTAACATCAGTTTCCCACACATTGTCTCACTATCTCCCACTGTAAGATATTCGTTTCCGGTAAGTTATATCGACGGACCACGTTTCTCATACATTTCTCTTTTACAGAACGTATACCCCAAATCAACATTTGTTGTGATGATCATTGCTCGTGCACGAAACGTCTGTTCCAACCTATTTTCCATGCCGCAGCATTAGCATTTCCATTCTTGTAAAACGTCCGCCAAATAGATTCTGAAAAGAACAGGATATAAACTACATCCTTGTCGGAGACCCTTTTGCTATTCAAAATCTGAAGCTACTTTTTTGCCCATCTTTACACAACTGGCACATCCCGTATAAAACTCTTTGGAGTATAATAAATATGTCTTACTGACACCATTCTTGAACATGCTCTCACACAATGTGCTCAGCTGGATCATGTTGTAGGCTTTATGTAGATCGATGGACATGAAACAGGTAGTCTGATTTATAAACATTCTATGCTCTATTAAATTTCGTAAAGTAAATATTGCAGCAATACAGATGTGTACCGTGGAAACCCAATTCGCCCTTCTGTCTCTACCATGTGTTACTCCATTCTCTTCTTTAGTACTCTAACACACAAACTGGCCAGTGAACGAATCCCTCTAATCTCTGTCTAAGTTTTCTATTTCCGCCAGTAACAATGATTGTATATGGAAATAATATATGTATTTCCCCATTCATATGGGATTCGATCACCTTCTAAACATTTATTAAAGACCCCTGCCAGAAACTGATAGATAACTGCGTTCGCGGATTTTGTAAGCCCTGTACGCTTACTGCCTGGTCCCAGCGCTAAACCAGCACATTTCTCTACGTATCACCAGACTGACGTACAATTTTTCCGTTAGGTTGCTTGAGGTAGCCACAAGAGTGCTCCTACAGTTACAGGAAATCGCAGCCCAGACTAGAACTCGAGGTGTAGGAGGACTGTTTCTAGCACGTAGACAGGTTTGGTGTAGGCCCTCAACTCGCCTGCTTCTAGCCAACACATGACCATCATTGGCACCGAAGCAGAACCAGCTTTGACCAGAAAACGCTCTCGCTTGATACCACTGAAGTCGCCAACAGGGATGGTTTGGGGTCACTGGAATGCACGCAACACGGCGCCTGTCTCGGATCTGTGTTTGACGCAACTGATTTTTAACAGTTTGTTGTGTCACTGTGGTGGCAGGCGCTACTCGGATTTCTGGTGCAGACGAGTACGGTGCGCGAAAGACGTAAGCCGAGAACGATGGCCTTACCTCTCGGTAGCACCAAGTGATCGTCCAGTGGTCCGATCTTCTAGCGACTGTACATTGTCAGCAGTCATGTTACTTTCCAGCATAGCCTTTCCCCAGTTTCGCAGAAGCAACATCGTGTTTCCTGTAAACTTCTTACACGACCTCGTTTAAACTCCGTGAGGTGTTGATAATGGCTTCTCTGTCGCCTTAAAGGCATTCGTGTCCATTATCAACTCACCACATCGAGTCACAGAGGTAAATAACGCTTACGACCGTCACAGCATGTAGTTAAAGCAAAACTGGTTTGCAGCCGCATACTAGCGCCACTCTTACAAAATCTGAACAAACGTCTTCTTTCAGATACAGAAACACGCCTACCAATATTTGCTCACCACGTGAAATCGAACTTTAATCCTTATTTAGCAAAATAACTACAGAAATGTGAGTTCTAGAACGTCAACGACGTCCCTAGACATTAATTACCAGCGATAAGGCTGCATATTTCGAGTTGACGAAGATGTACTGGGTGATCAAAAAGTCAGTATAAATTTGAAAACTGAATAAATCACGGAATAATGTAGATATAGAGGTAAAAATTGACACACATGCTTGGAATAACATGGGGTTTTATTAGAACCAAAAACAAAATACAAAAGTTCAAAAAATGTCCTACAGATGACGCTTCATCTGATCAGAATATCAATAATTAGCATACCAAAGTAAGACAAAGCAAAGATGATGTTCTTTGCAGGTTATGCTCAATATGTCCACCATCATTCCTTAACAATAGCTATAGTCGAGGAATAATGTTGTGTACAGCACTGTAAACCTTGTCCGGAGTTATGGTGAGGCATTGGCGTCGGATGTTGTCTTTCAGCATCCCTAGAGATGTCGGTCGATTACGATACAGTTGCGACTTCAGGTAACCCGAAAGCCAATAACCGCACGGACTGAGGTCTAGGGACCTGGGAGGCCAAGCATAACGAAAGTGGCGTCTGAGCACGCGATCATCACCAAACGACGCGCGCGAGAGATCTTTCACGCGTCTAGCAATATGGAGTGGAGCGCCATCCTGCATAAACATCGTACGTTCCAGCAGGTGTTTATCAGCCAGGCTGGGGATGATACAATTCTGTAACATATCGGCATACCTCTAACCCGTCACGGTAGCAGTTTTGCTGTCCAGCGCCATCTGTTGGAAATTTTGCGAACTTGTTTTTTTTTTTTTTTGTTCTAATAAAACCGCATGTCATTCCGAGCATGTGTGTCAATTTTTACCCCTCTATCTACATTATTCCGTGGTTTATTAAGTTGTCAAATTTATACTGACTTTTGATCACCCGGCACATATTACAATGATCCACTTACATTTATCAGAATTTGTAGTCTGACAACTAACTGGCGCATGTTACCTCCGGAGGCAAATGTTGCGAATGTAGAATCGGAAAAAAGCCTCCATCGTTTAATGAGTCCCCAAACCTTGACATTAACGAATGCAGCCGCAGCGCCAAGGAAAGGAGAGAAACTGAGAAGGGTGCAGCGAGATGGCTCTGTGACACACACGGACGCTGGTTCGCCGCTTTCTGTGGCGGAGACGGCTTTCGCCAGCCTCTCCATTACGACCGCGAGCCACTGTGCGTACACTCCTGATGGCTTTCGTTGTGGGCCTTGCAGTCTCACGGGAAATTACGTTAACGAGGAGCGGAAAGGGCTTCTATCAAAAGTCGGAGTTTCCACATTCGTCCGACAGGACGGAGCGGGAGAAGCGGTCTTCCAAATGTAGTCCAATGACATCTGTTTGCCGGTTTCGTAAACACTGCTTCAATGAGTGACGCAGGAACCGACGTAGAGTGACAAAATAAAAATAGTTTATCGGGAAAAAAATCGAATAACTTGTACTGGCGTTTATGTAGCCACTGCTATGACGAAAATAAAGTAGGATTACCTGTAAGTGAGGTTAACATTTCATAAACTGAAAAAATATATTTTATTCTCGATGTCAAATAATGTGATTAAAATGGTGACAACGTACGCTAAGTTTTGTAGCTGGCTAAAATTAATTATGTGCCAAAAAGTCGACCACGCTGCATTTTGAAACACTTTTCCGACTTCAGCGATTAGCCACCCATGTAACAGAACCTCAATATACACTCCTGGAAATGGAAAAAAGAACACATTGACACCGGTGTGTCAGACCCACCATACTTGCTCCGGACACTGCGAGAGGGCTGTACAAGCAATGATCACACGCACGGCACAGCGGACACACCAGGAACCGCGGTGTTGGCCGTCGAATGGCGCTAGCTGCGCAGCATTTGTGCACCGCCGCCGTCAGTGTCAGCCAGTTTGCCGTGGCATACGGAGCTCCATCGCAGTCTTTAACACTGGTAGCATGCCGCGACAGCGTGGACGTGAACCGTATGTGCAGTTGACGGACTTTGAGCGAGGGCGTATAGTGGGCATGCGGGAGGCCGGGTGGACGTACCGCCGAATTGCTCAACACGTGGGGCGTGAGGTCTCCACAGTACATCGATGTTGTCGCCAGTGGTCGGCGGAAGGTGCACGTGCCCGTCGACCTGGGACCGGACCGCAGCGACGCACGGATGCACGCCAAGACCGTAGGATCCTACGCAGTGCCGTAGGGGACCGCACCACCACTTCCCAGCAAATTAGGGACACTGTTGCTCCTGGGGTATCGGCGAGGACCATTCGCAACCGTCTCCATGAAGCTGGGCTACGGTCCCGCACACCGTTAGGCCGTCTTCCGCTCACGCCCCAACATCGTGCAGCCCGCCTCCAGTGGTGTCGCGACAGGCGTGAATGGAGGGACAAATGGAGACGTGTCGTCTTCAGCGATGAGAGTCGCTTCTGCCTTGGTGCCAATGATGGTCGTATGCGTGTTTGGCGCCGTGCAGGTGAGCGCCACAATCAGGACTGCATACGACCGAGGCACACAGGGCCAACACCCGGCATCATGGTGTGGGGAGCGATCTCCTACACTGGCCGTACACCACTGGTGATCGTCGAGGGGACACTGAATAGTGCACGGTACATCCAAACCGTCATCGAACCCATCGTTCTACCATTCCTAGACCGGCAAGGGAACTTGCTGTTCCAACAGGACAATGCACGCCCGCATGTATCCCGTGCCACCCAACGTGCTCTAGAAGGTGTAAGTCAACTACCCTGGCCAGCAAGATCTCCGGATCTGTCCCCCATTGAGCATGTTTGGGACTGGATGAAGGGTCGTCTCACGCGGTCTGCACGTCCAGCACGATCGCTGGTCCAACTGAGGCGCCAGGTGGAAATGGCATGGCAAGCCGTTCCACAGGACTACATCCAGCATCTCTACGATCGTCTCCATGGGAGAATAGCAGCCTGCATTGCTGCGAAAGGTTGATATACACTGTACTAGTGCCGACATTGTGCATGCTCTGTTGCCTGTGTGTATGTGCCTGTGGTTCTGTCAGTGTGATCATGTGATGTATCTGACCCCAGGAATGTGTCAATAAAGTTTCCCCTTCCTGGGACCATGAATTCACGGTGTTCTTATTTCAATTTCCAGGAGTGTATTTTCTTATACTATTTTGGAATGTTAACCTTATGTCTGATGCACCATTTTGTGGAATAACCAAAATTACTACGAGAAGTAAGGTTTTGCAGTATGTGAAACACTGTTCCAGGGTACAACATGACCGTGTACCAATCAACGAATGTTCTATTCAAAGTTCAAAAGTGTAACCGAGAAAGTCTTATCAATACTGTACTGTAACTGTGTTTCACATTATTACTCTACTACGCACCACTAATGGGTAACTGAAATCGTATTAAGAAGAAGTAAAATCAAAAACCAGTTACAAGTTGCAAATATTTTGAAATAGATCCTATTGGAAGCTAACACAATTTTCATTTTCCAGAGAGGTAAAATTATTAAGGTATTTTAGTTTAGTGTTGTATTTTAATAACGTAAGATGTCAACTTTTTATTATCTTTTTGGTCCTACGGTTTATTGATAATTTTCACTTATGGGCCGTCTGACAGCAACTGAATAAAACACAATTTTAGTGCCATACGCGTTTCGCCTTTATTTTCTGCAAGGCATCATCAGTGGCAGGTTGCGTAGACAGTTTCTTACAGAAATGCAACAGGAGCGTAATATGTAAGAAACTGTCTACGCAACCTGCCACTGATGATGCCTTGCAGAAAATAAAGGCGAAACGCGTATGGCACTAAAATTGTGTTTTATTCAGTTGCTGTCAGACGGTCCATAACTGAAAATTATCAATATACCGTAGTATTACGCGGAACTGAGGAGGACAGGACCACAAAAGTTGAAGATCTTTCTGGTCATTTATTACTTGTGAAAAGGGGGAGGGGGTCGAACGTTCGAAGTAGGAAAAATGGATAAATTACTTGAAGGATGTATCGATAATAGCTAAAAACGGTGCACGAAACACATCCTCATATCTCACAAGAAAAACAATAGGAAATGACGGGGGCCGTGCGGTTCTAGGCGCTACAGTCTGGAGCCGATCGACCGCTACGGTCGGAGGTTCAAATCCTGCCTCGGGCATGTGTATGTGTGATTTCCTTAGGTTAGTTAGGTTTAATTAGTTCTACGTTTTAGGCGACTGATGACCTCAGCAGTTAAGTAGCATAGTGCTCAGAGCCACTTGAACCATTTTTGAAATGACGGAAACTACTTATTGAGCCTTTCTGACGCGCATCCCTTCACGTGATTCTACAATTAGTGACTAAATTTAAACAACGACCAGATAATATCATGTATTCCTACACATACTGTCCTCTCTGTACGGCACTCTTCAGTACATTATTAGTCGTCTATGATTACGACTACGTGTCCTCTGTGTCACTACCTTAGAATTTAATAAACTTACTTGTTATTCGCAGTATTGTATGAATTAGGTTCTTGTTCATGTTTCACATGCTCTAAAAGAATGTTATTTTTATTATTTTCGTCTTTTAGATTATGTGACACCTGTAACAAGTCATGTGTATAAAATTCTGAATGATTTATTTAGAAACCAGTCTCACTAGGCTCCTCCGTCGGTCAAAGCAGCTTCATCTCGTATTTGAGATAGCTTCTTTCCCTTAACTGGAACGATAAATTTATTTTTATAGTGTGTAGTGCAACGTAGTAGTAGTAATAGTAACTTTATTCGTCCGCAGATCTCCTTTTACATGTATGTAGGAAATGTCAACGTATTTACAAGTTTAGACCAATTTAAAGTAAGCTAATTCGTACACACATATATTTACGGACTTCTAGTTAGAGACAATCATTAGATTTACTCCTGGTATACAATACTTTTTTTATAAATATCTTATTAAATAATGTAAAGCCACACTCTTCACTCATATCTCACTATCAGTCACTGTACACACTATACACACATTGTTTCATAACACTTCAGTCACTACACACACACACACACACACACACACACACACACACACACACACACACACGCACACGCATACTGGTGATCTCTGGGCCATTTTCTGTACCGCAACCTCCCATTTGAGCTCAGAAAGAGAAAGAGATGTCAATATTGTGCTATGTATAGCTTGGGGGTAAGTATTTCTAGAAACGAAAGAAAAACATGAAGTGAAAGTATAATTTGGAATGTTGGATGTTTCATAATCATTATTATTATTATCACTATTATTATTATAATTTGCATTCATTTTTATATCATTTTTTATGAAACCCCTACTCTGTTTTATCTAAGTAATCCTTCAATGCATGAAATGTATTGCATAACAGGTACTATTTAGCTGCCCTTTTAAATAAGCACCGGCCGTTGTGGCCGAGCGGTTCTTGGCGCTTCAGTCCAGAACCGTGCTGCTGCTACGGTCGCAGGTTCGAATCCTGCCTCGGGCATGGATGTGTGCGATGTCCTTAGGTTAGTTAGGTTAAAGTATTTCTAAGTTCTAGGGGACTCATGACCTCAGATGTTAAGTCCCATAGTGCTTAGAGCCATTTGAATAATTTTTTAAATAAGTGTATTTTAGCAATTTCATTATTCTCTTTTGGCAATTTATGTCCTCTTGTACACTTAGCCAAAATACTTACCGATACAATCACCAAATAATTTCTCGCTTTTGCCTATTTCGATCGTTCTGTTTCCGTTTTCACACCAAATGAAAGATAGAAACAGAATCAAACCTTTTATTTTTAATTTGTTAAAATGTAACAAAACACTAAAGAACTAAAGTACTATATTTATAACACAAAATATTGCAACAAGTCAGAAGGTACATTGACGAGCTGGTTGTGTTTTTTAGTCCTATGAACAGCCACAGCGTAGTGTGCAATCTAGTGACACACAACCTCACAGAGTAGGTTTATTCAGTGGTACTCAGTCAAACAATAAACACATTTAACTCTTATATAACACTTTTACACAGTTCAATTACTGCTCGTCAAAAAGTATGTAATGCGGATTACTTGGTACGAACATGTACATGCACAGCAGGATATTGCTATATGATATTCATACTCTGGTTTCTTCGAGACTTCATAAATTATGCATCATATGCATCATACTGACCCCTTAATTGTTAACTAACACTGATTTAAGAGTTTACGACTTCCTATAATTATATTATAGTTGTTTTGTCCACATTAATGTGTTTGTATTGCAGCTATCAGTGCTTTCAACTTGCTGATGCCTGAAAATTTCTGTGTTCTTCATTTGAACTTTGTAAAATACACTATGGAATCAACGGTATCATGGCACATCCAAAAACATATGTTTTTCATACTAAGTGCATTGTGCTGCCAGGTACGCCAAATCGGCGACTTCAGTAGTCATTAGACATCGTGAGAGAGCAGAATGGGGCGCTCCGCGGAACTCACGGACTTCGAACGTGGTCAGGTGACTGGATGTCACTTGCTTCATACGTCTGCAAGCGAGATTTCCACACTCCTAAACATCCCTAGGTCCACTGTTTCCGATGTGACTGTGAAGTGGAAACGTGAAGTTACACGAACAGCAAAAAAAAACCGTACAGGCCGACCTTGTCTGTTGACTAACAGACCGCCGACAGTTGAAGAGGGTAGTAATGTGTAAATAATCAGACATCTATCCAGACCATCACACAGGAATTCCAAACTGCATCAGGAACCACTGCAAGTACTACGATAGTTAGGCGGGAGGTGAGAAAACTTGGATTTCACGGTCGAGCGGCTGCTCATAAGCCATACATCACGCCGGTAAATGCCAAACGATGCCTCGCTTGGTGTAAGGGGCGTAAACATTGGACGATTGAACAGTGGAAAAAGGTTGTGTGGAGTGAAGAATCGCGGTACAAAATGTAGCGATCCAGTGGCAGGGTGTGGGTGTGGTGAGTGCCTGGTGAGCTTTATCTGCCGCAGCGTGCAGTGCCAACAATAAAATTCGGACGTAGTTATGTTATGATGTGGTCGTATTTTTTCATGGAGGGGGCTTGCACTCGTTGTTTTCCGTGGCACTATCACAGCACAGGCCTTCATGGAGGTTTTAAGCACCTTCTTGCTTGGCATCGTTTAAAAGAAATTAGGGGATGGCGATTGCATATTTCCATACGATCGAGCACCTGTTCATAATGCACGACCTGAGGCAGAGTATTTGCACGACAATAACATCCCTGTGATGGACTGGCTTGCACAAAGTCCTGACCTCAATCGTATAGAACACCTTTGGGATGTTTGGGAAGGCCGACTTCGTGCCAGGCCTCACCGACTGACATCTATACCTCTCCTCAGTGCAGGACTTCGTGAAGAATGGGGTGCCACTCCCCAAAAAACCTTCCAGCACCTGAATGAACGCAATCCTGCGAGAGTGGAAGTTGCCTTCAAGGCTATGGGGGCGGGGGTGAGGGGGGGGGGGGGACAACACCATGTTGAATTCAAATCAAAAATCAAAATCAATGGAGGGCGCCACGAAATTGTAAGTCATTTTCAGAAGGGTGTTCGGATTCTTTTGATCACATAGTGTAAATTGACATCTATGGTGGTGAGAAAGGTGTCATCAAAGGGTTGTGTGTAGCATTTATCTTGGACCTTCCATAGATACCTTACATATGATATTTCCCTCTAAGTCCACTGAATGAACCCATGTATTCAATATGCTGCAACACCATCTTATGCATAATCACAGTACATTTGCGTTTGCACAGTTTTACGAAGTTTTTAGTAATTTCAGAGTAAGGTATTCCTTCTCCCCACCTCTTTCCCTATCCCTCATCCTTCGAACCATATAACCATAAACGTTGCTACAATGGGTTTACATTATTGTCGAGTTTTCGCTCTGACAGTTAACTATGAGCAAATGTGGAGAACAACTTTAATACTATCACGCTTGGTGATGTGAATACCAATCTTTCACTTGTGTGACTGGTGCAACGCAAGATGTAACGCCAGAAATGCATATCCTTCTATTTCCATCTATTGTACTATAAATTTTTTTCCTTATTTTGTTACCTGAATATGTGACATTTCTGTGCCTTTATATATTGTAATTTTTATATATATATATATATATATATATATATATATATATATATATATATATATATGCATTTATGTCGATGTATAATTGGTTTGTTTTGTAAATATTATTTGTATTTTACGCTGGGTCTTGCCTAGGGAAAACTATGCTATCGAACGAATACATCGATAGGTCGTGTGAAGAACGAAAGTGTGTAGGATCTTTGGTAGTGTTAACTCTGCCGCGTGGGGCGCGGGCTGAGCAGAGAGGGTCTGGGTGGGGTAGTGCGCTTGAGCAGGTGTGTGTGTGTGACGCCCCCCGCGAGTTGCCGCGCTTTCGGGGTTTGGCAGCATGTAATTGCGCTCGACTTGCGATGATAGTTTCTGACATGGTGTCACGGGCCCGTTTCGTCTGGTGGCCGTGTCGAGAAGAGGCGCGCCAGCATCCAGCTTCTGCAACAGCGACGGCCGACAATGAGTGACTGTCGCCACCTCCTCGATCGACGACTTCAAACCTTCAATCAACCAACAAGGAAGACTAAAAGCACGTAAAGTTTCAGAACTGTATGGCAGACCTCAGCTTTTCAAACTGTTCCATTTGCCTCGCAAAATTACAGCAACTTAGCATGAGCCTTTGTTGCTCATTGTCCCAATTGCATTACCAAGCGGGGTCCCTTCCTTTTCCGAAATGAACCCGAGTGTCGTTGAAATTCAGACGCCAGCATTAAAGTACAATCATTCCATTTCACTGCTTTAATTTCAAAGTTCAGTTAAAGTATTCATAGCTGGCTACAATATTTAGATTACACAAGCACAAATTAAGAGTGCGAGTTTTGTTACCGTATTTTAGCTTACCTGTGACTGCAGCTCAGCTTGGTACGTACTAAATTTTACTATTGTTAATTGTTCAGAATCATTTAATTCAAGTTCAAAGTTAAATCTCTTATTTCTAAATTGCGTAGATTCAAGTTGCTTTTGAAATGATTGTTGAGGTAGTCCAAGACTAGCCGTATTTTACAGAATTTCGATGTGCTTCAGAAAGAAAGCTCACTATTAACTTCAGTCACTAAATTAACTTTCGATTTTCCGGTTTTGTTAATTCTTTTGCTAAATTAAGTCAGAGTGTAGCGAAATTTATTACTTCTGACAAACTTTCAGTTTTCACACTACACGTGTCAACCTTCAGTTGCTACGCTTCTAGTGCTAATTATATGTGTAATAACCTTTCTTTTTCAGTTACTATAGTAATTGTCCATAGGACTGGCGACCGTAATTACCCCAGATCTCAAATATCTAATTACCGCTAGTTAATTGTTAACGTAACGGCCGCACATTTACTTTCTTCATTAACTTTACCCCTAATCAAAATTAATTTCCACCAGTTTCATTTGCATTTTTCCTTTCGTTTAGATGTAACCCTTTCCTCCCTCTTTACCGACAGATTAACTTCGGTGACGATTGCTTTTCCCAAATTTCCATTAGGTACACGCGGTTTAATTTTTCACTGTCATTAAGGTCGATAAGTGAGGGGGAGGTTACAAAGACATAAGATTTATGGCTGATTTGATAACTGACAAGCAGTCTGAAGCTGAAGGCAATGTATAGATGTGCTTTTGATGCAACTTAATGAGACGCCAGCTAAACGCGCTGGGCAGAACACGTAATAGGATTGTGGAAAGTGCCAAGGGTTGAGGAAAATTTTAAGAAAAAAAAACCATAAGCCTGAAATTTAAAATAGTTGACAACAGATAATTAAACACCGGTGCCACCCAGGCATCCAGGGACGTCGGTCTGCCCTCGTTCACGTAGATGAGCCCAACTATACATGATCCGTCGGAACGCAACCAGGGGTCAGCCACGGACCGAGCGACAACGACTCGGCTGGCCACCACATGCGAACTTGACGTCGTGGGTCGGTGAGCCACGAAGCTCGTAGCGATCGGACATCTCCACAAACGGTCAGACACTGCGCAGGGTCCGGCAGCGACCGGCAGCGGACCCAGCCGACTGCACCGCACAGAGATCCTCCATGGTCCGCACCAACCGACCGACCTTCTGCTGGTCCGTCCGCGACTGCTGCTCCGTCGCGACTACACTGGTGGTGCGTCTCCCACTCATTTCCAGACAAGATACGGCGGAAATACTGGCCCGGACCCAGCCATGCAGAGGAAACACGCCCACTGGCTAAACGACATCCCTGCACCAGGAAAGGATCGACCCAAGTTCCACAAGGTGGTAACTGGAGGGGCCCAGACGCGCTCGGAGAACTAGTTACATGTCGGCCGATGAGACGACCGATCTTTCAGAGCCACTACGCTGACAGCATTTAAAATAGTCGTCAGTGGGACTAACGCCAACTACGCACACAACCTGACAAACACTGGCACAAACACCTGATCGATACCCAACACTAACTAAGCACAGACGAAGACAAATCAGGAGGCGATGCACACACACGGCTGACCCATGGACGATCGGCGAGCCAAAACGCGTCGTCCGGTTGGTCGATCGACCGACGATCCACCAAGACCGCGGCCCGGCTCAGTTGATGCGTGGCGGCAATGACTGGGCGAGCCATGTGGACGCAGGCGTCACTGCTGCTCCAACTCCACTACACTAGTGCCGCATTGCTACTCCCTGACTGGCAGGTCCGCACTGCGCTCCAGGCGCGTTCCAGCTGACTGGCAGACCTGAACTCGCGACACGTTCTGCCATCCGCCCTGTCGACGCCGAACTCACGAGAGACAACGACCAGGAATTAATAGAAGTGGAGCAAAGATGCTACGAGAGGAGGTACATCGACACGCGCTGATAGCGCCGCTCACGGTCAAGCAAAGCAGCAACTCAGTGACAGTAGGAATTTAAATTAACGTATTGAAGTGGAAGTACGTTAAAAACAGGGTGTAAAATACATGATGGCGGGAACACGAGCCACACACGGCTCACTTATGTCGGTTTTCATAATGGTTATTGTAAACACAGAAAACCTTTCAGACCTACTCCAACCCAGTATGCTCGAGGTAGAAAGCATAAATAAAACTTCCTGGCAGATTAAAACTGTGTGCCAGATCGAGACTGGAACTCGGTATCTTTGCATTTCGGTGGGCAAGTGCTCTACCATCTGAGCAACCCAAGCACGACTCCCGACACCCCCCCCCCCCTCACAGCCTCAATTCTGTCAGTACCTCGTCTCCTACCTTCCATTTTGCCAGGAAGTTTCATAACAGCGCACACTCCGCTGCAGAGTGAAAATCTCATTCTGGATACATAAATAATTTCTCAAGCCTGATCTAAATTTTTGGGAACATTGGTTCATTAATATATTTTTGTCTTTCTTAGTAGTATCTGAATCATACTGTGCTTTGTTGGATTTACGTAGTGAGTGAACTACATAAGTTAGATCGAGATTTACATTATCGTACCACTTCTAACTGAAACCCAAAATTCAAGTATTAAATATTTATTGGTCTTTCCTTGCATTTATCAAGGCTTTTTACTATCACACGTTGCAAGAAATTTCTATGCTTAAACTTTTACTTGAATGTTTATTGTTTGGAGTACATTGGTGTGAATTGTGTAAAGCTCCTACTGAAGTGTAGTTTTAATTGAAGGGTCCACCCACTCGACCGCTCCGGTCGAAGGTTCGAATCCTGCCTCAGGCATGGATGTGTGTGATGTCCTTAGGTTAGTTAGGTTCAAGGGGAGACGGTGACAGTCTTGCACTGATACTTTCGTAAATCCATATCTTCGCCATTTTTTGCTCATTCTCATTGAAATTTTGCACACTTATGTACAGAGATGTAATATGATTTTTTTTAAAAGTTCAGAATTTTTAATAACAATCTAATGGAGTGAGATAAATTTGAATTTATATTGCATTATTATTTAAAGGTACACTTTTTCATAATTTCGAGGCAAATTTGGCCAATTTTTTTAATGGTAAAATAATCTACGCTAATAGGTGTACAATTAGGTGCAGTAACTTTTTGGTAAATTAATGCTATTAATTTCTGTGATATGTTGGATCGAACATTTTTTACAAGCAAACTTTTCAATATATTATCAACCACAAAACTGTGTATAATATCTCCATTAAAATTTTGTTACACTTGAGTATTGCTTCAGAGTAAAAGAATAGTTGTGCCAAATTTCATCACAATCCTTCCAGTAGTTTCTGATATATGTGTTCCTGAAAATATAAAACCTTAAGTTGCAGAGAAATCATTTTAAAGTTTGCGTGATATGTAAAAATAAAATAAAATAAAATAAAATCTATCATACCTTAGCTAAAACTCTCCATATCCATATTCCATTTCTTCCTCATCATCCTGTACAGCTCTTTTAGCTTCTCTGCTCCTTTGCCTAGCAATTTTTTGTATGGTCTGGACTGAAGCCTCCGCCTTCGCGATTCTTTGCTTATGTATGATCTGCTGTATCTGCTCAGTGAAGACTCCAGGTGTGAAGCCCAATTTGCTGAGGATGTGAAGTCTTCCCACATTCCCATCATAAAACACTGCTGCAGCTTCTAAATCAGAAATCTACACCAACAAATTAGAAAAAACAATGTCTTTGGACATCTTTTTCAAATAATAGCATTGAAACTTTCATTTGAGTTCTGTGTTTTCCAATGCAGACATTTTTCTAGCAGTTCTGGTGAAGCCAGTGCTCTAAAAGTTGGTTTAATGGTCATGAAACCTCAGAAGGAAGGTTATTTTTATGGGTATCAGCTTCCCCATTTCCCTTACTTTTCAAAAATTTGCACCATTCATGAGAACAGAGGCCATGTTGCGGTGTAGTGTCTGTCGACAAGTAATGAAACCAAATGGCCCATACTGCTTTCCTCACACTGTCCAAGCTTGTGAGGTTACTTCTAATTGCAGCACCATAATAGACTTGTAGGCTGTCAGTCCTCTTCTTTATTAGTCTTTTTTTACCTCCCAGTGGCTTCCCATCCTCTAGTAGCTTGCCTTTATTGTCTGCAACAAGTCTTCAGAGTCGTCCACCCATCCTCTTCTGAATATGACCTAAGCACTCCAGTTTCTCAATAGTGCAATCTTTTCCATAGGACTGACTTTTAACTACATTTTTGAAAGCACTAGAGTCTCCATCTCCTAAATACTGTGCATATCTTACTCCATGCTTTTGCAAAGATCTATGGAAAATGAATTTCAAACCTACAGCTTCCATCTACCACTGGAGCCTACATAATTTCTGCTACAAACAGCTTTATGGGCTTCTTGCTTTTCTGTTTCTTTACCTGCATCAATATATTTATTGTGCAAGGAACATGCAGAACAATATTTAGACATCACCTCTAAGTCTAATACTTTTCCAGTGTCCACACTAATGACTGTTGAAACTCCATGCAGTGAAGTATGCTCCCTCTTCATCCAGAAACTGTCACAGGAAACTGCTATATCGTTGCTATTAGTTGCTTCATAATTTTCTTGAAATGACCCCAGGAATGACATTTTCATGCTCTCTTCACTTACTTCTGCAACTGCATTGAGGAGAGCAGTTTTCATTGCAGAAAATTTTAGCAGAGGACCAAACATGTTCATAATACCACATAAAAGGTTTCCACCATTTCATCGAATACATCTTAGTCCATAAGCAAATCTCATATTGGCTTCATATATTCTATTACTAACCTAAGGCCCGACACTAACCTCAATGTCAGTTTTTCGCTTTATATTGGAAATATGGGACTTACTATATTTTTTAAATACTTTACCAGGCCTAGGAATTGTAAAAAGAGATCAACAGATTCAACCTTGCACAAAGAATAGCACAATAAATCAAGCGTCACTCGAATTTCGCTGAACAGCACAAAACTTGTTTACAACACTCCACAGCCTTCTATACCACACTGATGGAATCAGAAAATGGCTCCACAGCCTTCTTTACAACACTGATGTTATGTATAAAAAAATTCACAGCCTTCTAAAGTTATATTTCCTAGGTTCACAGGCCAAATTCTGCAATAAAATTTTTCCGCCATTTGGTACATTGAAAAGCGGGCTTGGCGTATTACACTGCTTAGGGTTTTAATTTTTTTTATGCCATTTGTAGTCCGAATTTCAAGGAAAAATTTGGGATAATAAACTCAATTACATTTACTATCAAATAAGCAAATAAAAATAATTTCTAAATTTTTCATTATTTCTGCCACCATCTCCTCTCAAGTAGTTCTAAGTTCTATGGGACTGATGTTTAAAGCTTTCCCAGCGTACTGATTGTTCCATAAAAACAGGGGAGAACTGCCAGATATCAGTAACGTCCTGCCACGATATTTCGGCGCAGAGTATTCTGGTCATCTTCAATTGAGTACCACGGTAGTAGTACTGGCGAGTACGCGCTGAGCTCCGCTTTGTCTCCCCTGGTGGCCAATCTTTTTATGGAGGATTTTGAGGAGAGAGCACTCGACTCTGCCAC
Organism: Schistocerca nitens; assembly: GCF_023898315.1. Taxonomy (NCBI): domain Eukaryota; kingdom Metazoa; phylum Arthropoda; class Insecta; order Orthoptera; family Acrididae; genus Schistocerca; species Schistocerca nitens. Next base: position 27,839,141 of record NC_064620.1, on the reverse strand, counting down.
TTTTAAACCGACAGTATTTTGGCGGTTGGTTGGTTGGTTTTTGGGGGAAGAGACCAAACAGCGAGGTCATCGGTCTCATCGGATTAGGGAAGGAAGTCGGCCGTGCCCTTTCAGAGGAACCATCCCGGCATTTGCCTGGAGCGATTTAGGGAAATCACAGAAAACCTAAATCAGGATGGCCGGACGCGGGATTGAACCGTCGTCCTCCCGAATGTGAGTCCAGTGTGCTAACCACTGCGCCACCTCGCTCGGTATTTTGGCGGTACGTTGATGACACTTTTATAGTGTGGCCTCATGGTCTGGACCGTCTCCAAGAATTTTTACGTCACATGAACTCCATACATGAAAACATAAGGTTTACCATGGAGATAGAGAAAGATGGTAGTCTGCCATTTTTAGACGTCTTGGTGCGAAGGAAGAGTGATGGCACACTTGGTCACTTGGTGTACAGAAAGCCCACTCACACAGACCTGTATCTACAAGCTACTAGTTGCCACCATCCAGCACAAACAATGGGCTGACAGGTATTCCTGCTTAAAGGAAGTCCCTCTTACTAAAGGCTCACCTTCAGAGGACATCATGTTTCCAAACAGAGAAGGAATTAGCATATTTCATCAAAATATAAGAGGTTTTAGAGAAAAAGTTAGTGAGATGTTTATAGATGTTTACTCTGAAATTATTGGTATGTTGGAGCACCACTTAAATAATTTGACAATTCAGAGGCTTCCTTTACCAGGACACAGTCTAGCTGGTTGTTTTTCAGGAAGTTCCTTGTGAGGTGGGGGAGTCGCTATATAAGTAACAAACAGTATTCCATTTGAGTCCATCGACGTGTCACTGCAATGCACTGAACAGATATTTGATTGTTGTGAACGAGCTGTTGAATTTAGTGAAACTAAACTTCTAATCGTTAATGCTTATAGATAGAGTTAGGGATCTATAAGCATTAACAATTAGAAGTTTAGCTTTTCTGCTCAAGCTGGATAGGGTCCTTGATTCACTTTGTAGGATGTACCAGAAATTAATTATATGTGGTTACTTCAATATAAATTTTGTATTTGATGGTGCAAGGAAAAGGATGTTTGTAGATCTCTTAAATTCGTATGATCTGATGCATACTGTGTTTATTCCAACTAGGGTGCAGGGGAACTGTAGCACAGCCATAGACAATATTTTTATTCATTATCTATTACTAGATGGGAATTCTATTAGTAAAATGGTGAATGGCGTTTCAGACCATGATGCACAAATTTTAACACTAAAAGCCTTTTCTACTCAAAAAATGTCACATATAATTACAAACTATGTAGGAAAGTTAACCAACAGCAAAAGAGACTTTTTTAAGCCTTCTCGAGGAAAAGAGTGACAGTATGTTTATAGTGCCGATAATACAGACGATAAATATACCAAGCACCCCAAGAACCATGGACTTTGCCGTTGGTAGGGAGGCTTGCGTGCCTCAGCGATACAGATAACCGTACCGTAGGTGGAACCACAACAGAGGGGTATCTGTTGAGAGGCCAGACAAACGTGTGATTCCTGAAGAGGGGCAGCAGACATTTCAGTAGTTGCAGGGGCTACAGTCTGGCTGATTGACGAATCTGGCCTTGTAACACTAACCAAAATGGCCTTGCTGTGCTGGTACTGCGAACGGCAGAAAGCAAGGGGAAACTACAGCCGTAATTTTTCCTGAGGGCATGCAGCTTTACTGTATGGTTAAATGATGATGGCGTCCTCTTGGGTAAAATATTCCAGAGGAACATAGCCCCCATTCGGATCTCCGGGTGGGGACTACTGAGGAGGACGTCGTTATCAGGAGAAAGAAAACTGGCGTTCTACAGAACGGAGCGTAGAATGTCAGATCCCTTAATCGAGCAGGTAGGTTAGAAAATTTAAAAAGGGAAATGGATAGGTTAAAGTTAGATATAGTAGGAACTAGTGAAGTTCGCTGGCAGGAGGAACAAGACTTTTGGTCAGGCGAATACAGGGTTATAAATACAAAATCAATTAGGTGTAATGCAGGAGTAGGTTTAATAGTGAATAAAAAAACAGGAGTGCGGGTAAGCTACTACAAAGAGCACAGTGAACGCATTATTGTGGCCAAGATAGACAAGAAGCCCACGCCTACTACAGTAGTACAAGTTTATATGCCAACTAGCTCTGTAGATGACGAAGAAATTGAAGGAATGTATGATGAAATAAAAGAAATTATTCAGATAGTGAAGGGAGACGAAAATTTAATACTCATGGGTGACTGGAATTCGGTAGTAGGAAAAGGGACAAGGAAACGTAGTAGGTGAATATGGATTGGGGATAGGAAATGATAGGGGAAGCCGCCTGATAGAATTTTGCACAGAGCATAACTTAATCATAGCTAACACTTGGTTCAAGAATCATAAAAGAAGGCTGTATACATGGAAGAAGCCTGGAGATAGTGACTGGTTTCATTATACAATGGTAAGACAGAGATTTAGGAAGCATTTTTAAAATTGTAAGACATTTCCAGGGGCAGATGTGGATTCTGACCACAATCTATTGGTTATGAACTGCAGATTAAAACTGAAGAAACTGCAAAAATGGAAATTTAAGGAGATGGGACCTGTATAAACTGACTAAACCAGAGGTTGTACACAGTTTCAGGGAGAGCATAAAGGAACAATTGACAGGAATGGGGGAAAAAAATACAGCAGAAGAAGAATGGGTAGCTCTGAGGGATGAAGTAGTGAAGGCAGCAGAGGATCAAGTAGTTAAAAGACAAGGGCTAGTAGAAATCCTTGGGTAACAGAAGAAATATTGAATCTAATTGATGAAAGGAGAAAATATAAAAATGCAGTAAATGAAGCAGGCAAAAAGGAATACAAATGTCTCAAAAATGAGATCGACAGGAAGTGCAAGATGGCTAAGTAGGGATGGCTAGAGGACAAATGCAAGGATGTAGAGGCTTATCTCACTGGGGGTAATATAGATACTGCCTACAGGAAAATTAAAGAGACCTGTGGAGAAGAGAGAACCAACTGTATGAATATCAAGAGCTCAGATGGAAACCCAGTTCTAAGCAAAGAAGGGAATGCAGAAACGTGGAAGGCGTGTATAGAAGGTCTGTACAAGGGCGATGAACTTGTGGACAGTATTATGGAAATGGAAAAGGATGTAGATGAAGATGAAGTGTGAGATACGATACTGCGTGAAGAGTTTGACAGAGCACTGAAAGACCTGAGTCGAAACAAGGCCCCGGGAGTAGACAAAATTCCATTAGAACTACTGACGGCCTTGGGAGAGCCAGCCCTGACAAAACTGTACCATCTGGTGAGCAACATGTATGTGAAGGCGAAATTCCCTCAGACTTGAAGAAGAATATAATAATTCCAAATCCCAAAGAATGCAGGTGTTGACAGATGTGAAAATTATCGAACAATCAGTTTAATAAATCACGGATGCGAAATACTAATGCGAATTCTTTACAGACGAATGGAAAAACTGGTAGAAGCCGACCTCGGGGAAGATCAGTTTGAATTCCGTAGAAATATTGGAACACGTGAGGCAAAAGTGACCCTACGACTTATCTTAGAAGCTAGATTAAGGAAAGGCAAACCTAAGTTCCTAGCATTTGTAGACTTAGAGAAAGTTTTGACAATGTTGACTCGAATACTCTCTTTCAAATTCTGAAGGTGACAGGGGTAAAATACAGGGAGCGAAAGGCTATTTACAATTTCTACAGAAACCAGATGGCAGTTATAAGAGTCGAGGGACATGAAAGGCAATCAGTGGTTGGGAAGAGAGTGAGACAGGGTTGTAGCCTATCCCCGATGCTATTCAATCTGTATATTGAGCAAACAGTGAAGGAAACAAAAGAAACATTCAGAGTAGATATTAAAACCCATGGAGAAGAAATAAAAACTTTGAGGTTCACCGATGACATTGTAATTCTGTCAGGGACAGCAAAGGACTTGGAAGAGCAGTTGAACGGAATGGACAGTGTCTTTAAAGGAGGGTATAAGATGAACATCAGCAAAAGCAAAACAAAGATAGTGGAATGTAGTCGAATTAAGTTGGGTGATGCTGAGGGAATTAGATTAGGAAATGAGACACTTACATTTGTAAAGTTCTTTTGCTATTTGGGGAGCAAAATAACTGATGATGGTGGACGTAGAGAGGATATAAAATGTAGACTGGCAATGGCAAGGAAAGCGTTTCTCAAGAAGAGAAGTTTGTTAACATCTAGTATAGATTTAAGTGTCAGGAAGTCGTTCCTGAAAGTATTTGCATGGAGCGTAGCCATGTATGGAAGTGAAACATGGACGATAAATAGTTTGGACAAGAAGAGAATAGAAGCTTTCGAAATGTGGTGCTACAGAAGGATGCTTAACATTAGATGGGTAGATCATATAACTAATGAGGAGGTATTGAATAGGATTGGGGAGAAGAGAAGTTTGTGGCACAACTTGACTAGAAGAAGGGATCGGTTGGTAGGACATGTTTTGAGGCATCAAGGGATCACAAATTTAGCATTGGAGGGCAGCGTGGAGGGTAAAAATCGTAGAGGGAGACCAAGAGATCAATACACTAAGCAGATTCAGAAGGATGTAGGTTGCAGTTGGTACTGGGAGATGAAGAAGCTTGGACAGGATAGAGTAGCATGGAGAGCTGCATCAACCAGTCTCAGGACTGAAGGCCACAACAACAACAACAATAACAACAAATTTTATGCATTCGTTAACACAATTGTCATAGTCTTTGAGAGTAGCTTTCCATCAGAACGTTCTAAGCGAGGTACCAGCAGTAATAGGCAGCCTGGGTGGCTGAGTAGTGGGATAAGGATATCATGTACAACAAAGTGGGAATTGTATCAAAATGTTAGCAGTAGTCACAATCAACCTGCAGTAACCCATTACAAACAGTATTGTAAGGTGCCTAAAAATGTTAATTCACAGAATAAAATTAAAACCATATGGTCAGTTGTCAAGTAAGGGTCTGGTCAGCAGCACAAGGTCGACGATATAAAGTCAGTTCATAGTACAAATATTTCTGCTACTGATAAATGAGATATATCTACAGTATTTAACAACCATTTTCTGATCATTGTTGGTGAATTATATAAAAATTTAGTTTCTACGGTGAATCATATAAATTTCCTGACAAATGCTTTTCTGAGATTGATGTCTGAAATACTCTTGTGTGATACAGACAAGGGGGAGACTGAGTCAATAATTAAATTACTGAAGACTAAAGGCTCTCATGGTTACGATAAAGTGCCAAGAAGAATATTAAAGTACTGTCCTGCACATTTTAGCCCTGTATTTAGCCGTATTTGTAATTTTTTCTTTAGTAATGGTCAGTTTCCTGCACAATTAATGTACTCAGTAGTAAAGCCGCTTTATAAAAATGGAAAAGGGACAATGTAGATAATTTTAGACCTATTTCTGTGACATAAGTGTTTGCTAAAGTTATTGAATAGGCTGTGTATGTAAGGATAATTGATCATTTCTATCACAAGATTTGCTATGAAATGTACTGTTCGGCTTTAGAAGTCGTTTAACAGCTGACGATGCTATATTCTCTTTTCTCTGTGAAGTACTGGACGCTAAGCATATTTTTTAATTCAACTAAGGCGTTTGACTATGTTGATCACAAAATATTCCTCCAGAAGTGTGACCATTACGTCATATAGGGAGTGGCTCACAACTCGTTCACCTCATACTTTAGCAACAGACAGCGAAAGGTCATTGGATCAGTGTTGGAGAGACTACTGTTCCTTATTTATACAAATGTTATGCCCTCTAGTATGACGAGTAACTCTGCAGTATTTCTGTTTGCTGATGACATTAGCTTGGTAGTATAGGATGTTGTGTGAAACATTGGCTCGGTTGCAAATAGTGCAGTTCATTATCTAAGTTCATGGCTTGTAGAAAAGAAACTAATGCTAAATCACAGTGAGACTCAGCTTTTACAGTTTCTGACACGCAGTTCAATAAAACCTGGCGTGTTAATTTCACAGAATGGGCATATGATTAGTGAATCTGAACAGTTCAAATTTCTAAGAGTTCAGATAGAAAGTAAACTGTCGTGGAAAAAACACGTTCAATATCTTGTTTAAAGACTTAATGCTACCATTTTTACTGTTCGAACGGTATCTCAAGTGAGTGATCGTTTTACACGAAAACTAGTCTACTTTGCTCATTTTCAATGCCTTATGTCGTATGGTATTATATTTTGGGGTAACTCTTCCCATTCTAAAAGGATATTTTAGGCCCAGAAACGGGCGGCTTGCGCATTAAGTGGTGTAAGTTCACGAACCTCTTTTCGACCCCTGTTCACGGGTCTTGGTACTTTGCCATTGGCCTCTCAATATATATATTCCTTACTGTCATTTCTTGTTAAGAATATTAGCTTATTCCCGAAAATAAGCAGCTTTCATACAGGTATTACTCGGCAGAAATCAAACCTGCATTTCGATCGAACTTACTTAACTCCTGTGCAGAAAGGTGTGCAGTATACTGCTGCATCCATTTTCAATAAACTACCACTAGAATTAAAAAAATCTTAGCAGTAATCCACAAGCCTTGATATCGAAACTGAAGAGTTTCGAGCCGGCCGAAGTGGCCGTGCGGTTAAAGGCGCTGCAGTCTGGAACCGCGAGACCGCTACGGTCGGAGGTTCGAATCCTGCCTCGGGCATGGATGTTTGTGATGTCCTTAGGTTAGTTAGGTTTAACTAGTTCTAAGTTCTAGGGGACTAATGACCTCAGCAGTTGAGTCCCATAGTGCTCAGAGCCATTTGAACCATTTTTTTGAAGAGTTTCCTCATGGACCATTCCTTCTATTCTGTCGAAGAGTTCCTTACAAAAATGAAGATCATTCTTGTTGTATTGTTGATTGCGTTTACTTAACCTTATGTATTGATGTTTCCGGGTTCATAAACATCTTATTTTTATCTGTTATTACTTTTATGTTGTAATTTCATGTACTGACACGTTCCATTACCTTGGAGATTTGCCAGTCAATTTGGTCTTACGGAACTTGATGTGTAAATAAAAAAAAAAAAAAAAAAGAGAGAAAATTTGGCGATCCAGGTTTAACTAATTCGAAAGGCTGTCTCATACTAAAAGTATATGTGACTAGAAACCCAAACGTATTTCAGTTACATCAGTATAAGTACTACAGAGCCTCTTGGATCATTCTCTCAATGAATGGGACAAATACAAGGAGAAACTAAAGAGAAAACAGTAAGCGATTTTCATAAAATTTTCTAACTTTTTAACTACATTTAAAAAGGGTGGAGAATAATTTACCAATCCCTGAACAAATGATCGATAACCTTGAAACAGTTACCGAGAAAGCGATTATCTATTGGAATCTCATCTAGCACATAATAAAATATTCGTCGAATGAATAATGATGCCAAGTTTGCTCATGGAGGTATTATAATTATCACTCACAGTAAAAGTACAAATTGTGATACATATTACCTCACTCTGTGTGTACAGGGACACAGAGAACCAATTCAATAACCATCTTCCATCGGCCATGATGCCAGCAACCCAGCACGTACCACGAATGCTCGCAAGGTGACAGTGATGTCACCTGGCCCTGACATAAACACTAGTAAACAAAGAGTTGTATATCATCCGTATGTTCAGGTAATAGAAGAGCAAAGCTTATGAAATTTACAGCTATTTCTCATAATACATTCATCCATAACAGCTTATGTTTATTTCATAAATTTGTCTTTTCCTGCAGAAAGTGTTGCGCTTTTTTTGACCAGATACCTTACTACTAACAACTCCTCCCTTTGCTAGAGTATTCCAATGAGAGGGGGACCGTGCTGAGCTATTAATCCAGAGCTTCATGGATCGTAACCATGCTCTGATACCATTGAAATACGTTCTCATTTCCTTTCTTCACCACTGCATTCAACTCAACTATCAGAATGAGATTTTCACTCTGCAGCGGAGTGTGCGCTGATATGAAACTTCCTGGCAGATTAAAACTGTGTGCCCGACCGAGACTCGAACTCGGGACCTTTGCCTTTCGCGGGCAAGTGCTCAGTTGGTAGAGCACTTGCCCGCGAAAGGCAAAGGTCCCGAGTTCGAGTCTCGGTCGGGCACACAGTTTTAATCTGCCAGGAAGTTTCAACTCAACTATCGTTTCCACCATTTTTTGCCACACTTAGAGCAAGTCTCGACTGCAGTCTTCTAAGGGCCAAAATCATATCAGATACTTCAGTCTGACCACTTGCAACACATTTAGTATCACTGACATCTGGTTCACACAAAGTATTTATCCTCCTGAAACCATATCAAAAGACTCCAGTAGCAATACTTACGATCTAGCACAGTTACACAGAGTCACATGAACAGCTATGTGTACCCTTATTCCTAGTTAAACAGTGTGTTCTCCCGCAAAAACTGTTGGTGCATTCTGAATAAGTTGTCTTTTCTGATTGATTTTCAGATGCAAAGGGACAGGAATACTGAATACAATCGCTGCAGTTTCATCTGTCGGCAGCTGTGTATCACCTCCTCGTCAAAACGTGTAGATGGCTTGAAAAAAAACGTCAGTGCTAATGACCCCGTATTTCAATGAAGAAATAGTAATTTCTTCATTCTGTATACACTCATTTCTTCAGATGTCCTGCTTGCGAGTGAGGAAACCAGAAATGTTCGATGTATCTTTATGGCCGCACTTACGTTCCTCTAATAACATTTTCTCTCCATTCTATTCAAGTCTACGTAGCTTACTTGTGAAGTTGAATGCCACTATCTGTTGTCCAACGATAGCTACATCCATATACAACAAGTTTAGCCATTTTTGTTAAATAAAAGGAAAGAATCTGACAATCACTCCACAGCTGCAAGCATAAAATACGTTAGCAACCAGGAGACTCCCTCCCTCTCCCCCCCCCCTTTCTCTCTCTCTCTCTCTCTCTCTCTCTCTCTCTCTCTCTCTCTATCTATCTGACATGGCGTTTCCACCAAGGACAGCCATGTTCTTGTGGGGAAAGAGACCTTCGAGTAGTCTCAGTCTGGTACACAGCTCACTGGTTACTAGTAGTGATTATAGCATGCTGTCCTGAAGCCTGAGCTATTTCTAGGCTGATTCTAGGTCACTCTAGTGATACCGATGTTGATGGGCTGCTCTGCATTTACGCTGTTTCTCGGCTACCATAGCTCTGCATTTGGGCATTCCAAATCACTGAGAACTACACCGCAGAGGGTACTAACCTTTGTACCATATAAGAGAGTTATTTTTGGTTCCAGTGACGTGTGGAACGCGGGATACTTAGCGTCTGTGTTCAATTTCTGTTCAATTTTGTCTCAAATTTTTCTGCGTTTGCATAACTCTTTGTCATCTATCATACGAAGCTACGATTTTCGTGCTGCTCTTCTCCGTATATGCTCAATATCCGTTGATAGTACTGTCTGGTAATGATCCACCCCTGTTGAGCAATATTATAGGTTGGAACACGCGAGTATTTTGTAAGTAAACTCCTTTTTAGAGTGACTTCGTTTCTCCGTATCCTATGAATGAAACAGTCATACGCAGACAGTAATACGTGTTTTGAGCTGAGAACAATTTCAAAAACTGCAGGTGCTGATTTCCAACAACCAACTGTTTCAACTTTTTTTTTTTTTTTTTTTTTTTTTTTGTAGCAGAAACATTTGAGCAGCAGGGCTACACCGAGCACTATGACCACTTGTCACTGCGTAATATTAGGTGATATACTTTTTGGGAAATAGTTCCCACCTTACCATGAATTTGTGAAGAAATATGTATTCCATGTCACCGAAGTGCAATATATTAACATCGATCATCCTTGTGTAGAAAAAAGTTGCGAGTGAAACAGGAATCAAAAATAAACAAAAAAGAAAAAAACATTGCCGGAAAAGTTTATTTACAATACAGCAAAATGCTCATGCTATAAATAAGAGTTATTACATTCGCAAAAGAAGTTATACGACCTGCGTTACTTTTATATTTTTTGTTTGCTAAAATCTTAAGACTGAAATCCACAACGTGGCGAATGTACTATATGAAGTAGATGTGGATGAAATACGACGAAATAGTAGCTGAAAGAGACAAATTGTACCAACCGATCTTCCACAGAAATTGGGAACTTTTGGGTCGAATCAACATGTGTTAACTATTGCAGGTTTAGTATAATTTAATTCCCACTCTAAAATTTGTTGTGAAATGTATTGCTGTCTGAGTAAGTGCTCTGGACAGTTCTTGAGTTTTACCTACCAGGAGGACTTCCTACATACAAATGATGCACACATACCACCTCTAATCTCGTTTCTCCAGTAACCGCATTTTCGACGTGAATACGCAAGTGTTTACTATCGCTAGACAATACGGAGAACGTCGGTATGTCTTGACAGCATCGCAAGCGATAACGATGTGAGCATCTGCGTACTAAATGCTCCCAGCGAGCAACAGGCAGCGGTCTGACAGCAGAGAGAATGTAGGATAAACGAAAAGTCAGTATTACAAGATTCATATCTCAAATCAAGTTTCGAACTCCCAACTCCAGCTCAACCACTTGCCATACCATTTAGTTCCACAAAATCCGTGCCAGGCGGCTGAATACAATGCTTGGTAAACGGGGCGGTTGTTGAGCGAGACCATCGCAATACGGGCCGACATGCGTGTACCTGTCACGAAACTGTACGTTTGCTTGTTCCATTCGATATTGCTCTTCTGGACATCAACAACAATTTAATTTTTGTTCCTTTTCCATACTTACAGTGTCTAACGAAAATGTGGGGCAAAAATTGCACAACACATTCTTCAGGTGTCGTCGTAGAAATCATGTTTTGTGAATATAACATGTTTCCATCTTACAACTGACCGCTCCTGGTAGCTGAGTGGTCAGCGCGACGGAATGTCATACCTAACGGCCAGGGTTCGATTCCCGGCTGGGTCGTAGATTTTCTCCACTCAGGGTCTGTGTGCTGTGTTGTCCTTATCATCATCATTTCATCCCCATCGACACGCTAGTTGCCGAAGTGGCGTCAACTCGAAAGACTTGCACCAGGCGAACGGTGTACCCGGCGAGAGGTCCTAGCCACATGGCATTGTAATGTTATAACTCATTTTCTCCAGCGACTTTCAGTGAGATAAGATTGTAAATTTTCCCAATCGGCATGCTTGGGCAGACGTGAATCCTCACGTAATTATTGAAGCTAGTCATCAACAAAGACTTTCTGTCAGTTTTTGGGCTGGCATTGTTGGTGACTGTTCGGTACTGCCTCTCATTCTTCCACTCAGACCCAACGGACAAAGTTATCGTAATTTCGTAGAGAATGATCCACGTGATCTGTTAGCAGCTGTGACTTTAGCTGTGCGACAAGGCAGGTGCTTCATGCACGATGCAGTACCTCCTCATTTTAGCATTAATGTCCATAGGCTTCTAAATAAGAGACTCAGTGACGTATGGATAGGTAGAAATGGACCAACTGTCTGACCTCCACGCTATCCGAACCAAAATCCACTGGACTTTTACTTCTGGGGGCATTTGAAATATTTTGTGTATGGGAACCCAGTAAAAGATGTTCAGAGTCTTCGTGCCCGTACTACGGAAGGCTGAGAAACCATACCCAATACTCCAGGCTCGTTTCTATGCCCATGGACAGCATATTGAACATCTCCTGGGAGGAAGGTTGCGTATGGTAAGCTGGTGCGTTCCGTTCATGTGGGTTTTTATGATTGAGTTGGAGAAAATGAGTTGTAACATGTTCATATAACATAATTTATACGCCTAAATGTGAGGAATGTGCCCTGCAATATTTGTTACACTTTGTACTTCAAAGTTAAATATAAGTTTTTATACATAAACAATACCTCAATTGAAATGGTTGTCTTCTTGGTCGTCTTTAAGTGAGAATACTTCAGAACGAATGTAAGAGCACGACACCTAAAAGCAGATACATTCCAAAAAAACTTAACTGCAGTAAGAAGTGCCTCCGGTGATCGAATTTTAAATAGGAGAATACCTAAACGTCTTGAAATTAGTCGTCCACCATGGTACGATACTTTCGAAAGCATTGTGGTTATGTAACGCCTCTTTACACTACGTGCATTCCCATGTCATTACACTTTGTACTTTTCTCTTCCATGCAGACTTCGCACGTCTTTTTTGGATGTTCTCTTAGGCGTCGGATCGATATGTTTTCGTAAATGAGCCCTGTATTTCACTTGGAGTAAAGGACGTGTTTCACCTAGTCTAGGTTTTCGACGCTTGTTGGAGCCTGATTCTTGGACATTTCTTAAAATTTCCTGTGGTATATTTATTGGGTAATCAAGATACATTTCCTTTCTTTGGCTTGTATGGTTATATGGATAATGTACTCATTGAAGAGAGCTATATCCGACTTATATACAGACGTTTTCCGTATCCTCGGAGGATTTGTCTCATGATTGGAAAACAAGCCTCCAACCTGACGCTCTCTTCCACCCACTCCTTATTGCATTGGAGGGTGCATTTGGGCTTCAATGTTTTCTAAAGTTTTTGCCTATGTTTTCAATCATCTGTACAGTTCCGCATTTTGTTGATATCGAATGCACGTCCCGCTTGTCTGTCCGTTACTATTTTGCCAACAAAGTATTATAGCTTGTTCACAAACATTCCGCTTTCTTTGAAATTTAGTTTTGAATATTTTTGGCTTACTTTGCCTACTTCTACTTACTGTCCGCATAACATCTGCGTTATCCTGACGTAATTTCAGAAAGAGGTTTGAGGAGGAGCATCACTTATCAAGAAACGAAGTAAATCCCTTATTCAGTTTGGATTTTGACACGACCATCACAACGTTGTATGGTGCACTGTTATTCCGATCAGTATTGGCCCGGTCAGTATGCATTTTGAAACTGTAAGGAAAAAACCGGTACTGGCCTCACATACTTTTGTAAATTATTAATAGAAATCTCGCTCGTCTCGATACATGAAACTGTTTATATGCTAAACATCTTTTGTATTTAATTAAGGATTCATCTTTACCGACATTTTCATAAAAAAAATGGTTCAAATGGGTCTAAGCACTGTGGAACTTAACATCTGAGGTCATCAGTTCCCTAGAACTTAGAACTACTTAAACCTAACTAATCTAAGGACATCACACACATCCATGCCCGATGCAGGATTCGAACCTGCGACCGTAGCAGCAGCGCGGTTCCGGACTCAAGCGCCTAGAACCGCTCTGCCACAACGACCGGCGACGTTTTCATTCGGTATATAAATTTCTTTAGGTTTTTCGTTTCAAAGGTTCACGTTACGTCCTGTCTTTCATAGCCTGTGAGTACTGTCAACTGTCTCATTATTGGAGACATGTTATAATCAGGATATTTCTTAAAAATTTTGTAAGAGGGATTTTTAAATTTTTTAAAGATTGACGTTTCTACTACTGGTATTCTAGAAAACTGCACTTGGTTATTTGGTTTTCTGAATTGCGCCATCAAAATACACAATTCGTTGTAGGCCTTCATTTCATCGCAAGTAACAGGATACCAAGCGTCGCCGCCCGTCAGCAGATGGACTAGTCGCGCGCGTGATGTAATGACGCAGCTCCGTGTTGTGTACATGCAATCGGTCAGAGAGACTGACAGGGATGCACAGGGGTGTATCACACAGAGAGCATTCCAGAGAATCTCTTCTTTTTTTAGATAAGGAATCTTTATTTATGATAATAGAGAGTCAAATTACGTACAACATAAACGCTGCTACACACGCGATCACCTTTACACGAAACATGAATCCCCTCTGACTCATCAGGAAATCGATAAAATTTCAGCTAATCAGAAGGAATAACTGAAACAGGTTTTAAAAAGGCATCATAAGGTATTTTCAAATCGACCTGGCGTGGTCAAAGGTTATGAATGTCAATTAAAGGTGAAACCTGGCCAAGTGTTTTTCAGGAAGCCATACCAAATACATGTAGCTAGGAAGGAGGCGGTTCGAAAGGAGATGCAGAGAATGCTAGAGTGGGGTGTGATTGAAAAAGCAGTCAGTGAGTACAATAATCCTCTTGTTGTTGTACCAAAAAGAGACGGGAGTGTCAGATTGGTCTTGGACGCTCGTTGGTTGAATGAAATAGTGGTTAGGGAAAGTGATAGACCGCAGAACATGGACGAGTTATTGCAAAAATTCCGGGGAGTAAAATTCTTAACTTGCATGGACATCACGTGTGGATATTGGAATTTGCCACTGGCGGAAAGTTCAAGGATGGACACAGCTTTCTTGTACGAAGGAGTTTGTTACCAATACCGTGTGGTACCTTTCTGACTTAATATCTCCGTTTGTGCCTTCGTACGTGTGATGTACCATGTTTTAGGACCAGCCTACGTAGATGATCTGTTAATAGCAACTCCTACCTGGGAAGAACACATAGCTTTATTAGAGGAAGTGTTAGAGGCTATTGAGAGAGGTGGCATGAAACTAAAGATTGAAAAGAGAGAGTGCGTTAAAGAGGAAATAGGTTTCTTGGGATATATAATAAGTGGAAAAGGTATTCTGCCTGACCCAGGCAAGCTAGCTGTCATTGAAAAATTTGAGACTCCCAGAAACAAGAAGCAGGTGAGATCGATGTTCGGTCTTTTCGGCTTCTATAGGCGTTTTGTTAGTGATCAGGCTTTTAATGCGCCCTGTCTTCACCTCCTGCTGAAAAAGAATACCCCTTGGGTTGGGACAGCAGAATGCCAACAGGCGTTCGAGGTGCTTAAACAACCTTTAATTAATAGTCCTATTTTACATCATCCTGATTTTGAAAAACCATTCTGTATGTCTGTTGATGCTAGTGGCTATGGTATAGCTGTGGAGATATTCCAAGCAGAAATAGAGAACGAACAAGAAGTGCACAAGACTATAACTTTCGCAAGTCAATCTTTACAGGCAGCAGAGAGAAATTATGGCATCTCAGAACTGGAAGCATTGCCAATTGTATTTGGGGTACAGAAGTTTGAGCAGTATCTATTAGGTCACAAGATAATTGTTTACAGTGACCTGTAAGTTGAGGAATGCTCGTTTGGTAAGATGCTCATTGTATCTCCAGCAGTTTGACCTTGAGGTTAGATACATTCAAGGGAAAGACAATCTGGTAGCTGATGGGTTATCTAGAAGTGCGGAGCTCTGTGATGACGCGGGAATTACAGCAACAGACCTAAATGAAGTTCGAATGTTTGCACTGCACAAAGTAAAGGAAGATAGTGCATTAAAGACAGTAATTAAGAACTTGAGACGTGAGCAGAATGCAGATGACCAGCTGAAATTAGTGAAGAGCTATTTAGGAAATGCGAACTATCCTGAGGTTTCGCAATACTATTGTCTGCATAAAGGTATTCTGTTTAGGAGGAAAAAGGTAGGTGTTTCTGAGTGGAAGCTGTGCTTTCCCTCACAACATGTAGACTTACTAATCGACTATGTACACCTGAGGTATGGGCAATATGGTGCAAAGAAGTGAATTGCAAAATTAAAAGAGAAGGTTGTGTTTGACAACATGTACCGCCGTGTGGCCAAGCGTCTAGCATCTTGTGTAGTGTGCCAGAAATTCCGTGCTGCTAACACCAGAATAGAAGGGGATATGTATTCAGTAGAGCCAACTGAAACCCTAGTATTACTGGCTTGTGATTTGTTTTGCCCTCTTCCTGTTTCAAGAGGTGGGTGCACCCATGTTTTTGTTGTTGTGGATGAATTAATAAATATGTTAACCTATACCCAATTAAAAGAGCAAATGCAAAACCGTTCGTAGAAACGTTGGAAAAAGATTTCTTCATGAACGTTGGCGTTCCGAAGAGTTTGCTGTCAGACAATGGGCCCCAATTTACTTTTGATAGATTCAAAGAATGTATGGATAAGGCCGGAGTGAAACATCTGAAAATACCTACGTATTTCACCCAAGGAAATATGAGTGAACGTATTATGAGAGAATTGAATAGGCTTTGCAGGACTTATTGTGCTCGGAAACACTCAAGTTTGGGCAGAGCACATGAAGTATTTTGAGAATGTAATTAACAACTTAAGGCATGATGCAACTGGTTTTGCGCCTTGCGAATTGATGTTTGGCCAAGAACCACACAATGTGATTGCAGATATGGTAGAATTCCCTATTCTAACGCAAATATCCACAGACGAAAAGAAGTTAAGGCCTAGGGCAAATATAAGAAAAAGAGCATTGGAAAGGAAGAAGAGTCATGACGCAAATCTGTACCCACCAGTTTTGAAATAGGTCAGTTCGTCCCTGTCAAAACCAAGGAAAAATCAAAGAAAATAAATGCAGAAACAAAGAAATTGATATTCTTATACCAAGGACCTTTCAGGATAATAGGAAAACCACATGCCAATGCATATAGACTAGAGTACCCTAAGAGTAAAAAGCTATTAGGTCTCAGAAACGTGATCGACTTAAAGAAGTTCATAGGTAGTGAATGAATTATGTAGGGAGGAGGTTGTTCTGTAACCTCTACACAGTGTGGCAGCTGTGCAGTCCCAGCTGTGTGAGATCTTCTTTCCTTTTCAGGTCTCACTCTATCTTTATCTTTCCTATCCACCAAAGTTTCGACTCCTTCTTTGCATTACAAAAATTTTCCGCCATGTCTATCAAGCCATGACTTCTGTAACCATTCTATCCTAAGATACAAAGGTATTTGAGTAACAAGTATGTTTAGAACCCTGGTAATATTATAAGTACAAAGTTGTTGTTTTATTGGAAATAGTCCACCGACAGTAATTTAAAAAGATATACAAATTCGTGTACAAGCAGGATCTGAAGTGGCAGTGAAACCTATGGTATGCTGTAGAGCTAACTAATTAATAGTAAAAGAGATTGCTTAGTGTTATGAAAAATATGCAGATAAGTTGTAAGAATGAACTCACCTTTGTAGCAAGGAATGGCAGTGTAATAGAATTGAACAGTGTTTGTGGTTGAGACGTGAAGGACACGTCCTTGAAATATTTATAAGGTTGGAGCTGGCCGTTATTTAGTGTAGTGTGTGACAGGACACACCTACACGTATTGAGGTTATGAGTTGGAGGCGTGAATTCGACCATAGGCACCCTTATGTTAGATGAGACAGAGCAGCTCATGGTGTCCTATAGGTTTAAGGAATTTAGCATGACGCTCGTCCATAATTACTTAATGCACTTTAGTGGTAGGTCGAGAGAGACTACCTGTGGTTTCAGCATCCAATGGATTGCAACGTGAGCAAACTGATCAGCTGCAATACACTATAGATATGAAATAAATGTGCTATCCTATGCATTAAATGTTAATAGAGTGACTGTTAAATAAGTAGATACACTAACAACATAATTGAGTAACATAATGGCAGACGTGAAACATTATTTATAGCTTAGCATAAATACACTTCTATGAAGTAAGTACATAATTGCAGATGTGGAACTGACACAGCAGCAGAGGACCAATAAGTGGATTAAGTAGTCAACTAAACGTAGTGTGTTTTGAACACTCGGAACTGTACTATTACCACAAGTTACTCACATGTACAAAGAGGCTAAGAAGACAACTGCTAATCAAATATACTCATTCTATCTCTAAGAATAAGGTAATCGAAAATGAGTCAGTTAAGTAAATAAAATAGAGATTTGTCAGGAATGTACCGAGCATTGGTTCAGTGTTCTGGCCCAGAAATAATAAATTGAGATTAAATAGGATTTATGATTGTATGCCTTGAGCATAAATTTTCTCTAGTACGTGACTAACGGCGTTTTGAGCCATTTGTTTACCGATTTTATGACACTTAAGTAACCACGAGAGTTAAATTGAAAAGTTCTGTTCACTTTGTTCCAGTAACATATTGAAAGATAAAATTTATAAATCCCCATTTCATTGTGACCCACCCTTAGCTATTAAGTGAACAGAGTCTGAGGCACTCTTTTTGTTTCTTCTACAGGACAAACTAGATAATGGCAGCCTGGTAGTTGCGTGAAAGAGTGGAGTGACTTGGACACCACTCATAGTCACCCCTCCCCTTTCCCCATGTAAGTTAGAGTGGACGTGAAGGACGCACACCATAGCAACTTCCCCCCTCTACCCTTGTGAATAGAAGTGTAGAACGCTAGCCAGAGCGTCTACATCCACGTGTGGAAAAATGAACTTGTCACGATTTGTGAAATTTCCTTTTAGGTTTGGGAAAGACTGCTAAGACATAATTATCTGTTTATATATAACCGTGTTATTTTCTTTGAATTTATGTATGTAAAAAAATATTTACGGACAATTTAATGAATTTAAGATTTTCATAATTTTACATATTTTTATGTGTTTGTCTCTCTAAGGCAATATGTATGCCAAAGTGTTTCATTGATTTTTGCTTAAATTTTGAGTGGTAACGTTGCTAAAGAGGCAGTGAACATCCCAGCAATTTAAATAATTGAAGTAGGTAATAAGTTTTCTTTTAATATTTCTATATGTTTGCATTTCAATTTTTAATTTTTCATAGGGAGTTAAGCTGTACTCTTGCTTCCCTATTTGTAATAAATTTTTTTCAATTACTTTCATATAAATTAAGTAGAGGGTGATGTAGGGAAGCAGCCTACTCACCCCTTATAAAATTCTCATCAGTCTTTCCATTGGTGTCAGCCAGTCCGCTGTAACTAGCTCTGACGTCATAAAAATTGCGCAATACTTAAAAATGAAGTAAATAACCTGAAACGTTTCTAGCATGTCAGGAGTAATACTAAATCAATATGTGTTGAATATCAGTTCAATAACTTTAACCATTTTCGAAATTAGGACGTTTTTCTGTAAAAATCATTGGCGCAACATAAAAGAGCTAGAAACTTAAAAATTTATATTTAGATTCCTTTTGCATAATAATTTAGTAGAAACAGTATTCTGGATCTCACAAATTAAAATTTTAGTTGAAATTCATGATTTCCTGGTTTTTTGTCTTAGAAATTAAAGAAGCAAGATAGATTAAGTAGGCGAGTAAATAAAGCTAGGTTGTTTAAATTTAAGTAGAAGGAAGATCCGCTACAATCATAGAAATATGAGAAGTTTCAACAGAATAACTATAAAACTATAGCTATAGCGTATCTCCAAAGAGCAAGTTCAGAGCTCGTCTACTGCGTGTAGTGTAATTAAATTAATTCTCTCGCACAAAATATTTGACTTAGCAACGTCAGACTTTTATTATGATTACTTACTTGTGTGCTTATTGCACAATTAAGTTGAAAGCTTCATCAGCCATCAGCAAAGGAAGCAATG
This sequence comes from Schistocerca nitens, assembly GCF_023898315.1. Classification (NCBI taxonomy): domain Eukaryota; kingdom Metazoa; phylum Arthropoda; class Insecta; order Orthoptera; family Acrididae; genus Schistocerca; species Schistocerca nitens. Next base: position 27,819,925 of record NC_064620.1, on the reverse strand, counting down.
ATTTATTCGATAACTTAAAGTGGTGCATTACTAGCCCAGCGGCTAGTCGGGAGAGCAGATTTGATCAGGCGTTCCCTTAGCCATCCGCACCGCGGCTTCATATTTAAGAACGCTGCGCAAGAAGAAGAAGGCCACAGTTCTCTCCAGATGTTGATTAGCGCACCACCTGTGCTGGGAGTCGCGTCGCGTCGGTATCGTTCATATAAACAGCCTTGGATGCAGTAATAAGTTACTTGGGATATGCGTAACCGTGAAATTGTTTTCGAGTCAAGTGTTAACTTTGCAATGACGTTAATGATCTATCTTTAGTTTTCATATGTCGTATTTTCACGTGCCGCCGCAGGACAGGCATTCTACCATTATTAGTGTGGTGTTTGATGAACATTTTCATCAAATTATGGCGAGCACTCACTTAAACATTTAATTTGAACACTTATAGTTGCATCAGTGCATTATACTCTGAACTGATCTGGTAGTTGCATTGTGTGGATCCTTTTTGGTCTGTGATTTTCAGAATATAGTGAACATTTTAGAGAGAATGGTTTTTGATTATGAATCCCAGACAATCTCCTAATTCCTCAGAGCTATAAGCTGTAGCTATAAATTTATTTCTCAGATGAAGTGGGCACTAGGATTTCTAATTACAGGCTTCACATTTTGTAATCAGTTTCTGGTAGCCAATATTGTAGTTAGAGAGCCAGTGTTGAGAACGGCAAACAACAGCATTAAATAAATAATAGGAACATTTCACAATTATTCCATCCCGCCGCCCCACACTTGGATCGGTTACCACCCTCAGACATCAACATTCCCATCACCGCACAAGACATCACACTCGTCCTCCACTCCAAACGCAACACTGTCCCTGGTCATGATGGTGTCAACTCAAGGAATCCCCTCCATCCTTCCTGTCTGTCGTTGTTACCTTGTACAATGTTGTCCTCTCCACTGGATTTTACCCCGACCTGTGGAAGACTTCCCGTGTCCTGCTGTTCCCTAAACCTAACAAACCCCCCTCTGATACCTCTTCCTATCGTCCAATCTGCCTCACCTCCGTTTTCAGTAAGGTCTTCGAGGCCATCCTCTGTCGCCATATTCACCACCACCTTAACCAGCACCGCCTCCTTCCTATTACCCAATGTGGCTTCCGGCATTCCTTCTCCACCGACGACCTGCTACTTAACTTTACCACTCATCTTTCCCTCCAACTTAACTCCTGTCACTCCACTATCTTTGTTTCCATTGATCTCCAGAACGCCTATGACCATGTCTGGCATCCTGGGCTCCTCTTGAAACTCCAGACCTATGCTCTCCCCATCAACTTCGTCCGTCTTGTTGCTTCCTACCCCTCCCATCGTCCCTCCTATGTGACTATCCACAATTCCAACTCCTCTACTTTCTATCCCTCTGCCGGCGTGCCCCATGGTTATGTCCTTTCCCCTCTCCTCTATCTCCTGTACACAGCTGATAAGCCCAAACCTCCCCCTCCTGTTCATCATCTCCAGTTCGCTGATGACACCACCTTCCTAGCCCCTTATCCTACACTTCAACCGTCACAATGTACCCTCCAAACCCATCTTAACCAATTCACCGCTTGGTGCAACCTGTGGTTCCTCCATGTAAATCCCTCAAGACCCATCCGAACATCATAGGCTGCACCACCGGCTCCTTCCGCCTCCATGATTTCTACCTCACTATTTATGGCCGTCCTATCCACCTCACTCCTACCCTCAGATACCTTGGCCTCACTCCCAACCGCCACCTCACCTGGACTCCCCATCTCATTACCATCCAAGACAAAGCTTACAACCACCTCCGCCTCCTGAAACTCCTGTCCGGCCGGACGTGGGGTCTGCATCCTTCCACCATCCTTCACACCTACAAATCCTTGATCCGCCCCATCCTCTGTTATGCCAGTGTAGCTTGGATTTCCCTGGTTCTATAAAGCCCTCCAAATCCTTGTACGCCATGCACTCCGCCTCGCCTTCCACATCGACCTTCTGTCTCCCATGTGCATCCTCTATGACCTTGTCCCCTTCCCCCACCTTCTCCTTCCCCTTGAACACATCCGCACAGTATATATTGTCCGCTGCCTTTATCCACCTCACCCCCTGGTGTCTCCCTTCTGCTCCACCCCCAACCAGTTGCCGCCCCTTTACCGTTGTGTTCCACCCTATCTCCATCTCCCGTCATCTCCTTTCCCAACGCAACTTCCACCATCTACCCCTCCCGGATGATGAGCTTTGCCCTGACATCTACCTTTCCTACTAACTCTAACCCCCTCTTCCTGCCTCTTCCTGCCTCCTCCTCAGGGCTCCCTATCCTCCCCCTCCCTCCTCCTGAGCAGCTTCCCCCTCCTACTCCCCTTCCATCTCTTTTGCCTCCTTTCAGTGACTCTGCACTCCCTCCTGCCCTGTCTTCCCTCTTCATCTCCCACCCCATGTGACTCCTGCCTCTTCGTGTACCCACTGATGTCCCTCCTCTCTTCATCCCACCATTTCCCCTGTTGCCCCTTTTCCATCCTCTCTGCCCTTTCCCTCGGCAGGTCCGGGCTGGCAGTTTTATTCTTTGTAATGTGTGCTCCAAGTGGGTATTAAGTGTGTTGTTCCGGTGTGTTTTTACTACTATGGCCGACTTTTAACCTGTGCATGTCCATTCAGTGCCTTCTCTGAGTTTTGAAGAATCGCCAACTGTGTATTTTTTGACTTTCTGGTGAGTTTTTTTTAACCGTCCTCCATGAACGTCTCTGTGTTATTCTATATTTTTTACCTCCATTTTCTTATGTATATAACATTTTATTCTTATTTTAAGTTGTCATGCCACTTGGCAGCAGAGTGGCGGTTTGTGCCGCTGACAGCCCTCCCCTGCCCATATGGGGCGGGGGAATGAAATCACAATAAAGAAAGAAAAAAAAACACACTTCGGCCTTCTCTCAGAGCATATTTCCTCCTTCCCCCCCTCCCACCTCTGAGACCCTCCCTCCAGGCCATCTTCAGTGCGCCCCCCACCCATCTCCCCCTCTCTTCCGCTCCCTCCTTCCCTCCCTCCCTCCCTTCTTCTGGTCTCCCTCATCTCCTTGCACTTGGCAGATCCTCAGTTTTGATCATTGTCAGTGTGCCACGTCAGTGTTGTGTTCAGTGCTGTTTCTCCTGTGCGTCAAGAGGTGTGATTTTTATTGTGTGCTGCCTTGAGGTTGGCTTTCAGTGTGATGTTATGTGCTACGCCATCTGTCGATACTTTTATGCTCTGATCATACTGTGCCTCGTGTTCTTTTAATTGTCCCAGTGTGTGGTTTTTTGTGTGCACTACTTTCTTACGGTTTTTATCTCCATTTTACAGTCGCCCATTTTTTTGTCAATTGCCTTCCATGATGTTCCCCTTTTTTTATATCTATGTTCACCATATTCTCTTCTTTGTATATTTGTAACTTGTTTGTTCTATGTCTTTCGGCTGAAGAGCAGCGCATATGCTGCTGCCAGCCCACCCCAATGGGGAATTGAAATACAATGAAGACAAAAGAAAACACATCGGCAGTTCATCGACCGCCCCAGCAGCCTGGCTCGCATCTTCTTGCAGATCTCTGGATTAGGCATGGTATATCGGAGAAGTCTCTGGCGGAGACTAGTAGGAAATTATTTCAGTTGTTTTCTATATTAGTCTTGTATGTAGTTCTGATTCGAAGACGGATCACTGTTTTGTGTTCATGTTGTACTCGGAGAATTTGTTTTGGTTAATTGAACAGTCCTATAAATTGTTTTCGGACTTGATCGTTAGTTTCTTCTGCTTACGCAGACATATCATGATCAGTTCTCGCTGCCTAATAGTAACAACGAAACAACAGTTTCAACTGATAAGTTTTTGTCTCATGAGTTAGACTGGTGACGTTTACATCTCGCCCAACTTTTCTCCCCGAGTGTAATGTTTACTTTTGGCCCACACGTGTTTCCACGAGTCAGATTCGGGATATCCGTATTCAGTCCTAAATTGTTATAATCAGACTCGTCAGAGTACTATCAAAGACGTCGACTGGCTCATCCGCGGACTGTCCGCAGGGTATTGGCGTGTCCCTGCAGCCGCAGCGGCGGCATGTGGGGGTGTGTGTGGGTGTAGGCAGGCGGGGGCCGGCCGCCCGGCCGGCACTCGTGGCGGCTGTTAACTGTTGCCGCCGCCATGTCCGGCCGCTCGTTACGTCGAGTGCCGCCAGAGGCAGCACGTCAGGCCCAGCAGCGCCGCTCCTGTAATTAATCAGCAAAAGGCACTCAGGCAGCGGCCGGTCTCTGCACGGCGCAGCACGGCGCATGCGCGGCGGCGTCCTCGCAGCCCAGGCTGCGACCGCATCGTGTAGTTAATGTTGCGACCGAGTGCCGGCTTCATTATCATAATTAACGCCGCAGCCGAACGCCGCGCGGCGTGGGCCTTTGGAGCGCACCAATAAGTCACTCCCATCCGGGTCCTCCTTCCGGCTTTATCAATCCTCTCGCCACAAGTGGCTTCATCTACCAGCACCGCAGTGAAGAGCGATCTCGAAAGTTGTGACGTCCCTACTGTTCCTCTCACCATCCCCAGCGGGATTACGAGCATCCCGAACGCTAGTAGGCTGCTGCTTTCGGGTAGTGTAATCAGCTAAAGCAAGTGTAGTGTGCGTACTGTAAGACCTTTGGTACACACACCATTAGATTATTTGACTTGTCGCTTTAACGAAGTAGGCGAGTGTCAGCAATATGTCTCGTGGTCTTATCGTGGCATGTTTATCTTCTGCCGTTAGGTCAGACGATGGAAATGCCACTTGCACGCTTAGAGTTGCAGATTAACGGTGACCAACTTTAAACAGAGCTTGATTAATTTTCACACACATTTGTTAAAATAATAACACGCATAAAAATTACGTAACTTGATTCTGGTTGCTATTTGCAATTGACAATCTGAAGTTCCTTTGGTCTTGGTACTTTAATCTTATTCTCACATACCTCTGATACTTGACAAAGTGTCTATACATTTATCTTCATGGCTATGTACAGGAATATGATAATCTTCTTAGGTTCAGACTGAACCTTGACTATAGACTGATACAGATTAATGAAAACAAATGCAGACTAGTGCAGACAAATGCAGACTGACTAATCGGAGGTCTGTACACTCTTTATAATACCTCGTGCGTTCAGGTATCACTGCGCGAGAGTGATCCGCGAGGAGAAAAGGTTCTGCGTTAGCAGCAATCTCATTGGCTGCGTTACACATTAATACACAGATCGGCGGAAGCAGAATTTGGTCCGTCTCTAAGGCAGCGCCATCTCGTAGTGCAGAGGCGGACGAGTGCTGCACCTGCGCTGTTGTGCTTAGCGGGGCGCGCTCTAGTGGGAAGGTTGTGTACGCGCTGACTACGTGGAACTATGTACACAACAGCAAGTCTGGTAGAATTTTTGTTTGTTTATAGCTTCGACAGTGAATGAGAAAATACACCAATGAGCCAAAACTTTACGACCACCTGTTTAATTGCCACGGTGTTTCACTTTTCAAATGCAGTACAACAGAGATTCTGCTTAACAGGTTGCAGATGCATGTGACACCAGATTTCTACCCACAGTTAAGCACTTCCCTCAAATTACGGGGCGGTGGTTTACGGACATGCAGCCGCCGCCCATTATGTGTTCCAGTGGGTACAGATCAGGCATACTTTCTGGGAAAGACCTCAGTGTGAGTTCACTATAATGTCGCTCAAACAAATCTAGCACGGTGAGTCCGGGTACCAAGGAAGGCAGGATTGTGTTGCGATTGTGGATGGGGTCGTAATCAATTACTGTTTGAAATGATAATTAAATGGACACCCTAGCTGCAAACCGACGTTAATGTACTTTATTGGGGACATGTTGAAAATGTGTGTCCCCACCGGGACTCGAACCCAGGATCTCCCGCTTACATGGCAGACCCTCTATCCATCTGATCCACCAAGGGCACAGAGGATAGTGCGCCTGCATTACCAACATGTCCACACCACCACATTTGTAGTGTGCCTAATCGTACTGGTTACTCACGGAAGATTAATCTACGAAGACTCGTACGAGTTCGGGCATAGCGTGTGCATTCACACAAGAAGTTCAATGGCTGGGAAGCCATGTTTCAACTATATATATATGACGATAGTATCTGTTCCCGAAAGAACAGTTACCGTGGATACCATGCCGTGTAAGCAGGAGATCCCGGGTTCGAGTCCCGATGGGGCACACATTTTCAACATGTCCCCAATAAAGTACAACAACGCCTGTTTGCAGCTAGGGTGTCCATTTAATTATCATTTTATTTCTGGCAAAGCTGCATGGTCGTCTACGGTAACTGTTCTTTCGGGAACAGATACTACCGTCATAAATACAATTACTGTTTGTTAGTTTATTTTTCATTCACGTACACCTGGAAACAACTACAAATAAAATGTGACAATAAATTAATAAATTTTCCACAGCTGAAGGCCTCAATGAAAACAAATTCAAACTATTTCTCGGCTGAACGCCCCAATAGTGATAATTTAAAAACTGTCTCTAGGCTGAAGGCCTGAATAGCAATCTTAAGAACCAGTTAAACTACTTCAACCAGCAACTACAGTTATTAAAATATTTTTAAAAGAACAATAATCAAAATCTTACTGCTAGAATACAATTGTCTAAAAAATGGCTCTGAGCACTATGCGACTGAACTTCTGAGGTCATCAATCGCCTAGAACTTAGAAGTAATTAAACCTAACTAACCTAAGGACTTCACACATATCTATGCCCAAGGCAGGATTCGAACCTGCGAGCGTAGCGGTCACTCGGTTCCATACTGTAGCGGCTAGAACCGCACGGCCACTCCGGCCGGCTACAATTGTCTAAATAAAATTTTAAGACAATTAACACTCACGGCTGAAGGCATAATGACAAGAAATTCAACTATTTCTTGACTGAAGGCGCCAATAGTAATAATTTAAAAACTGTTTCACGCCTGAAGGCCTGAATAGCATTTTTTAAGAACCAGTTAAACATCTTCAAACCTGAAATTACAATGATTAAAATATTTTTTTGAAAAAAAAACAGTCGACATATCTGACCAAACCAGCGGGGAGGGGGGGGGGGGGTAGGGGCGGCAGACGTTTCTCAAAGGATCGACGTTGGGAAGTCCCTCAAAACTTCGCAAGCGATGAGGCAGGCAGTCAAGAGTTGCATTCACTTCACCAGATGGTAACTCAGACTAGTTTCAGTTTAAACGCATGACCAATAAATATTTGCCGAATCTACCTAACGTGTGATGACCAATGCAACAATGGAATAACACACCCAAGCTGGAACCGACGGTCAGCACTACGTCTTCAGACTCTGGTGGTTAGAGCATCCGGAAGCATAAAGGCAACACTACTACCACAGTAGGAAGAAAAAGAAACAAAATCACCACCCAGCCCACAAACCAAGGAAGATGTCGAACTACACATCTTACCGGTCAGCAGCGACAACACGAGTAAAGGTACACTGCCGTAACATACACTAAGCTCCATGGCAGGTAACTGGGGCGTTAGCGAGCACTAGACAGGAAAAATTCCACTGGTTGAACTTCACAAATAATAACATATAGAATGCAGCAATTAATAATAAGAAGTGCAGGATCACTAATTAGGTTCACCTTCCCTAAATGCTCCACACAGCCCTTCCATCGGGCAGTGCATGGGTGCCGCCTGTGGTCTCGACATGTTTTCGCACAGGGTGGACCTGGCTGCTTGTCCATCCACATGTAATCTCCCCCTCACTTATCGACCTTAATGACAGTGAAAATTTAAATTGCGTGTACCTAATGGAAATTTCGGAAAAGCAATCGTCACCGAAGTTAATCTGTCGGTAAAGAGGGAGGAAAGGGTTACATCTAAATGAAAGGAAAAATGCAAATGAAACTGGTGGAAATTAATTTTGAAAAGGGGTAAAGTTAATAAAGAAAGTAAATGTGCGGCCGTTACGTTAACAATTAACTAGCGGTAATTAGATATTTGAGATTTGGGGGAAATTACGGTCGCCAGTCCTAAGGACAATTACTATAGTAACTGAAAAAGATAGGTTATTACACATATAATTAGCACTAGAAGCGTGGCAACTGAAGGTTGACACGTGTAGTGTGAAAACTGAAAGTTTGTCAGAAGTAATAAATTTCGCTACACTCTGACTCAATTAGCAAAAGAATTAATAAAACCGGAAAATTGAAAGTTAATTTAGTGACTGAAATTAATAGTGAGCTTTGTTTCTGAAGCATATCGAAATTCAGTAAAATACGGTTAGTCTTGGGCTACCTCAACAAACATTTCAAAAGCTACTTGAATCTATGCAATTTAGAAATAAGAGATTTAACTTTGAACTTGAATTAAATGATTCTGAACAATTAACAATAGTAAAATTTAGTACGTACCAAGCTGAGCTGCAGTCACAGGTAACCTAAAATATGCTAACAAAACTCGCACACTTAATTTGTGCTTGTGTAATCTAAATATTGTAGCCAGCTATGAATACTTTAACTGAACTTTGAAATTAAAGCAGTGAAATTGAATTATATTATTTTAATGCTGGCGTTTGAATTTCAACGACACTCGGGTTCATTTCAGAAAAGGAAGGGACCCTGCTTGGCAATGCAATTGGGACAATGACATACAAAGGTTTAAGCTCAGTTGCTGTAATTTTGTGATGCAACAATTTTAAAAGCTGAGGTGTGCCATACAGTTCTAAAACTATACGTGCTTCCAGTCTTCCTTGTTGGTTGATTGAATGTTTGAAGCCGTCGATCGAGCAGGTGGCGACAGTCACTCATTGTCGGCCGTCGCTGTTGCAGAAGCTGGATGCTGGCGCGCCTTCTTCTCGACACGGTCACCAGGCGAAACGGGCTCTTGATGTGTGCCAGCTAATGCTTCCCGTCCGCGACACCGTGCTAGAAACTACGTATTATAGCCAGTCGAGCGCGATTACATGCTGCCCAACCCCGAACGCGCGGCAACTCGCGGGAGCGTCACACAACACACCTGCTCCACTGCACTACCCCAGCCAGACTCTCCCTCGCTGCCCGCGCTCCACGCGGCAGAGTTAACACTACCAAAGATCCTAAACACTTTCGTTCTCCACACGACCTATCGATGTATTCGTTCGATAGTATAGTTTTCCCTAGGCCAAACCCAGCGTATAAATACAAATAATATTCACAAACCAAACCAATTATAAATCGACATAAATGCATATATATACAAATAGTAAAACAATTACAATATACGAAGACACAGAAATGTTATATCTTCAGGTAACAAAATAAGGAAAAAATTATGGTACAATAGATGGAAATAGCAGGATATGCATTTCCGGCGTTACACACAACCGAACTGCCCACTCACACACCACAACGTCTCCCCAAAGATAGTACCATCATTACTAGATATCGATAACCACCGCTGCTGCCGCTAGTAGACAGACAACACTTGCCAATGGAGTGGCGCCAATGAACACAAGAAGAAGACGAGAACCATAACTATACCAACTAAATGATGTCAACATAGCAACGCCACCAACGCGAGGTGCAGCACAGCTCACACCGATCTTACCTCGCAGCATGGACTGTTACCCTGATGGAAGATGTCATCGCCGTAGGAGGAGGCATCAAGCATGAAGTGATACAGGGGGACCGCAGTAGTGGTAACGCAGTTTACTACTGTCATGATGCCTTCTATTACCAGCGCAGATGCCATGGAAGTCCAGCACAGTGCATAGCATAAATCTGCCCTCATCAGCCTGCGTCTACGGCGTGGTGAATGTTTCGTACAGCCATTTCCATGGATGACGGCGTCTAAGGACCCAACCGGCGACCTGGTGTAATGAGAAATTCTATTAATTTGACAGGCGACTGGTTTCATTAATCCACGGTGAAAGCTCAGTGTTCCTGTGGCCACCGCATTCACAACTGAAGATGCCGTGGCGTCGACACAGGAACATGTAGGGGTCACAAGATGAGGAGCTCCGTGGTCAACAATGGCGTTTGAACTGCGTGCTCCGAAACACTTGTTCCTGCGCCAGAATTGAACTCTGTCGATAGATGTGCCATGGATTGCAGCCGATCCAGGATTACACAGTGGAGGATTGTCAGACCCTGAGTTTTGTGATGAGATGTGGTCGTCCAGTACCATAGAATTTAATTTGACAGGCGACTGGTTTCATTAATCCATGGTGAAAGCTCAGTGATCCTGTGGCCACTGCATTCACAACTGAAGATTTCGTGGCGTCGACACAGGAACATGTAGGGGTCACAAGATGAGGAGCTCCGTGGTCAACAATGGCGTTTGAACTGCGTGCTCCGAAACACTTGTTCCTGCGCCAGAATTGAACTCTGTCGTTAGATATGCCTTGGATTGCAACCGATCCAGGATTACACAGTGGAGGATTCTCAGATCCTGAGTTTTGTGATGAGATGTGGTCGTCCAGTACCATAGAATTTAATTTGACAGGCGACTGGTTTCATTAATCCATGGTGAAAGCTCAGTGATCCTGTGGCCACTGCATTCACAACTGAAGATGTCGTGGCGTCGACACAGGAACATGTAGGGGTCACAAGATGAGGAGCTCCGTGGTCAACAATGGCGTTTGAACTGTGTGCTCCGAAACACTTGTTCGTGCGCCAGAATTGAACTCTGTCGTTAGATATGCCATGGATTGCAGCCGATCCAGGATTACACAGTGGAGGATTCTCAGATCCTGAGTTTTGTGATGAGATGTGGTCGTCCAGTACCATAGAATTTAATTTGACAGGTGACTGGTTTCATTAATCCATGGTGAAAGCTCAGTGATCCTGTGGCCACTGCATTCACAACTGAAGATGTCGTGGCGTCGACACACGAACATGTAGGGGTCACAAGATGAGGAGCTCCGTGGTCAACAATGGCGTTTGAACTGTGTGCTCCGAAACACTTGTTCCTGCGCCAGAATTGAACTCTGTCGTTAGATATGCCATGGATTGCAGCCGATCCAGGATTACACAGGGGAGGATTCTCAGATCCTGAGTTTTGTGATGAGATGTGGTCGTCCAGTACCATAGAATTTAATTTGACAGGCGACTGGTTTCATTAATCCATGGTGAAAGCTCAGTGATCCTGTGGCCACTGCATTCACAACTGAAGATGTCGTGGCGTCGACACACGAACATGTAGGGGTCACAAGATGAGGAGCTCCGTGGTCAACAATGTCGTTTGAACTGCGTGCTCCGAAACACTTGTTCCTGCGCCAGAATTGAACTCTGTCGTTTGATGTGCCATGGATTGCAGCCGATCCAGGATTACACAGTGGAGGATTCTCAGATCCTGAGTTTTGTGATGAGATGTGGTCGTCCAGTACCATAGAATTTAATTTGACAGGCGACTGGTTTCATTAATCCATGGTGAAAGCTCAGTGATCCTGTGGCCACTGCATTCACAACTGAAGATGTCGTGGCGTCGACACAGGAACATGTAGGGGTCACAAGATGAGGAGCTCCGTGGTCAACAATGGCGTTTGAACTGTGTGCTCCGAAACACTTGTTCCTGCGCCAGAATTGAACTCTGTCGTTAGATATGCCATGGATTGCAGCCGATCCAGGATTACACAGGGGAGGATTCTCAGATCCTGAGTTTTGTGATGAGATGTGGTCGTCCAGTACCATAGAATTTAATTTGACAGGCGACTGGTTTCATTAATCCATGGTGAAAGCTCAGTGATACTGTGGCCACTGCATTCACAACTGAAGATGTCGTGGCGTCGACACACGAACATGTAGGGGTCACAAGATGAGGAGCTCCGTGGTCAACAATGTCGTTTGAACTGCGTGCTCCGAAACACTTGTTCCTGCGCCAGAATTGAACTCTGTCGTTAGATGTGCCATGGATTGCAGCCGATCCAGGATTACACAGTGGAGGATTCTCAGATCCTGAGTTTTGTGATGAGATGTGGTCGTCCAGTACCATAGAATTTAATTTGACAGGCGACTGGTTTCATTAATGCATGGTGAAAGCTCAGTGATCCTGTGGCCACTGCATTCACAACTGAAGATGTCGTGGCGTCGACACAGGAACATATAGGAGTCACAAGATGAGGAGCTCCGTGGTCAACAATGGCGTTTGAACTGTGTGCTCCGAAACACTTGTTCGTGCGCCAGAATTGAACTCTGTCGTTAGATATGCCATGGATTGCAGCCGATCCAAGATTACACAGTGGAGGATTCTCAGACCCTGAGTTTTATGATGAGATGTGGTCGTCCAGTACCATAGAACCTACTCGTTACTTCACCCTCGTTCAACCACTCTCCTTAGGTCCCACGACAGTAGTACGCCAACAGGTGGTCATCTTCGCCGGTCCAGAGATCCTGGTTTCCAGCCGCAGCGTCATAACGATGTGCACTTTGTTAAAACCTTCACATCAATGGATTCCCGCATTTGCGGGTTTTATCTTCGCTATAACGACTTCCCATTCTTCTCACTTCAATTTACATTCTTTGCATACTGCGACGCTTTCCCGCAACACAACCTGGAGGCATTGAACGTCGTGGTGGGCAGTGCTCATAATGTTTCGGCTCATCAGTGTATGTTGCCAGGAAATACACTGTCCAATCACGTTATGTGAACACCTCCAAACAGCCTTTCGTAGCGCGGACTGCTGAGACAATTACAGAAAGAGGGTAAATGATCTTCTCGAAGGCACTGATAGGGATCCAGAGCCATATTGACTCCAGTGCTGTGCCCAGATGGGCCATAGCGTGAACAACAAGATCGAGGTGGCTTCATAGATTCTGCATTGGATTTGAATCCGGAGAGTTTGTTGGCCAGGTGAATATGGTAAACTCATCCTGCTGCTCATCAAACATGCACGTTAGCCGCGCGGAGTGGCCGCACTGTTAGAGGTGCCATGTCACGGACTGCGCTGCCCCTCCCGACGGAGGTAGGAGTCCTCCCTCGGGCATGGGTGTGTGTGTTCTTCTTAGCATAAGTTAGTTTAAGTAGTGTGTAAGCGACGACCTCAGCAGTTTGGTCCCTCAGGAATTCACTCACACGGATGTAAGTAAACTGCGACTGACGTAACCCATAGCATTGTCCTGATGGTTCAAATTTCAATGAACAGTTTTGAACAGTTCCAAGTGGTTCCAACAAGTACAGGAGAGCTAAAACTGGGGTCGCGCCGCACACCAAACGCGTGTGATCGCTTTCAGTCGGAATGTACCCCTTTTGGGTCCTTATGGAAAGATTGAAACGTCCGGGGGGCATCTGTTGGGTACCACTTCCCCCGCTGTACGTCATGCAACAGCCGTGCTTCGTGTCACACTCTAGGATATGGCGTATTACAATATATCGAAATGTACTATGCACAAATAAGTTCAAAATTGTTCAAATGGCTCTGAGCACTATGGGACTTAGCATCTGAGGTCATCAGGCCCCTAGAACGTAGAACTACTTAAACCTAACTAACCTAAGGCCATCACACACATCCATGCCCGAGGCAGGATTCAAACCTGCGACCGTAGCGGTCGCGCGGTTCCAGACTGAAGCGCCTAGAACCCGTCGGCCACAACAGACGGCTTGCACAAATAAGTCATTACACTGACTATGACCTCAAAAGTTCTTCTTTTGTCACACTACCGTAAATTAACAGTCGATTTTCTCGATCTATTTCTGATATGTACTGAAGGTCCTGGACAGTATTACTGTACGTAAACTGTGGGCTGTTAGTTCAGGGTCGTGGAAAGTTACTATAGATTACTCTGCCACAAAACGAATTTCAGATCGATAATTATCCACCGGAACGGTGGCCGAGCGGTTCTACGCGCTTCAGTCCGGAACCAAGCTGCTGCTACGGTCGCAGGTTCGAATCCTGCCTCGGGAGTGGGTGTGTGACTTCCTTAGGTTAGTTAAGTTTAAGTAGTTCTAAGTCTGGGGGACTGATGACCTCAGATGTTAAGTCCCATAGTGCTTGGAGCCATTTTTTTTATAATTAGGCATACACTGAACTTCCAGGATAAACAGCACTTTAATAATTCTAGTAGGATTTTGTTTTCTCGTCACACAGAGTGAGTTGGTACGATCACCTATCCTACATTTGATCCTAGGGCTAACAGTCTGCCATTTGGTATGGTAAAGCAATGAGAAGTTGTTTTTAGTTTCCTACCACACCCCAGTTTCCCTCAGAAAATTGCACTGAAATTGCAGTAAGTCCATTCAACCATGTCGGTTGAAGCTGTGGACCTGAACAGTCACATGTCGATGTCTGGTTTCTATCTGTGTCTGTGTGGTAAATTGCCATAAGAGGACCAAGAAATGGAACTGGGCACATCACATCAAGGAAATGTTATCATATTGGTGTGCTTAGTCCTGTTTATGTTTACATAAAGAATGTCACCTTTTATCGCCAGGCCACCGAATCATTTATGTACAGAATAACAATTACTGAACAATACCAAGAAAACGTAAATGTACTGTGTATACACACTTTATTCGACATGTAAAGGGCATTACAAATATTCGGATTTAGATTATGACGTGTTCGATACGTCTGCCATCATTGGCTTTGATGGGGGCAGACGAACAGCGGAATTTTGCATGACCCACTGAAGTGTTGGAACATCGACGCTGTTGATGATCTCCAGAATGGCTGTTTCCAGCTCAGCAGTGGTTTTGGGGTTACTTCTGTACGCCTTGTCTTTAATACATTACCACAAAAAAGAGTCGAATGTGTTTAGATCTGGAGAATATGATGGCGAATCGCGGCCCATGCCAGTGGCCTCTGGGTACCCCAGAACCAGAATGCGGAGCCCATAGTACTGCTCCAGGGCATAAAACACACTCTGTTTCTATGGGGTCAAGCTCCGTCTTGCACGAACGACATCTCGTCGAAATCAGGGTCCTTTGGTTAATGGGGATGAAATCATCTTCCAAAAGCTTCACGTACTGCTTGGGAGTCACTGTGCCATCAAGGAACATTGCACCGATTATTCCATGACTGGACATTGCACACTCACCTGTTGTGAAGCGACTTCTCGATCGCGAAATGCAGATTCTCTGTCTCCCAAATGCGCCAGTATTACTTATTGAGGAACCCGTCGAAATGAAACTGGGCTTCATGGCTAAACCAAACCATGTATGTACATACCAACTCCCATTATGACCCACAGCCAACCGTGCAGTTTGAACGTCCTAACGAAAAATGTTCAGAAATTATAAAGATTTTATTTCATATAGTTCGATAGTTGTCACCCAATATATAAAGCTGAGTTTATGTGTGTCTGTGTATGTCCAGAAACTCCTCTCAAGCCCCAGGATGATTTGAACGTAATCTGGGATGGAATAACCAGACATCACAATTATCAGAACTTCGGGGTTTACAACCTCCTAGCTCCAATAGGAGCGGAGATATGGAAAAAAACAAGTGTTTTAAGCCCCTGGTTCATTAGCCATCATTCATAACAGGCCTGCTGTGTGTGAACAGTATCAGCCTGCCCCATCAACCCAGTTTATCAAGCAGCCTACATTTAAAGGGATAGAAACAGCTTTCCAGGCCCTGACATGTATGTTGCCCGGCATGACACATATGATGTGTTGGAGTAGCATCTACCTGCTTTGTGTGGCATGCTGTACATCAGAGGCAAATAAATCATTTTCAACACCTTGATATGTAGCCTATGGTGCATGACAGACATGTCGTGTTAGTTGAACTGGCCTCCTTTAGTGAAATTTATTGCAAGGGCTGCACATACCGATGGGAATTGGTGGCATCAGATTGACATGGGTAGAGGAGAGGATGGACAGAGCAAGGGGAAGGAGGCAATGCAAAGAAAGAGGGGAGTTGAAGGAGACGCATGAGGGAGGTGGAGGTGCAGATGGGTGGTGGGCTGGTGGAAATCGAAGAATTGGAGATAGGGTATAACACTCCCGTCTGCTACTGCTATACCTTAACCTCAAAACTGGGGGCAGTTTACCAAACAGAATTATTTTGTTATAACGATTATGGTATAAAGCAACAGAGCAGTGTTACCCTCTGGGCGGATTTTTGTTAAGTTGACCGTGTTGTACCTAACGGAAATGGCTTACCGGAAATGAAAGTCAGAATTACGTAAATATCAGAACAGTACCAAACAAAATTTTGCCTATCTGCACTGTTCAACGGATAAAGAAAACGGCCGCCAGCCTAAATAGGCAAGGGAATGATTAACATTCTCGTTTAAGAAAGTAGGTATAAGTAACTATAACGGACAAACACAACCTAGACGTGGCCACACGCGAGTGCAATGAACTCTGACACACATATGTTTTAAGATTGAAGCTAACAACTGGAGCAGCACAAACTATTTGCTAAATTATAAGAGATACCGAAACACCCTATTACTTTCAGGCTCACATAAAGTGAATGGTCTTTATAATATTACTATTAACATGCACTTCTAATACACAAGATACACAAACACTTAGCAAACATGAATATATAGACAGCGAAACACAATACTGACCAAATTGCCAGAACTGACTCACCTTTTACGATTAACAACAGGTAGTAATGTGATCATTTACTAAGCAAAACGTTATAAGCCTCAGTCTTGAGAAATTTTAATTTGAATTTGGCAACAACACATTAATAATTAGTTTTACTAGGAAAATTATTTCGGTAAGCATCATTAACTTTAACTCACTCTCTTGCCACATTAACTTTAACTTTACTCTGTCCAATAGGCATTAATTAGCAAACTGAGTTTTAACGTACTTTCAATAAGGACACTCGGTAATCACTTTAGTTCAAACGGAGAGGACCCTGAGAGGTGTTATGATGAGGAGAAAAGTCAAGGTAGGTACATAAATTCAGATATAAATTACCTTATATTTCAGCACAATAACACATCCATTAAGCTGATCCTTCACTGTACATCATTATAGTATTACATTACAGTGATTGCGCAATATGGTGGCAACTGCATGTTAGTAGGTGGAATTGCAGGCAGAATTGCTGGACTCTGTCATTTCTTGGTGGCGATGATAGATACAAATTCCAGAATAGCCCAGCTAATTATCCATCCATCCGAGGCCTTAGAAAGAAGCAAGAAAAGCCTCTCTCGGAATCAACACAATATGCACACTTTGCATAGCAGTGCACAGTTTGGTAGCTCATCTCCAATCGGTGGCTCGTCCCCGACTGATTCTTGTTCCACCTTTTCTACCTAGGCCAACCACAATTTTCGCGCGCTACACAGTTCCGTTCCCGAGGGGAACCACTACACCTTTTACATACAGAATAACTAAGAGCCCTAAGTGAAGGTCAGCAGTTTACATAACAGCAAAGAAACACATTAAATAAAACAGAACATTTTCACATATTGACATTTCTACAAAAAATTATTTACACAGGATTACAATTATATACAGTAAGTTTTGTTCCCTCCAAATGGGACAAAGTATTTACAGTACAGATACACTACTTTGCATTGAATCAAATCACGACATCAAAGGATTGAAAAGAAAAAAAAAAGAGTACACAATTTTATGTTATCGATTCAAACACATTTACAGATTCCTAACGATGTAAAATTAAATAAAAATAAAAGCAAAATAGATGAGTATAGCATTAGAGCTATGGTGTTACACATGCCCCATGTTTCGTTGAAGTTTCCCGTCAGGGATACTTCAAGGAAACATCCATAACACCTAAGTGGTGTTGGCTGCAAACAAAAAAAAATTTCATCCAACTTCAGTTGGGAGAGAAAAAAAATACATATTACAAATATACAGTATATATACTAAGAAATGCATACATTTCTTCCAAAACCATCCTCAAAATAATACATTTACAGTAATTTTCATCCACAGACTGGTTTAAGGAAATTAATTTTCATCAATACACAGGATACTGTCAAGCATGTTCATTTCATACACACATAGTTCAAATAAAAGACAAAACAGTACACCAAATAAGCTTCATATTAGTAAAAAAAAGGTATAGCCTTCAAATAAAATAAAAAAGTAAACACATATACAATAGCACAGAACATTTTAACATAACAAAGCAGAAATTTGTCTTTCAATATTTTTAAAGGAATGTAAATTTTCAGACACACAAGCACGTTAATGGTCCTAGTACATTTTACAAGATTCAGCAATTAATGAAATATTTAAAATTTCTGTTTGCATCCACATATGCACAAATTTTTACACAAACAGCTATGAGAGCTTTTTTCTTCAACTGACTCTTTAAATACAAAAGTAACTTTTCAAGGCTTTCTCAAAACAATTAACTTTAAAGCTGCTCTTCATTAATAGCAGTCCAAATTGATTGTTGCACATAAACACATTAACCTATTCAGAACCTATCTTTAATAATCACTGCTGTATTTTAAAAACAGACAGTCCAAAACTTTAAGTTATTCCAAAAACCCTAGCATCAAAACATCTACATCCATTTGAATAAGAATCCATATATATATAACACATTGACCAATAAACCTAACTAAGTTCACTGCTTGCCTCAGCACTAGCAGTCCATGTTACACATTCTGCCCATTATTGTTTTGGCAGTCTTTAACTATAAATATTTAGACACAAACACAATTTAGATTAAAAACACTAAAGAAACATTTTTCAATTAGTACACTGCCCCACCCTCTAGGCTTGGCAGTTTGTAACCACTTAATTCCTTGCCCCACTATGGCAAGTCCTTTGGCTACTGCTCACATAGCATATTTGGTAGCCCTCAACTTCAGGACCACAGCGTTTTTATTGTTTTGTATTGTTTTGCTGCCCAACAACATATCTTTGAGCAGTTTATTGTCATCATCTCCAGGTTTTTTCATCTTTATGTCATATCTTTGGTGAAATTTGCTTTAATGGTACAAAACATATAACCTGCAACTTTGAAACAGTAATTAGGCACTGGTAACAAAACCATTTCTTTTTAAATGACAACATCAGGTAACATATACATTAATCAAGTAAATTTTAAATGACATGTTTGGTATAAGGACAATAATCAGGGGTTATTTGAGAGTCCCTGATTTGTGGTTTTTCTCCCCACTTTCTTACTCAGTAATAGTTCTTTTAAAGTCAGTATCAAGTTTAATTACTCATTTAGGTCAGCAGATATGTGAAACTCAGAACAATAATGTTACATCCTATTGTGAGTTCTGCCCACTTTTGGTGGCACTAGACACATACCTCTCTAATCTATATCATGTACACTTGTCAGGTTTATCCCCTCAATTTTGACACAGAACATTTTTCACCACCGTTCTTAGCCATTTCCATACAACCATCTTTAGACATTAATCATATTAGATTATTCATTATAAACGTTACCTTTATTCACACTTACATCTTTCTGCATAGAACCATTTATTCATTTACTTTAACTGCATGTTCGTATTCCTTTTACTGTACCCACTATACTTTCATTATTCTTGGTCATTTACTATTGTACCCATTTTATTTATCCATTACTCTTCTCAAAAACATTTATCTTTAGTCATATTGCAGAAGGAAAAATTCAGCATTATTAAAATTTTTATCATCATTCAAATTCACTAAAAAAATTAAATAAATATATATATATATTTGGGAACCTTACTTTAAAATAACTTTCAATTAATGCTAATTTTCAAGCCTGAAGCAATTGGTTACAATCGTGGCTTGAACACTGGGAGTTAGTTATTTTAAAGTTAAATTCTCATTTTGTACAACACGATTCAATATAAAAAGGGAAGAAAGAAAGAAGATAGTCAAAGTTCCGAATGAAGAAGGGGAAAGTTGCCAACATGAAAAGAAACGGAAGTAATGCTGGCAACGACTCGGGTCCCTGGTGCTCGTCAGGCACCTGACAATGCAAAGAGTGCATTGCCCCCTAAGGGTTCTACATTTCATTCATCATTGGTTTCTGTGGACATACAACTTCAGGTCAACTATATTTCTAACTCCTAAAGGTTTCCTTGACCTAGGGTACACAAGAAAATAAGCATTTGCATGTGGAGTTCCTTGCACTTCAAAAGGCCCATTGTAAATATATTTAAATTTAGAAATTTCATTATTAATTTCACTAGATTTTTCATGGGTTTTCACTAAAACATAATCTCCAAGCTTAAATTTAGTTGTTTTAAGGTTATTATCATGCCTTTTAGATCTAGCGGCCGCTTTCTCTTTCATTCTTTTCTTAACTCTTTTTTCTCATGCAGGTTAATTCCTACAATAGGGGGGAATTGCAAGATCTCTTCAATAATACTTTTACTTTTATGGTCCAACAGAATTTCTTCAGGGGTAAAACCGGTGGTTTCATGGTATAAGGTGTTCATGGTCTTTTCAAAGTCATTTACAAATCTGCCCCAAGCCTTATGGTTATGGTGGCAGTAGGTTCTACCTAACCTTCCTAATTCACGCATGTATCTTTCGACAGGGTTACTAGCCGGGTGGTAAGCTGAAATATATTTAACTTGAACACCATGTTGCTTCATGCCTTCCTTCCAGATTTTTGAGATAAACTGTGGTCCATCATCAGACAAAACTGCTTTAGGTTTACCAATGGTGTTAAAATACTCAGTCATCTTGCTAAAGACTGCTTTAGCAGTGGCTTTCCTGATTGGATATAATTTAATAAATTTAGAGAACACTTCCAACACTACAACAATGTAAGACCAATTACCTGAGGTTTTAGGTAAAGGACCATACAAATCCACTGACAGTAATTCTAAAGTGTCCTCTGGTACTGTATTCTGCATGAAACCTTGATTTACTCTATTTGTTACTTTTGCCCTCTGACATACATCACAAGAGCTTATTCTCTCAGTAATTTTCTTAGTAACACTTACATTAATCGCAACTACATCAGTTAACTTTTCAATACACTTCTTGGGACCACAATGCCCTAAGGCAAGATGAAAATAATCAATCACTTCAGTCTCAAATTGCGTAGGCCAACACACCTTCCATTCTTGGTATTTTTTTCTCCTATATAAAATTCCATTAAATATCTTGTAAAATCTACAGATTTGTGGGTAATTTGGGTTACTAAAATTAACTTTCACTGACTTCCATATTTCATCCTCATTCTGATGGAACCTCATGCTTTTACAAATTTGCTCTATTCTTTGCCCACCTGGAACCTCCTTAATATATCTTATATGAAATTTGCCATCTTCATTACATTCTCTTGGTAAGTTGTTCATACCCTCAGGCAATCGTGATAAAGCGTCCGCTACATAATTGTTACTACCTTTAATGTATAATATCTCATAATCAAACAGTTGTAAGTATAGGGCCCATCAACTCAACCTGCCGGTAAAGAGTCGACAGTTTTTCAAAAAGGTTAATGCCTTGTGGTCTGTATGAATTATAGTTTTATGCCCCCATAAATAAATCCTAAATTTCTTTAATCCCCAAATGATTGCCAAGGCTTCTTTCTCTGAAATAGTATAGTTTTTCTCATATTTAGTTAAAGTCCTACTAGCAAAAGCAATGGTATTATGTTCTGTTTCCCCAGAGTCTGTGTTTTCCTGAAATATTTCAACAGCAATACCGTAGGCACTACTGTCTGTAATCATGTGGAGTGGCTTACTTAAAACTGGGTGATGTAAAATGTTTTCCCTTACTAACTCAGTTTTCAAATTTTCAAAATCTTTCTGACATTCAGATGTCCAAAGATATACACTATTTTTCTTCAACAAGCTATTCAAATGTGGGCTGTTGAAACCTTGCCCCTTCGCAAATTTGTGGTAAAACCCACAAAGACCTAAAAATGCTTTCAAATGTTTCCTGTTCTTTGGAGGAGGACAATTTTCAGTAGCATTAAGCTTTTCTGGCTCCTTGCCAATCCCAGATGTGGTTATTATGTGGCCTAAAAACTTAATTTCTTGTTTCACAAATTCACACTTTTTTAACTTTAAAGTCATGCCCCTGCTTGAAGAGCAATAAGGGTTTTGTTTAACAGGTCACAATGTTCTTTCCAATTATCAGTAGCAATCAATAGGTCATCCACATATACAGTCAATCTGGCACAAAGTTCTTTTCCTAATACAGAATCCAAAGCCCTAATGAAAACAGAAACAGAGGTATTTAAACCATATGGCACAACTTTATATTGGTAACACTTTCCTGCGAACAAAAAAGCTGTATATTTCCTAGAATCTTTGTGCAATGGGATCTGCCAATATCCAGCAGTGAGGTCTAAACTGGTTAGATATTTTACATCATGGAACTTTTGTAATAAATCATCTAAATTTTCAGGCCTGTCTACTTCTCTCCTGACAATTTTATTTAATGTCCGTGCATCAATGACTACTCTTACACCTCCATCCTTTTTATTGACTATAATAAGTGGACTATTGTATTCACTATTGCTTCTTTCTATTACCCCCATTCCAACATTTTATCAATCTCAGCTTGTACTGCTTCTTTCTTAGCTATAGGTATTGGATATGGTCAGACAAAGAATGGTTCACGTTCCAGTATATCCATACGGTATTCAAAGTTATTTACGACACCTGGTTTATCAGAGAACACTTTCTTATTATTGTTCAAGATATTAAATAAATCATCTTTCTGTTCACATGATATTTCTTGGAAAACATCACCAATTTCCCTAAAACTGTCAGTTTTTTGGTCATCCTGCAATATACTTCTCACATGGTATATTTCATATAGTTGGGATAAACCATCATTTTCAGATTCTATTTTTAACAAAATGGGTTCTACATTCACAGCTTGGACCTGGTTGTCACCTTCAAATTTAATTTCTATTGTTACTGTTTCCCTATTAATCTTAACAGTTCCATTACCACAATCTAAAATTACTTTTTCCTTGTCTAGCCAATCAATACCTAGAATCATTTCAGCACTTAGTTCAGGGACCACTATAAAATCATGTTCAAATTTTTGGCTTCCTATTTCAAAGTCCATCAATACTTGTTTTTGAATGGGCTTGCTGGACTTACCAGTAGCTCCTATAATTTTTACTCCACTAACAGACATTATTACTAACCCCGGTTTACCTGAAATATGATCAAAGAATGATTCTGATATGGCACTGATTTGGGATCCTGTGTCTAAAAGTACTTGCAGTTCAGTGTTACAAACATTTACAGGTATTATAGTTTGTTTAATAATTCTCTGTTCCTTTTCCTCCTGTTCTTCCCATAACAAATCCTGCTCAACCATAATGTCTTTCCAGGAAATATTACCTACTGATGTCAGTTGTATATCAGGTGGCTTTTTGGGTTTGTGGACCTCTACATCTTTACAGATCTTTAACAGTTCACGTTCTGCTATATTTATCTCTGGACATTCTTTAGGTTTCTGTATATCTATTTCTGTCATTACATTAAGTAAAGCCTGCCCTAATGTAGTGTCATCCGGCGGCTCTTTCGGTTTTGTTTCAGTTACACATTCCGGATTTTGTTTCGAAAAGATGTCGTTAATTTTTTCGTAACCTCTTTCTGTAAAGGTATAAGTATGTTATTCTACCTCCGAAAACTCATCTGTATCTGAATCTGTCGTCTCTCCTTCGTCTGAGCTATCACTAGGTTCTATTTCGTTATCAGATTCGAGCAGTAAGGCAACTTTTAAACAGTGAGGCAGATTATCACTAGATGTTTCAGCCACTTCGTTTTTTGACTCATTTTCTACACAATACACATCGTTTGGACAGTCAGACACTTCTGTTTTATCACTTTGAACGATTTCGGCCTTAACTTCGTATTTAGTATAATCGTCATGTACTTCGATAACTTTCATTTCATTTTCCCTTTTGTTATCATTCTCAGGTAATCGTGCGAAATTCTTACTAGACCCTTCTGCATCAGAACCATAAAACACCTTTCCATCAACAATAATTCCACCTACACTGCTTATAATGTCATGATTACTAACGTCCTCCTCTACATCATTTTTACCTATTTTTAATTATGCACACGTCTTTTGCGTGGCATATTCTACCTCCCTTTTCTCTTTATTCATCATAACTTCCCCCACATCTACGTCCTTTACCTCATACACATCATTAACAGTGCTAATATTTCCCTTTTCACTCGCCTTTTCTGTCTCCCTTTCATTCTTTAATAAAGTCTTTTCGCACGATTCCGATACTGAGTTATCTTTATCATATGACACATTAACTTTATTTTCATTTTTATAATCATTTACTACTGAAACCGGCCATCGGAAGTGTCCGATCCCGCCTCTTCTGTCTCTCTCTATGGCAGCCATCTTGTTCTGACGTCTGCCATTTGTGTCTGCTGCCAAATGCAATGTACGCTGCTCCGGCAACCGCTGGGCCGAGCACGAATTGTCACGTGACTTCGCACTGGGAACGCCACTATGTATCACTCCGCGCCCGTCTGCTATAGGCGCGCCCTTAACCTTCCTGCCCCGTAGTTTACTTCTTTCCTTCTCGAATCTAATATTTGACATCTTTTCTTTGGGCCCAAAACCGATTTCCGCGTGAATCCGGCCCGTAACACACGCGGTTTTTAGTTTTCCATTTCTTCTCTATTTTGGAAATTCCGCGTCATGTAACCTCTACCGCGCGTAGTGTAATTTCCCCTGCCTCTCGCACGACCTCTTTGAATCGTGTTTACACGATATCTATCGTTTTCAGGTCGTTCGTTTTGGTCATTGCTTTCGCGCGAGTAATTGTTGTTATGATGGGGACGGGACTCGCGATTCCTTCGCCAGTGATCTTCATCCTCTACTCTTTCCAGAAACACAGAAAAACTTCTGTGTGTACTCCCAACATATCGTTTAGAATCCTCAGGCAGTATCTGCCAAAGAACCCAAACGATCTCAGCTTCAGTCCTTCTAGCCTTCAAATGTATCAGTTTTCTGTACCATGATTCGCAGAATTCTTTCATGGTTTGCCTACCTCTGACATCATTCGGTCTGGCCATTAGAAATTCACGCCACAACTGGTCTTGTTTTTGTTCTGACCAGTATTCGTCAATATATTTTTGTTTAAAGGTCTCAAAAGACATCTGGTTATTATCCAGATTCAACCCCCATCTTTTTGCTTCTCCCGTTAGTGCACTAATTACGACATTAATTTTTTCCTGGTCAGATAAATATTCAGGAAAGTTCCTTTGGCAATTCTTTATAAAGTCTAGGGGGTGCCATCCGTTATGCCTCTTTGCAGGGTCGAATTTCTCTTCGCCCTCTAATATTTTACTGAGAGGCATTCTTTCAGTAATATGTGTAGGTCCGGTTTGTATTTTTCTTTCCAAGTCATACTTTTTGCCTTGGATTTGTGAAGTGTTATGTTCACACTTCTTTTCGCAAGTAAGAATCCGTTTGGTTAGAGCTCTGCTTATTTCTGTTACAGACTGTTTGATCTGTGCAAATTCCTCGTTACATTCGGTTTGTATTTCGGATTTAATACCGAATACCTTTTCATCCACTTTAGTACAGACTAAGGGTTCTATTTGATCTTGGATTTTAATTACTTCAGTGTCAAATCTTTCGTTAATGTCATCAATTTGACCTTGTATGTTGGCAATATTGCCATTGATGACAATAATTTCGCTTTTGAGGTTTTTAATTTCATTATTCACAATGTCTACGTTTACATCAACCTTCTCAATCTGTTTACTAAGATTCTTGCCCTGCTCTTGCATTTGTTTACTAATATCGCTACCTAGTGCTGCGTTTTGCGCTGCAATTTGTGCCTTAATATTGTCATTTTGTGCAGCGTTTTGTTGT
Organism: Schistocerca nitens; assembly: GCF_023898315.1. NCBI lineage: Eukaryota > Metazoa > Arthropoda > Insecta > Orthoptera > Acrididae > Schistocerca > Schistocerca nitens. Next base: position 27,794,220 of record NC_064620.1, on the reverse strand, counting down.
CCCTGTGCTGCAATTAGCTTTTTTTGTTCTACATTTTGTTGCCCCAGTGCTGCAATTTGTTGTCCCTGTGCTGCAATTTGTGCAGACAACATTTTTAACAAATCAGTCACATCTGGTGTCTTTTCACTTTTGGTTTCAACTGCATTTTCGTGTTCAGATTCTACACCACTCTCAGTTTCTGGTGATTCGATCATATCGCGCGATTCATTAAACATAGCCACTGTCTTTCACAACATCACTCATATTGCCTTGCATAGTACGAGCGACATTCATAGCTTCTATCTGTTTATTGACATCGGCGTGGTAGCGTACGTAATTTAACTCGCGAGTAATGCCATCTGTTGGTGTGCTCCCTGAACTGCTCTCGATTGCTTTCTGTTCTCGCGTATCTAGAATTATTTCTAATTTCCTGTCCATTTTAGTTGCTATTAACTATTGATATGTTTTATTTTCAATTTAAACTGAACTTTCACTACCGGTTCTGCCAAATAAGTTACAGGTTCGTGCCGCTGGACGTTTTATGTTCACACTATGTTTGTAAAATGCTGAATAACGTCCTGTCACGCGGCGCCACGTATAACACTCCTAACTGCTACTGCTATACCTTAACCTCAAAACTGGGGGCAGTTTACCAAACAGAATTATTTTGTTATAACGATTATGGTATAAAGCAACAGAGCAGTGTTACTCTCTGGGAGAATTTTTGTTAAGTTGACCGTGTTGTACCTAACGGAAATGACTTACTGGAAATGAAAGTCAGAATTACGTAAATATTAGAACAGTACCAAACAAAATTTTGCCTATCTGCACTGTTCAACGGATAAAGAAAACGGCCGCCAGCCTAACTAGGCAAGAGAATGATTAACATTCTCGTTTAAGAAAGTAGGTATAAGTAACTATAACGGACAAACACAATCTAGACTTGGCCACACGCGAGTGCAATGAACTCTGACACACATATGTTTTAAGATTGAAGCTAACAACTGGAGCAGCACAAACTATTTGCTAAATTATAAGAGATAACGAAACACCCTATTACTTTCAGGCTTACATAAAGTGAATGGTCTTTATAATATTACTATTAACATGCACTTCTAATACACAAGATACACAAACACTTAGCAAACATGAATATATAGAGTTTCACAACTGAAGCTTTCTCACTTTTACGACAGCGAAACACAATACTGATGAAATTGCAAGAACTGACTCACCTTTTACGATTAACAACAGGTAGTAATGTGATCATTTACTAAGCAAAACGTTATAAGCCTCAGTCTTGAGAAATTTTAATTTGAATTTGGCAACAACACATTAATAATTAGTTTTACTAGGAAAATTATTTCGGTAAGCATCATTAACATTAACCCACTCTCTTGCCACATTAACTTTAACTTTACTCTGTCCAATAGGCATTAATTAGCAAACTGAGTTTTAATGTACTTTCAATAAGGACACTCGGTAATCACTTTAGTTCAAATGGAGAGGACCCTGAGAGGTGTTATGATGAGGAGAAAAGTCAAGGTAGGTACATAAATTCAGATATAAATTACCTTATATTTCAGCACAATAACACATCCATTAAGCTGATCCTTCACTGTACATCATTATAGTATTACGTTACAGTGATTGCGCAATATGATGGCAACTGCATGTTAGTAGGTGGAATTGCAGGCAGAATTGCTGGACTCTGTCATTTCTTGGTGGCGATGATAGATACAAATTCCAGAATAGCCCAGCTAATTATCCATCCATCCGAGGCCTTAGAAAGAAGCAAGAAAAGCCTCTCTCGGAATCAACACAATATGCACACTTTGCATAGCAGTGCACAGTTTGGTAGCTCATCTCCGATCGGTGGCTCGTCCCCGACTGATTCTTGTTCCACCTTTTCTACCTAGGCCAACCACAATTTGCGCGCGCTACACAGTTCCGTTCCTGAGGGGAACCACTACACCTTTTACATACAGAATAACTAAGAGCCCTAAGTGAAGGTCAGCAGTTTACATAACAGCAAAGAAACACATTAAATAAAACAGAACATTTTCACATATTGACACTTCTACAAAAAATTATTTACACAGGATTACAATTATATACAGTAAGTTTTGTTCCCTCCAAATGGGACAAAGTATTTACAGTACAGATACACTACTTTGCATTGAATCAAATCACGACATCAAAGGATTGAAAAGAAAAAAAAAAGAGTACACAATTTTATGTTATCGATTCAAACACATTTACAGATTCCTAACGATGTAATATTAAATAAAAAAAGCAAAATAGATGAGTATAGCATTAGAGCTATGGTGTTACAAGTGGAGAAGGACATGACCAAAGGGAAGGGGAGGAACATATGGTAAGGGAGATGGGGCAAGGTGATGACGAGACAGAGCGGGGAGGAAGAGAAAAATAGATAGAGGTGGGAGGATGAGGTGGAGGTGAACAGAGAGATGGGAGGGGAGTAGTGTTCAATGTATGCGACAAATGCACGAGTGGGTGAAAATGAGGGTGAAGTGGGTGAAGCTGTGGGTGAATCAGGTGAAATGCTAGTCAATTAATAAAATGAAGTTTAGGATCGCAGGCGGTAAGGATTCATGCACATATTTGTCACACTAAACAGTGCCTTCATCTACTAGCAATTCCAGGTTCTCTCGGCCGCCGCCCAAGGAGCTTGCACAAATCTTTGTAGAGATACGTGCGTGAGTCTTTGGTGCAAGCGACCGTACCGAAAACTCTCCTGCACGTTACTGAGTTAGGTTCTGTGAACAGAAACAATAAGAAATAGCTCCAAGCACGCTGACATGTTCGCCTCTCTATTTGAAATTAGACTCCCAGGCATTTTAACTTTTCCTCTTATTCTAAATGCCAGTCGGTCTTTTGAGCAATATGTTTCTGAGTGGTGATAAGTTAATGTCCTGTTTTCTTTTCCTGTATGTATAAAGCTCGTTTGTTTCCTCAGCAGTGCCGAAAAATTTAACAGCGCCCAGCTGACGAGCATCAGCGGAGACGCGTGGCAAGCACGTCCAGATAAGCCTGTTTGCATTCCTGTGCCGTACATCACGCGCTGGCCGCGAACACTGCGTTAAGTGCGGGAGAGGTAATCTGTACAAACACCATAATCCAGGGCAGGCGGCGCGGATGGTCGAGCGGCCCGGGCCGGAAAAGTTGGTTGGCATCGCGCTGACGAGTGATGGGAGCCGACGTCACCGGCGAGCGACAGCGCATGCGCGGCCGGGGGCAGCAAGTGGAGGGGAGCTGCGGTGTCAGCGGCCGGCCGCTGTTTGCACGCGGCTGCCATCGCACCCTCATCTCCCCACTCTCCTTCCGCACTCGGACTTTTTTGTCGCTGTTAGTAGCCGCGTGTGTGTGTGTGCGTGTGTGTGTGTGTGCGCCCTCGTCACACGCCAACATCGGCGGGCAAGAAGGGTTCAGCACACTCTACAGAGGCTACATTTCCAACCGCACAACGAGTGTTGTCGATCGTGCCACACTCGTCAGAGACCAGAGAGCTCGCTAGACAAAGCGGGCAGCGCAGAACACGGCGCTCATCCCTCGCGGGGTGACTGCGGGCGCGGCTACACCACTGTAGGGCCTTCCTCTGCCAACTGCACACTCGGCTCACCTCATAATATCCAGTGGCCGATCGTTAGCCATGTTTCTCATCTCGGCACGCGAAATCAATTGCCTTCATGGTGCTTTATCACCCACTAACTTCAAGCGGCATGGTAATTTTCCAGTGTAAGGAAGCTTTTCTACTTGTGGGTAATGATTATTCAGACTGTTAAGGGGCTCCGGAAAGGCTCAAAATCATGAAAAGTTCAATTTTTACTTTTTTCCGTTTTCTGAATCTGCAGACTATTACCTTTTAATAGATATATAATTTATACAATTCCGAAGACTACAACTCTTTTTAAATTTTTTTTGAAATGTGTTCTACATGGGCGTGACCCACTGTGGCGCTGTTAAACTGCTGTCAAATGGTGTTATTATTAACGTCCGTGTTCATCAGGTACATTTTAGTGATGTGAGATATAGTATGTGTTGTGGCTAACCTGTGATGGTTCAATATATATCGCTGGTGTGATTGTCGATTGTTTCATGTTTATTTAATCTGTCGTTATCACGAAAATATTCGTAATTAATTCTGTTTATTGAGTCTCTGTTTTGTTGAAGTATAATAATGAGTAAAAGTAAAGTTATTAGAAATCGTCTGTAGGTTTTTAAGAAAAGGAGAAATGTTGGAAAGCCAAAGGTATTTAGAAATATGGGAATGAAGATAGGTTCTAACATGGTACGAGCGATGCTTGCTTTAGACAAGGAACGCCTTCGGGCTGCAGACAGGGCTGTAAAGAGTCTAGAAATACAAGCAAGAGTAAACAGGAGGAGGAACAAGAGGAAGCTGGAGGAGGAGTTTGCAGAGGATGAAGATAATCCATCCTATGGACCTGGAATGCACTAAAAAGTTAATCCAATCTTTGTCGCTCGATTCCCAAAACTTTTATTTTCTCATACTAATTACATGTTTTCCAAGGATCTTCCAAACATATTTGTTTCAAACTTTCAGTTAATGTTACACAGTACCTTCTGCATAATTTAACACAGCCTTTTTCCAAAAAACTGTATTTATTTGAATGTATAAATAAAAAATTGCAAAGAAATGTTGTGAATTTTCATTACAATTGAAAAAAAATCATCTTTAATAACTGAACTAAAATTTTGTAAAATCCCTGTGTTAAGTTGTAGCCCATATTCCAATAAATAATCTGTAAAAAGTTCAACTTCCTACCTCAAATACTTTGTGAGGAAAGATGTAATTTATAAGCGTTATTTTAACATTGCAAGTATAAAGCGTTCCGGAGCCCCTTAAAGACATTAGCACTGAAAACTGAGCGAGGTGCAAGTACTATAGTGTGAAAAGTTCCAGGCGAAGTGAGCATACATACGATTGTGACGTGTTTGTCACTTTGTTTGCAAAATGAACATTACATTTTGCAGCAGTCTTCTTTCTTCAAACCGTCATAACATAAATATACCATTTTTAGTAGAAAATTACCAGTTGGAGGAATGAATGTGTGGCGTGTAACGAATGTATTCATGTCAAATAATTAATTAAAGTACACAATTCTTGGAATATCAATCATTAACGTGTAAATTATTGGAGCAACTAGTCAGCTGGTACACTTATTTAATTCAACACTTGTAACACCACAGTTACTATGGTAAATATTTTGTACTGATTAATTCTGTTCAATGTCAAGTATGTAATTTTGACTATGTAATGTCTTTGACCTATTGTAATGAAATGGAAAGTTGGGTAAAATGTTTTCCTTTTACTACTTAAATTCTTTGTATTTGGGGGGAAATGTTATATAAATATTTCGCTTTTGTGTTGACATTACGGGGTGCATCAAAATTAGCACTGAAAACTGAGAGAGGTGTAAGTATTATAGTGTAAAAAGTTCCAGGCGAATCAATCAGATTAGTTAAAATGTGTATAGATGAAACTTTATGTAGCATAAAGACACCGGTAGGAGAACCAGAAGATTTTAAGGTGTACACTGGACTGAGACAAGGAGACAAGGAGATGTCATTTCACCTAATTTATTTAATTAACTTCGTCCTAGAGAAGATCGACAGGGAAATTCCTAAAACCACTCCACAAGGGATGTGAACATTGTAAGACTTGCCTATGCAGGCAAAATTACTACAAAATTGCTGAAGAAATGGGATTACATGTTAATGAAGAAAAGACAGAATACCTGCCCATAAGTAAGAAAACCAGTAAAGATGCACCTCTGATTGTTGATGGATTCAATTTCAAGACTGTTGACCACTTCAAGTACCTAGGAAGTCCTTTTAGTAATTACAACAGAACAGATATAGAAATAGATGCCCGTTTATCAACAGCAAACACGACAATTTTTAGTTTCACCAAAATTCTAAGAAAAGGATCACTTAGCAGTAACTTCAAAATCCGCTTATATCAATTGACCATTATACCTGTGATGTTATATGGATGAGAACATTAATATTTAGATAGAAAGATGAAGAAAAACTGTTAATATTCGAAATGAAAGTACTAAGGGAAATTATTGTATCTGTATACGACGAAAATAACATGGAATGGAGAATAAGAAGAAATGAAGAATTAAGAGGGCTGCACAAACACTGTAACGTCGTCCAAGTGCTCAAGAGGAGAAGGTTGAATTGGGCAGGCCATATAGCAAGAATGACAGAGAATAGACTACCTACAATGGCATTCAGCAGAACAATAGATGGAACGAGAGGAAGAGGGAGACCCAGAATCAGATGGCGGGATAACATTCGGGAGGACACAACTAGGATGAACAGCAACAGCAACTGGACAAACAGCGCATACTTGAGAACCTGTATGAAAAATCACTGGCATTAATTATTTTAAAAGTCCTGCAAGATGTGTGAAATTAGTTAAAGAATGATACCAGAATTTGCGTCTTACAAATTGTCTCAGATAAGTGTGTTTAGTTTGCTTTATGGTATTGGACATTTAATGGTCCCCTATTCCGAGTTGCTTAAAATGAATAAACCTGCTTGAATAATGAATATATTAATTGCAGTTGAAGTTAATTTTGAATGTTGTGTACTTCGTGTGATGAAAACTGGAAAGCCAGTTTGAGAGGACCCACCAACAATTGTGTTTATTGAAGATATAGTTACTGTAATCGCGCTTATCAATAAAAATAGGAACAATGTTACGTTTAATGAGTGTAAAAATCCTATTGCAAGTGACTTTTAATTAAATTTGTACTATTTGGAAAGTAACTGTTGAAATAGGACCAATTCCATGTCCATTTCTGGTTAAATTTTGACCTTCATAACTTTTGGTGATCACATAATTCATATATAACAAAGTAATTACTATTGAGAAGAAATAAGCTGTTAACTGCTTCTGTGAGAACTTGAATATACTGTTTATAACTGCTACCATCACTGTAACACTTGTTTCATAATAGTAGAGCTCATTGCCCTTGTTTGGTTCGTACTAATAGTAGCCTTCCTGTACGATAACTCTGTACAGATTATATAAAACTAACGTTCCACATTACTATGATTAATTAGGCTGGCGACCGTTTTTATTTCATGTAAGCAAACTTGGTTACTTAAAACATTTTCCAAATTTCAATCTTTAGCTTTCTGGTTTGTTCTGTATTACTGAATTCAGCTTCGATAAGCCTAACCCATTAGATAGCGCACGGTCAATTTTACTTAAATCCCTCCAGAGGGTAACATTTACTGCATCGTAATACCATATTTGGTAATACACATTGTATGTTAACATAATACTCGATGCAGTATAGTGTTATACACTTAACTTGCAGAAATATGCAGGAAAACTGCTTAAAAAGTATTGAAGCGGTAAAACTGCGCCATTTGTGGCTGTTAGGGGTGTTAGATTTCCAGACATCCCGGCACCAAGAATGCAGCATACAAGGAGTGTACGCTGTTTCGGCACTATGTGGTCACTTCTTGCCAACTAGGAGATGCGTTTCCTTGGCTTCTGCTAGACGACAGTTTGAGGCGCAGCGCCTCTAGATCGTCCCTATTGGAATGTGAGCTCTGTGAATAGGCGTTATAAGAATACCTCCACTAACAGTTAATTAGTTAAAAAATTATCACCTCGTGCACTCAAAGTATGATCTTTTCATTGCGCAACTAAAAGGTCTTTAATGTGGCAGGTATTGCTACATCAGTTGATTACAGTCACTGAAGAAAATTAACAATAATATCACTTATCTTGTATTTGCAATCCAACGACGATCTCGCTCTGGCTTTGCTCTTGTAACTAGAAATGTGGTCTAGCTAGCATGACCATCGCTGTTGGTGTGAAAGGCACTAGGATGCTAGTTATGCCGGCTTGAAGAACTTACGAAGACAACCTTTCAGGATTAATTTGATGATTTATGTTTTTCATTGCAATTTGCTTCATACTTTTGTAAACAATGGTCACTTGAAAATAGTTCTTCACACTCACTTTTCACAAAAATTCACATTTATTAAACTTTTTATACTTTCGCACGTTCAAAACATTACATCATCATATAATTTCGCAGCCGTTACTGCTCTTAATAAATCTCACAACATTTTTCATCGTCCTACTCTGACTCAGCTTTTCATTTCCAATACAAAGTCAAGACTGTTCATATTAAACACAAAAACTTGACTACCCAGTACGCTTCCGCGCCAAAAATCACGTACCAGCATCAAAGATAACAATAAGTACAAATATATTCACAGTAGGTATTATATACGTAGATTTCAACATCTCAAAATATCGACGCACATACATATAAAAATGAAACCAAATTTGAATAGAGTGAAAAATATGAGACACTACGTAGAAAAATATTCATTAATCTACGGTATCGAAAAATGGGGTTGGCGGGTGGTAATGGTTTCGCAAATAAAGAACCATGACAGCGTGCAGTGTGAGTCACGCGCCAGACGAGCGCCGCCAGACGGCTCGAGTGTACGTAGCTTGCATGCCTTGGGATAGAGGCCACTGGATGACGGACATGTTGGAGATACAGTCAAGACACCGTTAATTTTACTTCCGATTTTGTTTATTTAATTTTCTAATGGTTTGAGAACTACTACTATTATTGTGTATCGTAATGAGACTGAAAGAAGGTGTGAATGTGAAATACTCCTTAATGTGAAGTTCTTATACTATACACTGAAGTAACCGGTCACGTGGAGAGTGTTCGAGAATGACGTGAGTATTAGTCATTCGTACGGTGAAATTATTACTAACTATTTCGTCAGTTTACGATGCTGTGGATATGAGATTGTGATTGCGGTAAAATATGTTTGTTGAAATGGAATTAATTTTATATTTGTAGGTTTTCCAAATTCGTTTATAATAATTTACTGTTCAGATTCAGTGACAAATTCTGTATAAATATTGGTTCTCTATAAATTCGCGGAATTGAGCAAGCTTGATGTTGCTGTCCTATTGGCTATAATGTTCCTCAGCGAAGCAGAAAATTTCATATTTGCGCATATTTGGCAACTAGAAGTTTCTTTTATGTAGAGCGAAGAGTAGACTCGGGGCTTGGATATGATAGTGATCAGGCGTATAGATATGTACTCCGCTGAAAATTATTAATGTGGCGGTAATTCGGTACTAAAATGTTTTAAAAGTGCCGTGAAGTGTGGAAGGGAGTTCGATTTAAAGCATTGTGTAAAGTTCAAAACTTTTAGCAAGATTTAAGTCATTCATTACCGTTTAGCCCCTTGCTTACTCGAGAACTTAAACATTGTATTGCGTGAGTCTGATACCAGCAAAATTTCAGCGAGCAATTCTAAACGAAACAATCCGTTTGTAAACCTTCGGTGAAGAATTACCATAAACCGGCTGTGGTTATGAATGCGGCGTGCTTGTTAACTTTTCAATGAACTTTTCAAACTACTTACAGTTTAGAGTAAGGCTTGGCAGTAACGGGTGTAAACAAACTTATCGAAATAGAGTAAAATATTACCCAAACAATTATTTTTATTTAACTATTTCCTTGCACTGCCAAGACAATTTTAGTACGACCTCGACATGGCCTGTGCAGCTTTTTCAGAAGATTTCTCCAGCTGAGAAATGCATGCCGATTCAAAGGAGGCGTGTGTGTGTGTGTAAGAAGGAACTCACCACCGGGTGAGTGGAACTTAGTTAATGACGCCACACCGCCACAAGCTGAGGATATATGCTTCAAAATGGTTCAAATGGCTCTGAGCACTATGGGACTTAACTTCTGAGGCCATCAGTCCCCTACTTAAATCTAACTAACCTAAGGACATCACACACCGCCATGCCCGAGGCAGGATTCGATCCTGCGACCGTAGCGGTCTCGTGATTCCAGACTGTAGCGCCTAGAACCTCTCGGCCACCCCGGCCGGCGGTATTCTTCAATTCATCGTAGTTTGTGTAAGGGGCGATCATGTAGTATCAGTTTGAGGGACTTCCTTGAGTGACGAAATCTGGTAAAACCACGGAGGACCGATGATGCAGTGGTGTGATCCATCGTCCCCTCGTCCCAAGAAGTTCAAGAGCCACCTACCTGCTAGGAATATGATGCTCATCGTGTTCTTGGATTACCGAGCTCCATGACTTACTGATTTCAAGGAACCTTGTGTTTCCGTCACTGGCGAACTTTTTCATGCAAAGAAGCTGCAGAAATTACGGCATGAAATTACGGCGAAACTTCTAAGAAAATTGCTTTGTGGTAACGCACTTCCCCATATTGCAAATGACTGTCCCATCCTAACCGTAGGGTGGGACAGTCAGGCACCCGCCCTACGGTCCGGACCTCTTCCCACGTGAATATCAGGTCTTACATCCCTCAAAAATCTAGAAGGGTCGGTGATTCCTGTCGGACGAGGATGTGTAGCAGGCAGTTACGGACTTCTTCATGCAGCAGGACACGGTGTTTTACCAATCGGCTGTCCTCCACCTAGTACATCGGTGGGATGATTTCCTCAATGCCACCGTGCATTCCGATTGTGGAGTGCACGGCCTTCGTACGGAAACCTTATGATCGCCGCTTGTACTGTCTGAGAAGCGCTGCTAAACCCGCAGGACAGGACAAGTAGCAGGAATTGTGTAAAGGGGCCAGAAAGAGCGGCTGTCAGTGACACTCCAAACATAACACTTTATTTAGTTGTCCAAACATTAAAGCGCAACTCCTAAGCTTGTCTGTCCACAAAAAACGTCTTTAATTCTAAAACGGCTGAAGGCCCATGATAAAATACAACTGCTAAAATATTTTTTATTTTGAGACAGAAGGCTCTAGATTTTAACCTTAAATAGTATTTAAGGCCAAGCGATGCAACACTTGGCTAGTCAGATAGATTAAGTTTCTCAAAAGCGGCTGAAGGCCGATAAATTTAAAACAACATAACTACAATAACCTTTCAATAGGCAGAAGGCACAAGCTTTATGGCCAATAAGAAACTAAGAAACCTTACTCGGCTGAAGACCTTAGTTAAAAAAAAAAAAAAAAAAAAAAAAAAAAAAAACCTGCAACCAATTTCCCAGTGCAGGACGTCCAAAGCTTTTAACCTTAAATAGTATCCAAACCCAAGTGGTGTAAGACTTGATAAGTAAGAATCCAAAATTTTAAGGTGGCTGAAGGCCCATCATTTTAAGAACAACATAACTACGACAAAATTTTCAGAAGCAGAAAGCCCACAGCTTTATCTTCCAAAAGGTCATACTTGGTAAGTGGGATCCCTAAAACTTAAAGCGGCTCAAGGCCGATGCTTTTAAAAACAATACATTACAATACATTTTCAATACGCAGAAAGCCCACAGCTTTATCTTCCAAAAGGTAATACTTGAAAAATAAGATCCTTAAAACTTAAAGCGGCTGATGGCCGATGCTTTAAAACTATACAATAAATTTTCAACAGATAGAAGGCCCAAGCATTATCTTCAGACAATGTAAGATTTTCCCAGTTTAGAAAAACTTACTTTTAAAACGGCTGAAGGCATTTGATTTTAAAAACACAATTACAAGCATACAAATTGCAACCATCAGCTATCAGCCATTAAAAATACACAATTAAACGCCACAAGAAAGGCAGTACAGTCAACAGCGATCAGAAGTCTCCAGGGGGCTCGATCTACCCCTGAAATCTTAACATTCACTTAGGTGAGACAAGATGTCTGCCCAACTATACTCGATCCACCGGCAACACAACCAAGAAACAGTCAGGGACCCACCGACAAGAGGACTTGCTAACCACCGACCAGTATACGAGAATTCTAAGGCCAAAAATTTACAGACATAGGCGCCCAAAACAAAAAATACGTTAAGCGGTCAAAACTACACACCATGCAGGACAGCAACAACAGGTGAGGAAAGGACACTGCCTGAATTTATGTCAGCGACCAGGGCAGGAACACTAACGGCCACAAGGCAGAAAATTCCGCTGGTGCACTTGAATTTCAAACCGACAAATATACACTCCTGGAAATTGAAATAAGAACACCGTGAATTCATTGTCCCAGGAAGGGGAAACTTTATTGACACATTCCTGGGGTCAGATACATCACATGATCACACTGACAGAACCACAGGCACATAGACACAGGCAACAGAGCATGCACAATGTCGGCACTAGTACAGTGTATATCCACCTTTCGCAGCAATGCAGGCTGCTATTCTCCCATGGAGACGATCGTAGAGATGCTGGATGTAGTCCTGTGGAACGGCTTGCCATGCCATTTCCACCTGGCGCCTCAGTTGGACCAGCGTTCGTGCTGGACGTGCAGACCGCGTGAGACGACGCTTCATCCAGTCCCAAACATGCTCAATGGGGGACAGATCCGGAGATCTTGCTGGCCAGGGTAGTTGACTTACACCTTCTAGAGCACGTTGGGTGGCACGGGATACATGCGGACGTGCATTGTCCTGTTGGAACAGCAAGTTCCCTTGCCGGTCTAGGAATGGTAGAACGATGGGTTCGATGACGGTTTGGATGTACCGTGCACTATTCAGTGTCCCCTCGACGATCACCAGTGGTGTACGGCCAGTGTAGGAGATCGCTCCCCACACCATGATGCCGGGTGTTGGCCCTGTGTGCCTCGGTCGTATGCAGTCCTGATTGTGGCGCTCACCTGAACGGCGCCAAACACGCATACGACCATGATTGGCACCAAGGCAGAAGCGATTCTCATCGCTGAAGACGACACGTCTCCATTCGTCCCTCCACTCACGCCTGTCGCGACACCACTGGAGGCGGGCTGCACGATGTTGGGGCGTGAGCGGAAGACGGCCTAACGGTGTGCGGGACCGTAGCCCAGCTTCGTGGAGACGGTTGCGAATGGTCCTCGCCGATACCCCAGGAGCAACAGTGTCCCTAATTTGCTGGGAAGTGGCGGTGCGGTCCCCTACGGCACTGCGTAGGATCCTACGGTCTTGGCGTGCATCCGTGCGTCGCTGCGGTCCGGTCCCAGGTCGACGGGCACGTGCACCTTCCGCCGACCACTGGCGACAACATCGATGTACTGTGGAGACCTCACGCCCCACGTGTTGAGCAATTCGGCGGTACGTCCACCCGGCCTCCCGCATGCCCACTATACGCCCTCGCTCAAAGTCCGTCAACTGCACATACGGTTCACGTACACGCTGTCGTGGCATGCTACCAGTGTTAGAGACTGCGATGGAGCTCCGTATGCCACGGCAAACTGGCTGACACTGACGGCGGCGGTGCACAAATGCTGCGCAGCTAGCGCCATTCGACGGCCAACACCGCGGTTCCTGGTGTGTCCGCTGTGCCGTGCGTGTGATCATTGCTTGTACAGCCCTCTCGCAGTGTCCGGAGCAGGTATGGTGGGTCTGACACACCGGTGTCAATGTGTTCTTTTTTCCATTTCCAGGAGAGTAGTTAATTCCACCACATGGCGGCTGAATCTTCACCAAATCGAACACTCGCTGTTGCTTCCAGGAATACCACCAACAGCGAACTACCAACCAACAGGAAAAAGGTGAACAGACGTGGCTTCGGTTATTAAATTACCACTCAACTTTTATGTCCTGGGTCGGTGAGCCACGAACCTCGCAGCACTCGGAACAGCCCCCACGCGCTCCGACACTGCATAGAGACCATCAGCGGGCCCGGCCGACAGCGCTACGTGTTGACTTGCTTGCTGATCCGTTCCAACCGACTGCCAGTACGCCGACAGCATTTAAAACAAGTTGTCAGTGGAAATGACACCAAATACACACACAGTTTGACACTTGCACGAAGACTCGAATGACACTCATCAGGGGCTGTGCAATCACAGAGACTAATCGGGAGTCGATACAGACACACACACACACACACACACACACACACAACCCATACGCGATCGGCGAGCCTGTTCACATCGTCCATTAGGACGACCGACCGACGATCCACGATGACGTCCCTGGCTGAAGTGATGCGTGGTGGCAAGGGTCAGGCGAGCCATGGACATCCAGGCCTCAGTGCTGCTCCAACCCGACTGGACTAGTGCCGCGTTCCAACTCCCCGACTGGAGGGTCTGAACTGCACTCCTGGCACGTTCCAATTCACTCCATGACAGACGACAGCCGGGAAGTAATAGCAGTGCAGCAAAGATAACACGTGAGGGCAATATGGATAGGCGCAGCTGCTGCTGACGGGCAGAAAAAGCAGCAACTCAGTGACAACAGAAATTGAAACTAACATAACAGGGTGGCAACTTGAAAAAAAAAAAAAAACAGGATGTAAAATATGAGATGGCACGAGTGCGGACTATGCATGGCTCACTATCAGTGGAATTACATAACAGGAAGTTCTCCTGCAAATAGGCGGAGACGTCTGCACCAAACAGCTTGTTCAAAGTTTAAATAATACACTCAATCTCGATGCATGTAAAGTAATTTTACATGCATAACAATATCTGAATACATTTCCCTTTGCTACTCCAGCAACCGACATCTGATCACCTCCGCGAACTCCGCGTCACCACATGTCGTTACGAGCCACCACTGACATCAGTATGAAATACAGGGTGTTTCAAAAATGACCGGTATATTTGAAACGGTAATAAAAACTAAACGAGCAGCGATAGAAATACACCGTTTGTTGCAATATGCTTGGGACAACAGTACATTTTCAGGCAGACAAACTTTCGAAATTACAGTAGTTACCATTGTCAACAACAGATGGCGCTGCGGTCTGGGAAACTCTATAGTACGATATTTTCCACATATCCACCATGCGTAGCAATAATATGGCGTAGTCTCTGACTGAAATTACCCGAAACATTTGACAACGTGTCTGGCGGAATGGCTTTACATGCAGATGAGATGTACTGCTTCAGCTGTTCAATTGTTTCTGGATTCTGGCGGTACACCTGGTCTTTCAAGTGTCCCCACAGAAAGAAGTCACAGGGCTTCATGTCTGGCGAATAAGGAGGCCAATGCACGCCGCCTCCTGTATGTTTCGGATAGCCCAAAGCAATCACACGATCATCGAAATATTCATTCAGGAAATTAAAGACGTCGGCCGTGCGATGTGGCCGGGCACCATCTTGCATAAACCACGAGGTGTTCGCAGTGTCGTCTAAGGCAGTTTGTACCGCCACAAATTCACGAAGAATGTCCAGATAGCGTGATGCAGTAATCGTTTCGGATCTGAAAAATGGGCCAATGATTCATTTGGAAGAAATGGCGGCCCAGACCAGTACTTTTTGAGGATGCAGCGACGATGGGACTGCAACATGGGGCTTTTCGGTTCCCCATATGCGCCAGTTCTGTTTATTGACGAAGCCGTCCAGGTAAAAATAAGCTTCGTCAGTAAACCAAATGTTGCCCACATGCATATCGCCGTCATCAATCCTGTGCACTATATCGTTAGCGAATGTCTCTCGTGCAGCAATGGTAGCGGCGCTGAGGGGTTGCCGCGTTTGAATTTTGTATGGATAGAGGTGTAAACTCTGGCGCATGAGACGATACGTGGACGTTGGCGTCATTTGGACCGCAGCTGCAACACGGCGAACGGAAACCCGAGGCCGCTGTTGGATCACTTGAAAACTTCGTCTTGTTGCAACAACACTGTGTTCTAGGCGGTGGAATTCCAACACCAGAAAAATCCTCTGTTCTAAGGAATAAACCATGTTGTCCACAGCACACTTGCACGTTGTGAACAGCACACGCTTACAGCAGAAAGACGACGTACAGAATGGCGCACCCACAGACTGCGTTGTCTTCTATATCTTTCACATCACTTGCAGCGCCATCTGTTGTTGAAAATTGTAACTACTGTAATCTCGAAAGTTTGTCCGCCTGAAAATGTACTGTTGTCCCTAGCATATTGCAACAAACGGTGTATTTCTATCGCTGCTCGTTTAGTTTTTATTGCCGTTTCAAATATACCGGTCATTTTTGAAACACCCTGTATATTTAGTACATATATTTAGTACCTCCGGTTTGTCTCGAACTTCACTCATAGAACATCTTGACGACTTATTCAATACTTCTCCAGCACCTAATATGTCCTCCATGTGCTCTCTTTTTTCGAAGAAACACGACACTCGTTTATCAAGTCTGTTACGATTTCTTTTAAACACTCCTGGATCAACTCGTCAATGTTGACAAGACCGTACTATTTACTACTCACATAATTGAACCGTACCAGTGGGTCAGTAGGAGGACTGACGCCAGACATAAAGAACCAGAGGATTACGGTTCGGCGATGAAGCGGGCTAGGTGCTGGCCTTCCTCGTCCTATCCTACGACAGTGAAATAAACGTGCCAGCGCCAAATCACGCATGTATAAAATTTTCCACCCAGTTTGCAGACCCACGTTTCCTAGATCGTTCTCGTTTCTGTGATCACATAGCTTCAAAAATGTCAGATATCAGTGTATAATACATTTAGGTAATCATCATGCGATTGAAGCTCATCTGTCCGTTTTCGTTAAGAACTGTATCTTTTATCTGTATCCAGATATGTTTCGCAGAAGTTTCTGCATCATCAGTGAACTTTTATTTTCTTTCTTTTTACCACAGCTGTGATTTTACTGTTTTTTTGTATATTTAATTGCACTTGTTTTCTTCCACAGTTCTTCGTTTTTTCCGGTTTCCTTGTTATTTGTACTGTGAAACCCAGGAAAACCACAACACGTCGTAACAAGGAAGAAAATAAAGGCCCGTAGATGATGCTGAAACTCTAGATGAACTTTCTAGCATATATAAGAAAAGATTGTGTTTCGTTCTAGGCAGACACTCTCCAGAAGAAAGAATATTTAAATGTTAGTACGTCTTTCCCGAAAGCACTTGAAAGACGTCAGTGGGCTACGTCTAAACGTATACAGCGTCTTTGATCTGAATTGAGTGAACTCGTTCGATATACAGATCACCCCCACGACTGTAACCTGTATAATGAACTGTGCCCAAGGTAAGTAGAAGGAGAGGAAGTGACTCTGACCCGTGAGTCGAGGTGTGGTTCTTGCTGAAGTTCACGGTACTGAGCGGGATCAAGGGGTTCAACTGAAGTTAAAGAGCGGCAATCGTAATTATAGTTTGGTACAAAGAATACCGTAAGGGAGACAGTGAGTTACAAGAAATATAATAATCACCTCACTCGTACAGTGGGTACGAGTAAAAATCATAACATGAGCTTCGTACCATTATACAGTTGCCAGAAACTGAGCGGCGAAGTCCATGGGAAGGGCGAGAATACAGTCTGGTAGCCAACTCATGAAGTCATTCAAGCACTTTGAGTACGCATTTATTTCCCACAGGACTATTGCGTCGTTCATGTGGTATTAGGAAGATACAGGGTGTTTCAAAAATCACCGCTATATTTGAAACGGCAATAAAAACTAAACGAGCAGCGGTAGAAATACACCGTTTGTTGCAATATGCTTGGGACAACGGTACATTTTCAGGCGGACAAACTTTCGAAATTACAGTAGTTACAATTATCAACAACAGATGGCGCTGCAAGTGATGTGAAAGATATAGAAGACAACGCAGTCTGTGGGTGCGCCATTCTGTACGTCGTCTTTCTGCTGTAAGCGTGTGCTGTTCACAACGTGCAAGTGTGCTGTGGACAATATGGTTTATTCCTTAGAACAGAGGATTTTTCTGGTGTTGGAATTCCACCACCTAGAACACGGTGTTGTTGCAACAAGACGAAGTTTTCAACGGAGGTTTAATGTAACCAAAGGACCGAAAAGCGATACAATAAAGGATCTGTTTGAAAAATTGCAACGGACTGGGAACGTGATGGATGAACGTGCTGGAAAGGTAGGGCGACCGCGTACGGCAACCACAGAGGGCAACGCGCAGCTAGTGCAGCAGGTGATCCAACAGCGGCCTCGGGTTTCCGTTCGCCGTGTTGCAGCTGCGGTCCAAATGGCGCCAACGTCCACGTATCGTCTCATGCGCCAGAGTTTACACCTCTATCCATACAAAATTCAAACGCGGCAACCCCTCAGCGCCGCTACCATTGCTGCACGAGAGACATTCGCTAACGATGCATGTGGGCAGCATTTGGTTTACTGGCGAAGCTTATTTTTACCTGGACGGCTTCGTCAATAAACAGAACTGGCGCATATGGGGTACCGAAAAGCCCCATGTTGCAGTCCCATCGTCCCTGCATCCTCATAAAGTACTGGTCTGGGCCGCCATTTCTTCCAAAGGAATCATTGGCCCATTTGTCAGATCCGAAACGATTACTGCATCACGCTATCTGGACATTCTTCGTGAATTTGTGGCGGTACAAACTGCCTTAGACGACACTGCGAACACCTCGTGGTTTATGCAAGATGGTGCCCGGCCACATCGCACGGCCGACGTCTTTAATTTCCTGAATGAATATTTCGATGATCGTGTGATTGCTTTGGGCTATCCGAAACATACAGGAGGCGGCGTGGATTGGCCTCCCTATTCGCCAGACATGAACCCCTGTGACTTCTTTCTGTGGGGACACTTGAAAGACCAGGTGTACCGCCAGAATCCAGAAACAATTGAACAGCTGAAGCAGTACATCTCATCTGCATGTGAAGCCATTCCGCCAGACACGTTGTCAAAGGTTTCGGGTAATTTCATTCAGAGACTACGCCATATTATTGCTACGCATGGTGGATATGTGGAAAATATCGTACTATAGAGTTTCCCAGACCGCAGCGCCATCTGTTGTTGAAAATTGTAACTACTGTAATTTCGAAAGTTTGTCTGCCTGAAAATGTACTGTTGTCCCAAGCATATTGCAACAAACGGTGTATTTCTATCGCTGCTCTTTTAGTTTTTATTGCCGTTTCAAATATACCGGTCATTTTTGAAACACCCTGTATACGCTGGAACTCATATGACTGACTCCCGGACGGGCCATCGCTGCCAGAGTGTGCCTTAAAACGAGAGACCCAATGTGTAAAATTCACCTGTTCCAGCCTCATTACTGACATCTCGCCTCGATTTGCTGCCGAGAGGCGAGAATATAAGCAGCAAAAGCAGCTATGGGCTCACCCGATGGGATGCATTTCGCACCTCATCACATCTCGGCGTCCCGACCGAGAATCCTTATTGCTTGACGTCACAATCGAAAGTGCACAAGTCAACAAGGCTGCTGATGTATTACACATCAAAGCTGACAGACACAAGAGGTGGCCAGCCAGACCATTCACTGCGTTGACCAAACGGTTATGCAACATGCCCCTGCACTATGCTCTTAAGCCACCCATACAGAGCCGCCCTCATCATCCCCCTCCCCCTCCACCCACACCTGGCTGAGCAAGTCGCCAACACATCTATGTGTGGACACACTGCTATTGCGTGGTTCATCCTACCGGCTCCCAGTTGCATGGCAGCTTTCACTGTACCAAAGCAGAACCTACATACCTCTACCAACGACAAGTTAGCTTCTTATTTCTGTAGAGAAAATCCAGAGAAATGAGGATTTGCCATATTTCTGAGAAACTTTTGATTTCAAGAATACTGATATTACTAAATTTTGCTCAGAGCAGCATTTAGAAGCTTGTGCAACGGAAGTAGTATTTCATAATAAGCCCTTTATAATACACTCCTGGAAATTGAAATAAGAACACCGTGAATTCATTGTCCCAGGAAGGGGAAACTTTATTGACACATTCCTGGGGTCAGATACATCACATGATCACACTGACACAACCACAGGCACATAGACACAGGCAACAGAGCATGCACAATGTCGGCACTAGTACAGTGTATATCCACCTTTCGCAGCAATGCAGGCTGCTATTCTCCCATGGAGACGATCGTAGAGATGCTGGATGTAGTCCTGTGGAACGGCTTGCCATGCCATTTCCACCTGGCGCCTCAGCTGGACCAGCGTTCGTGCTGGACGTGCAGACCGCGTGAGACGACGCTTCATCCAGTCCCAAACATGCTCAATGGGGGACAGATCCGGAGATCTTGCTGGCCAGGGTAGTTGACTTACACCTTCTAGAGCACGTTGGGTGGCACGGGATACATGCGGACGTGCATTGTCCTGTTGGAACAGCAAGTTCCCTTGCCGGTCTAGGAATGGTAGAACGATGGGTTCGATGACGGTTTGGATGTACCGTGCACTATTCAGTGTCCCCTCGACGATCACCAGTGGTGTACGGCCAGTGTAGGAGATCGCTTCTCACACCATGATGCCGGGTGTTGGCCCTGTGTGCCTCGGTCGTATGCAGTCCTGATTGTGGCGCTCACCTGAACGGCGCCAAACACGCATACGACCATCATTGGCACCAAGGCAGAAGCGACTCTCATCGCTGAAGACGAAACGTCTCCATTCGTCCCTCCATTCACGCCTGTCGCGACACCACTGGAGGCGGGCTGCACGATGTTGGGGCGTGAGCGGAAGACGGCCTAACGGTGTGCGGGACCGTAGCCCAGCTTCATGGAGACGGTTGCGAATGGTCCTCGCCGATACCCCAGGAGCAACAGTGTCCCTAATTTGCTGGGAAGTGGCGGTGCGGTCTCCTACGGCACTGCGTAGGATCCTACGGTCTTGGCGTGCATCCGTGCGTCGCTGCGGTCCGGTCCCAGGTCGACGGGCACGTGCACCTTCCGCCGACCACTGGCGACAACATCGATGTACTGTGGAGACCTCACGCCCCACGTGTTGAGCAATTCGGCGGTACGTCCACCCGGCCTCCCGCATGCCCACTATACGCCCTCGCTCAAAGTCCGTCAACTGCACATACGGTTCACGTCCACGCTGTCGCGGCATGCTACCAGTGTTAAAGACTGCGATGGAGCTCCGTATGCCACGGCAAACTGGCTGACACTGACGGCGGCGGTGCACGAATGCTGCGCAGCTAGCGCCATTCGACGGCCAACACCGCGGTTCCTGGTGTGTCCGCTGTGCCGTGCGTGTGATCATTGCTTGTACATCCCTCTCGCAGTGTCCGGAGCAAGTATGGTGGGGCTGACACACCGGTGTCAATGTGTTCTTTTTTCCATTTCCAGGAGTGTAGTAGGTATATAAAGATCACCTTCCGGAAATTTTAACCTCGTCACAAAAAACAGTAATCTCGGTTGTCCCATCTCATGGAAAAAAAACAAGAAAAGAGTGGTTTCTGGCGATTTTAATGTGGATATATTGAAAAGCTCTGTCAGTGAACAATTACTGCAGTCAGTAACCCTATCATTCAATTTAGTTTCTACTGTGAACTTTGCTACTAGGATATGTAAATGCTGTGAGACTGCAGTTGATAAAATCTTTGTAGACAAATCAAAGGAAAAAGTCGTATCACAAATAGAAATGGGCTCTCCTATCATGACACGCAGCATCTTGTATTAAATGTTGAAACTTGTTAGGATAAAAAATCTCTTAAATCTGAGTACAGGAGGGTAATAAATAAGTCAAAAATAGAAAAAATCAGGAATCTGCGCCACAAGGGGTAGCTGTGTGGTCTAGGGCGTCTTGCCACAGTCCGGGTGGCTCCCTCTGTCGGGCATGGGTGTGTGTCTTGCCATCAGCGTAAGTTATCTTAGGTTGGATTAAGTAGTATGTAAGCTTAGGGAACGAAGACTTAAGCAGTTTAGTCCCATAAGACGTTATCACAAATTTACAGGATATTGCTCAAAGACATGAACTGCATACATGTTTACAATATTTCTCACTCAAATGGAAAATGCTAAGCATCTGTTAATAAAGTTACATCCAATTTTGAAAACTGTTTTCCCCTAAATGTAACTCAAATCACACAGAAATCAGAAAATAGAAAGGGGATTACACTAGGAATAAAGATATCACACAGCCGGCCGAAGTGGCCGTGCGGTTAAAGGCGCTGCAGTCTGGAACCGCAAGACCGCTACGGTCGCAGGTTCGAATCCTGCCTCGGGCATGGATGTTTGTGATGTCCCTAGGTTAGTTAGGTTTAACTAGTTCTAAGTTCTAGGGGACTAATGACCTCAGCAGTTGAGTCCCATAGTGCTCAGAGCCATTTTGAACCAAAGATATCACATGAGACAAAAAAGTGACTGTATCCACTACCTAGGAATAGCTCTGATGTTAGAATGGTAATGTATTAAAAGAATACAGCAAAATATTGAAGCAAGTATTCCAGAAATCTAAGCAGCTTTATTATGACAAAGAGATAATGGCATCAAGCAACAAAAAAAAATGCTGTATGCGACATAGTGAACACAGAGATCGGTGGGGTCAAAAAGAAAGATGAACCAATAGCTCTAAAAATAAATGAGACTTCGGTAACAAGTACATGTAGTGTTGCAAACCTCTTAAACAAGTACTTCATTTCTGTTGCTGACAACTTAGGATTATTAGGTTCGGTGTACAGTTTCGGTGTACAGTGCAATGGAGTATCTGTGGTCTTTAAAAATAACTTCAGTATAATGGAAATGACACTCACGTCCTCCAAAGAAGTAGCATCCATCTTAAAATCCTTAAAATCTTAGTACTCCAGTGGGTATGATAACATATCAATGAAGTTAATCAAAGAGTGCTCATTCGAGTTCAGTCCTATCTTAAGTTATTTGTGTAATCAAACTCTTATCAGCGGAACATTTCCATACTGGCTAAAATATGCTGAAGTTAAGCCTCTTTACAAGAAGAGGGACAAAGAGATACCAACAAACTATCGACCAATTTCACTTTTGCCGGATTTCTCAAAAGTTTTGGAAAAGGTTGTGTTCAAGCGTCTCCTTAAGCATCTGACGTAAAAAATATATTGTCCAAGTAACAGTTTGGATTTCTTAAGGGTTCTGATATAGAGAAAGCTTTTTACACTTACAGTGAGAATGTACTTAATTCATTAGATAATAAATTAGGGGCTACTGGCATTTTCTGTGACCTGTCAAAGCCTTTGACTTTGTGAACCACAGAATTCTCTTAAGCAAATTAGAATATTATGGTGTCGTAGGCAATGCTGAATAATGGTTTCAGTCTTATCTATCTAACAGGAAACAAGATTGTCATAGCGAATGACAGTAAGCAGTTAGTCTTCATCTGACTGGGAATTTATGACATGTGGTGTTCCTCAAGTTTCCATCTTGGGTCATTGCTTTTTCTTGTGTACATTAATGGTCTCTCATCTGTTACATTTCCAGACGTTATGTTAGTTTTGTTTGTAGATGACGGAAACATTGCAATAAGTAGCAAGTCAAGAACAGATTTAGAAATAGCTGTTAATCCAATATTCACTGACATTAGTAAGTGGTTTAAAGCTAATTCACTTTCATTAAACTTTGGGAAGACCCATGACATGCAGTTCAGAACCTGTAAGAGATTTCCTTCCAGCATGTGTATAACATATGAAGACATGTAGATCGAAGAGTCTGAGAGTGTTAAATTACTGGGATTACTACTCGATAGCAAATTCAGTTGAGAAGGGCATACCGCAGGATTGCTTAAGCGCTGTGAGAATGATGTCGGATGTAGGACATATAAATATAAAAAACTTGCATACTTTAATTACTTTTATTGTTTTATGTCATATGGGGTAATATTCTGGGGCAACTCATCAAAGTGAGCAAACGTTGTTAGGCTGCAAAAGTGTGTGGTAAGAAACATTTGTGGTGTAAATTCAAGAACAACATGTAGAAACCTATTCAAAGAACTTTGTATTCTAACAAATGCTTCTGAGTATATTTATTCCTTAATGAAATTTGTTGCAAGTAATACATCTCTATTTCAACCAATAACTCAATACATAGTATCTGTCCTAAGAATAAGAACAATTTACATAAAGACCTGGGGGTGGTGAGCTTAAAATTTATTTCTTTTGTATAGCATTGTTGCTGTTCCCAACACAGGCTCTCTAACTACCATTCTGGCAACCAGAAAGTGATTAGCAAAAATGGGATGCCTGTAATTAAATGTCACTGTGCCCACTCTGATTGAGAAATAAAGTTATTGATCACTGAAGTTCATTACGCTGAGGATTTAGGATGATGTCTTGGATTAATAGAAAATGCAGCTTACTGTAAGAATTTTCACTATATTATGATAAAGCATAAAATTCCAGCCTAATGGTACTATCAGCCATTGTACTATCAGAACTGTCCAGAGTCTACTGCCCAGATCCTATTATTCCTAGATAACGAAATTGTTAAATATCGGTTGTCGATGTAAATGTTCAATTTGAATTCTCGCCAAAATTTGATGTTAATACTCATCAACTGCCACGCTAGTAATGATAGAAGGTCTATCCTGCGGCGACACGTGAAAATACCACATAAGCAAACCGAGAATAAATCGCTGGAGTCGTTCTGCAGTTAACACTTTACCCCAATGCGAACTCATTGTTACGTGCATACTGAGTTACGCAATATGGCATCCAAGGCTGCAACTGCACAGACGCGACGCAGCTTCCGACACGGAGTGGGCGCTGATACAAATCTAAAAGAGAACTGGGGCCTGACTCAGCTCGGACACTCTTATTTATATAGCCGCGGTGCGGACCACAAAAGGCGCAGCCGACAAAATTTGCCTTCCTAACTAGCTGCTCGGGCTAGTAAGGCACCCCTTCAAGTTACTAAATAAGTAATTGCTTCATTCGATGAAGGCCAATGAAGCTCTCAATTTAATTGTGATATCAGCACACAGGTAAGTGTGTGTAATTAAATTGAGATGTGGCTAGGTTAAATACTTTTAGCGGGAGAATAATTCAAGTTGCACTGCACGCAACAGATGAGCTCTGAACTTGCCCTTTGAAGATATGCTACAGGTATAGTTTTAAAGCCACCTTTTTGAAACGACTCACATATTTGTTATTATAGCGTCTCTCCATTCTACCTAAATCTAAACATCCTAGCTTTATCTAATCACTTACTTAATCTATCTTACTCCCATACTCCTAGGACACAAAAACAGAAAATCATGTATTTCAACCAAAATATTACTTTGTTAGGCCCAGCATGCTGTTTCCATTAAATTACAATGAAAAAGGGATACGAATACTGAAACGCGTATTTACTCGGTAGCAGCGATGGCGAGGCATGATAAAATCTTTCACCAGAGAGTTGCATGTAGGCAGTCGCGCGGTAGTAGCAGTTGCATGTAGGGAGTCGGTAGTTGCAGTTCGAGAGAGTAGCGAGTCGCAAGAGCATGTAGTAGCGCGCGCGAGACAGTCGGAGTTGTGTGAGGAGTCGGGAGGCGTCGACATGGCCCTCTGGTCAAGATTCGGGACAAGGTATATTTTTAAATAAGGTAATGAAGCAGCATTGCGTACATTTGATAATGTAATGTAAATTAACTGTAACTAATTTGTTCAAGAATTGCCCCAATAATAATTTTATTTTCAAACCAAGCTTTTTAACAAAACAAACATTTTATTGAAAGAAAGTTTCCCATGCATTTACTTAAAAAAAAATTTACTTAAGCTCAAAGAATTTTTGCGATGCATTTCCTCCAAGCTATGGCAAAAAATAAGAGCAGATGCAGTTTTACTGAGGTAAGAATTTGAGTTTAATTAGTGAACAGGGCCTAAGATCGACATTTCGGTCTATTTGCGTTTTCATTGTCACTAAGATTTCATTATTATTGAATTGTGTTACATTTTTTTGTGGGCAGCTTACATTTGGGTCAGATTGCTATTTCTCATTTAATTGTCATTGTCGATAAATTATTTATATTGCTGGGAGGTTACACTAGGTTCTATTCTCGTTAACATTTAAATATTGTCTTTCGAAATTTTGCGGAAAGGTTACACTTAGCACGATTATAATTGTCATTGAAATTATTGTCTTTTACAAATTACTGGGGAGGTTACAATACAAATTTTGAAGTTTGTAGCTCCTTCCTGTGGCGCCGATGATTTTTACGTAAAATGTACCAGTTTCGAAAATTGTTAAAGTTACTAAACTGAAACTTATCAAATTATTATTTTAGCATCATTCCTGGCATGCTATTAAATTTTCAGATTATTTACTTTATTTTTAAGGTACTGCACAAGATTCATGGCGTCATAGGTAGTTACAGCGGACTAGGGTGGCACACAATGGAAAGCACATGAATTCTATATGGCGTAAGTAGGCTGCTTCCCTACAGACGTAAAATCATTTACCTTGGTTCAAACAGGGGTCCAATATTCAGGAACACACATTTTCAATAAATTGCCAGCAACCATTAAAAACTTGATTTAAAATAAAGCACGGTTTAAACAGACTCCTTCTACTCCATAGACAAATATCTTAACAGAGACTGTTAAGCCAGCTTAAGTGAAAATATCGGTTAGATTTGAGTTTTGACGACACTTTGTGATAACGGCCAAGATTAGGTATTTTGCCTATGATAAATTTATTAATAGTGCATAACAGTGTTTCATTCTGACAATGTGTTAATTCTGTAAATATTAGCTGTTCCAGTTTACCGCATTGTATTCACCTATTTCGACAGTCTCCTTACAAATGATAAGGGTAGTAAGTATTACTTTCAAATGTTTCATGTTTTTATGTTATACTTTCTGTCATGCCCCACACCCATGTGAATCATCTCATTTTTGAGGTCTAAGGAACGATAACTGAATCTAATCCAACCTAATTTTAAAATCGTCCGTATTAGGATGAATGCGTTGGGGTGTTGGCCAACCAGTCGGCCTGTTAATTTGCGGATAGGAAAGCTTCGTCGTCCTCTCCCGGCTTAATACCAAGACAAGTCTCATAAAAAAACACTGGTCAGCCCCAACAACAAACCAACAAGCAATTACTGCATGAAATGTTGTGTTAGAGGCAAATAATAGGCTCCGAAATCACCATGCAAGATACGGTCGTGGATCAATACTTTGATTGTTCCAATACAAGCACCAAAAAAACCTCTTTATCTCTCGACTGAATAACTAGTAATCTCAATAATGAATCCTGTCGGCTGCCTTGAGCCTGACGCGTTTCGCACTTACCTTGAATTTTTGTCCTTGTTGGAGGGAGCTAAACACGATGACTGTTACAGACAATAAGAGAGCAACGTTTCTGCAATGTGCATTACAGAAGAATGTAGAAGACTACACAGGTAGATCGGAAAATTAAGGAAGAAGTGCTGAACCGAATTAGGGAGGAAAGAGTGTTATGGACCCAGATGCTGCAAGCAATACTTTGTGACAGAGATAAGTACAGGGTCAGGAGGAGGCAGGAGTTCGTAGCTGTGGACCAAAGTTTGAATACAGTAAACGAAAATTCTGAATGCTGCAGTGTTTATGTGTAGTAGCAGGGACTTGCACCGGAGTGACTAGTCTTCAGGTTGAAGATTACAACAACAGCAAGTCCACACAGTTTTCAGATTTACAGTCAATTTCTGTCCACTATTTGTACAAGTGAACTATTTGATACAGTAATGTGCTTTCTTCCTCTCGCCTCCAGAAGACATGAGAACAGTCAATATGTTCATGTGATGTTGCATGGACACGTCTTTTGAGACGTGTGAGCCTGAGAATAAATACCTGCCGCTCATTAAACTATTCCGTATTTCGTATCATAGTGACAGGTTCGCCGGTACCCCGCGACGGACAGCATAGCCAAGCGCCGAGAAGATTTCACCGCATATACTCTATCTCCAGCGGAAATAGGACGAGGTATTCCGCCTTATGCTAGACACATTTTTATCTGTGCTGTGTTCAGTGTGTTATTTTATTTTCTTACTTACATGTAGCTATTGGGTATTTCTGTTGGAAGATAGTCTCCTACACAAACTACAGCTTGTCATAGCTTTGATGTTGTAGTGTTTCCTCATATATTTCGGCTAGGTGAATACGTTGATTTCTGTGACTTATGGTAGTTTGACAACGCACTTTCTACGAATTTTCAAACATGGACAGAGTTTTTGCCGCCATTACGTGTTGCACTGCCACACCACAAGACGATTATCCAAGAGGAAATGTTTGCTCGCTTTTACGCATGGTAACTACGGTTGCACACCCCAGGCTGAGGTCCGGTTCGCCGGTTCGTCATGCTGTGAATGGAGACCGTTAACTATAAATAGTGTGCCTACTACATTTGAAGAATAACTGTTTCCCACTGTCTTTGTTCACGTGTGACTATCTCTTCAGAGTCGATACGCTTCTTTTTTTACACTGTTTTGGTTTCTGGATGCTCAGCTACCATTATTTGTTATACAAGGAAGGACCGGAATAGAAAGAGAGTGGTGAGTACGTTTTGTGTGACCAAAGTGCTCCGTGGGACTCGACAAAACTCCTGTTCTTTAAGCGAGGCTTTATTGTAGAATGTCTTCAACATTTCGCGGCCCTGTCAGCAACTGTATAAATATTAATTTTAATTTTAATAATCAACAGCCTCAGTTGCACCGTTTACCTAGAAATAATAATAAGTTTATTGCAGCCAAATAGCCATACAGATTCAATGTACAGTGATAATAATAAGATAAATTACAAATTTCACATATTGTGATTTGCATAGTCACTTATTGTTCGTGTCCTTTTGGTACAGAGCTCTATATGGTCACGTTTGCAAATTTGGTGACACAGTTTACACTCACGCATTTCGTTTGGTTCATGATATGACGTGCTGTTGCAAATAAGGTGGTGGAAACCATGGACTGCCAATCTGGTGATCGCGTGTCTCATTTCGAAGTTTTCCTTTGTCCATGTTTGGTCAATCATGGCACCTGTGCTGTAAAATTCTGGAGGTATGTCTTCCCTTTTTTTCTTCAATGTTTTAAGTAGACTTTCCAACGCGCTGCTTATGGGTACGTGGGTTTCAGTGGGGATACTTCAACCCTCTTCAGAATAACAGTAACTACCGTTTGTCCATAGTGGACATGGTGACGATGTCCACTGTGGGCAAATGGTAGTTACTGTTCTTCTGAAGAAGGTTGGGTTATCCGCACTGAAACCTAGGTAAATTTCTAGGTAAACGGTGCAACTGAAGCTGTTGATTATTAAAATTAAAAGGTTTTGTAGAAATTTTTATGGGATCTACGCGTGCAAAGCTGTTCTTTGATCAGTGACAGTTATATTGGTCTCAGTTTTCATTGTAGATTAACATTCCGAGTTCATAGTTGCTTTTATGTCTATTTAAAAAAAAATATACATATGAAGATGGTATCTGTTCTTTGCGACATGTCCAAAACAACAGATACCATCTTCATACACACACACACACACACACACACACACACACACACACACACACACACATATATATATATATATATATATATATATATATATATATATATATATATATATATACAGGATGATTCAAGAAGAATACCACAATTTTCAAAATGTGTATTTAATGAAAGAAACATAATATAACCTTCTGTTATACATCATTACAAAGAGTATTTAAAAAGGTTTTTTTTTCACTCAAAAACAAGTTCAGAGATGTTCAATATGGCCCCCTCCAGACACACGAGCAATATCAACCCGATATTCCAACTCGTTACACACTCTCTGTAGCATATCAGGCGTAACAGTTTGGATAGCTGCTGTTATTTCTCGTTTCAAATCATCAATGGTGGCTGGGAGAGGTGGCCGAAACACCATATCCTTAACATACCCCCATAAGAAAAAATCGCAGGGGGTAAGATCAGGGCTTCTTGGAGGCCAGTGATGAAGTGCTCTGTCACGGGCTGCCTAGCGGCCGATCCATCGCCTCGGGTAGTTGACGTTCAGGTTTCATAACTAACCTTTTTCGTAGGACTCTCCATACAGTTGATTGTGGAATTTGCAGCTCTCTCCTAGCTCTGCGAGTCGATTTTCCTGGGCTGCGAACAAATGCTTGCTGGATGCGTGCTACATTTTCATCACTCGTTCTCGGCCGTCCAGAACTTTCCCCTTTGCACAAACACCCATTCTCTGTAAACTGTTAATGCCAACGTTTAATACACCACCTATCAGGAGGTTTAACACCATACTTCGTTCGAAATGCACGCTGAACAACTGTCGTCGATTCACTTCTGCCGTACTCAATAACACAAAAAGCTTTCTGTTGAGCGGTCGCCATCTTAGCATCAACTGACGCTGACGCCTATTCAACAGCGCCTCAAGCGAACAAATGTACAACTAAATGAAACTTTATAGCTCCCTTAATTCGCCGACAGATAGTGCTTAGCTCTGCCTTTTGTCGTTGCAGAGTTTTAAATTCCTAAAGTTGTGGTATTCTTTTTGAATCACCCTGTATATTTCTCCTGCCATTTGACTATCTTCTTCTGTGCGGATGCACAAACAGTGCCCGAACTCTCACGGGAATCAGCGGTAAAGCCGCGAGTAAAGTGTATGATGGTCAGGGGTAATATAGCCGCGAGTAAAGTGTATGATGGACAGGGGTAATATGAATATAGTGCGGGACAATAAGTTGCGAGTGTTGGTCTCACGGGAGGCGTGCCGGAGATAAGTCCCTGCAGTCGCACTATCCTCTGTGTCCTCGGTGGCTCAGTCGGATAGCCGGTTCGATAGTTCAGCGTGCTCGGTCAGAGAGTTAGCTACACTCTGTAATTAAAAAAATGAGTGAACGGATTAACGAAGAACCTGAACGGGTGTTATCGGACGTCCACCACGAACAAATTCAACGAACAATATAGACTTGAGTTATATCAATGCCTGTATGCAGCTAAGGGTATTCATTTCATTATAATTTACTTCTAAAAAGCAATACTTATCAAGACGAAGATCTTTATAGTTGTTGGAGTCATGGCAGTGAAATAAAAGCTTAATAGTTTTCAAACTGTGTGTCTCAGTCTTAGACCTATGTGTTATAACGATTATGCAAGGTTAATATTTTAATGTGCTGGTTCATTTTAAGCACTTACGTGTTAAACTGCCTTATTGCTTTTGAAGATTACTTAAAGCGTATATTGATCATTGTTCAGGTCTGAATCGGTCGTCTGAGATCTGTCGCCATGTGAGCTGTAATCTGTTTCAGTTGTCTACTTGTGGTTACATGGTTTTAAATTTTAACTTGTGCATATCTTAGAAGACCTACTCTGAACTCAATTAAGGGTTCGCGCGATGTGTGGATTAAGGACAAAAGAAACTTCCTCGTGACGTTTCACTGCCAAGTAACATAGCTCGATGAGACTGGGACCGTTTATAGCAAAAACTGAAGTATAGTACAGAAGGTAATAGAAAGAAATAGTCAATCAGACGAACAAAAATGACGTTATTAAAATATAATAAATAGATTGCAGACAATCTGTCAGGATGGTCTGCAGCGCACTATAAAAGGCAGGCCATGGTTCTCAATAGAGTGGGCGATAGCTACAGACGGCAGTGCTCACTCTGAAAAGTGCTCCCATGCTGTCGACAGCGTTGGTAAGGAGTTGTTGTGGTAGAGCCGTCCATCCCTCCACCAACTGCTGTATGGTCGTTGGTGCACGTAAAAGAACTGCTGTACGTCTCCGCATCGGATGTTCACATTTTTTCGATAGTATTTAAGTTGGGGGACCGCGTAGTCTCACGGACAGGAGTTTCAACACCGACGTGCAGGGCAAACAATCGACACGACATGGTATACAGGCAGGAGTACCCCAAGGAAGTATCCTAGGGCCCTTACTGTTTAACCTCTACATTAACGACCTCCCAGCTACACATAACTTGACGGTAGCAATCTACGCGGATGACACTGCCATCCTTGCGCAAGATTGGAAGCCGTCTAACATTAACTCACGACTACAGACCGCACTCAGAACGGTGGAGCCTTGGCTGGTGAAGTGGCGTGTTAGAGTAAACGTCGACAAGTGCGAGGCCGTTCTGTTCACTAGAAGACCGAAGCAACTGCGCAAACATCAGCACTGCAACCCAATAACACTACACACGCCCAATACGTTTCCGCGAGAAGGTCAAATACCTCGGTGTGTGGCTGGACAGGAAATTACTCTGGGGGGACCACATTCAACACGTGACCAACAAAGCTAACGCGAGGCTCAAACAACTCTACCCTATGCTTAACAGGCGTAGCACACTAAACAGGAGGGTGTCTAGGTCCATGTACATGACACTTATTAGACCCCTGATGACGTACGCAGTCCCTGTCTGGGGATACGCTGCGCCAACTCGCCTGCGCCGTCTGCAGCTCATACAGAACAAAGTACTCAAAATCAAAAGCAACGCTCCGCGCTACACACGCATCGCGGACGTTCACCGGGAATACCGGCTAGATACTATCTTGCAGGTATTCCAAAAACTCTCCACACGACTGTACAATAACACGAGACACTAGCGCAACCCGTTTATCCTTTCTCTGGTTAACTACGACCACAACCATAGATGGAAGCATAACAGACCAAAGACATTACTGGCTAGGAACTGAACATCTATGGTATATAAACGCTAACACGACAGTACTGGCGAGCCCCTGCAACACAGTTATTACTGGAAACCCAGATGTGCGACTAGCCGAAAAACAGGCAACCGCAGGGAAACCGTACTGTACACAGCACGCAAACCAGCCACACACACCCCCTACACTGTCTGTGAGCCGATCTATGACCGATCGCCCACTAATCCACAACGACCTTGAACTGTTGCAGGGACGCAGCAACTGCAGCAAGCGCCGCAACAAGCTTCAACAACGACAAAGGTAACGATGCACGATACCTCGAACTAACACCACCACACCTTGCATGCACTGTCGCAGATAGCAAGCCGCTACTGCCCTTACTACCCGTCCTACTGTCGCAGAGGTTTTTTTCCCTTGGCTCTTGCCTTGGCACTTTTTTTTCCTCTGCCCTTACAACCGCTACCCTTCAATTGTTTTCGACCACTTCTATCTCCTGATGGACCATGCTAATGAGTAATCTTACCCAGACGCATGGACAACATCACAGCCCGCATCCTGTGACGCCTGATTCAAAAACTAAGGCCGGCCGCGGTGGTCTAGCGGTTCTAGCGCTGCAGTCCGGAACCGCGGGACTGCTACGGTCGCAGGTTCGAATCCTGCCTCGGGCACGGGTGTGTGTGATGTCCTTAGGTTAGTTAGGTTTAAGTAGTTCTAAGTTCTAGGGGACTTATGACCTAAGATGTTGAGTCCCATAGTGCTCAGAGCCATTTGAACCATTTTTTTTCAAAAACTAACATGTTTACGGAGGTGACAGTAGAACTGTTGGTTTGGTCACCACGTTGGCGTGGGCGTGGAGGGGCCCCATCCTTGTGTGAAAAAAAAAGTAGGCAAGTCCATCTACGAAATATCCTCTCGTTGCTATAACTCCTCAACCTGCATTGTTCGATGCCACTGGTCACTTACATCTATAAAAATGAAGTCAGGGCTGAAGGCGCCACTGAAATGACATACATTAGAAAGGATTGCACTACCTCAATAAAGCTGATCAATGACAGTAACGTGTTGAAAGTTTGGAGGTCAGTATATCCATGAAACGTTATGCCTCTTCACACCATTACAATTTCATCACCAAAATAGTCATGTTAGACTGTGGACGAACCCTCACATGGATGGACTTGGTAACAGGTAATGCCCCAGGAACACTTGCATCGTTTTGGTAGTCCAGGTGTTAAGGTTTTGGCAGACATGACGTTGCTGGGCCATGCTGATCCCCAAATCTTTGAACACCGTACACACACTGGTCAACCGTAAAGTAAACTGTACTCGTTTTCCATTTCCGTATTTTCAGAGGTGCCTTTTCTCGGCCTCCGACTTCATTTTTATGGATAACAATGCCCGATCACATCGAATACTGCAACGAGACGATATCCCAAGAATGGACTGCCCTGCCCTTGTTTCCGACCTAACTTCCACAGAACACGTATGGGATGTGTTGGGGAGATGTCTACATGCATCAACGACCGTCCAGCGTGTGTCAACGAACTCCTTACCAACCCCGTGGCCAAAAGGGGAGAGTGTTATCTGCCGTCCGTGGTGATGAAACAACCTATTTTGAAACGTGTTCCACCGTTTGCAAGGTCTAGGGTGCCATCATGAATCGCGATGACTTCAGTGTAAAAATTGTCTTTGAACAAAAGAGTCGTCTCTCTATTCTCACCGTGAATTTCTTTTATTTATCCTCCGCACTATAGCAGCTCTTGCTATGTATGGCCCATATTTCATCGACCTGTACTACTTGTGCAGTGACACATCGAATGAAAGTTATTTAGCCATAGGTTTCCCACAACAGTGTATTACTTGCGACATCAATGTCACGATTATTTAATTGTATAGTTATTAGGAAAATATGGAGGAATGCTGCTTTGGGAACTGCTTGCCCTTTTGTTAACAGTTGGAGTTGGTACTTTCAGTTCTCACCCAATGGAGATGGTATCCTGAGCCATATGGATGGAGAGCCGTTCAACGACCAAATTTGAGCGGCAATGCTATAATGCTACCAGCTTCTGTTTGTTAAATGAGTTACGCGGCCGCTCTCGGTCATTCTCGATCGATCCTGCAGTGACAACAAGTGAGCTGTGTTCCTTAGGAGATTTCGTTGCACTACACTGCGTCCTCTCTATCCTGGTTAGGCTACCGTCAGATTCCTGTTTGCGGTAACTAGCTGTAGAAGAGGAGTGTGATGTTTCTAGGTTTTATGTACAATGTGCACTTGTGTGTGTGTGTGTGTGTGTGTGTGTGTGTAAGTGTGTCTATTGTTCCAATTAATTTCAAGGCAACCGTGGGCCACGGATAGGTATTAACTTCAGTAATCTCAAATGGCAAGCAGTTTCAACTATGTTCTGTATTTCACATGTTTTACTCTTATAGATATGGTTTTGTATTGTGTTGAGTAAGGGGGGCAGAAAGGAAATTCCTTATCAGTTGTAATCCACAGTAAACAGACACTCCACTGTCATCGAGATTATAATACGAGAAGCTCTCTTGGAACTACTAAATATGTTCCAATGAGTCCTGAAAGATAAGAATAATACAACCATTCTCTTTGCACTGGAAATAATTTTGTTCGTATACCGATATCTCCCACAAACATATACCTTCCTCAACCCATTTACCCCCATCATCATATCGTCTCAACTCTTGTGTTACCACGTGTAGTTAGGAGCTGCCACTGCCTTCTGTAAGAAATGTTGTTCCTGTCAGTACAACGACACTCCCATCCAGCTGAGCTCCCATTTCACCATGGAATACCTTAACAGAAAGTGGAATAACGCTTTAGCACGTTACATGTTTCAGTTTACTTTTCACTGTGTCTGCTGACAGAGATCTACATCCTCATCTACATTTATACTCCGCAAGCCACCAAAAGGTGTGTGCTGGAGGGCACTTTACGTGCCACTGTCATTAGCTCCCTTTCCTGTTCCAGTTGCGTATGGTTCGCGGGAAGAACAACTGCCGGAAAGCCTCCGTGCGAGCTCGAATCTCTCTAATTTTACATTCGTGATCTCCTCAGGAGGTATAAATAGGGGGAAGCAATATATTCGATACCTCATCTAGAAACGCACCCTCTCGAAACCCGGACAGCAAGCTTTGCGATGCAGAGCGCCTCTCTTGCAGAGTCTGCCACTTGAGTTTGTTAAACATCTCTGTAACGCTGTCTCACTCACCAAGTAACCCTGTCACGAAACGCGCCGCTCTTCTTTGGATCTTTTCTATCTCCTCTGTCAACCCGACCTGGTACGGATAGCACACTGATGAGCAGTACTAAAGTATAGGTCGAACAAGTGTTTTGTAAGCCACATTCTTTGTTGATGGACTACATTTTCTAAGGACTCTCCCAATGAATCTCAACCTGGCACCCGCCATACCAACAATTAATTTTATATGATCATTCCACTTCAAATCGTTCCGTACGCATACTCTCAGATATGTTACAGAAATAATTGCTACCAATGTTTGTTTCGTTATCATATAATCATACAATAAAGGATCCTTCTTTCTATGTATTCGCAATACATTACATCTCTCTATGTTAAGGGTCAGTTGCCACTCCCCGCACCAAGTGCCTATCCGCTTCCGCTATCATATAATCATGCAATAAAGGATCCTTCTTTCTATGTATTCGCAATACATTACATTTGTCTATGATAAGGGACAGTTGCCACTCCCTGCACCAAGTGCCTATCCGCTGCAGATCTTCCTGCATTTCGCTGCAATTCTCTAATGCTGAACTTCTCTGTATACTACAGCATCATCCGCGAAAAGCAGCATGGAACTTCCGACACTATCTACTAGGTCATTTACATATATCGTGAAAAGCAATGGTCCCATAACACTCCCCTGTGGCACGCCAGAGGTGACTGTAACGTCTGTAGACGTCTCTCCATTGAGAACAACATGCTGTTTTCAGTTTGCTAAAAACTCTTCAATCAAGCCACACAGCTGGTCTGATATTCTGTAGGCTCTTACTTTGTTTATCAGGCGACAGTGCGGAACTGTATCGAACGCCTTCCGGAAGTCAATGAAAATGGCATCTACCTGGGAGCCTGTATCTAATATTTTCTGGGTCTCATGAATAAATAAAGCGAGTTGGGTCTCACATCATCGTGGTTTCCGGAATCCGTGTTGATTTCTACAGAGTAGATTCTGGGTTTTCCAGAAATGACATGATACGCGAGCAAAAAACATGTTCTACAATTCTACAACAGATCGACGTCAGAGATATGGGCATATAGTTCTTCGAATCTGCTCGACGACCCTTCTTCTAAAACTGGAACTACCTGTGGTTTTTTCCAATCATTTGGTACCTTCCGTTCCTCTAGAGACTCGTGGTACACGGCTGTTAGAAGGGGGGAAAGTTCTTTCGCGTACTCTGTGTAGAATCGAACAGGTATCCCGTCAGGTGCAGTGGACTTTCCTCTGTTGAGTAATTTCAGATGTTTAACGTGTCGTCCTTCCACTTGCATGTAAAACGGCAGTCATCTCACCAGTCAGATACGAATTATTTCTGACGCCCCTAAAACTTTTCTAAAATCTTGACAGGACTTTATAGCTCGTTACTCCTGTTTTTAACACATATCGACGGGTCAGCGGAGAGTCACTTCACTTTTGAGACTCAGTTACTTCGTTGGCAGAACGCCTTTGTTTCTGTTATCGTAAGAACAACCAATGAAATGCGTAAGTGCTGCAGCAACTGTTTATTACTGACATAAGTAACGCAATTCAGATACGATGCCCGTGGATGAATTTCAACACGGCTACTGTACAAACATGATCGTCTCTGCTACACGTTGCCTGGGATGCTCCTTTATGATGAAGTCCATCTATCATAACAGACGGCAGAACAAGAGGGGCAAAGGATGATCGACGGTAGTATCCAGCCTGGGACTTGGAGCATAGCCTCGAGAACGACGGGCTTCAGGGATGTCGGGCGTCGACATGTGTCGCAACGTAGCTCGACCACATCAGAACTTCGAGTTATCGGAAGCGACAGTTCGACGACCCCGTCCGCCGTTGGGACGGCGTGTGGCGAACCGTGGCAGCTGGGAGCGGCGGTTCTGCTCCCCTGCAGAGGCGGCAGCCAACAATACTTGCCTGATACGCAGAGCAGTATAACAGTAGGCGCTTTCAATATACTGTGTAAGCAATTCACGTTTTAGAAAGGCTTTTCTTAAAGTATTTACCTGCAATTTTTGTCTCTATTAAAGTGTTACATAACTGAAAATCGGTATAGACAATATGGCAATTAAAGGTATTGTAATGCGGTCTCACAGAAAAATGCTAAAAATTAGATGAGTACATAACAAACGAAACTATACCGTATCGAATTTGGAAGAACGAGCTGTACCACATGTTGGTAATTGTCATACGTGTGGCGAGAGGAGGGGACATTTCACTGTAGCTGCAGACCAAACCTTTACTATAGCAAGCATGTTCATGTGAAAATACTTTAGTGTTTACACAGAGGTGAGTAGACTAGTGAAGGATTAACTAGGTCAGAAACTAGCATTGAACAGTTTTTCAGACTAAAGACTACAATAACAGTTAATCCATACGATTTTCAGTTAATTTCTCCCCACTGTCTGAACCGATCGATACTGTAATGTGCCTTCTCCCTTCTGTTTAACGAAGTCGTAAGAAAGGCCAGTATGGCCAATTGATGATCCATGGCCACGTCTTTGGTATGGAAAGATCCAACTCAGTCTCCCCTAATACTGGAATAGTGATTACGTCTGGATCTCCGAAAACAAATCCAATTAATGACTTTGATATTATGCACGATAAACATGCTTCACTAAACTTCTTATAATAATCAGGGATGAACACAGCAACCAGCCGCATATAAATCTGTATTATAACGCAGATCTAGGTAGATTTAAGCTACGGTATAGCCATCATCGGTGTTAAAAGGATTAATATGTATAGTGATCAGACGTTTGAAATGGATACAAAAAGAAGCATTTTAGGAATTGTGCAGCTTAAATATTTCACGACAAGACAAATACACCGTTTAGTAGCGAGTAATATAGAGAGAGCTTCTATGAGTATATCTTTTTAAGACGACTTTAACTTGCCCGTAGCTAAAATCACAATGATACTATTGTCTGAAATCGCACACAGCAACCGACGGTGTAAGTCATACATAGCATCAGCACCCCGACTTCTAATTGCCATTTCGTCACAAACTGCTGTGTACAGTACAGGGTGTTTCAAAAAGGACTTTACAACTTTAAAACTTCATATAAATTTATTGAAAGAATATATGGAGCTGGCTTTAGAATTATTTTATATGGAAACACATCAAGTTTTTTTAACTTAAAGTAAAGGTGTTGTGTGTAGTCCTCGTTGGTTATCCGTCACACATCACGTGGGAAGTCAATTTCTTCCCTAACACTCTGTAGCATTGCAAGTGAAACTTGCTCAGTGGCAGCGTAAATTCTTCCTCTAAGTACAGGTACAGAAGCCGCCACAGGGAGTACAAACACTTGATGAAAAAATCGATTATGTGTCAGGTCTGGGGAACGTGGGGGCCATGAAATTTGGGCATCATGGCCAATCCATTAACCTGGAAAGCGGTCATTGAGAAAATCCCGGACATCAGCCAGGAAGTGGGTTCTTGCACCATCTTGCATAAAGTAAACATTTCGTTCTTGGTCGTATTCACCGATCTGTGGTATCAAAAATTCCCATCTCTCACGGAAAAAAAGGGGCCGTACGCTTTGTTCTCGCTCAGTGCACAAAAAAATTCACTTTGGAGCTATCATGAACATGTTGTAATATTTAATGAGGATTTTCTCTGCCCAAAATCCTACAGTTATGTGTGTTAAAAATTGTGTCAATTCCTAAGGGACCAAACTGCTGTGCTCATGGATCCCTACTCTTACACACTACTTAAACTAACTTACGTTAAGAACAAGACACCCATGCCTGAGGGAGGACTCGAACCTTCGGAGGGAAGGGCTGCGCAGTCCGTGACAAGCAATTTTATAAGTGTCTTTTAATTGTTTGTACTATCGTCCGTTTTCAAACTCAAACGGTTTATAAACACATCCCAAAAAGTCGTACGTAGGATTTGCAGTTCGCGAGATGCACACCGGGGCGATTTCGTAGGGTTGTTGGAAAACGTTGTCTCACTCGCTCAACGACGTCATCAGATGTGCTTGGACGACCTGATGATTTCCCATGTCTTACCCAGCACCCGGTATCTACCAAACATTTACGCCACTCATACATTTTAGGTCTACTAGGAGAATCTTCAGCGTACACGGTATGGAAATTACGTTGAACTGTTGTCTTCGACTCCGATTCTTCAAAATAAAACACACAGCTAGCACGCTTGGATTCAGTGAAAGTAGCCATCTTTAACGCAACTGCCGCTAGCGCTCCTTACGATACGATTCGGCACTAGCGAGCTATTCGAAACAAAACTTGGTGTATTTCCCTACAAACTGATACTTAAATCACTTCTGTAGGTACTATAACTTAATTTATATGAATTTTAGAATTGAAAAGTCCTTTTTGAAACACGCTGTGCATCAAATCCAC
This sequence comes from Schistocerca nitens, assembly GCF_023898315.1. Classification (NCBI taxonomy): domain Eukaryota; kingdom Metazoa; phylum Arthropoda; class Insecta; order Orthoptera; family Acrididae; genus Schistocerca; species Schistocerca nitens. Next base: position 27,754,412 of record NC_064620.1, on the reverse strand, counting down.
ATAAAATATGTAAAAACAAAAAAGATTAACTATTACACTGATAGCTTTGATATATAATTACAAATTGGCACTGATAAATAAAACCAGTTTGAAATATTACAGAAATAAAGTATAAGTAATATAGCGCTAAATGAAACATGCGAACTGAGCCTTATATGCTTGGTGTAAGATAGTCTATGATTACAGGTTTTAAGAAATAAGTTCAAAAATGGCTCTGAGTACTATGGGACTTAACATCTGAACATCTGAGCTCATCAGTCCCCTAGAACTTAGAACTACTTAAACCTAACTAACCTAAGGACATCACACCCATCCATGCCCGAGGCAGGATTCGAAACTGCGACCGTAGCAGTCGCGCGGTTCCGGGCTGAAGTGCCTAGAACCGCTCGGCTAACAACCCGGCAAAAAATAAGTGTGACACATTATTTACAAAAATTCTTTATTACAGGTATCAGAGACACCGCATGTGAACACCACTCACAACAAACTTACTAGGTTACAGTATGCCAGTAAAAATAAGAAATGAATTTTCAGACTTTAGGAAAGGCTGAGTGCCAAATAGGAGGGACAAAGTTAGAACAGGTGGACGATTTCAAGTACTTAGGATGCATATTCTCACAGGTTGGCAACATAGTGAAAGAACTGGAAGCTAGGTGAAGCAAAGCTAATGCAGTGAGCGCTTAGCTATTATCTACTCTCTTCTGCAAGAAGGAAGTCAGTACGAGTTATCTGTGCACTGTTCAATCTTTCGACCAACTTTGTTGTATGGGAGTCAAAGCTGGGTGGATTAATGTTACCTTACCAATAAGGTTGAGGTTACGGATATGAAAGTAGCTAGGATGATTGCAGGTACTAGTAGATGGAAACAATGGCCGGAGGGTGTCCACAATGAGGAAATCAAAGAAAAACTAGGAAAGAACTATATAGATGTAGCAGTCAGGGCGAAGAGGCTTAGATGGTGGGGTCATGTTACACGCATGGGGGAAGCAAGGTTACCCAAGAGACTGATGGGTTCAGCAGTAGACGGTAGGAGGAGTCTGAGTAGACCAAGGAGAAGGATGATGATGATGATGATGGATGATGAGGAAAAACTGGTCGTATGTTGAGGAGAATACAACATTAAGGTCACGTCAAAGCACGGCATGTGACTGTGTAGACAGGCAAACCATTTTGGGTACTTTAGAAAAGCTCAGAGTGTACATGAAGACTAGATAACTAGCGTGCCTGGACCTCAGGAAAACAATATCTCATGTGAGGTTACTGGGCAAAATATCTGATCCTTTGGAAGTAGACGCAGAAGTTCGACACTGACGTATCCTATCCCCGTTTCTGTTTAACATTGTGTTAAATCAAGTCATTAGAGAATGAAGGAAATATTTCCAGAGTATAAACATAAAAGTGAGGTGGCTAGCTTTGCTGACGATTTAGCTCTCTTCACTAGGACTAGTGAGGAAATCAAGTATGACATAGAGAATCTACATCAAATATAGGCGTTAAAGTATCAAATGAGAAGAATTATTTTTGCTGGAAAATTTACTTGAAAATAAAATAGAATAAATCTCCACCACAAACGAAATGTGAGACCATTTCCTATGTCATCCTTTAAATCTCCCGGAAATATCATAGCATCATCTGGACTCGACAGTAAAGCCAGTCTAGAAACGGCCTCCAAACTTCAGAAAGCGTGCAGGTTAACATGGAATCTCTACAATAAAACAAGCAATATCCCGTAATGCGAAACGTTAGCATTACAGACAGTTCTACTGTCTCAAACATTACATGCATCAGAAGCTACATTTCTGGCACGCCGTTCAAAAATTGATGACTTGGGAAAGGAAGACAGAAAAATTCCAAGACAGATTTGTGGTCCCACTATATATGTATTAGGAATAACAAGTACGGGGCTATACACAGCACTAGAGAATTTTACTAATGGTTGAAGTTCTATTGGCGCATCCACGAATGGGCAACACTAGATTACCAAAAACATTACTTAATAAAATATACGCAAATCAGGTAAAAATTACTTGGTTGGAAGACCTTACGCAGCAGTTGCAGGATATGAATGCCACAGATAATACCTCCAGAGATCGCAAAGTCTGTGGAATCCTAGGTTCAAGTCAGGTATACGCAGATAAAGCTAAAGAAACACTGGAAAGTAGTTGACAGAGAAACGCAATAGCAAAATAGCTAATTCATGACGGGATTTTAGGAAGAGAAGAAGAAACTGAAGCTGTCAGACCAAGCTAATTAGTTCAAACGCGGTCTTCAACTGGCAAAACGAAGAAAGAAGGCAAAAACCACTCTCATTGTTCTTTAGTCACCGATTTGTTCTATGAAACTTACTGAAATCACAAACGCAATCTATTAGAAAACTCTGAGACGCTCATTCATAATAGTACACTTGCAAGATAGCAGCTAATAAGACGCAAGTAGGGGGTAGCTATGGTACGATCCCTTAAACTTTATTCATTTCGGTGTTTTTTATAGACTGTCGGAAACAATCGTGACACAAAAAAATTAATGTAGGGTAATTAAATTTCGAGAATACACAAGCTAAAGTAAGCGCGAGATAAGCCATTGCAAAGGTGAAATGTTGGTACATTAATAGCCGGCATAACAGCGAGAATATTGAATGCAAGCATGCAAACGTCAATACGTTATGTTATACATGTGCCAGATGTCAGTTTGTGGGATGGAGTTCCAGCCTAATTCATTCGTGCATGGAGGATTAATGGAGTATGTGGATGACGCTGGAGTTGTCGTCCGTTGATGTCCCATACTTGCTCGACTGGAGACACATACGGTGATGGAGGAGGCCAACATTGCGCCACTCTATAAAGCATCTATGGTTATAACAGCGGTATGTGGCCGATCGCTACCCAGTTGGAAAATACCTCCTGGAAGGCTGTTCCTGAATGGGAGCACTACAGGTCGAGTCGCCAGATTGACGTAAGATTTTGCAGAGTGCGTTTGATGCCTACGAGAGTGTACTTGTTGCCGTACGAAATCACACTCCATACCATAACTCTAGGTGTAGGTTGTAGTGTAACGACGTATAGATTTTTTATTACCGGTTTTCGTTTGATATATGACCATGTGTAGACTTCGTCACCTACGTCAGTTACAACCCACTTCAAAATTATTTATATTCTTTTTAAATTGTCTCGGAATGGTTCTTGAACGAAACTGTAAAACATCATTTGAGTCGTATGCGCAGAATTTCGTCACTCGGGCCAACTGATTTGCGTTAACTTTTTCAATTTTAGATGTCGTTTGTTTCTCCTCAGAAATTGTATTGACACACGTTATCTTGATTTAATCGATACCAGAATCACACATTGAATAAACCTTTGAGATTCAAAGTTTCGATGAACGCTGTCAGAATTCAATAATCTTGTCAAATATATTATTAATCCGTTCACATAATTCTTCTTAAATAAATCCTCAGAACACGTGTTTCAACTTTAGTAGCATTCACTATTTTATTTGCTTACTACACATACAGATGTGAACTTGACCGTTGACAAACTAGGACTGACTTTTCAATAAGATTAAGCTCTATATGACGTCATTGTTGTACAAAAAGAGTACAAAAAGTTCATTTTTAATTTTGAGAAGCACGACGCAACAACTCGGTTCCAGGATCTTCTGTTGCTCCTTGGCTGTCGACCCGCGACGTATAGTGGCCAGCAATTCTCTCTGGTCGCGGCAACGAAGATGCTGTCTCCGTTCGTTGCGCCGCCCTCTCCGTACATGAAACATAAAAAATACAAAACTTTTAGATAATTCACAGCTATTACAAATATTAAGAAAAATACATAAACAAAACTAAATTAAACTTATAGTCACCTGCAAACTGGGCTGACAGTGGTGGATGGGTGACGCTTAATTTCGTCCCACTACAACGTCCAGTGTATCCAGCACGCAGACAGGTCGGTCGCACTCCCTCAATTTCTAACCAACGCAACAGACCTGACACAAGCCCTCCAGTGAGCTCTCCACTGACGCCACTGAAGTCGCAAGAGACAGTGGCATGGTGTCAATGGAATGCACGCTACAGGGCGTCTGATTTGAAACTGTCCTTCAGGCAACAGATTGGTAACTGTCTCATGGCGGTGGCAAATGCTGCTCAGACAGCTGTCGCAGATGCAGTTCGATGCGGCAGAGCCTTCCGCTAAACATGATGGTCTTCCCTGTCGGTAGTGCTCTGTGGCCATCAGGAGCCCGGTCATCTTGTGACCTTACATTCTCGTGACCATCGCTGCCGGTATCCGTGTACAGTGGCTACGTTCCTGCCAAGGTTTTCTGCAATATCGCAGAAGGAACATCCAGCCTCAAATAGTCCTATTACACGACGTCGTTCAAACCCAGTGATAATGGCGTCTTTGTGGCCGTAAAGGCGTTCTTGACTAATAGCAACTCACCATGTACAAACTGTGGTGAGAGAGAAAATATCTCGTAAGTAGATTTACAGTCTACCACCTGAAATTCAGCCATATGACCGCAAAAATTATTATTCTCAACAAACCATGAGGGCATTCATACGTTATATTTTTTTTATTTGGAGCGTGAGCAGGAATAGTAGGAACATCAATAAGAATACTTATTCGTGCTGCATTGGGTCAACCAGGATCCGTAATTGGAGACGAACAAATTTATAATGTTATTATTACAGCCCACGCATCTGTAATAATTTTCTTCATATTTATGCCTATTATACGTAATTGGTGGATTTGGTAACTGACTTGTACCATTAACAATTGGTGCGCCAGTTATGGCTTTTCCACGAATAAATAATAGAAGTTTTTGATTACTACCACCTTCATTAACCCTTCTTCTTACATCTTCTATAGTAGGTAATGGTGCTGGTTTAGGATGTACAGTTTACCCCGCTCTTGCAGGAGCTATTGCACACGGGGGTGCATCTGTAGATCTAGTCATTTTTTCACTACACTTAGCAGGTGTATTATCAATTCTTGGTGCAGTAAACGTTAATACAACAGCAATTAATATACGATCAGAAAGAATAACCTTAAACCAAACACCACTATTTGTTTGTTCTGTAGCCATCACAGCGCTTCTACTTCTTCTTCTTCTTTCACTTCCCGTTTTAGCAGGAGCTATTACTATATTATTAGCAGACCGAAACCTAAACACATCATTCTTTGATCCTGCAGTAGAAGGAGACACAGTTGTGTATCATCACCTATTCTGATTCTTTGGGCACCCAGAAGTTCACATTTTAATTTTACCAAGATCTGGTATTATTTCACACGTTGTATCTCAAGAAAGAGGGAAGATTGAATCATTTGGAACACTAGGTATAATCTACGCCATACTATCAATTGGATTAATAGGATTTATTGTATGAGCACACCATATATTTACAGTAGGAATGGATGTTGACACACGAACATACTTTACATCAGCAACAATAATTATTGCCGAACCTACAGGCTGACGACCGTTAAAGCGTGTATTTAAAGTACACTTGATTTCATCCTCATAGTGACGCTATTAGAGCCACTCTTGTGCGACTGGAGCGAAATTTGAACATACATCATCTTTCAGATGTGGAAACACGCCTACCAACCTTCTTCTTAGTGTTGCGATTTTTTTCCGGCGGTATAGATACAAGAACAGATGAAATGTTTCACATGATTTGACGTATACGATTATAAAACTTAACATTTTACTGCAAAATACCAAGTGTGTTAGTACATAGTAACTTAAAAAAAATGAGTTACACTTGCCGGGTCAACAGAAAGGTCCGATCTTACTCGTCGGCTTTGACCCGTGACGTAAGCGTGTTGTGGTTTGTGACGTCATTACGGCGCGGAAAACCTAATACATGGTTTGATGTACTCTTGTTTAAAGAACATGTATACGTAATATGAAGCAATTTGATGAACATATTGATCTGTAGCGTAGCCCACTTGAGGTTAGGTTGGGAGTTTTTTTTTTTTTTGGAATGCGGCCGCGGCAGCGGCCGCCTACGATTCGAAAATATTGATTTGACACTAATGAAGCCTGTGGGGGGATGGGGGGGCACTGCAGACTCCCCCCACCGCATAACGACATATTTAGTTTCTCCCCACCCAAAAACCCCCAATTTCCCACGCTTGTCCCGTTACAGTCATTAGGCTTTTTGTGAAACTTGTGTATTTCAGTGTTTACAATACGTATTCGATGTTTTTATATCCGCCATATTGGAATTGTTGTTTATGGTCGTTTCCGCGGTATTTGTGACGTCATGGGTCAAAGCCGACGGGTAAGATCGGACGCTTCTGTATTTCCCACTTGCCTTTTCACGCTAAACGCTAAGACAATTCCACAACAACAGTGGCGCATTATCATTAGAGAGTGCAAGTTCAGAGTCAGCCGTGGCGCCTGGCGCCAGTTAGGCAGCACTTGCGTCGCTGATATCGACACTCGTCTGTTCTTGTAGGGTAACTCGGGGTGAGTTGGACCAGTGGGTGAGACGGACCAGTGACGTATTTCGTGAATGCGCCGCTGGAGAGCAGCACCGTTCACTTGTGAGTAAGCTCTTTGCTGAACAAACGTCGTGCACAGAACACAGCATGTTGTTATCAATGGAGAGACGTCTACAGACGTTAAGGTAACCTCTGGCGTGCCACAGGGGAGTGTTATGGGACCATTGCTTTTCACAATATATATAAATGACCTAGTAGATAGTGTCGGAAGTTCCATGCGGCTTTTCGCGGATGATGCTGTAGTATACAGAGAAGTTGCAGCATTAGAAAATTGTAGCGAAATGCAGGAAGATCTGCAGCGGATAGGCACTTGGTGCAGGGAGTGGCAAGTGTCCCTTAACATAGACAAATGTAATGTATTGCGAATACATAGAAAGGAGGATCCTTTATTGTATGATTATATGATAGCGGAACAAACACTGGTAGCAGTTACTTCTGTAAAATATCTGGGAGTATGCGTGCGGAACGATTTGAAGTGGAATGATCATATAAAATTAATTGTTGGTAAGGCGGGTACCAGGTTGAGATTAATTGGGAGAGTGCTTAGAAAATGTAGTCCAGCAACAAAGGAGGTGGCTTACAAAACACTCGTTCGACCTATACTTGAGTATTGCTCATCACTGTGGGATCCGTACCAGATCGGGTTGACGGAGGAGATAGAGAAGATCCAAAGAAGAGCGGCGCGTTTCGCCACAGGGTTATTTGGTAACCGTGATAGCGTTACGGAGATGTTTAATAAACTCAAGTGGCAGACTCTGCAAGAGAGGCGCTCTGCATCGCGGTGTGGCTTGCTCGCCAGGTTTCGAGAGGGTGCGTTTCTGGATGAGGTATCGAGTATATTGCTTCCCCCTACTTATACCTCCCGAGGAGATCACGAATGTAAAATTAGAGAGATTAGAGCGCGCACGGAGCCTTTCAGACAGTCGTTCTTCCCGCGAACCATACGCGACTGGAACAGGAAAGGGAGGTAATGACAGTGGCACGTAAAGTGCCCTCCGCCACACACCGTTGGGTGGCTTGCGGAGTATGAATGTAGATGTAGACGTAGATGCAAAAGTGTTGTTGTCATTATCGTCTTAGTTCAGGAGAAAAATCACATTTTCTGTTTTGGTAGGTTGAAAAGTTTTATCATGCAGTTACGTTCTTTTGGTATTATGGCAAACTTTGCACAGTATTCCTGCAGTTTTAAACTAAAAGATTGACAAATGTGTTGGCATGTACCTAACCTAAAATGGCCACTGAGCTCTAAAACTGCAGACTGAGATCTGGGTGGTCCACCCCTCCCTGACAAACGGGATAGATGGACCAGTTGTATTTGTGAGTGATGGACCATGCATTTTAATTAGGGAGAGATGGATCACAATTACATATATCTTAAGTGAACATGGAAATCACATTAATATTTTAAAAATTGATCGAATAGCATGTTTTTGCATAGTTGGTATTTTACTCTTTCAGAAAAATGGCAACTAATTACAAAAGGACCGGATCATGTGAGCGAGGCAAATGGACCGAAGATGGATTGATGAAGGCCATACATGCTGTGCGGGATAATATCATGGGTGTCAATGATGCAGCTAAAGCTTTTGGTATACCTAAAACTACACTGAAAAGAAGACTGCGATAAAAAAATTATTCTAAGGGTAGTATGGGACCTCAGCCTTTACTCGGTATTGAGAATGAACATTAAGAAACCTCAAGAGCGAGGTTTTGCACCATGTAGAGATTCGGTAAGGAGAATGGCATCTGAATTGGCTGAAAGGCTAAATATACAACATACTTCCAATAAGGAATTAAAAAAGGCTGGTTACGACTGACTTCAGTCCCTTCTTAGACGTAATCCCAATATAGTTGTAAGAAGAGCGGAAGGTGTGTCAGCTGCTCGAACCAAAGGGATGAATAAAGACGCTGTGACAGAGTATTTCAAGCTTCTTGCAACTGTCATGCTCCAAAACGAATGGTTCGGCAAACCAGGCCACGTTTACTATATGGATGAAACTGGGCTGCAGCTGAACAACAAACCTGGCATTGTTTTAGCAATTACAGGTTTAAGAAACGTTGCGTCAGTCACATCTGGCGAGGAAGGAGAGAATATCTCTGTCCTGTGTTGTGTCAATGGCGAAGTAACATTTCTTCCACTCTTTTCCATAATGAAGGGGAAAAACCTAAAGCAGGAATTTAAGAATGGAATGCCACCTGGTGCAATTGTAAGAATGTCTCAGAAATCTGCATATGTAAACAGTTCTATTTTCCTGGACTGGCTAAAAAACTATTTCACTCCCAGGAAACGAGCAGGACAAGTACTGTTTATACTTGATGGATACACGTCTCACACAAGCTGTTTGGAAACTTAAGAATTTGCAGAGGAACAAGGGATTATTTTAATGAGTCTACCTCCACATACATCCCACTAGTTGAAACCTTTGGAGCGAACATTTTTCAAATCACTGAATATTTTTACAGAGCTTGCAACAATTTCTTCGTAAATAATCCAGGGAGGAAAATAAACCGTCATCAGTTTGGGAAACTACTAAATTCAGCGTGGGCTAAATCAGCCACCGACGAAAATGGTACAAATGGCTTCAAGGCATGCGGAATAATTCCACTGAGTATGTCTGCAATCCGCGACTATGTTTTTTTGTTGAGTCAATGCCAACAAATATAGGAGCTGAATCTAGCACTCAAGCCAACCAACCAGTTCACAGCTCATCAAAAAACCTAGCGACCCCAAGCACGTCAAAAGAGCTGAGTTCCTCCGCCGACACAACTACAAGCACCACTGCTACGAAATCCGAGACTTATATGATTACTACATGAAAAGTAACCACTCAGATGTCGAAGCAAACACCGACAAAGCTTTTGGAAGAAATATCACCTGTTCCTTCCACTGACAAAACACCGAATTTCAAGAGGAACAAAACAACTGTCTCCAGAGTGCTAAACTCTGCTGAAAATATTTGTAAAGGGAAAGAGGGATGAGGAAAGAAAGGCAACAGAAAAAAGCGAACAAAAACTAACAAAAAAGCAGAGCACTATGGAGGAGAGAAAGAGACCTAAGAAACGATAAAAGATAAATGCCACAAACAGTCCACCATGTTCATGAGGTGCAGAATGCTGCGACACTGAAGACTTTGTGGAAGATACTGAATATAGCTTTGACGAATGGGATGAAGATGAATGTGTGGGGTGTGGTGAAATGTATTACGAAATCAACAGAAAAGACGATTGGATTCAGTGTATTTCCTGTTCACGAAGTTCACATGAATGTTGTTCATCATTTGCTAATAAGTGTAATATCTGTGGTAGGAGTAAAATATCCTAAATTTTGCACAAAATCTACAAATCAATGAAAGTCCAGTATTCGCATTGGCCTACTATTTACAAAAAACTGATACAATTGTTTTGGTCTGCAATGTCTTACTGTATTCATTACTACATATTCCAATAACAATTGTGATTTCCATTCACACTTTTCTTCATTTGTAGTAATTATTTACGTGGTCCATCTCTCCCACTACACTGGTCCTTCTGACCCATAGACCTGTGGGTGAGATAGACCGCTGATGTATATTTTTATTTCGTTGTGTGACTTGCACTTTGAGTGGGAGGGCCTCAATAATGTACCGTATGTAAGTTTATATGACAATCTATAGGAAAATGCTGCCAGGAGTTAAAAAAAAAGGCTTTTCAGCATGTATATAGCCGATATGCCTAGGACGAGATCCAAAATGTTCGGATATGCGGACGACTGGGCCTTGGCCACACAACACCGAGTGATGGAGGAAACTGAGATCACACTATCCAGCGATTTGACCACTCTAGGAAAATACTTCCGTGACTGGAGGCTCCAACCCAGCCCATCCAAAACAGAGGCCACTTGTTTCCACCTGAATAACAAATTAGCAAACAAAGAGCTCAAGATCCGCTTTGATGGCGGCATTCTTCCATATAATAGAACACCAAAGTATCTGGGCGTGACACTCGATAGAACATTGAGCTATAAACAACACCTTGTAAACACTGCTGAAAAAGTCAGAACTAGAAACAACATTGTCCAAAAGCTTTGTGGCAGTAGTTGGGGGTCCACTGCCTCCGTTCTGCGTAGCTCTGCTCTAGGACTTGTCTATTCTGCAGCAGAGTTCTGTTCCCCAATATGGTTAAATAGTGCTCACATCAAGAAGGTGGATGCAGTCTCGAACCAAACGATGAGGATTATCTCTGGAACGATCAGGTCAACTCCTGTCCAATGGCTGCCTGTATTGAGCCATATCCCGCCGCCACATTTGCGCAGAGAACACGCACTTGTCAGGGAGTGTCGAAAAATCCAAAATAGCCCAGACCTTCCTATCCACACCCTGAGTAATGGAATTGAGCAAAAGAGATTGAAATCCAGACACCCCCCTCTCGCAAGTGCCAAAGATCTGGTAAAGAACGCTTTTATTCTTGAGGACCGCTGGAGAGAATAATGGGAGGAAAAGACACCGCCTCAGGTTAACACCTTATTGGGAACATCTAACAGACCTCGGGGCTTTGATTTGCCCCACAAAATCAGGTCTACCCTTAACAGGAACAGGACGAGCCACGGCCGTTGTGCGGACTCCTTGTACAAATGGAGCATAGTGCCATCACCACAGTGCGACTGCGGCGCCGACAGGCAGAGAATTCACCATATCGTGGTAGAATGCCCTCTGAGGGCCTACCCTGGGCCAACAAGGGACTAACAGTGCAATCGATTATATTTCTAACCTAGATGTTTGTTTGTGATATTGTAACTGTTTTGTGTGTTATGTACTTTTAGATTTTTCATACGTGATTTGTACTTGCCATACGCTAAATAAATAAATAAAAGCTGATTAATTTCACCCTAAGGAAAAAAAAGTGGTCCAACTGTCCCTGAGTTACCCTATCTCTGACTGATCGGCCTTGGGTTTCCGGCTTGGCGTGTGGCCAGGGTCTCTCTCCGGTCGGCGTTCGACGAGGCAACATGTTTTGAAGGCAGGCCCTCGTCTCTATCCGCTGTGTCTATGCCTCGCCGGCCTCGCCAGCCTGGCCTTTTTGTCGCGCGTCGGGTGTACGACGCTGATTAGTCGGCGCGTTTGCTTTGCGAAACGGTGGCGGGTGCGTCATCTCATGCCGGACATCTTCCCATCGCGTAACTGGAAGCATTACGTTACGTATGATTCGTATTCTGCTGTTAAAGCTGTGAAGATTTGTGAAACTTATGGTGGCACGATGCACCTGCCGGAGATCAGTTAAGCATGGTTCTAAATAGCAGAGCGTTGTATTGAACTTCCTAAGGTTTCGAAGTGTTGTTTCTGCGAAGCGGAGTTTAATTATTTCGGCAAATGCAAAGGGAATAGAGTTTTACTGCAGTGTTAATTTGATGTACGAGGGTGAGTCAAATGAGAACCTTAAATGTGTAACAACAAATCGAAATTACGCACCATTATCCTGTAAGTTTGTAAGCGTGCCACAAACAGCGTGCAGAATGGCCTGTAGTAGGCAGCATAGTGCAGATACAAACATGCCGTCGCAGTATCAGTATAAAGGTGGCCTCCCAACTTGCGACTTGCTCCTCGGAAGAACAGCGTTCTGTTATTCGGTTTTTGCGTAGCGAAGGTGTGAAACCTATTGAAATTCATCGACGAATGAAGATTCAGTACGGTGATGCATGTTTGTCACAGCAGCAAGTCTACGGATGGAGTAGGAAGTTCGCAAATGATGTGACTTCAGTGGAAGATGCTCCTCGTCCAGGTCAGGCACAACGAGTTGTGACTCCACAGAACATTTCAGCAGTTGAAGCCATAGTGCAGGAAAACCGCCGAGTGACACTGAATAACATTGCAGCATGTTTACAGATTAGTAATGGGTCAGCACACCACATAGTGCATGATGTGCTTCAGTTTCACAAAGTATCTGCAAGGTGGGTGCCACGGCAGCTGACTCCTGAAATGAGAGGACGACTTGTTGATGCTTGTGAAGAACTTCTTCGGCGCTTTGAACGAGATGGTGATGGCTTCCTTGCGAGAATCGTTACTGGAGACGAAACCTGGGTTCACTTACACCAACCGGAAACGAAGAGAGTGAGCAAGGAACGAAGCCATTCCTCATCACTAAAAACAAGGAAGTTTCGAACAGAACCATCAGCAGGGAAGCTTATGCTGACTCTCTTTTGGGACGGAAAAGGCGTCATTTTGGAGCATTACATGCCTATAGGGACCACTGCATCACCAGTGCATCATACTCAGATCTCCTAAAAAATCATCTGCGGCTTGCAGTCAAATCAAAGAGACGTGGATTGCTGTCAGAAGGAGTCCTTTTGCAACATGACAATGCATGGCCCCACACTGCCCGTACAACAGTTGCAACCATAACAGACATGCATTTTCAGTGTCTTCCTCATCCACCATACTCACCAGACCTTGTCCGAGGTGATTTACATATGTTTGGACCACTCAGAGACGCAATGGGAGGAAAAAGTTCCGTTCTTATGAGAAGGTACGCCAAGCGGTGCATGAGTCGTTGTGCGGACCAGCAAAAGAATTTTTTTCTAAAGGAATTTATGCACTTTGTAAGCGCTGGAGGACTTGCATTGAGCGTGGGGGAGATCATGTTAAAAGTGATACAGCTTTGTACCACTTCTGAACAATAAATAATATTTAAAAAATATTTAAGGTTTCCATTTGACTCACTCTCGTAGTATGTTAATTTGTGTGCTCTTCGCCCTGTTTTGGTTTTAGACTTCTTTTAGTATGAAGGCCAGAGTTTTCATTAAGTCAGTGTAATTTTAAGTATTTTATTCGGTAAATGTCTCACTTTGGTTTTCAGTTATGTTACAGATACTCACGTAGTTAGTAAGCCTTGCATTGTCTTGAAAAAGGTGTATCACGAGTTGCATTTGTCTGCCGCGTGAATTATTTGCTGATACAGAAATGGTCTGGTATGTGGGGCAGATGGGGTTTGTCGTCTTGTCGGGCAGGCTGAGATCGTGTGTGTGTGTGTGTGTGTGTGTGTGTGTGTGTGTGTGTGTGTGTGTGTGTTCGATGTGTTTTCTGCCCTGGCTTACAGACTGATCATCTTCGAAATTGCTTCGCGTTTGCTTTCTAGCCGTTTGTTCCGAGTACCACCGAGCACAAGCCACTCCTCCATCCCTTAGTTAAGTATCCGGCCTGTCCTCCGGGACGGACGAGATCTTTTCGTAAGTAAATCAAGCTGAATGATTAGTGTTGTGCAAATTTTGGTTACGTAAGCAATGAACATATAGTATGCTTATGGTGGTTACTATCTGCGATCCTTTTCCAATCAGATCTAATTATTATTGTTAAAATACTGTTTGTTGTATTAATTGATGATCCAATCACATAGTTTTCTGGTTAAAGTCAGTTGTGTATTTTCTTAAGAGAACAAAGGCCCGAATTAAATTTTCATATTGTTATTCTGGTTTTGTAATTCTGTAATAATGAATTTGGTCGTGTAGTTGGAATTAAAATCATGTACCAACCACGAGTCTGTCTAACAGCAAAGATCCCGAGCTACCTATCTCCTTCGAGTAGCTGTGGTGAAATTGCAATTTTGGTTTCTCTAACACGTAATTTGAGCAGTAACACAGCTCACTGAGATTCCTATGGAGACAGTTTTCCTTGCATACTAATAACAGGTGCATCACAGTGTGCGACTGAAATGGTGCGGCAGCTAGAAACGTACCTATCCCAAAGCTGAAGTACTCAGGACAATACCAATCTTGTGGGCAGAGCGTGTAAATTGCACGCAGAGCCAATGTAAAATTTCGGCGGTATATGGGCTAAATGCAATGTTGCGTCCAGTCATAGTGAAATTTGACCAAGGCAACACAGACCTGGGTGAAGCTAATCAGGAAGCCCAGATATTGCATCATACGATTTGAATCTTCTCGGCAAGCTGGAAGAAAATCTGTGGAGATAGCGATTTTCCGAAGGTGAAGACCTTAACGCCATAGTTCTCAAATGGCACCATGACCAACGAGAGCATTTCTAGCATCAAGGACATGAATAATTGGTAGAACGTTCAGCGTACTGTTTTCAGACGCTTGCTGGCTACATCGGAAACCTGTATCATGTATCTCTGTCACGTTGACGTGTAGTGCAACATTCAGTAACAGTTACATGGCCTGCCACAATAATGCGTAAGTTACTCTTAGAATTCCCTCGTATAAATTAGAGTTCCCTCATTTTACTTGGATTGTTAATCTGCGACGTGCTAATGCACAAATCTGGATTCAGAGGGCTGTGCTGCAGTACTACCGAAGTTGCTGAGACTAATATATGGCTATCAGGCAGTCAGGCAATCCGTAGGAGTGTTGCAGGATTTCTGTTGTGTTCGGTCTCGTTGCCGTGATGTACGGCAGACTGGCACACGTTTACGCAGAGCTGCGTTCGCGGGGACTTATCTTGACAAAGCTCCACGGACAATGTAATCCTAGTTCTGCCATCTAGCGGGAGCTTTCACAAAATTCACAGCGCCACACAGTGGGTCGGAATCTCAAAAAGCTGGTCAAAATATAAGTAGTTGTTAAATTTGTACCAAACTTAGTATGTGCGGGTTTACGGAGTTTCTGATTAAGAATATGATATCAAAAAGTGAAAATAACAAAATGGCGGACCCAAGATGGCAGGCTCTATGTACACTACTATCATTTTTTACGTATAAAAGTAATTTTTAGGGAATTATCGAGGTTACTGATGATGACAGAGTTAAAAAAATTTTAAAATGGTGGATCCAAGATGGCGGTCAAAATCTATGTCTTTTTATTTATTTATATTGATATATTTTTATTCATATAAAAGTCAGTATTTAGGGGGTTATTGTAGTTAATGCTTAAAAAATAAACCAAAAAAGTGGAAAACTCGAAGAAAGGACCAAATACAGATTACAAGATGGTGTAAAATATTACAAAAAATTATTTCATTTTAATTACAATTATTTATTTTGTAATTTTTTTACAACTTAATTTACAAGTTTTCATTTCCTTATTCTATCTTCTGCTTCAACTGAATCGTCATCATCCTCAAACACTGTTTCCTCATTATCTGCATCTGCATCTGAATCTTCATAGTCTTCCGCCACAGGAACTAAGAGGGCAACGGCTTCTGGCGACAAACTCTTCAGTTTCTTCGGCGAAGATTTGCGTAAGGAAGAAACGTAAGGTTCTGTCGTTGCCAACAATCTCCTGAACACGTCTTCCATAGTCTTAACTCTTGAAAACTTTCGAGAAAAACTCAGGCGATATTGCTTTATCAACTTATTCGTTGATTCCTGAGCATCCTCCGATAGTTGACCGATGGGTAAAATGGCCGAAGAAATAATGTCTGGACCGTGAATCAACAATCTATGGACTGCTGTTGGCATGTTGTACCAGGGGTATTCTTTCACGTAGCGCCTGGCAGTTGCTAAGGCGCATGCTCGAAACTATTCAACGTCGATCTGACGTCCGCTCGAAATCGTCTGCAAAATTATATGGAAACGGTGCATTAGTTCTTCGGAAACTCCAGTTATCAGCGCTGATGTTGGAGTGTTTTCAAAAAAACGTCGAGCGGCGTTTCCGTCATTCGTACTGCTAAACCCTTGTTTCGGCATGTCAATTACAATTCCAAGCTGCTCTTTGAAAGCTTTTTGAATGTTGGCTTTCAGAATTTCTTTTTCCTCTTTATCTTCTGCTTTACGTGTCTGCCACTTTTTTGTTTTCATTTGTTATGCCAAATGAATACAACATTCAAAACATCGAATCCAGGCGTGAAGAGGTGATAGTCCGTACTGCAGATAATCGGCGGTAACTTGTTTTTTTCAAAACATCGTCAATGTTATTAAATTGGGCAGACGTAGCCTTGCAGAGATAGGACCGTTGCACAGATTTCGTGTTGGTGATAGAATTGCACACTTTACCATCTACCATGGTCATGCTTAAATTGTATTTAATGGAAATGTCTTTCCCATGAATAACTGTTTCGAATGACTGAAGTTGTTCGATCTGTTTGTCGTAATACGCTTTCTCATTTAAAGACGTTTGCTCTGTTTCCTTTGTAAATTCCAACTTCAGTGGTCTGCAAAAGAGGGTTGAAGATGGCTTCGGATTAATCCATAAGATCTTTTCTTCTTCAGTTTCTTCATTTACACCTGCAAGTTTCAGTGGAACAAGCGAAGTGAAAAAATAAGTTGCATCTGAAATACTCGAATCTGAAAACTTCATTTTATACATGCTTTGCCCGGAGGTTCCGTCAAAGCCCCACTTACAAATAAGGGCCATATTAGACATTGCCGAATCACTCATATGTAAAATATCGTCTCTTTTCAGCAGTAGAACACGTTGAACAGTGTGGTCTAACAAAGCTTGCAACCGTGCCTCAGCTTTTGATTCGGTAAAAGTGAGGGTTACGTCTGGAGGGCAGCAAGCTTTATTTGCTACCAAAACAGCTGAATACGGTGGATATAGTGTGATTAAGCCTTTTCCTTTAGCCCCATTTCTCAAATGCTGGTAAGATTCTTTTCACAATTTCAAGTCGAAAAGGAGTGCTAGACCTTCATTTGCATCATATGAGGATGGCGATGATGTTGAAAATCGCAAGCCTGCCTTGTATTTTTTCACCTTGGATGGACTTGAGAGTGTGACGTCTTTCACAATCTTCGCAGCATCTGGGTGCCCCGAAGATCGAAGACTCATTTGCGCGGCGAACGATAATCCGACAGGACTGAACTTCGTACGAATCTCCTCAGTTCTCCTTCTTTTAGACCTATCAGATAATGTTTCAAATTTTGTGGCAGGTCGGCCTGTTGATTTAGTCACACTTGCAGGTTTCGAATCAATCGGAATATATACTATTGTATTTAACCAAGTTTCGTTCTTCTTGAAAAACTATCCTTGTCGCCGACTTGCTTCCTTATACTTGCTTCTTAACTTTGTTAACAAAATCGAAAAGGTAGGCCTCATATCATAGGGAATTTTAATTGTATGTCCACTTTTTTCTGTAAACGACCTTTCCAAACGTTCTATGACCCCTTCCAAATCATTTGACAAATACTCTTTTGTTATTAGAAAAATATCTTTCCTCGAAAATCCGATTCTGGAATACGCTGGATCAGATGAAACTGAAATTTAAAAAAAAATCAGTGTTACACTTTTCGTCATTTTTCTAATTATTTTATTCTTTACAATGCTTCTACGTGTCGATTGTAATTTAACTTGTACAAATAAAACTTATAATTAATTGATTCAACTGTCATTTTTGAAGAGGTCTGAACAATGACATTTTGCAATTGTCGCTTAAAACGTGGCTCAAAGCCAGAGTCGGAACTAGTCCCAGGATTTGAAGCTTAATTTACAAAGGTAATAATATATACTTGCGTACACAGCGCAAAGGAAAGCGGAATGTCGTGGAATTCGTAACTTATCTCTATTTTTTAAGCGCATTTTACGATTTTGTCATTCATTTCCCTGTAGTACGTTAATTGAAATGTAAACGTGCATAATTGATGATTTAATAGTGATATAAGTGTTTTTTCACTAGTACATACCTCTGGAATACATTCGATATTGAATATATTGGTTTCACTTGCACAAAACATAAATAACTTCCTTCAACAACACGACTGTTTTTGTAGCCTGGCCAGCTGCGCGCACGCTAACAATGAACTGCCGCATTTGACCTGAGGTTTTACCGAACAAATGAACATCTGGTCGTCCGCACAGCCGGCATTCAGTTGTCCCAGCATTGCTGCTGCCAACCTGATAGTCCAAAATCCCCATCTTTAAACTTTTTCCTTTTTGGCCACGTTTTCAAGATTCTGGCCCACTGTGCGCCAGTTGAGTTATTGTCTTGGAGCAAAGAATAAATGTGTGGCTGAGTTTGAGTGTGTGTATGGTTGGTTGGTTGGTTGGTTTCAGGAAGAGTACCAAACATGTAGCGATTTATGGAAATCACGAGAAAACTTAATCAGGAAGGCCGGACGTGGGTTTGAACCGACGTCCTCCAAAATGCGAGTCCAGTGTAATAACCACTGCGCCACCTCACTCGGTTGTGTGTGTGTGTGTGTGTGTGTGTGTATGTGTGTTGGTGTGTGGGTTGGTGGGTTGATACTAAAGTAGTTTCGTAACTAATTAAAAAATGCGACATGGCAGGCTTACGCTATTAAAACTGAAGTACAGAAGAATAAAAAGCAGAAATTAGCGAAAAAGCTATTTGAATCTAATAAACTTCAAGCAGAAAGAATCAATTATACGAGAGCAAGAGCTAATGATGGCATGATATTGTTGAAAGAAAGAACAACGGAAAATGTGGATAGGCCTACTTCTGATGTCGCCATTAATGTTTTGCCCAGAGGTATGTTTTCACTTTGGAAGTCTCTATGAACTTCTGTCGTCTGCCTCGTAATTTCCGCTTTTTCCTCTATGTCATGTATCATTTTAAATCTCCTGTTTTGTCTCACTCTCCCCTCACAAACTAGGTCTTCCAAAGAGCCTGTTTGGAAGGACTTCCGTCTCAACGGAAGTTCATAGAGTTCTTCTTGATTTCTCTTATAACCTGCAACACTTTTATGAAGAGGATTCATACTGACTTTGCATTTACTGCTGGAAACGGTACAACCAATCAAAACTAAATAAACAATAACGCCAGTTAATAAATGTAAGACGTCGGCTTACGACTATTGTGACAGCAGAAACACGTTATATTGGTGTGCATCCGTTCTAACCATAGTAATGATGATGAATAGGCCTTCAGACCTCTATTCAGGTCATATTGTGGTAACAGATGGAAGTTCGCAAAAGTTTTGTTCACTGCCAGTAAAATTTTTGTGTTTTACCATGTTAAGCGGTGTAAGCAAGCCGAGCCGTGCGTGGTTCGCGCTTGTGCCATCTCTTACTTTACATCCTGTATTTTTTTTTTCATGTTGCCACCTCGTTGTGTTAGTTTCAATTTCTGTTGTCACTGAGTTGCTGATTTGTCTGCCCGTCAGTGGCAGCAGCAGCGCTTATCGATATAGCCCCCACGTGTTATCTTTGCTATATTGCTATGACTTCCCGATTGTCGTTTGTCGTGGAGTCAGTTGGAACATGCCAGGAGGGCAGTTCGGACCCGCCAGTCGTGGAGCTGGAACGCAGCACTAGTTCAGTCGGTGTGGAGCAGCAGTGAGGCCTGGGTGTACATGGTTCGTCGACCTTTGCCGCCACGCATCTCTTGAGCCGGGGACGGTCTTCATGTATCTTCGGTCGGTCGCCCTACTGGGCGACGTGAATTGGCTGGCCGATCGCTTATGGGTTGCTTGTGTGTGTGTGTATCGACTCCCGATTTGTCTTCGTGATTGCACAATTACTGCTGAGTCTCGTTCAAATCTATGTGCAAGTGTTTGTCAATCTGTGTGTGTAGTTGTCTTAAATCAGGGCTTAACAACTGGCCGGTTTTGAGTGCGAGTACTCGCGTCTGCTCAAGCACGTGCTCGCGAGCAGCTGCAAGGTCGTGGAGTACGGAGGGAGGGGAGGGAGGGGAAATGCGCGCGCACGTTTGAATAGGGCCGCAGCGTGCCTATTGAATTCGCGCCGACTGTGTAACGTTTAAAGTACTGCGATCAGCTCTTAACAGTCACTTCGCTGGTTAAGAATCATGTGAAGTCGCCGTTGTGTAACCCCAACCATGCTTTCGCAGTTCAACCCCCATTGGGAGGAATTGTATCTGTTTACTGAAAAAGATGGTGTTGCAAAATGTTTAGTATGTCACAAAACGCTGAATTCTCTTACGAAATTTAATTTGCAGCGACATTATATGTTGTACCACGGGAAAGACTACGGACGTGGAAAACGTGATTGACCAGATCGTGCACAGGAAGTTATTAAACATAAAAGGAAACTATGCGAAGAAGATCTGGACGACGAAGAAAAATCAACTGAGGCAGCTCTCAGAGTGGGTTACAAATTTGCTTTGCTTTTAGCAAAATCCCTGCGCCCCTTAACTGATGGCGATTTAATAAAAGAATGTTTGGTAGTTGCAGCGGAACATTTGTGTCCATCTCAAGTTGAACAGTTTCGGATTGTGCCATTATCTAACATGACCATTATGCGTCGCATACAGGACATGGCAGACGACGTCCAGAGCCAGCTTGCAAATATCTGTTAAGATTTTATGGCGTATTCTCTAGCTCTGGACGAAAGTGTTATCACTGGAACAGCGCAGCTTGCCATATTTATTAGAGGTGTTAACAGAGATCTTCAGGTGAGGGAGGAGCTCCTCGATGTAGTAGCCATGAAGAACACTACAACCGGAGGTGATATTTTAAGTAGTGTTGAAGAAAGTGTTGAAAATATAGGATTGTCGTGGAATTCTTTAGTTTCAGTGTCTACAGATGGCAGAGGCATGCACTTAGCTAATAAAATTATGTGGCACGTGAACGTTCTCCTTTATTTGTTTCATTTGTCGCAGTAATATTTCGTGAGTGATATCCCTGCAGGTGGCCGCGGATTCACATTGACTGGCGGCAGCTGTTGTGTGCCCCACGTGACTCTCCCCACTCTCCGCTCTGGTCCGGTAGTGGGGGGTAGCGTGCTCGCGCTGCTCCGTGCTCGCGCCTTGCTGCTCACAGCTTGCTCCGCGAGCACGTATGTTGTGAAGCCCTGTCTTAAATGTTGTCGAGTACTGGCAGTGAGTTGGTCGGTTGGAGCAGATCAGCAAGCAAGTCAACACGTAGCGCTGTCGGCCGGACCTGCTGGTGGTCTCTATGCAGTGTCGGAGTGCGTGGGGGCTGTTCCGAGTGCTGCGAGGTTCGTGGCTCACCGACCCAGGACATGAAAGTTGAGTGGTGATTTAATAACCGAAGCCACGTCTGTTCACCTTGTCCTGTTGGTTGGTAGTTCGCTGTTGGTGGTATTCCTGGAAGCAACAGCGAGTGTTCGAGTTGGCGAAGATTTAGCTGACGTGTGGTGGAATTGACTATAATTGTCGATTTGAAATTCAAGTGCACCAGCGGAATTTTCTGCCTAGTGGCCGTTAGTTTTCTGATTACCTGCCCTGGTCGCTGACATAAATTCAGGCAGTGTCCTTTGCTCACCTGTTTTCGCTGTCCTGCATGGTGTGTAGTTTTGACAGCTTAATGCATATTTGGTTGAGGGCGGCTGTGTCAGTAACATTTTGGCTTTGGAATTCTCGTATACTGGTCGGTGGTTAGCAAGTCGTCTTGTCGGTGGGTCCCTGACTGTTTCTTGATTGTGTTGCCGGTGGATCGAGTATAGTTGGGCAGACATCTTGTCTCACCTAAGCGAACGTTGAGATTTCAGGGGCAGACCGAGCCCCCTGGAAACTTATGAGCGCCGTTGCCCATACTGCCTTTCTTGTTGGCATTTAATTATGTATTTTTAATGGCTCATAGCCGATGGCAATGGCAAGGAAATCGTTTCTGAAGAAGAGAAATTTGTTAACATCGAGTATAAATTTAAGTGTCAGGAAGTCGTTTCTGAAAGTATTTGTATGGAGTGTAGCCATGTATGGAAGTGAAACATGGACGATAACTAGTTTGGACAAGAAGAGAATAGAAGCTTTCGAAATGTGGTGCTACAGAAGAATGCTGAAGATAAGGTGGGTAGATCACGTAACTAATGAGGAGGTATTGAATAGGATTGAGGAGAAGTTTGTGGCACAACTTGACTAGAAGAAGGGATCGGTTGGTAGGACATGTTTTGAGGCATCAAGGAATCACAAATTTAGCATTGTAGGGCAGCGTGGAGGGTAAAAATCGTAGAGGGAGACCAAGAGATGAATACACTAAGCAGATTCAGAAGGATGTAGTTTGCAGTAAGTACTGGGAGATGAAGAAGCTTGCACAGGATAGAGTAGCATGGAGAGCTGCATCAAACCATTCTCAGGACTGAAGACCACAACATCAACAACAGCCGATGGTTGGACTTTGTATGCTTGTAATTGTGTTTTTAAAATCAGAGGCCTTCAGCAGTTTTAAAAGTTTTTTCTAAACTGGGCAAGTCCTACATTGTCTGAAGATAAAGCTTGAGCCTTCTATATGTTGGAAATTTATTGCATTGCTTTAAGGCATCGGCCTTCATCCGCTTTAGGGTTTTAGGATCATGCTTATCAAGTATTACCTTTTGGAAGATAGAGCTGTGGCCTTTCTACCTGTTGACAATTTATTTAGTGTATTGTTATTAAAGTCATCGGCCTTCTGCCGCTTTAGCCGGCCGTTGTGGCCCAGCGGTCCTAGGCGCTTCGGTCTGGAACCGCGCGACCGCTACGGTCACAGGTTCGAATCCTGCCTCGGGCGTGGATGTGTGTGATTTTCTTAGATTAGTTACGTTTAAGTAGTTCTAAATTGTAGGGAACTGATGACCTCACATGTTAAGTCCCATAGTGCTCAAAGCCATTTGAACCATTTATTTTCAGCCGCTTTAAGTTTTAAGGATCCTACTTATCAAGTATTGCCTTCTGGAAGATAAGGCTGTGGTCGTTCTGCCTGTTAAAAATTTTTTTGTAGTTGTATTCTTTTCTTAAAAGCACGGGCCCTCAGCCGCTTTAAGTTTTAAGGTTCTTACTTATCAAGTATTACATTATTTCAAGGCAAAGCTGTGGGCTTTCTGCCTGTTGAATATTTATCGTAGTTGTATTGTTTTTAAAATGATGGGCCTTCAGCAGCTTTAAAATTTGGATTCTTACTTATCAAGTCTTACATCACTCGGGCTTAAATACTATTTAAGGTTAAAAGCTTTGGGCCTTCTGCCTTGGAAAATTGGATGCAGTTATTTTTAAACAAAGGCGTTCAGCCGTTTTGGAGAAAGGTTTCTTATTGGTCATAAAGCTTGGGCCTTCTGCCTATTGAAAGGTTATTGCAGTTATGTTGTTTTAAATTTATCGGCCTTCAGCCGCTTTTAAAAAACTTTATCTATCCGACTAGTCAAGTCTTACATCACATGGCCTTAGATACTATTTAAGGTTAAGCCCTAGAGCCTTCTGTCTCAAAATAAATAAATAAATAAATTAAAGTAAAAAAAATCATAGCACTTGTATTTAACTCATGTACCTTCAGCCGTTTTAGAACAAAGACGTTTTCTGTCGATAGTCGAGCTTTGAAGTTGGCTGTAATGTTTGGACAACTAAATAAAGTGTTATGTTTGGAGTGTAACTGACAGCCGCTTATTCTGGTTCCCTTCCACAATTCCTACTACTTGTCCTGTCCTGGGGGTGTAACAGGGCGTCTCACCAGCCTGCAACTTCGTCTGCTGTCAATAAAATATATATTGAAAATTTTAATATTGCGTTTCATTTACTTATTATTGTACTCTTATGGCAAGCGGAAACTATCTCCCATAGGTGCATAGGTTTGTTCCACAGCCTGGGGCACCTTTATGTACACAGGCTGTCCTTTATAAAATAATTTCTCACTCTTAAGCATAATGCTGAGTTCAAGTTACACTTTAATAAACATGTTATAAAAGTAACGTCAGTATCTACAGCAAACTAACACCGACAACGATAGTTCAGGTATACATGCCGACGACGCAAGCCGAAGATTAAGAGATATAGAAAGTATATGAGGATATTGAACGGATAACTCCGTAGGTAAAGTGAGATGAACACCGGATAGTGATGGGGAATTGGAGTGCGGTTGTAGGGGAAAGAGTAGGAAAAGGGGTTACCGAAGAATATGGGCTTGTTACTCGGAATGAGAGAGGAGAAATACTAATTGAGTTCTGCAGTGAGCTTTAGCTAGTAATAGCGGATAATCTGTTCAAGAATCACAAGAGAAGAAGGTGTAATTCGAAAGAAAGGGATATTCGACGAGATTTCAATTACATCATGGTCATGCAGAGACTCCGAAAACAGATGCTCCATCGTTAGGCGTGCCCAGGAACAGATATGTAGACCCAGATCACAGTTTAGTAGTGATGAAGAGTAGGCTGAAGTTCAAGAAATTAGTAAGGAAGGCTCAATACGCAAAGAAGTGGGTTACGAAAGTACTAAGGGATGACGAGACATTCTTGAAGTTCTCTAAGGCTATAGATAAAGCAATAATGAATAGTTCAGTAGTCAGTACAGAAGAAGAGGAATGTATCAACTCTAAAAAGAGCAGACAGAAACACATACGTTCATAGATGCAATTGCGAAGAAACCATGGGTAACAGAAGAAATACATAATTTGATTCAGGAATACATAAGTTGATTCAGGAATACAGAATCGTAAGTCCCTTATAAATTAAATAAACAGGAATTGCTGGATAGCGAAGGCGAAATGGCTGGATAAAAATGTGAAGCAATCAAAAATACATAATTGTCGGACGGATTGACTCAGTATATAGAAAAGTCAAAGCAATATTCGGTGAAATTAAACATTTAAAGTGGGACTGGAATTCCAGTGCTGAAAGAATAGGAGAGAGCGGGTAGGTGACAAGGGAACATTGAAGATGAAGCGATGGAGAAAGTATTTGAGGATACTGAACGTGCTATTCACTATGTCTGACTGATGCCCTGACAGATGAAGGAACAAGAGTGGATATAGAGGACATAGGGGTCCAGTGTTAGAATCAGAATTTAAATGAACTTTGGAAGACTTAAAATCGAATGAGGCAGAAGGGACAGACGCCATTCAATCAGAAATTATATTCATAGGATTTGTCGATCTGTAAGAAGCGTTGGACAGGGTAATATGGTGCAAGGTATTCGAACTTCAGGAAAAAAAATTGGAGGAACTCTATAGGGAAAGACTGGGCATATACAGCAAGACCAGAAACAAAATTCTGTTATTATGAAAGGTGTAAGAAAGGAATGTAGTCCTGCATTCCAGCTGTTCCATCTGTACATAGAAGCTACATCGATGAAAATAAAAGAAAGGTTCAGGAGGGAATTAAAATTCAAGGTGAAAGGATGTCAATGATAAGATTCGCTGATGGCGTTGCTATCCTCGGTGAAAGTAAGGACGAATTGCAGGATGTGCTGAAGGGAATAGATAGTGTAATCAGTGCGGAATACGGATTCTGAGTAAGTCAAAGAAATACGAAAGTTATGAGTAGTGTAGCGAGAAAACATATGGATTGGTGATCGCACAGTAGATGAAATTAAGGAATTGTGCTACCTAGCCAGCAAAGAGAGCACAAAAAACAAGCTAATACTTGTAAAAAGGACATCCCTGGCAAAGAGAAGTCTCGTAGTATATAGGTCTGAATTTGAGGAAGAACTTTCTGAGAATGTACGTTTGGAGCACAGCATTTTACGGTAGTGAAACATGGAATGTGGGAAAACCAGAGAAGTAGAGAATCCAAGATGTGGTGCTGCAGCAGAAAGTTGAAAATTATGGGGAGTGATAAGGTAAAATAAGAAAAGGTTGTCTGGAAAATCGGTGACGAAAAGAGTATGTTGAAAACATGACAATTACAAGGGTAAGGATGGTAGGGCAATTGTTAAGACATCACGGAATAACTTCTAAGCTACTAGAGGATGAAAACTGGAGAGGAAAATGTTAATTGGTGAAACGTCCCCTTTGAACAATTATACATGACGGTGGTTAAACTGACACACAATATTTTTAGCGCAACGTAATCTGACTTTCAAAAATCCCTACAAAAGAATGGCCCTGACTAACGTTACCCTATACGTCTCACAAATCACTTATCTCACAAAAATCTTCGTTACTCGAACTACTGCAATACAGCGAGTGCCACTACTGCCAGATAAATAAAAGATTCAAACTGCTGAAGGCACTAACTACTGATAGGCACAGTTAGCAAAAGAAAGATTTTGATAGAGAACAAACAATATCTTTACCTTAATATTGTTCAAAAGTCATATATATATATATATATATATATATATATATATATATATATATATCAGTTCACGACATTCAGTCTTACAAATTTACACTTTCTTAATGAGACACGTCCAGATCGTCCGCTCTCAAAATTCCGCCATCTCTCTCCCCACATCCAGCACTGCTGGCGGCCCACCTCCAACTGCGCAACGCTACGCGCTGTTTACATCCAGCTGCCCAACACTACAATGGCAGACAACATGCAAACTAGCCACAGACTGCACACAGCACAGCCAGTGATTTTCATACAGAGCGCTACGTGACGTTACCGATAAGAAAACCTAAACAGCCTACTTACATAGCCCCCATGCTCCCCAAAAAAACTTTTACAAATTGTTTTGGGCACTGGCCAATACATATTTCTTAAAAAATTTTTCACAATTACAATAACAAAGAAATCATATGCACACACTTATTGATACAATGTTGGTCAAAAGCAAAAATTTTCTCACAGTCCATAAAGACAGTCCTGATCATTCATCACAGTAAAATTGCAGTTTTTTTTCTCAAAGTCTGAACAGTAAAAGACAATGCACACGGAAGTAGTGGATTTCCATGCAGTCTTGAAGAAGTAGTGTTGTCCTTCCAACAGAAAGACAGTGCTGACACTTGACATGCAGACAGGTAATGGGCCACAACAGAGCCAACGCACTGCAGAGTCGATAATAATTGTTTTGGTTCCCATATTGTCTGTTTCTCTTATTGTCTCTGTGATACTCATTACCTCTGAGATGTTATCTTTCTCTGTAATTATTACTACTCTGCCAACGGTTGTCATACGGGTGGTGTCTGTTTTGGACACGATTTACGTTGTAAGAATAGCCTTGTCGTGTCCAGTTATTATTTCTGTCATCGCCGAATTGTGACGGATGTGACTTGTAATTGTTGTGTACCTGGTTTCGCGTCCCACGATTGTCAGTGTCAATTTCCAATTCTTATAAGAGTCCCTGAAAAGCTTCAATGTCGTCTTTGCAACGTCCCTCCAATCTAATATGTCGTAAATGTTCAGGTAATTTGATTAAGCAAATGCGGATGAGTTCTGAAGGGCTGTATGGGCTTGAAAGATACTGATGTCTTCGAAATATTTGACAAGACTGGAAAATTCAGATTGTTCTAAATGTTTCATCATTATGATGCTATGTTTTACTCGGTCTTGTGTAGCTTGAGACCAATATGCTGAGAGGAAGGCATGATAAAATTCTCCTTCACTGTGACAATCGTTAATGACCGATCGCATTCTTACAGCTGGTTCATTCTCGAAGTAGCCACACATAATTCTAACCTGTGCTCTAATGACCAGTTGGGAGGAAAACAATGAGAGAATTGATGGAGCCATGCTTGTGGATGAATATCGTTGCCATAATTCTTAAACGTTTGGAATTTACGTGTAGTAATGAACAGCTTATAGCCAAAATCATCATGTCGGCGAGTCGCATATCGGTCATTGTTACTTATTTTCGGCGGTTCCCTCTCAAAATTCGGTGTACCTTGCCAATTTCTTTCATAATTTCCCAAGTGTCCAGTGTTATTAGTTTGTGACTCTTCCGTATTTCTATGTCCCTCTTTCCGTATATGAGCGCAAGTGTCCTCTGAAATATGTAATTCTTCTATTACCTGTGTCAACTGACCTAGTACTTCCCAGATTTGTCTTTTGTACTGTGTATTGATTTGATTCTGATTTTGTTTGAATTTCTTAATTTGTTCATACTCTTCTGTGTCAGTGATGGCTACAGGTCTTGTGTCATTCAGATCATCATCTACCTTTGTAGATAAGTTAGTGAACTGATCCGTAAGCTCGGCTACTTTCTCCGATAGTGAACTGATTTCCGCAGTGTGTTTTTCTGAACCAATTTTCAGAGTGTCCATTTTTGTTGAAATTGTATCTACTGTGTCCTTTAATTTTTCCTGAGTTTTTTCAAGTTGCGTAACCGAATCGTTAGATGCAACTGAGTCAATTTTAGCTTGCAAGGTGTCGTGATTTTCATGAACAATAGTCTGCAGTTCTTTTATGGCTGCTTCGTGATTCTGTAATGCATCTTCATGACGCGAAAAAATAGGGTGAAAATGCTCACAAATTTGTGTCTTTAAGTCATTATAGTCATTTTCGACATTTATATTCGATTTTAAGTAACTCTGCAGTTAAATCTTCACGTGTTTGTTCAAGTGTTTGTTCCATTGAGTCTAACTTTTGAAGCTGTTGCTGTGCGTGTCTCTGGTATTATTCCATTGTGTCTAACTTTTGCTGTGTTGGTCTCTGATTTTGTTTCATTTGTTGCATTAATTGCAATAATAATGTATTAGTGTCTGGAATCTGTTTGTCTATCCTTTTGGCAGTGCTTTTTCACCGGAAACATTCACATTTTGACGAGCAGAAAATGTGTCTTCACTCATTTGAGATAACGGTGAAAACCCAAAACCTGAATCTGCAGTATTTGCAAGATTGTGTCCTGTCATTTCGGATTCCTGAGGCGAGCTGTTGCCGACCGATCGATCGATAATGCTTCCCTGTTCACTAATTGTTTCACTGTCTACACCAATATCTGTAGCCCGCTCCACTTCCCTATGCACAATTACCAAATTACTACTTTGAACATTAGTTATTGCATTACTCGGTGGCGTTAACACACTGCTTTCGCCTTCACTATCATTTCTCAGTTTACTTTCGAGCCTAGTATTATGTTTTTCACATGCCATAATTGTCACAATATTTCACACGATGACACAGAAAAGCACAATTTGAAGAACAAAAATAAGAAAACACATTAACATAGTACTGAAAATAATATCTAGTTAATCGCAAGCGCAGCTGCGAAATACCTGGTGCAAATCTACATGCATGCCACAACTGTTTTACTATACAACAATGAAAGACTGCAACTACAAAGGAGATTCTCTCTACAATTACGCGCTAGCAATAAACAAAAGCTACACTAGTTATACAAACTACAAGAAAAAATCTGAAGATTCCAGTGAGGTATCCTCGGCTAGGGGTCGACATATGAAACGTCCCCTTTGAACAATTATACATGACTGTGCTTAAACTGACTCACAATATTTTTAGCGCAACGCAACCTGGCTTTAAAAATACCCTACAAAAGAATGGCCCTGACTAACATTAAGCTATACGTTTCACAAATCACTTATCTCACAAAAATCTTCGTTACTTGAACTACTGCAATACAGCGAGTGCCACTACTGCCAGATAAATAAAAGATTCAAACTAGTGAAGGCACTAACTACTGATAGGCACAGTTAGCAAAAGAAAGATTTTGATAGAGAACAAACAATGTCTTTACCTTAACATTGTTCAAAAGTCATATTATATATATCAGTTCATGACATTCAGTCTTACAAATTTACTCTTTCTTAATGAGACACGTCCAGATCGTCCGCTCTCAAAATTCCGCCATCTCTCTCCCCACATACACCACTGATGGCGGCTCACCTCCAACTGCGCAACGCTACGCGCTGTTAACATCTGCTGCCCAACACTACAATGGCAGACAACAACAGCCACAGACTGCACACAGCACAGCCAGTGATTTTCGTACAGAGCGCTACGTGGCATTACCAATAAGAAGACCTAAACAGCCTACTTACATTGGAATGGATCTTGCAAGTAATTGAGGACCGAGTTTGCAAGTGCTACTCTGAGAGGAAGGTTTTGGCACAGGAGAGGAATTTGGGCGGGCCGCATCACATTCAGAAGAATGATGGCCTAAATAAAAAGGAACAAGCAGTTATAAACACAATACATCTAACCAAAAAATTTAAAAATTTCCAAAAGTAATGCTTGTAAATCGGCCCAAGTGTGCCCTAACATCTGCCTGTTGTTCTTCTTGGTTGTCCTCAACCATGTTTACTTGCAGTTCTTAAGCTGATATTTTGGATGCCAGCAAATTCAGCTTGTGCATAGATACATCTCACTATGTTATAGACTGGTACATAATCAAACACGTTCTTATCCTGATCTGTAGTATCTTGCCTTATGTCACTCTCCCAGGTAATGATGTCGGAGGAGTTGTTCTGCATCCTGAAGCTTCTGTGGTTAGCTGTTATATTTTCAGTAAGCAGCTGGGTTGTGGACAACGTCCCGAGAAGTAGAGTATAGTTCCCTTGGTCGGGAGAAAGTATAACTAGGGCACTGCGGTCTAGCAGGCTGTGCTAATATACTGTACGAAAGCTAAAAGCTTCAGAGCGTGAATAACAATAAAGTCTGTTATCATTTATTCGTGGATTTTCACCACTAGACATCTTAAGACCTTAACCAGAAGCTGCTAGAAAACACTGAGGCTGTTCCTGGACCTAGTACACAGTACGCAGGAGGACGAGAAAATGCAATGAATCCAGAAGAGGTTCGCGCATCGTTCGCCCCTTCCAACTTCAGCTCTCCTTCCAGCAGCGGCTGTCTGTTGCCTGCTTACGTTGCGTCGGTATTGTCTGGCATCTCTAGACAGAGAGCAACACCTGGAGGTACCCGGCTAGTCACCATCAGTCGCGACCCGACAGACGGCCGGCAGTTGCAAATGCGATCCGGAGCCAATAAACCCAGCGTGTAACAGTTTGCTCACCAGAGAGGGCACGTAAAATTCCGCGCAGACTTTTAAAGTCTGTACCATTTAGGAGACTAGATTTATCGTAAATAGTGTCAGCCTGCTAATTTGCATTCACGTACCCTGAATAAAATTACCAATTTCCGCGTAGTCCTATTAACTTCCACTGACGCTGCGCTAATTTTTCGGAAATTGGTCGTAAGTTCCTACGGGACCAAACTGCTGATATCGTCTGTCTCTAGGCTTACACACTACTTAATGTAACTTCAACTACACTCCTGGAAATTGAAATAAGAACACCGTGAATTCATTGTCCCAGGAAGGGGAAACTTTATTGACACATTCCTGGGGTCAGATACATCACATGATCACACTGACAGAACCACAGGCACATAGACACAGGCAACAGAGCATGCACAATGTCGGCACTAGTACAGTGTATATCCACCTTTCGCAGCAATGCAGGCTGCTATTCTCCCATGGAGACGATCGTAGAGATGCTGGATGTAGTCCTGTGGAACGGCTTGCCATGCCATTTCCACCTGGCGCCTCAGTTGGACCAGCGTTCGTGCTGGACGTGCAGACCGCGTGAGACGACGCTTCATCCAGTCCCAAACATGCTCAATGGGGGACAGATCCGGAGATCTTGCTGGCCAGGGTAGTTGACTTACACCTTCTAGAGCACGTTGGGTGGCACGGGATACATGCGGACGTGCATTGTCCTGTTGGAACAGCAAGTTCCCTTGCCGGTCTAGGAATGGTAGAACGATGGGTTCGATGACGGTTTGGATGTACCGTGCACTATTCAGTGTCCCCTCGACGATCACCAGTGGTGTACGGCCAGTGTAGGAGATCGCTCCCCACACCATGATGCCGGGTGTTGGCCCTGTGTGCCTCGGTCGTATGCAGTCCTGATTGTGGCGCTCACCTGCACGGCGCCAAACACGCATACGACCATCATTGGCACCAAGGCAAAAGCGACTCTCATCGCTGAAGACGACACGTCTCCATTCGTCCCTCCATTCACGCCTGTCGCGACACCACTGGAGGCGGGCTGCACGATGTTGGGGCGTGAGCGGAAGACGGCCTAACGGTGTGCGGGACCGTAGCCCAGCTTCATGGAGACGGTTGCGAATGGTCCTCGCCGATACCCCAGGAGCAACAGTGTC
Source organism: Schistocerca nitens (assembly GCF_023898315.1). Classification (NCBI taxonomy): domain Eukaryota; kingdom Metazoa; phylum Arthropoda; class Insecta; order Orthoptera; family Acrididae; genus Schistocerca; species Schistocerca nitens. The sequence goes on along the minus strand of NC_064620.1, from coordinate 27,722,369 downwards.
CCTAATTTGCTGGGAAGTGGCGGTGCGGTCCCCTACGGCACTGCGTAGGATCCTACGGTCTTGGCGTGCATCCGTGCGTCGCTGCGGTCCGGTCCCAGGTCGACGGGCACGTGCACCTTCCGCCGACCACTGGCGACAACATCGATGTACTGTGGAGACCTCACGCCCCACGTGTTGAGCAATTCGGCGGTACGTCCACCCGGCCTCCCGCATGCCCACTATACGCCCTCGCTCAAAGTCCGTCAACTGCACATACGGTTCACGTCCACGCTGTCGCGGCATGCTACCAGTGTTAAAGACTGCGATGGAGCTCCGTATGCCACGGCAAACTGGCTGACACTGACGGCGGCGGTGCACAAATGCTGCGCAGCTAGCGCCATTGGACGGCCAACACCGCGGTTCCTGGTGTGTCCGCTGTGCGGTGCGTGTGATCATTGCTTGTACAGCCCTCTCGCAGTGTCCGGAGCAAGTATGGTGGGTCTGACACACCGGTGTCAATGTGTTCTTTTTTCCATTTCCAGGAGTGTAACTTACACTAAGGACGGCACACACACTCATGCCCGAGGGAGGAGTCGAACCTACGATGGGGGGAGAAGCGCGAACCGTGGCAAGGCGCCTAAGACTATACGGCTACCCCGCGCGGCGCTGCGCAAATTAAATGCATGCATGATTCCATGATTTTTTAAAGTCGTTGTATAAAACATCTTGCAACTCCCTAAGATTTGCATTTTACTTGAAAGTCATCTATAAATAGCAGAATACATAAATCAAACGTAGTCTGTAGCCAGCTTTCTAAGCAACCATTGTACGAGGGTTGTCTAGAACGTAAGTTCCGATCGCTCGCGAAACGGAACCCACTGGGAAAATCCGGTAAATCTTTGCACAGATGTGTTGGGCAGTGTCTCTAGTACGCCCGTCGATCGTGTCGCGTCATTCTTTTCAGTTTTCAGTGAGCAGTGAGCACGTAAAGATGCGTATGGAATTGCATCTCCTGCCAAGTACGAGGGCCTGGTTAGAGATTTCGCCTGTGTCATGCAGCCCACATAACACAACTGTCGAGCAGTTCCTTCTTCGAGCCAGTTCTCGGCCACACACTGCAGGGGCAATGAAGACGCTCCTGCAGCGTTTCCGATGAGAAGTGTTTGATCATCCACAATACAATCCGTAGTTGGCTCCCCCTGAGTCTCATCTCTGCTCACAAGAACCGCTGGCTATAAAGACAAAATTTTTCTACAGACAACGAGCTGCAGACCAGTGCAGATAACTGGCCGAAAGCACAGGCGGCTGCTCTCTATGACGAGGGTATTGGAAAGTTGATACAACACTACGACAGCACTCGAAGTTCAAGCAGCGACTATGAAGAGAAGTAGGTGGAAGGTGTGCGTAACTGTTTCAAATAAAATGTTCCTGGTTTTCACTGTGGTTTCCATTTCGCGACCGATCTGAACTTACTTTCTGGACAACCCTCTTACCTAAACCACATTCCGTTGAGTGGAGACTATGCTTTCCTATTTTCCTCCTCTCTATACATACACGGCAGATTTCTCTAATCTTAATTTTAAGAGCCATTTGTATGATAATCTAGTACTGCATCACTATACACAATGAAACGACAATTTCCGTTTAATATCACCGCGTCCCCGTTTTCATGACCTAACAGTATTCATAGTAAACTGTAATTAAAACATCAGTGGCGATTACAGCCCATTTGTCACAGGCTCGCAATGATAGTACAGTTGTTAAAACGTCTGTCAGTTTGCCCTCAGGTTAGACCGCAGAGGCAGAGCAATCAGACACCGCAAATTATATCAACCCCCTTGCGGGCTAATTTCCATATAAATCCTGTTTACAATAGCAGAATTTCAATCAGGCCGGCTAGCCTAATTTGAACAATATTGTTCGTGGCACGGGTGACTTTAATCACGTTTGGCTCACTGTAATTTTGTTTGGTGTAGCAGTCGACCACTTGCAGTTGAGGACGTGATTTATTTGACATCATACTACTCTCAAATATGCCAAGGGAGATTAAGTTTGACAGACATATAAACAAACAATATATAAGCGGAAAGGACTCTGTCGTTCACAGATCCATAATATTGTGACTGTGCTTTTACAGTAATGAAATCGAGTTCGACCGAAAACCAGTTTTTGCTTTTGTCACAAAGCAGTTAAATTAGACAGAAAAATAGTAAGCAGACGAGTAAACGCTCACACCATGATAACGAAGGGCAGCATCAGTTATTTCCTTGCACCTCTTGCCTATTGCATCAATTACGTACATGGTGAAGACCAAGCCTTGACGCTCCCTCACGACAAAATATTTCAAATCATATTCGTCAGTTTAATAAGTCACAGCTGAAAAATACTAACGCGAATTCTTTACAGACGAATGGAAAAAATGATAGAAGCCAACCTCGGGGAATATCAGTTTAGATTCCGTAGAAATGTTGGAACACGTGAGGCAACACTAACCCTACGACGTATCTTAAAAGAAAGATTAAGGAAAGGCAAACCTACGTTTCTAGCATTTGTAGACTTAGAGAAAGCTTTTGACAATGTTGATTGGAATAATCTCTTTCAAATTCTGAAGGTGGCAGGGGTAAAATACACGGAGCGAAAGGCTATTTACAATTTGTACAGAAAGCAGATGGCAGTTATAATAGTCGAGGGGTATGAAAGGGAAGCAGTGGTTGGGAAGGGAGTGAGAGAGGGTTGTAGCCTATCCCCGATGTTATTCAATCTGTATATTGAGCAAGCAGTATGGGAAATTAAAGAAAAATTCGGAGTAGGTATTAAAATCCATGGAGAAGAAATAAAAACGTTGAGGTTCGCCGATGACATTTTAATTCTGTCAGAGACAGCAAAGGACTTGGAAGAGCAGTTGAACGGAGTGGACAGTGCCTTATAAGGAGGGTATACGATGAACATCAACAAAAGCAAACCGAGGATAATGGAATGTAGTCGAGTTAAGTCGGGTGATGTTGAGGGAATTAGATTAGGAAATGAGACACTTAAAGTAGTAAAGGAGTTTTGCTATTTGGGGAGCAAAATAACTGAGGATGGTCGAAGTAGAGAGGATATAAAGTTGTAGACTGGCAATGGCAGGGAAAGCGTTTCTGGAGAAGAAAAATTTGTTAACATCTAGAGTAGTTTTAAGTGTCAGGAAGTTGTTTCTGAAAGTATTTGTATGGAGTGTAGCCCTGTATGGAAGTGAAAGGTGGACGGTAAATAGTTTAGACAAGAAGAGAATAGAAGCTTTCGAAATGTGGTGCTACAGAAGAATGCTGAAGATTACATTTGTAGATTAGATAACTAATGAGGAGGTATTGGATAGAATTGGGGAGAAGAGGAGCTTATGGCACAACTTGAAGAAGGTATCGGTTGGTAGGACATGTTCTGAGACATCGAGGTATCACCAATTTAGTGTTGGAGGGCAGCGTGGAGGGTAAAAATCGTAGAGGGAGACCAAGAGATGAATACACTAAGCAGATTCAGAAGGATGTAGGCTGCAGCAGGTACTGGGAGATGAAGCTTGCACAGGATAGAGTAGCATGGAGAGCTGCATCAAACAGTCTCAGGACTGAAGACCACAACAACAACATTCATCCTTCCTTAAGCCACACGATAGTGTACGGTGTCAGTTAACGTCACATTTTCGCAGAGCTACCCGAATATAAAATATTAAAACGTTATCCCACTCAAACAGCGAAATACTGAAAAATATTAATCATTTCACAGACAGCATTTTCTTTATGCCCACAGAAATATAAACTTTGTCAAATGATAGTCATTAACTGATTTTCATCGACTTAAAAGTGGATAGAGCTCTATTTAGCTATAAGTTTCATTCAAACGTCTTCGTCATTAAACTGAAAGATTCCTGTTGGAGATGAATATGTCCTCTCCTCCCAATGATCTCTGAAGCGACTTACCTAGCCACTTATGGACGCCAAGTTCACTGTGGTTCCCTTACCACAGTCCCAGCGGGCATTTTAGACATCAAAAAATCAGTGGCAAAGGTGAAAATACTGTTAGTGAGAAAAAATATCATCAGTGTTACTTTGAATTGACCTTGTCTCTTAGGAGTACAGGTATTTACTTTCTAAAACATGTACAAGCAGAAGTCTGACGAATGAATTTTCATTAAGTATTTCCATTAACCAAATTGTTTATCGTGACTTATAGTCTACAAGCAAAAATCCACAAAAAAAAATTGTAATTACAATGAAATGAACGCCTTTAGCTGCTTACAGGCGTTGACATACATCAACGGGGACAGATGACAATGTGTGCCACCGAGGACACAGATGATAATGCGACTGCACGGATTTATGTCTGGCACGTCTCCCGCTAAACCCACAATCTCAACGTATTGCCCGCACTACATTCGTAGTGCCCCCCGACCATGTCCGAAAGAACAGACACTATCTTAGTATATACATAGTTAAGGATCACCGGCCACTTGACCATCTTCTTCTTCTGCGCGAATGCACAAACAGTGTCCGAACTCTTACGGGAATCGGTAACGAGCCGCGAGTAGTGAGTATAATAGCCGGGGGACACTACGAATGTACTGCGGGACAATACGTTGAGAATGTGGGTTTCGCGGGAGGCGTGCCAGAGATAAATCCCTGCAGTCGCATTATCCCCTTCTGTCCTCGGTTGCTCAGATGGATAGAGCGTCTGCCATGTAAGCAGGAGGTCCCGGATTCGAGTCCCGGTCGGGGCACACATTTTCATCTGTCCCCGTTGACGTATGTCAACGCCTGTGTTCATTTCATTATAATTTCATTCCAACGAGCTGCATGGTCACCGATGGTATCTGTTCTTTCGGACATGTACGAAAGAACAGATACCATCTTAGTGAATATATAACAACAATTGTATTCCAAGAAATATTTTAGCGTTGCAGTTTATATCAAGTCTAGAAATATATACATCTTTATAACCTCAAAATTTGAAAGGTGATACCTCAATAATTTAAAGATGTTGTTTGGTTCAAAATGGCTCAAATGGCTCTGAGCACTATGGGACTTAACATCTGTGGTCATCAGTCCCCTAGAACTTAGAACTAGTTAAACCTAACTAACCTAAGGACATCACACACATCCATGCCCGAGGCAGGATTCGAACCTGTGACCGTAGCAGTCGCGCGTTTCCGGACTGAGCGCCTAGAACCGCTAGACCAACGCGGCCGGCATTGTTTGTTGTAAAAGAAAATTTATAGATTAACGCAAAAGTTCATTATCATGCACTACAATGAGCACATCAGAAACTTATTTCTCCAGGTCATTTTCCTAGGAATCCACACCTTTTGGTTTCTCTTTTAATGTGCTGAGGTGGACACATCTTATTAATCACTTTTCATTTTTGGAGGTGTCATTCGATGCACTTGAGGCAAAGACTATTTATCATACAGAATGTTCTCATCCAGTTGTCCCACGTCACAGGGGAAAACACAGTTTCCAACAGAAAATCACTTATCTGAGTACGAATTTATAATACTTCACAAACAGATACATAATACTTACTAAGAAAAACCTTGGTTGTTCAAAGTCAAGAAGCAGCTCAATACTACATTAATAAAATACTTTATCGTGGATATTGATATTTCTCTCTGGGCACTAAAATCTGTTGGTTCAGTGCAAGATAAACTTTGAAAGCAATGATCATCAAGATCACAAAAATGTAGTTGTTACTGAAACACGAAATAAACTTATTATATTACACAAATATAAACGATTGCATTTTGTCACTTTTTACGATTATGTTTGATACTATTTCATGTCAACAGTGTTGCCTCACCTATAATATCCTAGACAATGGGCCTAGGTATGAGGAATGCGTTTCATCACATGGACACTGGAGAATAAATTAGGATTTTAGGTTTCATTATTTATTTCACTTGGCTTCCTATATGCGTTAATGAGTGTGAGAGCTCACTCTTATCAATTTCCGGGTTTATTTGTATGCGGCTCTGACATATACGTCGTCTCAGCCTTTTCTTTCATCTTTTCTCCCAGGATCTCTTTTGTTGAAAACACCTAACACTTGATACCAATAGTAAACTAAGCAATGCTTATACGAAACACTTCAGTTATTTGTTTGTCACGATACTGTCAAGAGTGAATCTTGTGAGTTCATGCACTATTGCATTTCCACTTGATACCAATAGTAAACTAAGCAATGCTTATACGAAACACTACAGTCTTTTGTTTGTCACGATACTGTCAGGAGTGAAGCTTGTGAGTTCATGCACTATTGCATTTACTAACTTCGCAGAACTATATATCTACATGCACCACATTCAGTTGTTACAATGGTAAAATACCACGAATAGCTGACACAGTTCAAATCATATGCCTGGCATTTGTGTTATACCATTACTCAAAGCTCCCGGACAAATTTTAGAGTGATATTTTGAATGGATATCCTCTTGACTCTATATTTTCACAAAGTAATCTTTATAAGCCTTATAACACAGCATCAGTATTTTCTTAAGGAGTAGTTACTGTTTACTGCTCATCATTAAAGTCACAAATGACCCTTTAGTGTGCATCAGTTTCCCAGAATTTTAGATAGTGGCCACTGTTAACGATGTTGAATACCATTGTATAGTTTCATGGTTTCATGGTTTCAATGCGATGCTAACTGGTACTTTTCGCCATGCCACTTGAAGGTAAATGGCACATCAGTTTATTCTTTACGTGACATTGGACGACATGTAGTTGAATGTCACAGCCTCTTATATCTTCTCTGTGCATTTTTATTGTCATAATGAGTGAAAGATAAACAATAATTGCCAGTTAAACTTGTTTTCATTTGGCCAACACGACGTCCTTCCCTATTCCAGCTGTCAACAAATCTTTTACTATTTGCTTAACAACTTTGTTGCCATATTTGCTCTTGACAAATTTCTTGCACTAATTCTCTTTTTAAGAGTTTTCTGTATTTCCAATGATTTATGAATTTTTCTGGAATGGAGTCATTTTTGTGTGTAAGGCAGTTATTTGTTCGGAATATCACTTTATTTCATTTGCTGGTCGATAGAGAGTATGGATCGATTAGCTTGAAGTGTCGAATGCGAGAGGATCTCAGGGGGCAGGTAGCATTGGCTGTTGGATACAGGGGTGCGCACATTCCGCTTTTAACCTGCCCATGCTTGCGTGTTAGCCAGACAGGCAAACTGCCTGACGAGTAGGCTGTTTTACTCCCGCTCAAGCCAAGCCAGCCGGCCGAAGTGGTCGAGTGGATCTAGGCGCTACAGTCTGGAACCGCGCGACCGCTACGATCGCAGGTTCGAATCCTGCCTCGGGCATGGAAGTGTGTGGTATCCTTATGTTAGTTAGGTTTAAGTAGTTCTAAGCTCTAGGGGACTGATGACCTAAGAAGTTAAGTCCCATTGTGCTCAGAGCCATTTGAATCATTTTTTGAAGCCAAGCCAAGCTATGCCCAGCCAGAGCAGGCCAAAGGAATCCTGTTTGTCTGTCCGTCTTTCCGCTGTGCCATGCTACGAAGCTATTTCTGTAAGCCTTCGTTATTGTGGTCGTAGGGTTTGGCTAGATGTTGATGAAAAGTCTATTTTTACCCGAGTATCACAAGACGAGACTCTACGAGATTCTTTTTGTATTAACATAGACCAGCAAATGGTGGACATTTTTCGCCATTATGTACTTTTTTGACGTATTTCGGGATTATTTGTTTGTATCTACATGAGCGATTTTCTCGGCGATCTCACACTTTTTCAACTAGTTCTCCATTCGAAGTATCATCAGGTCACCTGTAATAAAATCTCTGAAAGTCAAGATCATTTGCCCTTAAGAATGGGAAGACCTCTACGCCAATTACGTAAGGTTTTGAAAATTTTGTTTCTGCATCCTTAATGTGTTTCAGCCAAATATGGCATCATTTATACTATTAGTTCCTTTTTCTAGGATGTGTTCGCTAAATTCATTCTAAGTTGCCAAAATAGTTCATTCCAAATATCCCAAATGCACTTTAGTAAACACGAAGTTCGTTTTTCATGTTATATTCAATCAAACAGTACATGTATGACAGAAGAAGCTTTTCTTTCATACTAAGCTTTCTTCGCACTACGGTGTATACCACCAGAATGTGGTTTCAGTCAATGTTTGCCCTAAATTTAGAAAGCCTGTATACTGCCAAAAGACCTCGTGTCCTTATCATTCATTTTCACACACTTGTCAGCCTTAAGTCTTTGTCCTCTTTCAAAATACTAATGCAGTGAGGGAATTGTTGGTCAAATTTACGAACATGTCGTAAGATACTCGAGATTCCCGAATTAGTGCGTAGTAACTTTTTACACAATTTGCACTGCCAGGCACCTTCCGATTTATTTGCAACTGCCTCATAAACATACGAAAAACATTTCCCATGTTGGAATCGGGCTGTTTTGTGGCAGGTATATATTCCTCAATTCTTAATTTCTCCTCAATCTCCCTTAAGTTTGGTTTGTTAATTTTGCTGCTTCCAACGATGAGCTGCAATATGAAACTACGGACGTAAACATTTAACTGGCTGCTTTGTAGCCACGAATAATTGATAGGCTACCAGTCTTCAGGTGTGAGTCCCATGAAGCTTACAGACTTTAAAAAACCCAAGTTGGTCAGCTTTGATTTAGGTACACAATACAGACCCACTCATGAGTCTTCGTTCCGGCAGGTTGTCCTGCTTTGACGTTTGCGCCGGAGCTAGGGGAAGACAGTCATGAAAGAGAATTGGTACACTGCTGGTTGGATGCATGACCACTTAATGAACCTAATGACAACGGCAAAGGACACGTGTGGAGAGGTCAGGGAGGCAACAGTAGCCGGAGGTCCGTTCGTAACTTTAGAAGCTTTCAGTGTTCTCTAAGCAAACCTTTATCCACTAGCTCCTATGACAAAGCAAAGGGAATGTAACACGGACGTTAATGGTATGTGGATCTTCAATGAAAATTGTTATGTGGAATGCACTGAAGCATCCATATGTCAGGGCAAGATTTTGTATTTACCTGTTTGTTGTCACAGGGTTTCGGGTAGTTGCTCTCACATCGTTTACATACATGTAAGACTTGCTGTCCCTTTAAAGTCGGGTAAGACAGGGGAGCCGATGTACAATATGTGTCTGTTGCAATTCAAAGGTATAATAAAAGACTGGCGTAGTGGACTTACATTTCTCCAGAACGGTTGTACTGACGACTGATTTATGCATATTGTGCTTGCACAATATCAGTTGATGGAACTGTGGAAACGGACTGTATCTTAGGTCGGAACACTTGTTCTTCTGTATAGTGTTGGAGCAGATGGAGTCTTGCGCGGAGTCAACTGGCGTGCGATGTATGTCTCTACCTGTCATTCTACGTCGTTGGACCAGGCAAGGCGGAAATACCGCTAGTTAGGTTTAAAGAGTAATGCAAAGGGGCTGTCGTCAGACTAACAAGTTATGGGCTTCAAGCAAAGGCTAGAAACGTATTCACCAGGGAACGATGCTCTGGAATTCTACATGTATCATCGTGACGGCGGTTATAAATTAACTTAAGTAATGTATGTGATGAAATTATTATACTACGTTCGATTTGGTGTAGTTTCTTAGCTGGTTAATGAATGTGTGTCTTTAGTACTATGAAATTAAGTTTTGTAAAGTGTGATCTCTGTTAATTACGTTTGGGATGAATTAAGAATTAAGGCAGGGGGCTCTCTGAAGTATTACCTGCTTGATATTTATATAGGGGACTGTCAGAGCCAAACATCTATGTTGTGAAACTTATGGAACTATGTTCCATCCCGTTTCTGCTTATGTTGTTACTTAGGTAATGTGGTTTAAGAATTTAATTTTTTTTCTTTTGGTTGAATAAGTGTTCAGAGAAGTGCATGTTAATCAGAATCTTTGAACTCTATAAATGATTCTTACAATGGAATAACATTCACTCCGTAAGGTTCAGTTTTAAATAAAACTGGATATGTTTCTGGATCTAGGGCGTGATTTAATAAATGTCAATATGCACTCATTTCCCTGATTTGAACTGTTAAGTACCAGTAATTCCACAACACACATTGCATGTTTTATTCCACTGGGCATTATTTATCAGCACACAAAATTTTTTCCAACAACATCAAATAATACACTGAGCAAAAATAAAAACTAATAATAAGAATGTAGTGCCAGCATACAAAATATATCAACATAACTGTCATGGATGTGACGTTCAGAGTATTGAAAGGAAGAAGTGCAAATCCTACAAACTAATGGAGATCTTTACGTATGTCTTGTAAATGCGCTATGTAACATCTTCATTTCGTTTACTGTTGAATTTTTTGTGGTCCTCAGTCTGTAGGCTGATTTTATGAAACTCTCCATGTCAATCGGTTTTCGTGGTAGCTTGTCTGCGGCGAATATACTGTCGCAACCTAACCTCCTTACTACAGTGAACACTTGGTCTCCCTCTACAATTTCTATACCAAACGCTTCCTTCCATTACCAAAGTGACGAACCATTGATTCCTCACGATGCGTGGTATCAGTCGATCACCATCTTATAGTGAAGTTGAATAAAGTTGAATTAATTCCTCCCTCTCCCCACAAGCTATTAAATCAGTACCTCTTGATTTCTTATTCTCTCTACCCATCTAATGTTTAGCATTATTCAGCAGCACCGTATTTCAAAAGCTTCTATGCTTTTCTAGTCTCAAATCCTTATCGTCCACATTTCACTTCCATACAGAGATACACTCCAGAAAACTACCCTCAGAAAAGATTTCCTAACACTTGAAGTGAAATCGGGTGTTTACAAGTTCATATATTTCAGAAACGCTTTTCTTCCCGTTGCCGTTCGGCACTTTATACAGTCTGACTGCTTTGGCAGTCGTCTGTTGTCTGGCTGTCCAAATACCAAAACTCAGCTACTTCTTAGTGTCTCAATCATTAATCTAATTACCTCAGTATTGCCTGGTTTTATACGACTACATTCCAATACCTTTACTTTTAGAGCAGCCTGCTTCTGGTATGAGTTGAAAATAAGCTTTCTCTCAGTGTATTTTATTCCTGCTACCTTAGAAATTTCAAAGAATATAGTCCAGTCAACAATGCCAAAAGCTTTCTTGAAATCTAGAGACGCTATAAACGTAGTTTTGCCTTTCTTCAACTATCTTCTGAGATATGTTGTGAGATCAGCATGCTCTACATTACTTCAGTTCCAAAGCTGATGTTCCCTGAGATCATCGTTGTAGCAGATTTCCGGGCAATGATGAAAATTTGGGGTTTCACATTTGCATAATCACATTTACCGTAACTTAAGTTTAACATGACTGTAATTCAACATAATACACTTCAATATCACATTGATTCACAGCCAACTACAACGAAGTACTAAGTTGGTAAACAACCAGTGTTCCAATGATAACAGAGATTATTTAAGAAACATTAATCCTTCAGTTGTTTTAGTAAGTTGGTAACTAACACTAAATTAAGAAAACATTAACCTCTAGCTATTCAATATCTTTGCAACTAAAATTCCATTAAGACAGCATTCGCCAATATAGCTGTCAGTTATTGTTAGAAACAATTATGTATTTCGTTATTTAAAATAGGCTGGCAAGGAACACATACTTAGATAAGATTAAGTTAAAAAATTAGAAAAAATCAAAAGGACAGTTATGTTCAATAAAAATCGTCTATCATACTATTCGCTGCAGTACAACAATTAGGAAAACATAGGGAATGAAGTTGCTTGGTTACTGTTAATATGTCCAGTTAACATGAGCGAAATATTGTCCTGACAGATACAATATATTTAGGTTAATGTAAAGATACAAACAACTTCCGCTTTTCTTGCTCAATGCATGTTGCACTGCCGGAGCTCTCCTTCCAACACGTGGCAGGCATGTAGCACATGGATTCATTCAAGTAATATGTGTACTAGGGAATCAAAATTACAATAAAACTATAGTTAATAGCCGGTAATAAATCCCCTGTTCACTACCAATGCGCCCTGTCAAAATAGCAGCACCACCAGGTAACTAAGTATCACTGCCGTGAGCCCAGCCTGGATTAAGAAAATAACACGTGGGAATGTCAGAGTGAACAGATACACTCCGTGTGCTTCAAACACAAGACCATAGTGTGTTGGTGGACTCATTACAGCTAGGTGTCGTCCACGACAGAAAGCAGCAAATACAACAGTAACTCTCAACCCGAAGAGCTTCAGAAGGTCAGGCTGGCTACACAAACCACACAGAAACACTCTTCTGCACCACAGGCCTACCGGGGCAGTGACACCGGATACGCAGTTTGCCAGTGAACAAGCGTAACGCAGTTCACCAGGCTAACCGCTCACAGCACGTTCACGGGACAAAAGGCACAGTAGCCCACCGTCCTGTCACGGCCCGTCCTTCCTCGCTCCTACTCTCTCCTCTTCCTAGTAACTGCCCTGCAAGTAAACTGCCTGCACGCCGTCGGTCTGGCTTACACCAGGTGCTGAAACACTACCAGCTACTGCTGCGCTGCTTATTGGAACGGTGCCAACCATGGCACTTCAACTACCAGTTTATCCATCCGTCTCTAAGTAATTTGTGTCAGTATTTTACACCTATGTCATTAAACCGATGGGTCGACAGTTTTCACATCAGTCAGGGCTTACCTTCCTTGGAATTGAAATTGTTACATTCCTCGTCGAACCTGAGCATATTTAGCCTGTCGTATACACTGCGCAGCACAATTAAAGGATCACTTTTTCGAATGATCCCTAGTCATTCCAGCCTGTATATGAGAATATAAATTAAGGTAGTGCTGACCTCCAAAGCGGTGTGATCTCATTCATTGGGGATGCTGCCCCACTATGTCCTTAGAGAAGGGCTGAAAAGTCAGTGGGTGAGAGCTGTATCAAAATGAGGGAATCAACGCCTCAAGGAAAGGGGTAGTTTCATTCACACCCTTGTGCCTTTCTATGAAGCCTTTTCGTGTCAGTTCTGAGCTGTCTTTTGTGTGAAATGTTGCTCCCGAACGCCCGTAAGAAAACGACGTGATTTCAGCGCCATACGTCGCTGGTCTTCCTGCATCGGAGAGGCGTCAAAAGAAGCTGTGAAGGAAAGTAAAAGTTGGCGTCACGACCTTCCCATCATGTGGCACGTCCCCGGTGGCACTGGAAATAATTGTGATGATACGAGGGCAGTTCAATAAGTAATGCAACACATTTTTTTTTCTGAAACAGGGGTTGTTTTATTCAGCATTGAAATACACCAGGTTATTCCCCAATCTTTTAGCTACACAACACTATTTTTCAACGTAATCTCCATTCAATGCTACGGCCTTGCGCCACCTTGAAATGAGGGCCTGTATGCCTGCACGGTACCATTCCACTGGTCGATGTCGGAGCCAACGTCGTACTGCATCAATAACTTCTTCATCATCCGCGTAGCGCGTCCCACGGATTGCGTCCTTCATTGGGCCAAACATATGGAAATCCGACGGTGCGAGATCGGGGCTGTAGGGTGCATGAGGAAGAACAGTCCACTGAAGTTTTGTGAGCTCCTCTCGGGTGCGAAGACTTGTGTGAGGACTTGCGTTGTCATGAAGAAGGAGAAGTTCGTTCTGATTTTTGTGCCTACGAACACGCTGAAGTCGTTTCTTCAATTTCTGAAGAATAGCACAGTACACTTCAGAGTTGATCGTTTGACCATGGGGAAGGACATCGAACAGAATAACCCCTTCAGCGTCCCAGAAGACTGTAACCGTGACTTTACCGGCTGAGGGTATGGCTTTAAACTTTATCTTGGTAGGGGAGTGGGTGTGGCGCCACTCCATTGATTGCCGTTTTGTTTCAGGTTCGAAGTGATGAACCCATGTTTCATCGCCTGTAACAATCTTTGACAAGAAATTGTCACCCTCAGCCACATGACGAGCAAGCAGTTCCGCACAGATGGTTCTCCTTTGCTCTTTATGGTGTTCGGTTAGACAACGAGGGACCCAGCGGGAACAAACCTTTGAATATCCCAACTGGTGAACAATTGTGACAGCACTACCAACAGAGATGTCAAGTTGAGCACTGAGTTGTTTGATTTTGATCCGTCGATCATCTCGAACGAGTGTGTTCGCACGCTCCGCCATTGCAGGAGTCACAGCTGTGCACGGCCGGCCCGCACGCGGGAGATCAGACAGTCTTGCTTGACCTTGCGGCGATGATGACACACGCTTTGCCCAACGACTCACCGTGCTTTTGTCCACTGCCAGATCACCGTAGACATTCTGCAAGCGCCTATGAATATCTGAGATGCCCTGGTTTTCCGCCAAAAGAAACTCGATCACTGCCCGTTGTTTGCAACGCACATCCGTTACAGACGCCATTTTAACAGCTCCGTACAGCGCTGCCACCTGTCGGAAGTCAATGAAACTATACGAGACGAAGCGGGAATGTTTGAAAAAATCCCACAAGAAATTTCCGGTTTTTTCAACCAAAACTGGCCGAGAAAAAAAATGTGTTGCATTACTTATTGAACTGCCCTCGTATTTAGAGCCAATGTGACACTATTATCTGACCTTACATGTCACCTGCACTTCAGGGATCTGTTTTTCTTTTTTTTTTCCCCTGCTGTTTGAAGCGCCGTCGAGTCAGTGGGTGAGGTCGCAAGACGCCACCGCAACAGATGAAGGTGGATTTAGGCATTTATGACAGAATTTCAAACTTCTACGTCCCAGTGGGATGCAACTTCCATCCCCCCCCCCCCCGCCCCACACACACACACACACACATCCCCTCCCGCCACGCCACAGTTATCACTTAATTGTGTTGCGCAGTGTCTACCTAAAAGACCAGTTGGACTAGTCACAGCTGGCTATGATAACGATATACCTTATCTTGACCCTCGTCTCCATCTAAATCTTCGAGTGATTTGTTAAATTTCTCCCCCAATATCATACCTGCCATCACATCTTCACCTACGTGCCCTTTTCTTTCTATATTGTTGTTCTCATGTTCGTTTTCCCTTATACTGGGTGTCCACTGGAGGAATGCTCACTATTCAGGGATAACACTGGAACGATCATTCGAACCAAGAACATGTAGTGAAGATAGGCTCTAAAATGCATACCTAAGTGCTGCGATCACTTCATCATCTGCGATCCTGTGTAACAAATCTCTTCTACAGCAAGTTCTTCTCTTTCCCTGTTGTCAGAGATTCTTAAACATGGTCTCTCCAGAGCATACGCTAAGAGCTGTCAGCTCTTGCTCACCTTCGCTACTGTGAAACACACATCTTCTACTGAGCAAGTGCACATACGTTAAGGTATACCTTTCGCAGTGCACATTTGCCAGACAATTTACTCTTGTTTCGATCCATACTACCTCTTCCTGAAATAGGGGAAGCCAAGAGCTTTCAATACGCTTTTGAGAACCCATCTTTACTAAATTTATTTCTTCGAATGATAGTTCCTGTCAAACTGTAATATGTCTCGCTTGACAGCCATCATATTCAGGTAAAAGAAGCTCTTGTTAAAACAGTTGAGGAGGCAGCAATGGGAAAATGACGTAATGTGGGGTGAGGTACTGATGAGAGATGGTTTGTTTGGTACGGGTATCATGGGAGAGACCGCCAAATTGCGCGCCAAAATGATAATCTACTGTTATTTATACTAGAAAAACTAAACAGCGTATTCAATTGCATTTCATATTGAAGCATCTCTCAATAGCGTGCTACCATTCCATCATTTCACAAGTATTAATAACTACCAGAATAATTAGCAACAGCTAAACGAAAAGGCAGACGAAGCACTCGGAGATCATTGAATCGCGCCTAACTTACACGGCGGGCGAAGTGGTTCGCCGTAAGATGAGGTGGTTCGACAGTCTCGTTGGACAGACATGTTGTCTGCCGCGGACGGTGTCAGCTAAGACCTTATCGGCAATCTCTGGTTATTTTGCCATATAGTTGAGAACAGTGTGATAGTAATTACGGAAATACGCATTTCGTTATTTTGTTGAAGAATAGAAATTATTTGTTATCCTAAAGTGGAATGTAATTATCCAGTTTCTCGTGTTCTGCTAATAAAAAGCGAGGTGGCGGCCCGCATAAACAAACTAATTGGGAATTTAATTATTTATAAAATATCAGTTGCTCACTAAGAGTTCATTACAGCCCAAGATAATGGATTCGTGACCTACGTGCTGTTCTCTCTGCAGGGGACAACAGCAAATGAAGACTCCACGTTGGTAAACACTAATTAGAGTTCTTGCATTCCACTCACGGCGGCAGCAGCAAGTAGGCCCCTCGTGTGTACTGCAATTTAGTACAAAGAAGATCATCTGTGAAACTTCCTGACAGATTAAAACTGTGTGCAGGACCGAGACATGAACTCGCGACCTTTGCCTTTCGCGGACAACTGCTCTACAATTTTTTTTTTCACGTCGCTTGCCACTTTTTTTTTACGTCAGGCCAACCACTTTTGCTGACATACATTTTGTTGCAATATCGCATAAATAGTGTCTACAATGTCCATATGTTGACAAATAGTGGCTAATTAGAAAATTAATTAATTAAGGAAATGAATAAAAACCGAAAATGCCCTAATCAAAGACATGAAGACATTGCGGATAGTACAAATACAAAAGAAACATGCTCCTGTAGCAATGAAATGAAATTCGTGTCGGGGGCGACACTTGCTCACGACCCGACGTTCGATAGAGCAAGAGGGTCATCTATCGACTCGTTCTCCAGACGTTGGTGTAAGACTGGGTCGTCTTCTCGAAATTAACTAAGGGTCCGTAAGTGTGATCGATGTCTATCTCAGCTTCTTCGTTTATCTCATCTCTCACCCGTCACACCCCATCTGGCCGGCGGGTCGGTAAATGTGAGTCGCAAGTAATTAGCGAAGTCTTGCCCATATTTCGTATGCTGTTGCAGCTTCGTGTGTCCATCCAGGAGAAAATGCCAAAAATCTATTTTGTCCTTTTCCGATTCGTTATATATGTAGCCCACCACCATTCCCCGTACCCATGTCACTGCATTGGTTTTTTGGACCGGAAAATAAGATTCTTGTGGGAACAAAAGTGTGTCTGATGAAATTGTGTGAGGGGTGGAGCGTAACAGGAACGCCAATATCTGTTGTGCCAAGTGCCACACTGGAGCCGTCCCACTACATGGTAAACGATGTTCATCAGTGTCCACTGTTGCGCAGCCTAAACATAGTGGAGTGTCTGCCAAATGAATCGCGTGCCGCCGTTGATTCGTTGCGAACTTCCTATTTACCACCACATACCATGTTGAGCGTAATGACGTTGGAAGTTAAACGTTCCGTATAACGCGCCATATCCGTCGCCAGTTCTTGTCTGGGTACTTCTTTTCCAGGGTATTCCTGGGGCACCGGCGCAGGAAGAGTTGGTATACATCTTGCGTCGTCTGTAGTCGTGTTGTTGGGAAGGAATCTCTGACATAGCTAAGCTCCATAAAAAAAAAAAAAAAAAAAAAAAAGACTTGAAATGTGACAGCTTCGGTGAAATATGACTCACATTGACTGGGGACTGCACTGAAGTGGGCGCTAGTACATCGGCCAACGCACCCGAAATATTGCCAAATTGACCGCGCCACTGTCGGAAAATCGTAGTGACGAATAACGCCCGTGCCTTTTCATATACGTTCACTAGACCAAGTCCGCCCTCTCCAGGTGGTAGCATAAGCGTTGTGTATTGGATCTTAAACAGGTGTCCCACACTCACGTAGGTTCCGAAAGTTTCTTGTATCCGTGATGCCATTGTGCGCGTTAAAGGCAGGACATGCGCCACGTGAGTGAGTCTCGGTGCTAGGTATACGTCAACATAGGTCACCCTCTGAATCATATCCAGTGCTCTTAATTTCTGTAACAGCACCATTGTCCACATCAGCTTCAATATGCGTCGGTAGTTATACGCTGCTGTCCGCTGCACATCCGTCTGGAACGTAACACCTAGACATTTTATGGTCTTAACTAACATGAGAGGGCCTTCCTCCCCCGGTTGTAATCCTCGACCGACATTCATACAGCGTGATTTCTGTAGATTAAGCACGCTTCCTGCCGCCAACCCGTATCGCTGTATCCATGCCAACGCCGTACGTACTTCGTCGCCTGTCCTTGCCACCAGCATCACATCGTCAGCATAAGCGCGGTAATGACAGGTCAGTTGTGGCAACGGCACTCCCTCCAACCATCTTCGGAGACCATATAGACAGGGTTCCAAAGCCATTGCATACAAAAATATCGAAAGGGGGCAACCTTGACGAACTGACCTTGAAATAACAATGTAGTCAGTGCCCCGCCCATTCACCGAGACCTTTGATCGCACGCCGTGTAACAGTCGCATGATCACTAGAATGAAGGCCTGTGGGATTCCCAATCTGCCCATCACCGCATGAAAAATGGTATGATCCACTCTGTCGAACACATGATCGAAGTCAATAGCGACGAGTGCCCCACGCACTCGGCATGCCGCTGCTAATGCGATGATATCTCGGTAGTCACCGAGCGCCGTATGTACGTTACTCTTACCGCCGAGGCAAGTTTGATCTATGAGGAGTCTATCAGAAATAGAAGACCGCAGGCGAGCCCCAAGGATGCGCACGAAAATCTTATAGTCGCAGTTCAAGAGAGTGAGTGGTCTATAATCTCCTGGCCTTCTGCCACCGCGTGGTTTGGGTATTGGGATGATGATACCCTCCGTGAATTTGGCAGGTATCTCAGTCTGCGGTAACAGGAGATCGTTGTACATCTGAATCCAGGTCCGTCCCATGAGGTATGCAAAGGCACGGTAAAATTCAATTGGGAAGCCGTCCTGTCCTGGAGACTTGTTCGGAGCAGTCCCCCTGGCAATTGCATCCGTCAGCTCGTCCTCTGTTATCGCTGTGATGAAAGTCTCTGCATCCAGTGGTGGTCCTCTATCTGGCATTTCCGAGATGACATCATGTAGTGTCTCGTGGTTCACTTGTACAGGTCCATATAACTGGCGGAAATAGTCAGTAAACACATGCGCAATATCACGCTGGTGCACAACTTGCTGTCCAGTTTCAGAGATTAGATCCCTGATCAATGTCCTGCGTCGTCGTTGGCGTTCACGTACCACGTGGTGCATGGAGGGGGTTTCGGCAGCAACTGTGTCCGCCAATCTCGCCCGGATTATACTTTCCATTCTTAGTCTCGTCAGCTGTAATAACTTGGCTTTTATCCTGCGCATGGCCGTGTGCCTTTCCGGCGATGGTTGTTGGGTCATCAGCTCCCTCAGGGCTGTAAAATAAAAATCAGCCGTCGTGCGGTTCCACTGCGATTTGTCCTGCCCGTATCGTATCAACGTTCTCCGTAACGTTGGTTTTGTGCATTTAATCCACCACTGGAGAACCGAGGTGTATGCTCGTTGGCGGCGAACGCAGGTCTCCCAGGCCGCCTCTATCGACCGGCGACATGCAGTGTCACATAAAAATGCACAATTCATTTTCCAGTGACCCTTACCCCGCCATATCTTCTGACGCGTTAATGAAATCGTACAGACGTACGCCATATGATCCATAAAAGCCGCTGGCCAGATTTCGGCATCCAGTATCGCCGTCCGTAGAGCTCGTGTCACATACACTCTATCAAGTCTACTCGCCCAGTGTCCCGTTACAAACGTATAACCCGGTCTGTCGCCATGCTGCAGTTCCCAGGTATCCAGAAGCGCCATTTCGGTAATCAACGCACGCAGTTCCATGCATGGCACATAATGAGGTACTTGGTCCTTTTTGTCGACGACACAATTAAAGTCGCCGCCCACTATATAGTTATCATAGCGTCCAGCGAACAACGGTGCTATCTCTTCGGTGTAAAAGGTCGCCCTTTCTCTTCGTTTTGTGGAGCCAGATGGCGCGTATAAATTGATGAAACGAACGCCGTCGACAGTGATCGCTATGCCACGTGTCGAAGGGAGAAACATGACGTCCTCCAGTCCTGTTCCTTCCCTGGTGAGAATCGCCACATCGCATCCACTTTCATCGTGCACTGAATAATGTGCCTCGTAGCCGTAGAACTCTGGCGGCGATGAGAAACGCACTACTTGTAGGAGTACAATATCCACGTCCGCAGCGCGTAACATATCTTTCAGCATTTGAATTTTAAGTGGTGTCAGAATGACATTAATGTTTATCGTTGCAATGTGGTACGCCTGGCGTGTGTTCATCAGTTGTAGGGCGGTGTCATTAAGCGAAGCGTCTACCTGCACCCCCGGCGCTCCTCACCACACTAAGTTGTTCAACATTTCCCGACCCCTCCCGGCCTCTGGCCAGGACTATCCTCAATCGTCGCGTTCGTATTTTCATTCTGTTCCTGTTGGTCCATTTCTTGTGCCCAGTCCCCCAGCATATTTCCGGAACTGGTCGAAGGATGGGAGGCAACGTGGTCACCGCTCTGATGTTGGACAATTGTCATCTCCACTTCTGCCTTCCGGTCACCAGAAGGAGAGTTCAAGTTATCGTCGCTGTGCAATTCCTGCATCGCCATCTCGGTATCTGTTGAATACACCGATCTCAGGTCGATACTGTCGTTGTCGTCCACTGTCCCCTCGGGACTATGGCTATCGTCAGCAGAAGTCAGTCGACGCTTCTTTCTTCTCTTCGGCGAACGCTGTTTCCGTTGCCTTGCTTCCGCATCGGATGTTTGGGTTGCGTATCCTCCGTCTGGGGCCTGGCCTATCACGCTCTCGGTGGAAGCACTGGCAGCCACCACGGATGATCCTGGAGCGGCCGTCAGCTGCGTCTCTTGTGTGATGTCCTGTGTCTGCAGTGGTGGAACCGGTGGTCGGAGTTCCAGTCCGTTGGTGTCCACGTTCTCTATAGGGGGCAGCTGCTGGTGCCCATCGCAAATCTCCCTCACGTCGCCTCTCAGGGCTTCCACAAAGGTCAGCGGTAAGACAGTCATCTGTTATGGCGCCTGAACGTCATCCCGTGGAGTTTGCACTAAACGTCTCTGGAGGCATTCCGAGCGGACGTGACCTTCTTTCCCGCACCCCGAGCAAGTGCGAGGTTGCCCATCATAGATTATAATCGCTCGACAACCTCCTATGTACAAATAAGAGGGGACGTGCTTTCGAAGTTCTATCCGTATTTCTCTCACCCCATTTAAAACGGGGCACGTGATAAAACTCGTCCATTTTTCGGCCACATGGGATAGAACTGTACCGTATGGTCGAAAGGCGTCGGTAACAAGTTCAGACGGGACCTCAAACGGAAGTTCGAAGACTCGTATAGTGCGGATCCCCATTCCCGCGTGATCGACCGTAACCGCACCAACAATCCCGTCGGAATGACAGAAACGATACCCGTTCGGTGATCCTTGTAGAAGTCTTTCGCAAGCAGCCTCGTCAATAAGCTTGACTTAGACGACGCTTGAAACGATTGATAAATTTATTCCCACGATTTCATGTGGATCAATTTTGACCTCTTCTCTTAAGAAACGTTCAATCTCGTGTGCCTTTGGTCGTGTATAGTCGTTCGCAAAACTGAACTTCAAAGTCGTTTTTCTGTACGAGTGTGCCATCTCGTTCTAGACTCACAACACCGCACACGCGAAGCTGCTCCGGCGTAAACAAACAGGCACGCGCACCACAGCGCGGCCGGCAGGCAACACGGTCCGCACTGTGTCACTGCCGAAGGCAGACTGACTTTGCCTTTCGCGGGCAAGCGCTCTACCGACTGAGCTACCCAAGCACGACTCACGCCCCGTCCTCACAGCATTACTTCTGCCAGTACCTAGTCTCCTACCTTCCAAACTTTACAGAAGTTCCCCTGCGAAGCTTGCAGAACTAGCACTCCGGAAAGAAAGGATATTGCGGAGACATGGATGGCCACGGCCAGGGGGATGTTTCCAGAATGAGATGTTCACTCCGCTGCAGAGTTAAAATCTCATTCGAGATCATCTGTGATAACACAGAGGAGGTATGGAGGAGAGAAATTTTTGAGGTAAGGGATTTATCAGAAGACACTCGTTGAAATCTGCCCCCCCCCCCCACCTCTCTCATTCTCTCTCTTCCATTCAACTTGCCGCACATGTCATCTCCGGTGGGGAACATCGTTGAAGCCGAAGTGGTTTGGAATTAAGAGGCTACATTTCGTTGGTGAATACTGTGAACTACAACCAACCAGCGAACTGTGTAGGGACTGTGGTATGTAAGAACTGTGAATGATCAGAGAACAGCATGAGAACTATGATAAGTAGGCTTTCAACTGTGTCTGAACTGTTTTTGAACTTAAGTTGAACTACGAGGTGCATTCAAGTTCTAAGGCCTCCGATTTGCTTCTCGACGTAATCGCCCTGCAGACGTACACATTTTTCACAACGCTGACGCCATGATTCCATGGCAGCGGCGAAGGCTTCTTTAGGAGTCTCTTTTGACCACTGGAAAATCGCTGAGGCAATAGCAGCACGGCTGGTGAATGTGCGGCCATGGAGAGTGTCTTTCATTGTTGGAAAAAGCCAAAAGTCACTAGGAGCCAGGTCAGGTGAGTGGGGAGCATGAGGAATCACTTCAAAGTTGTTATCACGAAGAATCTGTTGCGTAACGTTAGCTCGATGTGCGGATGCGTTGTCTTGGTGAAACTGCACACGCGCAGCCCTTCCCGGACGTTTTTGTTGCAGTGGAGGAAGGAATTTGTTCTTCAAAACATTTTCGTAGGATGCACCTGTTACCGTAGTGCCCTTTGGAACGCAATGGGTAAGGATTACGCCCTCGCTGTCCCAGAACATGGACGCCATCATTTTTTCAGCACTGGCAGTTACCCGAAATATTTTTGG
Source organism: Schistocerca nitens (assembly GCF_023898315.1). Classification (NCBI taxonomy): domain Eukaryota; kingdom Metazoa; phylum Arthropoda; class Insecta; order Orthoptera; family Acrididae; genus Schistocerca; species Schistocerca nitens. Next base: position 27,699,594 of record NC_064620.1, on the reverse strand, counting down.
TGGCGGTGAATCTGTGTGCTTCCATTGAGTTGACTGGCGCTTTGTTTCTGGATTGAAAAATGGCATCGACCTCTCATCCATTGTCACAACCGACGAAGCGAAAGTCCCATTCATGCTGTCGTTGCGCATCAACATTGTTTGGCAACATGCCACACGGGCAGCCATGTGGTCGTCCGTCACCATTCGTGGCACCCACCTGGATGACACTTTCCGCATTTTCAGTTCGTCATGCAGGATTGTGTGCACAGAACCCACAGAAATGCCAACTCTGGAGGCGATCTGTTCAACAGCCATTCGGCGATCCCCCAAAACAATTCTCTCCACTTTCTCGATCATGTCGTCAGACCGGCTTGTGCGAGCCCGAGGTTGTTTCGGTTTGTTGTCACACGATGTTCTGTCTTCATTAAACTGTCGCACCCACGAACGCACTTTCGACACATCCATAACTCCATCACCACATGTCTCCTTCAACTGTCGATGAATTTCAATTGGTTTCACACCACGCAAATTCAGGAAACGAATGATTGCACGCTGTTCAAGTAAGGAAAATGTCGCCATTTTAAGTATTTAAAACAGTTCTCATTCTCGCCGCTGGCGGTAAAATTCCATCTACCGTACGGTGCTGCCATCTCTGGGACGTATTGACAATGAACGCGGCCTCATTTTAAAACAATGCGCATGTTTCTATCTCTTTCCAGTCCAGAGAAAAATATCGGAGGCCTTAGAACTTGAATGCACCTCGTATAATAACTGATACCGCTAAATCAAACTTTCCGTTATAGTGAAAATGGTATCGGTAAGTGAGGGACATGAAGTGTTCAAGTGCTGTGAGAATAAAAGCTAACGTTGTGTGCGCGGTCCGTGCGATTACATTATTAATCAACACTTCAAGAGGCAAACACAGACAACAGTTACGTGGGCAGCAGACGGCTGCCGGCGCTGTTACCAGTACAGGGCGCGTTTCAAGTGCGAGCTGGAACACACCACAGCAGCGGAGATGAAGCCGGGGTGCAGGCCATCGCGATGGAGAATCAGCTGCCGTACGTCGAGGCAGAAAAATACCGTAGTGTAGGTGTTGCGCTTGCACATAGCAGTCTAAGACCGCGTTCTACGAGGGTCGCTACACTCTATTTTCTTTTTAATCCATCTTTTATTCTACATGGTTCAAATGGCTCTGAGCACTATGGGACTCAACTGCTGAGGTTATTAGTCCCCTAGAACTTAGAACTAGTTAAACCTAACTAACCTAAGGACATCACAAACATCCATGCCCGTGGCAGGATTCGAACCTGCGACCGTAGCGGTGTTGCGGTTAGAGACTGCAGCGCCTTTAACCGCACGGCCACTTCGGCCGGCTATTTTACATGTTTGGAAGTCTTACAGTGTGGAGATACATCCTTTAGGAACAATATTTTCATTTATCCACATAATTTCCATCCCTCTCAGCGCCCTTACGCCATCTTGGAACCAGCGCCTGTATACCCGCACGGTAAAATTCTGCGCCAACTTGTTGGAGCCACTGTTTGTCAGCGTGCACAAGGGAGTCATCATCTTCAAAACTTGTTCCACAGAGAGTCTTTCAGTTTCCCAAACAGATGATAGTCACATGGAGCCAGGTCAGGACTATAAGGCGGGTGTTTCGGTGTTGTACATCCGAGTTTTGTGATCTCTTCTATGGTTTTTTGACTGACACGTGGCCGTGCATTGTCGTGCAACAGCAAAACATCCTGCGTTTGCAGATGTGGTCGAACATGACTCAGTCGAGCTTGAAGTTTCTGCAGTGTCGTCCCATTTGCATCAGAATTTATATTTCTTCCACTTGGAATGATGTCCACAAACAAGGGTCCTTCGGAATCGATAAACACCGTAGCCATAACTTTTCCAGCAGAAGGTGTGGTTTTGAATTTTTTTTTTCTTGGGTGAATTTGCATGATGCCATTCCATTGATTGCCTCTCCGTCTCTGGTGAAAAATGAGGGAGCCATGTTTCATCACTTGTCACAATTCTTCCACGTAATTCATCTCCACCATTTTCGTACTGTTCCAACCGTTTTTCTTGTTTCTTTATGAGCCACTGTCAACATCCTGGGAACCCACCTGGCACAAAACTTTTTTTACGCCAACACTTTCAGTATTCTGCAGACACTTCCTTCCCCTATCCCAACGTATCGTGACAATTTGTTCACTGTGATGCGTCTGTCAGCAGTCACCAATTCGTTAACTCTATGCACATTGGAGTGTGTGCAGTACGGGGGCTGCCACTGCGAGGACAATTCTCAATACTGCCGTGCCCGCTTTCATCACGCAACTTGCTTGCCCACCGACTAACTGTACTGCGATCTACAACTGCATCTCCGTACACCTTTTTCAACCTCTTGTGGATGTTTCCTGCTGTCTCGTTTCCACAGCACAGGAATTCTATGACAGCACGTTGCTTCTGACGAACGTCAATTGTAGCAGCCATCTTGAAGACATGCTGTGACGGCGCCAGTCTCGGGAACAGGTTGAACTAAGTTTGAAAACAAGCGGGAAGGATGTATCTACACACTGGAAAACATTCACACATGCAGAATGAAAACTGTATTCTTACAAAAATGGTGTGCATTTCTTTAGTTGTGACCCTCGTACAGAAGCGACACAAGCGACTGACAGCGTGCGACAGCAGACTACGTAACACCACCGCAGGTATGGTTAGGGAGTGTCCTACGTGGGTGACGTCCATGGCGCTGCCTGACCTCTGCTGCAACTAGCGACGTTTGAATTCAAATTTGTTTGAATCTTGTCGCTTCAGCACACGCGACAGTGAGAGCGACAGCCACGTGTCTTCTCGGCGAAGCAGTGGAGCGATCGTAAAGCACGGGTGTACCGCGTGCGAGCGACCATCTCTCGCTACAACATGTGTACGTAGAGCCCACCAGCTGCTCCTAAGCCCCTAAACTGCAGAATACTGTAGCTGGAGAGTTTTCTTTTTTTTGTCATCAGTCTACTGACTGGTTTGATGCGCCCCGCCACGAATTCCTTTCCTGTGCTAACCTCTTCAACTCAGAGTAGCACTTGCAACCTACGTCCTCAACTATTTGCTTGACGTATTCCAATCTCTGTCTTCCTCTACAGTTTTTGCCCTCTACAGCTCCCTCTAGTACCATGGAAGTCATTCCCTCATGTCTTAGCAGATGTCCTATCATCCTGTCCCTTCTCCTTATCAGTGTTTTCCACATATTCCTTTCCTCTCCGATTCTGCGTAGAGCCTCCTCATTCTTTACCTTATCAGTCCACCTAATTTTCAACATTCGCCTATAGCACCACATCTCCTGTTCCGGTTTTCCCACAGTCCATGTTTCACTACCATACAATGCTGTACTCCAGACGTACATCCTCAGAAATTTCTTCCTCAAATTAAGGCCGGTATTTGATATTAGTAGACTTCTCTTGGCCAGAAATGCCTTTTTTGCAGTTGCGAGTCTGCTTTTGATGTCCTCGTTGCTCCGTCCGTCATTGGTTATTTTACTGCCTAGGTAGCAGAATTCCTTAACTTCAATGACTTCGTGACCATCAATCCTGATGTTAAGTTTCTCGCTGTTCTCATTTCTACTACTTCTCATTACCTTCGTCTTTCTCCGATTTACTCTCAAACCATATTGTGTACTCATTGGACTGTTCATTCCGTTCAGCAGATCATTTAATTCTTCTTCACTTTCACTCGGGATAGCAATGTCATCAGCGAATCGTATCATTGATATCCTTTCACCTTGTATTTTAATTCCACTCCTGAACCTTTCTTTTATTTCCATCATTGCTTCCTCGATGTACAGATTGAAGAATAGAGACGAAAGGCTACAGCCTTGTCTTGCACCCTTCTTAATACAAGCACTTCGTTCTTGATCGTCCACTCTAATTATTCCCTCTTGGTTGTTGTACATATTGTATATGACCCGTCTCTCCCTATAGCTTACCCCAACTTTTTTCAGAATCTCGAACAGCTTGCACCATTTTACATTGTCGAACGCTTTTTCCAGGTCGTCAAATCCTATGAAAGTGTCTTGATCTTTCTTTAGCCTTGCTTCCATTATTAGCCGTAACGTCAGAATTGCCTCTCTCGTCCCTTTACTTTTCCTAAAGCCAAACTGATCGTCACCTAGCGCATTCTCAATTTTCTTTTCCATTCTTCTGTATATTATTCTTGTAAGCAGCTTCGATGCATGAGCAGTTAAGCTGATTGTGCGATAATTCTCGCACTTGTCAGCTCTTGCCGTCTTCGGAATTGTGTGGATGATGCTTTTCCGAAAGTCAGATGGTACGTCGCCAGACTCATATATTCTACACACCAACGTGAATAGTCGTTTTGTTTCCACTTCCCCCACTGGAGAGTAAGGCTACAAATTATAGAGAAAATGAATGCTGTGGATGAAATTTACAAAGGGAGGAATTTTCATGGAGAATTTCACAATGTATATCATCAACTACGAAGGTCATCAGACAAATGAGCAGAAGAGCATTCGACTACCTCATCAATAAATGAGAGATGAATTATCTTAGATTTACCAAGAACATTTAACAGCCGACAAATGCGGAAGAATATGTGACTACCTTAAATGATGGAAGAAAGAAGTTAACACGTGAGAACTACCTGCGGTGTGAAGGTAGCGTTCTCGGTAAAATAATTGCGGTTGACGAAAAGACATGGGTTCGAACTCGGGCGCTGCTTATGGTTTTACTAACTCAGCTACAATTTTGTATAGTAAGTTCTATGTATATTGTTTACACTATATCGCTAAGTGTATTTTTAAGGTCTTTAAGTGTATTCATACCTGTCCCAGTAAATCGCACATTAAATTCCTAATAAAATACAATGAACAATCATGAAATTTTACTGATATTTGTTTTGGGAGAGCAATTCATCAGCAGCTATTGTTAAGGCAAAGCGTTTCAATTAATCTAAATAGTCTGTGTAAGAAAGCACACACAATTTTGGAAAATAAAGCCAAATGTTTTTTGAAGTGATTTGTCTGAAAGTATGAAATGACTTGGCTCTGAGCACTATGAGACATAACTTCAGAGGTCATCAGTCCCCTAGAACTTAGAACTACTTAAACCTAACTAACCTAATGACGTCACACACATCCATGCCATAGGCAGGATTCGAACCTGCGACCGTAGCGGTCGCGCAGTTCCAGACTCTAGCGCCCAGAACCGCTCGGCCACTCCAGCCGGTGAAAGTATGAAATAAAATATTCGAGAAACGTTTGTTGCACCTCATTTTCTGTTCATGATTTGGAGCATCTTTCAAAGGCACGTATAATGTTTCTCTGCTCTATTTGTTTATTTTGCACAAATCATTTGACAAATTATTTGAGCGATTTCTTTCATTTTTTATTTTTAAGTTTTATTCAGAAAGCATGATCTTACAGACATCTCATTTGCCTTCCTAACGTCTTCTGATCTCGAAAATCCTAAATTTGATACTTGACTCGAAGGAAGCCTTTTCCTCGTTTAAATATCGCACCGATCTATCTTTTTATGTGCAAAATATGCCTTGAACAGATAAACTTTTCGACACTTCATTTACATAACTTGGCAGCAGCTTTTCGTGAAATATTTAAATTAATCCTGAAAACGATGATTAACTTTTCCTTAATTGCACTGATTACTTTCAAGCAATTAAATACTTTGATGCAAAACTAGACCTAACGCTGGTCACTAAGATTCCCCATTTGGCTATTTTTCTGTCTTTATTTGGCTCTGAAAATTCGGACAAAGTGTCATAGTGCAACGTACAAGGAGTCTTGTTTCCGGTCTGTTCGCAAGTTTGACGAAAACGTATCAAGTATTAATCATACGATGAAATAGCCCTTTTTGCGTGATGTCATTTCCAATAAACGTCGTTTCGATATCTAGAAGCGTTTGTGAGATACGAGCACTTGATTCCCGAAGCGCAGGAAAGGATTCGGACGCGCTGCGAGTGACCCGTCCGTGGGTATAATAACCTATATCCCACGAATGAAAAGAGATATCACTCCGCTCTCAACTTTAAATATAATTTAGATATATTGGTTGCATTTCATAATCAATATGTGTAATTTGGTGCAGCCATGTTCAAATGGCTCTGAGCACTATGCGACTTAACTTCTGAGGTCATCAGTCGCCTAGAACTTAGAATAAATTAAACATAACTAACCTAAGGACATCACACACATCCATGTCCAAGGCAGGATTCGAACCTGCGACCGTAGCGGTCTCGCAGTTCCAAACTGTAGTGCCTAGAACCGCACGGCCACTCCTGCCGGCGTGCAGCCATGTAATCAGTTTCGTGCAGTACAGAAATTATGACGAATAACGAAAACAAATTCAGACCTATATCTTGCTAAGATATCAAGCCTTAAGATGCGAAACAATTAATTTTTTTCACGGAATGGTTTGTTTCAAATCGTAGAATTCAAATTATCGTCTTTACTGCTATGGTTATTGTTTTGATGCTTTCAAGACTGCTTGGTCAAGTTGGTTCAACTTGTGTAAATGATTATAGTTAACGAAGTTTGCTATTACTTGAGAAGTTTGCTAAATTAAAACTAAAATAAATTATGTGGATTTTTTCAATTAATCACCCAAATTCTCGTTAGCTGTTGTAACGTTGTTACTTTAATTTGCTATGAAAGCGGTGCTGATAGACAATAAAAGCAGGTTAAAGCTGTGAGCTGTCTGGGGAAGTTAACCTTGCATTACTGAGCAACTGTTTCTGTTGTGTCTATTTCATACAGCATAGACACAATGAGGTAGCTAGGTGCACGCTAAACTAACGCAGACGGGCTTGAAGTTCTGGAACATGAGACTTATTAATGAATAAGAGGAAAAGTACGTAGATGCGTTTAATACTTATCTTTATTCTCTTGTTGTAATACATCTCTCTTGAATATTAGTACGCTATAAGCACTGATACAAATGGCGCCTTGCTAGGTAGTAGCTATGGACTAAACTGAAGGCTATTCTATCTGTCTCTCGGCAAATGAGAGGAAAGCTTCGTACGTCTGGTCGCAAGCTATGTCTTCCGTACAACTGGGTGAGGTCTAGTCCGTGTCTTGTGACCTGCCATGTGGTGGCGCTAGGATTGCGATTACACAGTGGCGACACGCGGGTCCGACATGTACTACAGGACCGCGGCCGATTTAAGTTACCACCTAGCAAGTGTGGTGTCTAGCGGTGACACCACATTCCTCCCCCGCAAATCGGCGAACGCTCGTGAGATAAGGCTTCCGCCCGCCGTGGGGAGGACCCCATGTTGGACGTATGCGAGGAGGTGGGGAGCCTAACAACAGGCGAGGCTGTGCCACCCGCACCCGGCCATTCGGTCCGAGGGGAGCTAGGAAACGCCTGCAAACCTAGTCCAGGGTGCACGTCAACATGAGGTGTATGCGCACGCAATGAGACAAGAGGGGCCGAAGGGTCGACCTCCATGTGGTCGGAGCACCCGACGGGCGAAGACGACATCTGGTCCGGAGCGGGCAAGAGGTCCATGGCGGAGGACGGCTGGTCACGGGAAGTGAGCGGCGGCGCGTGACCCAGGGAGGCGCCAGGCGGTTGCAGCGGCGCGTCCACTGCGGGCGGCGCCGGCGGCGGCTGCGGCGGCAGCTGCGGCGGCGGCGGCGCGACGCCATGAGGCAAAATGGAAGGCAGCGTCGGTAACACCTGGGGATGAGGCGAGCCAGTAGATGGGTCCCCAAGGCGCTGACCTGACGGCACCGTCGCTGAAAGCAGACGGGGAGCGGCAGAACCCAGGCGACGACAGAGGCGCAGCTGATTGAGATGCCGACGCACCTCACCAGAGGCCCCCAAAACCAAATACATCGCGCGGCCGAGGCAGCGAAGAATGCGCCCTGCGAGCCAACGCTGTGAACCGCGATAGTTGCGATAATAGACAACGTCGCCAGGAGCAAAAGCAGGAGTCTGCCGCTGCACAGGAACCTGATGCGGCGGATGCAGTAAAGACAACAAAGTTCGATGAGAACGACCATGAAGCAACTCAGCCGGCGAGCGACCATCGCGGGGCTGAGAGCGATACGATGACAAAAATAGTAACAAAGCGTCCTCCCGAGAATGCGATTCTTTCAATTTCAACATCTGTGACTTGAAAGTCCGGACCAATCGTTCAGCGGCACCGTTGGACTGAGGCGAAAACGGCGCGGATGTCAGATGTTGAATACCATTGGCCGTGCAGAATGACTGAAATTCTGCGGACATGAATTGTGGGCCATTGTCGGAAACAATAGTCTGCGGAAGACCTTAAATGCAAAAGATAGCAGACAAGGCTTGGATTGTGGCAGAAGACGTCGTGGAAGACATCCGGACAACAAAAGGAAAATTACTGAAAGCATCGACCACAACCAACCATCGAGCATTCCAGAATGGACCAGCAAAATCGATATGCAATCGGTGGCAAGGGGAAGTGGCTTTCGGCCATGCAAAGAATTTCCGCGGCGGTGCGGATTGTTGTTCGGCACACGCCACGCAAGAGGAGCACATATTCGTAATCGCAGCATCGATTCCGAACCAAGTACAGTGCTGACGAGCAAGCTGTTTCGTACGCACTATACCCCAATGTCCTTGGTGAAGAAGCTTTAAGACAGAGGACTGTAACGAACGTGGGACTACGACTCTGGACTGATCATTATCAGAACGCAACAACAAAACACCACGTCGTACAAAAAGTCTCTCCTTGTGAACAAAAAAACGGCGAACCAAAGGATCTGCGATCCGGGACTTGGACAAGGGCCATTGCGTAGCAACAAAACGCAAAACGTTAGCAAGGACAGGATCAGCAGCTGTGGCTGTAGCTACACGACGAAAATCAATCGGAAACGATGCGACCACGTCATCGGCTTCCGAATCAATGAACATGCAAGCAAGTTCGGAAGAATCGAATGCTTTATCCTCAGCAACAGGCAAACGGGACAACGCATCAGCGTTGCCGTGCTGAGCAGTGGACCGATACAAGATATCGTAGCGGTACTGCGAGAGAAAAAGTGACCAGCGAATGAATTTCTGCGCTGTACGCGGAGGTACAGGCTTGTTCGGATGAAAAAGCGATGTCAAAGGTTTGTGGTCTGTGAGGACGGTAAAGTGACGACCATACAAGAAGTCATGGAACTTGGTAACACCAAACACGAGAGCTAAAGCTTCTTTCTCTATTTGTGAATAATTTCGTTGCGCAGATGAGAGCAATTTGGACGCAAAGGCAATAGGGCGATCATGCGAGCCATCCTTGTGCGCAAGCACAGCACCGATCCCGAAATCCGATGCATCTACCATCAACAGAAGAGGTTTTCGGGGATCGAATGGCGTAAGGCAAGTATTTGAAAGTAACGCCGATTTCAACTGGCGAAAGGCGCGTTCGCATTCCGTCGTCCAGACGAACGGAACACCTTTACGGCGTAAGCGATGAAGCGGAGCTGAAATGGAAGAAGCATTGCGCACAAACTTTGCATAATAATTAATTTTACCCAGCACACTCTGTAGCTGTTTTAAATTCTGCGGAGCAGGTAAATCCTGTATGGCACGGAGGTGCTCTGGACTCGGATGTATACCTTGGGCATTTATGACATGCCCCAGGTAGGGTAAGTCCCGAGCAAAAAACACACATTTGTCCTTCCTCAAGCGAAGACCATTCTGACGCAATACCTGAAATAATGTTCGGAGATTTTGCAAATGTTCTGCTTCTGTCTGTCCTGAGATCACAATATCGTCCAGATAGTTCGCAGCAGTAGGGACCGACGCACACACAGTTTGTAAATATTGCTGAAACAAAGCAGGTGCGGAGGCACACCCGAATGGCAGTCTTTTGAAGCGATACAAGCCAAGATGCGTGTTTACCACCAATACGCGCTGGGATTCTTCGTCCACAGGTAGTTGCAAGTACGCATCTGCTAGGTCCAATTTGGAAAAATATTTTCCCGGGCACAGTTTGTCAAAAAGATCTTCCGGGCGGGGCAAAGGAAAAGTAGCAGTCACAAGTTGTGGATTCACAGTTGCCTTGAAGTCCACACAAAGTCTCAGTTTTCCGGAAGGTTTTGGCAAAATTACTAAGGGTGAGGCCCAGAGAGAAGCCTGCACACGGTCAATTACACCTTGAGATGCTAAATCGGCTAATGTTCTTGCGACCTCATCACGCAATGCGTGGGGAACATTGCGCGCTCTGAAAAATTTCGGTTGCGCGTTGTCTTTCAGTTCCAAATGTGCAGCATAGTTCTTAGCGCAACCAAGGCCCGGTGCAAAAATGTCTGCAAATTCTTCACAAAGACTAGAAACACTGGCGGAAGGCACAGTCTGATTCACCGATAGGACCTGATTCACTATAGACAAATTAAACAATTGAAATAAATCTAAACCAAACAAGTTCACTGCACTAGAAGTAGAACGAAGAACGTAAAATGACACAAGTTTTGTTTGTCCCTTGTATGTTGCAATAAGGCTGCACTGTCCTAACACAGGGATCGGCTGTCCTGAGTAACTAGTTAACTTAACATGTGCGGCACGCAATGGCGGTTGGCCCAGTTGTATGTACGTGTCGTGATTGAGCAATGAAACTGCAGCTCCGGTATCGAGCTGGAATGGGATCACTTTGCCTGCAAAGTCTAAGTCCACAAAAAGTTTATTGTCCTGCTGACGACAAGAGCGACTGTCACGTGCAATTTGAACTGATACAGGTACAGAAGCACTTGCGACTTTACGGGAATTCCGGCGACGTCGACGCACACTTTTGGTGGGACGAACACAGTCACTGTTAGCTAAAGTGTCACTGGACGGGTGGGAATGAACTACATGAATGTCCATGGGTGAAGGTCCACGAGCCTGGTTGTCCTGGGGTCGATTCCGGTGCGAAGCAAAAGGCCTGGAATTTGTGTGATTGTCTGATCGAAGCTTTTTCTGGCAAACACTTTGAACATGTCCATTCTTTTGGCAGTAAAAGCAAATAGCTTGGCGTGACGGGCAATTTTCACGCGAATGTCTAGTTGCACACCTCGGGCATGATTTCACTGCAGTTGCTTGCTTACGCGGCGCACGTGTTTGCAAGGTAGGCTGCCGCTGCTGCGATGGGCGCGAGGGCCGCGTAGCGTCCCGTGCAGCGCGGCCGGCGGGCCGGTTAATGTGACACACGGCTGGCGAAGTTTCAAATGATTCCTGAGCAAAGTCAAGTGTGTCTTGCCTATCCAATATGTCTATCACTTGTTGAAGGGAGGGATTAACTAGTTTCAAAATCTGTTCCCTTATGCGAACATCAGAAACGTTCTGTGCTATTGCATCACGCACCATAGTGTCTGAATAAGGAAGTCCACAGTCACATTATAATGCACACTCCCTAGTAAGTCCTTGCAAAGTTGCTACCCACTCCCTATTAGTCTGACCGGCCGTACGTTTTGTACGAAAGAACGTATACCGTCGTGCAACTACATTAACTGTTTCTTTGAAATAGGCATCTAAAGCAGACAAAATTTCTTCGTAGGACAGAGTTGCTACGTCGCGTCGGGGAAACAATTTCACTATCACACGGTAGGTAGACACACCGACACAAGAAAGCAAAAACGGCTGCCGCTCTTTACCTTGAATTCTGTATGCTGCTAGGTGGAAGGTGAACTGGCGAGACCACTCTTGCCAGGTCTCGTCGGCCGCCACGTAGGGCCGAAAGGGAGGTGCAACAGCGTTTTGTGGCAGCGGTAGCGAAGAAGCGGCGGCCGCCGCATCGGTTTGCAGCGCACGTTGACCCTGGACGAGCTGTCCAAGGGCTTCCAATAACGGCTGCGTCTGCTGATTCTGCAAGCGAAAAAATTCGGACAGTACATCTGGAGATTGTGGCGAAGCCATGACACAAGCAAATCAGAGCAAAGTACAATCAATTTATGCAACGTGGGCGCGGCACCACTCCTCGGCGCCAAATAATGTTGTGTCTATTTCATACAGCATAGACACAATGAGGTAGCTAGGTGCACGCTAAACTAACGCAGAACGGGCTTGAAGTTCTGGAACATGAGACTTATTAATGAATAAGAGGAAAAGTACGTAGATGCGTTTAATACTTATCTTTATTCTCTTGTTGTAATACATCTCTCTTGAATATTAGTACGCTATAAGCACTGATACAAATGGCGCCTTGCTAGGTAGTAGCTATGGACTAAACTGAAGGCTATTCTATCTGTCTCTCGGCAAATGAGAGGAAAGCTTCGTACGTCTGGTCGCAAGCTATGTCTTCCGTACAACTGGGTGAGGTCTAGTCCGTGTCTTGTGACCTGCCATGTGGTGGCGCTAGGATTGCGATTACACAGTGGCGACACGCGGGTCCGACATGTACTACAGGACCGCGGCCGATTTAAGTTACCACCTAGCAAGTGTGGTGTCTAGCGGTGACACCACAGTTTCACCAGGCATCCAGTCTAGCTTACCGAATTCCCAACCAGACTAACATTAATTATAATCTTTTAATAGTCATACGACAACCGGTGATATATATATATATATATATATATATATATATATATATATATATATATATATATATATATATATATATATATATAAAAGAGAATTTAAATAAAAAGAAATAAATCAGTTTATATTTGGAAATTTATTTTAACATTGATCATTGAAATTTCAGCATATTAAACGTGAGTCATAACTAAGCTGGTGCCGTATTTAGGACTGTGAAAATGTGAGTTTGTAATCTTACGGAACACATCAAATAGGGAGCCAAGATTGGGAGACTACATACAACACTGCATTCATAATATAACACACAAAGAACGTTGAAACATATGCAAGAGGAAATTAACCACAACCAACCGATTCAATTTTCACCCAAAGAAGTTACGTTCGTAGCGCAATCCTGTCCGTCATGTAATTACCACACACTGTTATACTAAATTCATACTAACTCTCTGTGAAATCTTCCCGAAAAGAATAGCTGAGGGCTACGTTGATACTTTCACCACATGCTTCACGTGGGCAACTTGGTTTACACAAAGAGTGTAACTCCACAATAATTTTGATAATTAAAATAAATTACATCGAAACGCAATTTACTAAAGAAAAACCTTGAACTGGTTACTATCGTCTTACTATTAAACTGATGGGTCAAACAGTTATATAAGCACGTGGCACTGGTCTCGCAAAGTACACCCCACGTGGGTTGAACATAAAGAAAAGTTGCTATATTGAAAAATATTGTCAAGACGAGACGTTATAATCACACAAGCATTCGCATTTAAGATTGATGATCTTAGTTAGAGTTACTGATCAACACTACCGGAAGATATTCTGAACTTCTCACGCGAATTACACTGCGTTGCAATTTAAGATAACATTAGATATTTTAGAGATAAACCTGAAATAAAGGTGATTAAATTTTCAGTTAGGCTGAACTTAAGAAATCCATTGTCCTGCGGACTTAGCAGACACGCGCTTAGCCGGAGATCTTACCACTTCAGACGCTCGCCGCGGACAGGCTGACCTGGGCTCCTACCAAGGGTGCTTCTGTATACAAAACGGAAGTGACCAGAGAGGCAGCTTCCTATGCCAACATGACAAGGGACAGACAGAAACATGCTAAGAATGGAAACGTCTCTGCTTTTAGAAAGCGTAGCTACCTGTTCCGACGTTGGTCCTACTGTTCTCTAGCAGACAGGCTTCTCTGCTACCCTCAAGCATACAACTAGAAACACATTTGCTCATTCATCCTCTCACACAGCAGGGAAGGACTGTGTGACATGAATTACATATAAACTGTGTTTTAAAGTGTAGTAGTGTGACAGATCGTTCTTGTTTATGTGTAAAAGTAACACGTTTCACTGCTCAGTCTCCTCCCAGATAGTCAGAAACACCACAGTAAATTTAGAAGAGGAATTTATGCCGTAAATGACAACAGATTTAAGAAATTAACATGAAAGGAATCCAACAGAAACCTTTCACTGTTTCTGCTGTTTCACATGAGCTTTTAATTTATGGGTTCAAAAGTATACACATGTTCTTGAATAATTTGTATCTCTCTCCCATACTACTGTTGAATGCTATTCTCGCTCAAAAAATTTTGCTAATTTGCTGATGTGATTTGCTTATAGCGTAAACAATGACAAGAATTATACCCATTTGCAGCAACTTAACTCCTTTGAGCACACACTAATTTAATGAAAACACGATAGTATCGTCTATCCTGAAGATATTTGTTTGGAGTGTAGCTCTGTAGAAGTGTAATGGTGGCCGGAAGAGAATTAAAGCTTTTCAAATGGCGTGATAGTTTGGAGAGCTGGGAATTCAGGACCGGTAAGCATTGTTACAGATTTCGCAATCGAGATAAGCCTCCTGCCACCTTCCCCAACCCCCACTCCCCTAACTCAATTGCCATATACATAAAATTGAGGTAAATTTAATACTTCAGACATTTTTATTACCAGCAGTCCTAACTAATTCATCAGGGGCACTTACAACCTCGTTGTGATCGCCCAAACCCCCCCCCACCCCCCCCCCCCCACACACACACACACATACACACACCTCCATAAGGTATGATTGCCGCCAAATGGCGACCAAATTAATGGTTCGTGAATAGTCATTGCTGACCTGCAGGTAATATTTTTAACGACTTTAAATGACGAGTACGATAGCAGAAGTAACTTTAATAATGCCGTTTATTACTGCAAAACACTTATTGGTGTCGATGGTCCAGCAATTAAATAACATATGAGTAACAGGGAAACAATAGATTGCTACATGGTTTCTTCAACACGCACAGTGGATTGTGGACAGTGGAACACATGGTTAGAGATATCATCATCTTCAATTCCACTTATACCCCCACGGTGAGTTGGTCGGCGTTGACACAGGGATTTGCATCGGCGGACTTGCAGCTCTTAGTTTACATTACGTCAGTGTAATGTGGTCCCTGAAAATGACTTTGGGTGTCAAACTGTCTCGACACATTCTATCGAATGCTGGTAAAACTGGACTATTCATGAACGATTAATTTGGTCACCTTTTGATGGCAATCATAACTTATGGAGGTGTGTATGTGTGTGTGTGAGGGGGGGGGCCTTGTGTGTGTGGTTTGAGGTTTATGGGCTGACTATACCTCCCCCCTTCTCCACCCCCTGTATTCGCGACTTAAACCAAGTTTCAAATTAATTTAGTCACTGGTAACTGGTGTCCAAGAACGAATGGCATTTCACGAACGGCTGATATCAGATGAATCGAGAAAGTCAATCTAAGTGCGTGACATCGTGGAGAACTAACCTTCCTTTCCCTGTGTAGTGAGGGACAGAACACCCTGGTCACATCAGAGTGAACCGTTTGGTATTACGCAGCAAAGCTTCCCGAAAAAATTTGTTGTACAACAACGCAACGTAACAAAGATTATCTAATGAAATACCCACAGCAACAGCTGGGAAATTTGACAAATCGCGATAAACCAACTGCCACCTTCCCCAACCCCCACTCCCCTAACCCAATTGCCTTATACATAAAATTTATTACAAGCAGTCCTACCTATTTTATTTAGGGCACTTACAACCTCACTTGGTGTTTCGTTTTACAATGACGGCCCAATTAACTGAGAATATTTGTCACATCAACTGTCGTGTGGTATTAGTATGATCCCTTGTACGATATAACACTTGTATTGAAGTAAACCGAAAAGAAGCGAATAGGGTTAAGATCTGTCGAAACAGGTCACTGGTGAAGTGCCGGAAGTTAGTGTCTAACTGACACAATATTTCGGCCAAGGAGCACGTTGACATCTTTTAGCAATTATATACAACCACTCGCTCACAGAAAGATCCGTACCTAAAGACTGGAAAATTGATCAAGTGAAACCAATACCCAAAAAGGGATGTACGAGTATTACGTTTAATTACAGGTCTATGTCACTAACGTCGATTTGCAGTACGGTTTTAGAACATGCACTGTATTCGAACATTATGAAGTACCTCGAAGAAAACGATTTATTGACATATAGCCAGCACGGATTCAGAAAATTCGTTGTGAAACACAACTAGCTCTTTATAATCATGAGGTAATTAACGCTATCCACAAGGGATGTGAAATTGATTCCATATTTTTAGATTTCCAGAAGGCTTTCGACACCGTTCCTCACAAGCGTCTTCCAACCAAACTGGTTGACTACGGAGTATCGCCTCAGTTGTGCGACGGTTTCGTGATTTACGGCCAGAAAAGTCACAGTTCGTAGCAACAGATGGAAAGTCATCGAGTAAAACAGAAGTAATATCTGGCGTTCCCCAAGGAAGTGTTATAGGCCCTCTACTATTCCTGATCTATATTATCGACATAGGAGACAATCTGAGTAGCCGTCTTAGACTGTTTGTAGATGATGCTGTCGTTTACCGTCTTGTAAAATCATCAGATGACCAAAACGACTTGCAAAATGATTTCGATATGATATTTGTATGGTGCGAAAAGTGGCAATTGACCCTGAATAAAGAAAAGTGTTAAGTTTTTCACATGAGTACTAAACGAAATCAACTAAATTTCGACTACGCGATAAGCCTCACAAATCTGAGGGCTGTAAATTCAACTAAATACTTAGGGATGACAATAAAAAATTACCTAAATTGGAACGATCACATAGATACTATTGTGGGTAGAGCAAACCAAAGACTGCTTAGAAGGTACAACAGGTCTACCAAAGAGACTGCTTACACTACGTTTGTCGGCCCTATTCTGGAGTATTGCTGTGCGGTGTGGGATCCGCATCAGATGGAACTGACGGATGATATCGAAAAAGTACAAAGAAGGCCAGCTCGTTTTGTATTATGGCGAAATAGGGGAGATAGTGTCACAGACATGATACGTGAATTGGAATGGCAATCATTAAAACAAAGACGTTCTTCGTTGCGACGGGATCTTCTCATGGAATTTCCATCACCAGTTTTCTCTTCCGATTGCGAAAACATTCGGTTGGCACCCACCTACATAGGTGGAAATGATCATCACGATAAAATAAGAGAAATCAGGACTCGCACAGAAAAATTTAAGTGCTCGTTTATCCCGCGTGCCGTTCGAGAGCGGAACGATAGAGAGAGAGCATGAATATGGTTCATTCAACCCTCTTCCAGGCACTTTATTGTGAATAGCAGAGTAATCACGTAGATGTACATGTAGATGTAGATGTAGAATCTGGTGCGCTGATGAGCTGACTGATATATAGCGGGATCTAATAGCGGGATCACATGCCACAGTAAGAATATATATATATATATATATATATATATATATATATATATATATATATATATATATATATATATATATATGTGTGTGTGTGTGTGTGTGTGTGTGTGTGTGTGTGTGCATTTCATTCACCTTTCTGAAGGAGCGGAGCGGCCTGCTCTTCAGCCATTGGGTTCTAGGAAGTTTTGTTTTATTTATTATTTCTTCCTAAATGTGGGACCAGTGTCGCTCTTTTATCTTCTATCTCTCTCCTTCTGATTTGCTGTTTCATCGGTCGTCTGTGCCCAGCATCGCTATCCCCGCTCCATCCGGCAACACAATACTCATTCCTAGGCCCAGGTGCTCGTGCTGGCTGTACTTCCGCCGTTCCTCGTTGCCTGGCATGTCATTCCTCTTGTGGACCATTCTAATAGCGGAATCACATGCCACAGTAAGAATATAGCCGCCATCGAGATTTTTTCAGCGCTCCCTTTCTCATATCTCATCAGATTCCTTAATGACACAATCCGGAAGTTGGACCTCTATGTCACACCCTTGGTGTGGTCGCAATACATTCCATGAAATTCCCTCAGGAAGTATTGTGAGGCAATAAACTTGCTAGGCAGGTGTAATTTGGTGTGCCACTGGTATTCTCGGCAAAGTTCTTCGATTTCTGATAGACCCGTACGTCCGTTGTCAAGGCCGTCTTTCACACTACCAAGAAGTGCCTTTCTTTGATTGGTGGACGGAAGACCGTCGTCACATGGTGTTTCCTGAGAAATTGTCGCATCTTGCGTGATACCGTGACACAGAAAAGAATAAATGCAATGGCTGTATCCACCTGAGGCTCCTCTTCTGGTTCCATCTTCATAGCCATTCTTCTGGGAAACCGCTCTCAGAAAGTTCTTGGTTGACACTTTCGTCGTCAGAGAGGATGCGAACCTTACGTAGGTTCCTGTGAATCGGCTGGTCCCAGCTGTACGCATGTTAGATCGGTGTGCGTCTTCTGGTACACGCTGTGGCTCAATATGCCGTCCGCTCTTTTGTTTTGAACTTGGACTTCCAGAAAGGGGAGCAGTCCATCCGCTTCAACTTCCGTGGTAAAACTGATGTTCTCCTTTACGGAAGTGAGGTGCCTTCCAAGTGGCCATATGACGAAGGTATCATCTACTTCACAGAGACGCAACAAGTAGGTTTCCATTGGACTTATTCCAGGGCTTCCTCCTCGAATATTCGATGTACATACTGGCGACAACTGGTGAAAGTGGACTCGTCATGGCTACACCTTCTGTCTGCTCCTAGTAGCCAACGTAGAAAAGAAAGTGTGTCGACATTAAAACGTATCTGGAAAGGTTGGTCGTCCCTGCGCCAAGAGTATTCATTTATAAAGTAAAAGAAGAAATATTTAACTGTAGACTTAATTCTGAATTACAAATTTTGTAAATCTGACTTTAAATTCAAACTGGAACTTCCGAAATCCTTATTTTCTTTTCAGCAGGTGTAATAGACAACAAGCCAGTTGCAATAAATGGTGATTTTAAAATAAACTTTACCGTGATATCGCAGGCTTTAACCTCGTTTTCCTCAAAAGGACAACCGGCACACAATGCAATTAACGTAACTTAGAATCAAAGCAGCATGCATCAATATTACGTGTCAAACAGAAACTACTCTACAAGAAGTGGGGGAATGTCACAATTAATACGACATATAACAACACAAGACTTCACATTAGGATTAACTGAGTGAAGTCGCCGGCAGCGGTGGCCAAGCGGTTCTAGGTGCTTCAGTCCGAAACCGCGCGACTGCTACGGTCGCAGGTTCGAATCCTGCCCTGGCATGGATCTGTGTGATGTCCTTAGGTTAGTTAGATTTAAGTAGTTCTAAGTTCTAGGGGACTGATGACCTTAGCAGTTAAGTCCCATAGTGCTCAGAGCCATTTGAACCCATTTCAGTGAAGCTATGTCAACATGACATGTGTCGGCAACGGTCTGCATATCCTTATGCACAAGTTAAAGCCCCTAGACTCAAGGGCTTGTCACATCAGTAAAACAACTCTCTTAAAATAACTGACTGTTTTAATAGCTACATGCCGACTGAGGGAGAATGTGGCAACCAGGAAAACAGATCCTGAGGCACATGCGCCGATAAACATGTACACTTGGCGGTGTAAACAGCCAATACTCGTAACCACATTGAAATTACTGACAGAAATACGTCATAGGAATCTACGAGTGTAGAATAAAATGTTGACAAAGAAAAATACATAATATTTACTAGCATCATTTAAGACCCTTGTAGACTAACAGTACATTATGGTACAGAAATGATTACGTTTGCTCATTTGTACGTTGTTACAGGCATAATTACACGAACGAAATTAATACCATCTACAACACATCGTCGTGAAAGGAGTGAAAATGGCTGTGCATAAACATGCTATTAAACATAATTACAGTAAGGAGCAAAAGTTTTCATAGGTCTCTGAATAGTGGCAAACGAATTTTGAGGAAATGTATCACTCGCAAAGCCTAACGGCAGTCAATCGTACGAAGATTTTTTTTTTCAGACAGTGTGGTTTTGAAACCGTAGAAAAATTATCTAAACGCTAGCTGTAACTGGTCGTTTAGTGAATTCCTATCATTACCCTCAAATTGCTTATACATCTCTAATTCGTCGCAATGGTCCATGCTTGATTTCTCTGTGAAGAATAAGTGTCTCCCAACTGTTTCGGAGTTTGGTTTAAATACGTCGAAACCATAGTAAAGGTTATCGGACAACCACGATTTACTGCAACTGGTTCGCTGTCTATTACACCCGCTGTTCTGTAACCGTTGCTGTAGCACAGTCTTGTTCAAAATATTATTTTCTTTTCCTGAAGCTGCGCCTTCTTTTCTAAGCGCTAGTTTCCTAAATTCTGTGTTCACATGATGTTATCGGAACTTACATCTCCAGAATACCAGAGAATAGGAGTGTTCGCAAAAAAGAATAACATAAACGTGTCCTTAGACCCCGTGCGCCTCGTTCCTTTATTCCAACCCCGTCAGCAGCTGGTAGTCGCCAGCAATACAGCTCAACCTGTTCGGTCAAGAAAATGTAAGAAAAGAAACAGAGTAGTTTCTATCGGTGGAATTTGAGAGATATCATGAAACATCCTCACAAGACTAAAACTAAACTCCTCCCGAACAGGCCATGAAGGCCCAACGGTACCGACCGACCGCCGTGTCATCCTCAGCCCACAGGCGTCACTGGGTGCGGATATGGAGGGGCATGTGGTCAGCACACCGCTCTCCCGACCGTATGTTATTTTCCGAGACCGGAACCGCTACTTCTCAACCAAGTAGCTCCTCAGTTTGCCTCTCAAGGGCAAGGACGTTATCCCCGCACTGCTGAAGAAAAACAACGAAGAGACAATAACAAAGAAGAAGAAGAAAACTTGGTTAGAGTCGTTTCTGCTACAACTCAGAGCGCAAGTCGCCGATGAGGCGTCAGATAGAAAGACTAGCAACATGCGGCCAGTACAGCCATTCTATCATTTCCTTTCTTTCATTTTGATTTAAGTAAACGGGTTACTTATAAGAACAAGTTGTACTGTGTAGAGTTGAAAATCAAATCCTATTACGATAGCATAAACATTAGGTTGTTGCACAGATTCGTAAGGTTTTTGTGTTGCAGTTTGTTATTCCGGTTGCTATGATCTTATTTATCTATCGTCGTTTTTCATTTATAGTTCACTGTTGCTGTATTGGTTTACATATTGTCATTTTGAGATAGTGAATGGAGCTGTGGACGCTAGAAAGTGGAATGCCAAATGGAGACATCGGGGCATTCAGCAGTGGAGACAGTCAGGAACATTTGCACCGTGTATGGGGATAATGTCACTGGAAACAGCAGAGCAAGAAAATGTTTTTCTTGTCTTGTCTCGTATTGGCATTAGTCACAGTCTCCACATTCAAGATGACCTTCGGGGCTTAATGAAGATCCTTTAAGCGCATTAATCGCCAATGCTGGACGCCAGTGTAGTATAGAACAGGCAAATGTGATGAACTGTGCTCATTCCACCACAGGACGACATTTGCTTGCAGCGGGGAAGTTTCAAAAATCGGGTGTATGGGTACCGCTTGCTCTGCTTGCTCGTAGTTAATCGTGTTGTTACACCGACCATGCCTATCCTGTATCGTTACTGGTGACTAGAAACTGTGCTGATATAAGACAAAAAGGAATGTTTCAGCCCAAACAAAGCAGGAACTACAGGGTGTTTCAAAAATGACCGGTATATTTGAAACGGCAATAAAAACTAAACGAGCAGCGATAGAAATACACCGTTTGTTGCAATATGCTTGGGACAAAAGTACATTTTCAGGCGGACAAACTTTCGAAATTACAGTAGTTACAATTTTCAACAACAGATGGCGCTGCAAGTGATGTGAAAGATACAGAAGACAACGCAGTCTGTGGGTGCGCCATACTGTACGTCGTCTTTCTGCTGTAAGCGTGTGCTGTTCACAACGTGCAAGTGTGCTGTAGACAACATGGTTTATTCCTTAGAACAGAGGATTTTTCTGGTGTTGGAATTCCACCGCCTAGAACACAGTGTTGTTGCAACAAGACGAAGTTTTCAACGGAGGTTTAATGTAACCAAAGGACCGAAAAGCGATACAATAAAGGATCTGTTTGAAAAATTTCAACGGACTGGGAACGTGACGGATGAACGTGCTGCAAAGGTAGGGCGACCGCGTACGGCAACCACAGAGGGCAACGCGCAGCTAGTGCAGCAGGTGATCCAACAGCGGCCTCGGGTTTCCGTTCGCCGTGTTTCAGCTGCGGTCCAAATGACGCTAACGTCCACGTATCGTCTCATGCGCCAGAGTTTACACCTCTAGCCATACAAAATTCAAACGCGGCAACCCCTCAGCGCCGCTACCATTGCTGCACGAGAGACATTCGCTAACGATATAGTGCACAGGATTGATGACGGCGATATGCATGTGGGCAGCATTTGGTTTACTGACGAAGCTTATTTTTACCTGGACGGCTTCGTCAATAAACAGAACTGGCGCATATGGGGAACCGAAAAGCCCCATGTTGCAGTCCCATCGTCCCTGCATCCTCAAAAAGTACTGGTCTGGACTGCCATTTCTTCCAAAGCAATCATTGGCCCATTTTTCAGATCCGAAACGATTACTGCATCACGCTATCTGGACATTCTTCGTGGATTAGTGGCGGTACAAACTGCCTTAGACGACACTGCGAACACCTCGTGGTTTATGCAAGATGGTGCCCGGCCACATCGCACGGCCGACGTCTTTAATTTCCTGAATGAATATTTCGATGATCGTGTGATTGCTTTGGGCTATCCGAAACATACAGGAGGCGGCGTGGATTGGCCTCCCTATTCGCCAGACATGAACCCCTGTGACTTCTTCCTGTGGGGACACTTGAAAGACCAGGTGTACCGCCAGAATCCAGAAACAATTGAACAGCTGAAGCAGTACATCTCATCTGCATGTGAAGCCATTCCGCCAGACACGTTGTCAAAGGTTTCGGGTAATTTCATTCAGAGACTACGCCATATTATTGCTACGCATGGTGGATATGTGGAAAATATCGTACTGTAGAGTTTCCCAGACCGCAGCGCCATCTGTTGTTGAAAATTGTAACTACTGTAATTTCGAAAGTTTGTCTGCCTGAAAATGTACTGTTGTCCCAAGCATATTGCAACAAACGTTGTCGCTGCTCGTTTAGTTTTTATTGCCGTTTCAAATATACCGGTCATTTTTGAAACACCGTGTACCCGTATAAAGAGCTCTGTGCATCCACAAACAATAATGTTAAGCATTGGTAGAACACCGACGGTGTGGTCTACTGCGAATTGCTTCCCCGCTGTGCAGCCACCACTGCTGACATTTATTGTGAAAAACTGTTGCTGGCACAATCGAAGAACAATTACTAGGAAAACCGTGTGAAGTGATACTGCTCCACGATAATGCCTACCCGCATTCTGTTAACGCGGAAAACACAAAATTTGGGTTGAGAAGTCATAGCATACCTGCGTT
Source organism: Schistocerca nitens (assembly GCF_023898315.1). Taxonomy (NCBI): domain Eukaryota; kingdom Metazoa; phylum Arthropoda; class Insecta; order Orthoptera; family Acrididae; genus Schistocerca; species Schistocerca nitens. The sequence goes on along the minus strand of NC_064620.1, from coordinate 27,676,343 downwards.
ATTCACCTGATCTATCGCCTTCAGATTTTCATCTCTTCCGCTCACTGACGTCCTTGGGAGGTCCAGTCCTGACAAAACTCCCCCATCTGGTAAGCAAGATGTATGAGACAGGCAAAATACCCTCAGACTTCAAGAAGAATTTAATAATTCCAATCCCAGTTGTGAAAATTACCGAACTATCAGTTTGATAAGTCACAGCTGCAAAATACTAACACGAATTCTTTACAGACGAATGGAAAAACTGGTAGAAGCCGACCTCGGGGAACATCAGTTTGGATTCCGTAGAAATATTGGAACACGTGAGGCAATACTGACCTTACGACTTATCTTAGAAGAAAGATTAAGGGAAGGCAAACCTACGTTTCTAGCATTTGTAGACTTAGAGAAAGCTTTTGACAATGTTGACTGGAATACTCTCCTTCAAACTCTAAAGGTCGCAGGGGTAAAATACAGGCTGCGAAAGGCTAATTACAATTTGTACACAAACCAGATGGCAGTTATAAGAGTCGAGGGGCATGAAAGGGAAGCAGTAGTTGGGAAGGTAGTGAGACAGGGTTGTAGCCTCTCCCCGATGTTATTCAATTTGTATATTGAGCAAGCAGTAAAGGAAACGAAAGAAAAATTCGGAGTAGGTATTAAAATCCATGGAGAAGAAGTAAAAACTTTGAGGTTCCCCGATGGCATTGTAATTCTATCAGACACAGCAGAGGACTTGGAAGAGCTGTTGAACGGAATGGACAGTATCTTGAAAGGAGGATTCAAGATGACCATCAACAAAAGCAAAACGAGGATAATGGAACGTAGTCGAATTAAGTCGGTTGATGCTGAGGGAACTAGACTACGACATGAGACGCTTAAAGTAGTAAAGGACTTTTGCTATTTGGGGAGCAAAATAACTGATGATGGTCGAAGTAGAGAAGATGTAAAATGTAGACTGGCAATGGCAAGGAGAGTGTTTCTGAAGAAGAGAAATTTGTTAACATCGAGTATAGATCTAAGTGTCAGGAGGTCGTTTCTGAAAGTATTTGTATGGAGTGTATCCATGTATGGAAGGGAAATATGGACGATAAATAGTTTGTACAAGAAGAGAATAGAAGCTTTCGAAATGTGGTGCTACAGAAGAGTGCTGAAGATTAGGCGGGTAGATCACGTAACTAATGATGAAGCATTGAATAGAATTGGGGAGAAGAAGAGTTTGTGGCACAACTTAACAAAAAGGAGGGACCGGTTAGTAGGACATGTTCTGAGGCATCCATGGATCACAAATTTAGCATTGGAGGGCAGTGTGGAGGCTAAAAATCGTAGAGGGAGACCAAGAGATGAATACACTAAGCTGATTCAGAAGGATGTAGGTTGCAGTTGGTACTGGGAGATGAAGAAGTTTGCACAGGATAGGGTAGCATGTAGAGCTGCATAAAACCAGTCTCACGACTGAAGACCACAACAACAACAATCGAACAACCTTCTAGGAAGCCCCTTTCCGGATGGAAACGCTGCGAACATGGCTCTACGAGAGCTTCACCTCAAAACGATGTGATTTCTACATTCGCGTAACCGAAAAGTTACGCCAGTATTGGCAGACTGTTGTAAATAGTGAAAGAGAAATGTATTTACTGAAATCAAGGAAAATCGCTTCGAACTTCTACAACAACCTACATCGGAGACGTTGTTGGACGGAATGCATTGTTCTCGATAAGCACTGTGTTGTGAAATACTCGTTGCATTTGGCAGAGGGAAACTGTCACTCGCATCCCTGTCAACCCACACACATAATAAAGCATCACAGAAAATAGATGAACTGAGGGTTGCCTCCATAATCCTCTCTGAAGATCATGTTGTAGCCGTATCACTCAAATGCCTACCTACTCAAATTTCTTTCCCTCACTCTTGACACCCTACACTCTACCCCTCCCCCCCCTCTCCACTCCCCACTCCTTTCGTGCACGCTTACAAGCTCTCATGAATAATTCTCCTTGGTAATTTCTCTTAGACAGGCCATTAAGCAGTACATACGTCTTCAGCTTCCGAATTTGACGACGAAGGAAAGTAAAGCACAGTTACTCGAGATGCTTTGGCGTTTCTCTCTCTCTCTCTCTCTCTCTCTCCCACACACACTCTCGCTGTCTCTCCCCTTGTCTTTGTGCGTGTGTGTGTGTGTGTGTGTGTGTGTGTGTGTGCGTGTATCATTGTGACACAGGTTGAGATTTGCGGGCTGAGTATGTGAATACGTGTGGCAGTAGTATAGAGGTACATGCGTATGGTAACCATTGTGCCTGTCTTAATCACAAATGCGTCTCTGTCAGAAATTAATTTCTACAGACGGAAAATAATTATAAATCCAGAAGCAAAAGTAATGGGAAAGCGGTTATACGGGATGAGTCAGTGGAGCTGTTAGCTTGAATTATTTGCACATTAACTGAAAGTATGTTTGTTTTATCTTCTCAGTCATACGTATAGTAGCCCCATTCTCTCTAAATAACACAAAGTTCTTTGCTTTTCTGTTTGCCACATTGTGGCGATGTGCTTTCAACTCTCCCTTCTGATGTTTTCGGAACATTGCCGTTTGGACACGTGATATTCGAACGAATAGGCTCGGGTTACTCATTTGAGGTATTTTTACAAGCTTTACTTTTCGATCTGCAACGGTTTCTGACACTCATCCCAATAAATTTTAAAACCAAAATGACCCGTTTAACGAACCGTGTTATGAAACTGAATACATATGAAGCAAGTATACCGTAAATTATGCTCAAGCACAGCGTTTCACAAAGTTCTTGAAAAAACAAGATTCCCTTAAAGTTTCTGCATGGAAAAAATCCCCAAATAGACTTTCGGAGCCTTTCATTTACCTCATTAGTATTTCGTAATTCGCAATAATATGGAAATGAAAAAAAGCTTGGGATTTCGACTGTGAATATAAACCGCCTAGTACAAATAATCGAGAGCTCACGAATTTATATCTGCGGATATTTTTTCAGTACAGTTTTGTGTCACGCGTTAATGCCTGTAACAGATCAAAGAGAACGAATATTTTCACTGTTCCCGATATTTTTGAAACATCGCGATATCTTAAAACTATGTGCCGGACACGAGCCAGACCAGAACTCGAAACTCGATCACAATCTTCCGTGAGCAAAGACGTTACTGACATCCTTAACTAGCTTACTATCCACCTTAACAGCTTTGATTCTACCAGAACACGTCTGTTACTTTTGAATACCACAACTTCGCTGAAGAGTTAAAGATTGCTTCAGAGAACGAGCCATAGGCTGTGGAAATTCGGTTCACTGCTATATCACTTCTTTCACGATTGCCAGTTGACAGGAGTATTCCAGCGAGCAGCTGTGAAATCGAAATGTTGGGGAGAGGCACATTCTGAATCTTAGTTATGACAGCGCATCGTACCTGCATAGCTCAGTGGGTAAGAGTACTTATCCGCGAAAGGTAATGTTCTACAGTAGAGTGCCAATCCAGCACCCACACACAATTTTCTTAAAACACTTAAAAAAGAGATTATGACTGGAAGAACAGAATTAAGATTTCAAGAGACCTCACGAGCACTAAAATCCTCGAACCTTAACTCATGTGGTTATCCTATTCCTAGAAATCTAAAGCAACTTTGTGACGAATCGCATACAGTGGAGTTCCACGTAAACGACTGAGAAACTTCCGGTTCATCTACACTCCTGGAAATTGAAATAAGAACACCGTGAATTCATTGTCCCAGGAAGGGGAAACTTTATTGACACATTCCTGGGGTCAGATACATCACATGATCACACTGACAGAACCCCAGGCACATAGACACAGGCAACAGAGCATGCACAATGTCGGCACTAGTACAGTGTATATCCACCTTTCGCAGCAATGCAGGCTGCTATTCTCCCATGGAGACGATCGTAGAGATGCTGCATGTAGTCCTGTGGAACGGCTTGCCATGCCATTTCCACCTGGCACCTCAGTTGGACCAGCGTTCGTGCTGGACGTGCAGACCGCGTGAGACGACGCTTCATCCAGTCCCAAACATGCTCAATGGGGGACAGATCCGGAGATCTTGCTGGCCAGGGTAGTTGACTTACACCTTCTAGAGCACGTTGGGTGGCACGGGATACATGCGGACGTGCATTGTCCTGTTGGAACAGCAAGTTCCCTTGCCGGTCTAGAAATGGTAGAACGATGGGTTCGATGACGGTTTGGATGTACCGTGCACTATTCAGTGTCCCCTCGACGATCACCAGTGGTGTACGGCCAGTGTAGGAGATCGCTCCCCACACCATGATGCCGGGTGTTGGCCCTGTGTGCCTCGGTCGTATGCAGTCCTGATTGTGGCGCTCACCTGCACGGCGCCAAACACGCATACGACCATCATTGGCACCAAGGCAGAAGCGACTCTCATCGCTGAAGACGACACGTCTCCATTCGTCCCTCCATTCACGCCTGTCGCGACACCACTGGAGGCGGGCTGCACGATGTTGGGGCGTGAGCGGAAGACGGCCTAACGGTGTGCGGGACCATAGCCCAGCTTCATGGAGACGGATGCGAATGGTCCTCGCCGATACCCCAGGAGCAACAGTGTCCCTAATTTGCTGGGAAGTGGCGGTGCGATCCCCTACGGCACTGCGTAGGATCCTACGGTCTCGGCGTGCATCCGTGCGTCGCTGCGGTCCGGTCCCAGGTCGACGGGCACGTGCACCTTCCGCCGACCGCTGGCGACAACATCGATGTACTGTGGAGACCTCACGCCCCACGTGTTGAGCAATTCGGCGGTACGTCCACCCGGCCTCCCGCATGCCCACTATACGCCCTCGCTCAAAGTCCGTCAACTGCACATACGGTTCACGTCCACGCTGTCGCGGCATGCTACCAGTGTTAAAGACTGCGATGGAGCTCCGTATGCCACGGCAAACTGGCTGACACTGACGGCGGCGGTGCACAAATGCTGCGCAGCTAGCGCCATTCGACGGCCAACACCGCGGTTCCTGGTGTGTCCGCTGTGCCGTGCGTGTGATCATTGCTTGTACAGCCCTCTCGCAGTGTCCGGAGCAAGTATGGTGGGTCTGACACACCGGTGTCAATGTGTTCTTTTTTCCATTTCCAGGAGTCTATTTATTTTGTGTGCTGCTTACTCCGGTTGCCCTGCTCTTGGTACCAGGAGGTTCCCGTAATAATATCACTCGAACCTGCTGCAGATAAGGAAGAATTTTTCACAGTAAAGCCATGCTATTTTTTCCTCAAGTCCTTTTACGACCATATGATAAAGCGATAACTAACTGAAAGGAAACAGCGAGATCATGTTACACGACATCTCCCACTGTTGTGTTATCCGTGTGTTAACTTGTCGTATTGACGTGGTTGAGGATGTAACACAGTGTGGATAACTTAATTTCACTCTTTAATCCCAAACTGGCAGTCAAAGGACGCCTCCACATCACTATGGCCTTATTCGTGTTCAGTTATTAAAAAATGTTATTTTGTTAGTCTTTAGTGTTTTTACTGTTTCGATGCTGCACGCTACGAATTCCTCTCCTGCGGCAAACTGCACCCTGAGTTCTCAATTATTTGGTAGCTGTATTCCAATATCTGTGTTCTCCTACAGTTTTCACCCTCTACAGATCCCTTTAGGATCATGGATGTTATTTCCTGAAGTCCTAATACCTATCCTATCTTCCAGTCCTTCTCAGTGTTTTTCATATGCTCTATTCTTCGCCGACTCTACGGAGAACCTCCTCAGTCCTGATCTTATCCTTCCACCTAATTGTCAACACTGTTCTGTAGCAACCCTTCTAAAACGCTTCGATTCTCGTCTGTTACTGTTTTCCCAAAGACCATGCTTAGCTACCATACAATGTTCCGCTCCAAACGTATGTTCTCAGTAATTCCTTCCTCTAATTAAAGCCAGACTTTGATAACAGTAGAATAATCTTGGCCAGGAATGTCCTCCCTGCCTCTGCTGGACAGATATTATGACCTCCTTTCTTCGTCTGTTATGGGTAATTTTGCTTCCAAGGTAACAGAAACCCTTAACTTCGTCTACTTCGTGACTGCAAACTTTGGTTTTATGTTTCTCGCTAATCTCCTTTCTGCTATTTCTCGTTACTTTGCCTTATCCCGGTTTATTCTCAAAGCATATCCTCATTAGACTATCCATTCCATTCAGTACATCCTATAGCTCTTCATCACTTTCACTAATGATAGCAATGTCATCAGCCAATCTTATTATCGATGTCGTTTCATTCTGAGTATTAACCCTGTTCTGGAACTTTTCTTTTATTTCTTCATTCATTTTTCGATTGAGGGTGAGAGTCATCATTCGTATCTTATACCCTTTTTAATCTGAGCATTATGTTTCTCAACTCCCAGTCTTGTTGTACCTTCTTGGTTTTTGTACATATTGTATATTGTCCCTTTTTCCTTACAGTTTACCAATATTTTTATGAGAACATCAAACATCTTGTACCATTTTACGTTACAATTATTCTTCTAAATCGATAAATCATATGATCACATGTGGATTTCTCTTACGTCTTGCTTCTGCTATCGAGTGCAACGTCAGAACTTACAAAGGGCAAAGTCAGAACAGCATCTCTGGTGCCTTTAGCTTGCCTAAAGTCGAACTGATCGTCTATTAACAGATCCTCAATTTCCCTTTGCACTCTTGTCTATATTATTTTTGTCAAAAACTTGGATGTATGAGCCATTAACCTGACTGGACTATAGTTCTCGTCCGACCCTGGTAGCTGAGTTGTCACACGGCATTTCCATACCAAAGTCCTCACACTTGTCAGCTGTAGCTATCTCTGGAAATGTGTGGGTGATAATTTTTTGAAAGTGTGACGGTACGTTTCCAGTCCCATAAGTTATACGCAGCAACGTGAATAGTCATTTGGCTGCCATTTCTTCAATGATTTAGAAATTTTGATGGAATATTGTCTAAAAGTTCTGCTTTACTTGACCTCAAGTCTTCCAGAGCTCTTTCAAATTCTGACTAGGTGTTATCCACTAACTTGCAGACCAATATCATTAACGTCGGTAAGCAGCAGGATTTTGGAATGTATTCTATGTTCGAATTTTATTAGTTATTTCGGAGGAAACGGTCTATTGACACACAGTCAACGCGGATTTAGAAAAAACGTCCTTGTGAAACACAACTAGCTCTTTACTCGCACGAATTTTTGAGTGCTATCGACAAGGGATTTCCGGAAGGCTTTCAACACTGTACCACATAAGCAGCTTGTGGTGAAATTGCTTGTCTATGGAATATGGTCTCAGTTATGTGACTAGATTCGTAATTTCCTGTCTTTCTGGATTTCCGGAAGGCTTTCGACACTGTACCACGCAAGGGACTTGTAGTGAAAGTGGGTGCCTGTGGAATATTGTCTATGTTATGTGACTGGATTCGTAATTTCATGTCAGAGAGGTCGCAGTTCGTAGTAACTGACAGAAACTCATCGAGTAAATCAAATGTGATTTCTGGCGTTCCCCAAGGTAGTGTCATAGGCCCTTTGTTGTTCCTAATCTATATAAACGATATGGGAGACAATCTGAGCAGTCATCTTAGGTTGTTGCAGATGACGCTGTCGTATATCGACTAGTAAAATCAACAGAAGATCAAAACAAATTGCAAATCGATTCAGAAACGATATATGTATGGTGGATATTTGGCAATGGAACCTAAATAACGAAAAGTGTGAGGTGTACCACATGAGTGCATAAAGGAATCCGTTAAACTCGGATTACACGATAAATCAGTCAAATCTAAAGACAATAAATTCAACTAAATACTTAAGAATTACCATTACGAACAACTTAAACTGGAAGGAACACACAGAAAATGTTGTGGGGTAAGGCTAACAAAAGACTGCGTTCTATTGGCAGGACACTTTAAAATGCAACAGATCTACTAAGGTCTGCCTACATAACGCTTGTCCGCTCTCTTTTAGAATACTGCTACCAGGTGTGCGATCGTTACCAGGTAGGATTGACGGAGTACATCGAAAAAGTTGAAAGAAGGGCAGCAAGTTTTGTATTATCGCGAAATAGGGGAGAGAGTGTCACTGAAATGATGCAGTATTTAGGTGGACATCATTACAACAAAGACGTTTATCGTTGCGGAGGAATATTCTCAATTCCAATGACCACCTTTCTCCACCAATGCGAAAATATTTTGTTGACGCCGACCTACACAGGGAGAAAAGGTCAATATGATAAATTAAGGGAAATCAGCACGGAAAGATATAGGTGGGTGTACTTTCCGCGCGCTATACGAGATTGGAATAATTGAGAATTGTGAAGGCGGTTCGGTGAACTCTCTGCCCATTCTGTTGCTTGTGTAGATGACTATAATACTGGATCCCCTATGTTTCTTTATGGACTCCAGTTCGTTCTTGTGTTATCATAAGCCTTCAGTGTACTCTTTCTCCCATTCACTCATTCCTTTGCGTTTACCTCTGGAATTCACACTGCACTCTTAGTGTTATCACCATTGCTTTTAATTTTACGTAAGGTTGTTTTTGCTGAGTCAGTCCTTCCGACGATCATTTTCTTTTTGATATCTTCACGTTTTTCCTGCATCTATTTGGCTTTGCCTGCCCTGCACTTCCACTTTATTTAATTCCTAATGGATTTATGTTGTTGTAATCCATTACCTGAACATTATTGCCTCCCTCCTTTCTTCGACAATTTGAACTATTTCGTCTGTTTCACAAAGTTTCATGGGAGTCATTTCTCCGGAGTCACCTTCTTTTCACTAATGACTGACAGTCCAATATTTGTGACTGTAATTTTTGTAGACGTCCACTCCTCTTCAACTGAACTGCCTGCTGTGATATTCCTCGTCGCAATATATACATCCATAGCGAACTTCAAACTCTTATCATCAACCCTCAGTACTTGAGTAGCCCATTTTCTTCCACACTGATTCTTAAGAACGATCCTCTAAGTGTACACCTGCTATTGTGTACGCCTTATAATCCAATATCTGCTATCGGAATCTGACAAAGATTAATCCAGCTGGAATCTTCTCGCGTCTCCGACTCTTTTGGAAAGATACCGACTCGTGTTCTAATTCTTGAATAGTGTATTCGCTATTACCATACGAAATTTATTGCAGAAGTCAATTAGGCATTTTCCTCTCCCATTCCTAGTACCAAGCCCGTATGTTTCTATAACACTTTCTTCTATACCTTCCCCCATATCCGCATTCCAATCTCCCATGATTACTAGATTTTCACCTCCCTTACTATACTGAGGTATACTTTCTTTATCCTCATATAGTTGCGCCAACTCTTATTCGTGCATCATTTATATATTCCATATGCCCTACGATTTTCATTTTCATTCTGACAAGTATTTTCACAGTTATTGTAAACTCACAATTACAATTTTCAGTACTAGCTGTATGTTGATTGGAGTCTGTATGGGATTAGGAGAAATTATTTTATACTTTTTTCTTCGATTTAAAAACGTGGTACAGAAAAAATTCATTTTGTTTAGATATTTACGTTCTGCCTTTTAGCCTTGTATGTGAGAACATTTTCTATCACTTTCAGACATTTTGACGGTATTTCCTGAGAGAAATGTAGTAAATTTAAGATGTATTTCAATTCTACATCTGCATCTACATGAATACTCTGCAAATCACATTTAAGTAGCTGGCAGAGGGTTCATCGAACCATCTTCACAATAATTCTCTATTAATCTCGTAAAAGGCGCGGAAAAAGCAAACACCTTCATCTCTCCCTGCGAGCTCTGATTTCACTTATCTTATCATTATGATAGTTTCTCCCTATGTAGGGCCGGCCGAAGTGGCCGTGCGGTTAAAGGCGCTGCAGTCTGGAACCGCAAGACCGCTACGGTCGCAGGTTCGAATCCTGCCTCGGGCATGGATGTTTGTGATGTCCTTAGGTTAGTTAGGTTTAACTAGTTCTAAGTTCTAGGGGACTAATGACCTCAGCAGTTGAGTCCCATAGTGCTCAGAGCCATTTGAACCATTTGAACCCTATGTAGGTCGACGTAAACAAAATATTTTCATATTCGAAGGAGAAAGTTGGTGATCGGGATTTCGTGAGAAGATTCCTCCGCAACGAAATACGCCTTTGTTTTAATGACGTCCCCCCAAAATCCTTCATAATTTCAGTGACACTCTCTTCCCTATTTCGCGATGATACAAAACGCGCTGCCCTTCTTTGAACTTTCTGGATGTGTTCCGTCCGTCCTATCTGGTAAGGATCCCAATCCGCGCAGCAATATTCTAAAAGAGGGCGTACAAGCGTAGCGTAGGCAGTCTCTTTAATAGATCTGTTACAATTTCTAAGTGCCTTGCCAATAAAACACAGTCTTTGGTTAGCCTTCCCCTAAACATTTTCTATGCGTTCCTTCTAATTTAAAATGTTCGCAGTTGTAATTCCTAGGTATTTTGTTGAATGTTCGGCCTTTATATTTGATTAATTTATCGTGTAATCGAAGTTTAACGGATTCCTTTTAGCACTCATGTGGATGACCTCACAGTTTTCTTTATTTAGGGTCAAATACCAGTTTTTGTACCATAGAGGTATCATTTCGAAACCGTTTTGCAATTTTTTTAAATCTTATAATGACGTTTCTAGTCGATATGCGACAGCGTCATCTACAAACAATCTAAGACGGCTGCTCAGATTGTCTCCTAAATCAATTATATAGATAAGGAACAGCAAAGGGCCAATGACACACACTTGGGTGATGCCAGAAATCACTTCTGCTTCACTCGAAGACTTTCCGTTAATTACTGCGAACCTCTCCGGCTAGAAATCGCGATTCAGTCAAATAATAGAGACGATATCATATAAGCACGCAATTTCACTACAAGCAGCTTGTGTGGTGGAGTATCAAAAACCTTCTGGAAAACTAGAAATACAGAACCAGATTAAAAGCCCTTGTCAATAGCCATCAACACTTCGTGTGAGTAAAGAGGTGGTTGTGTTGCACAAGAGGGTGTTTTCTAAATCTGTGTTGACTGTGTGTCAATAGACCGTTCTCTGCAAGGTGATGCATAATGTTCCAACACAAGATATCCTGCTGCATATTGTTGTTTATAATACAGGCTTGTAATTTAGTGGATTACTCGTACTACCTTTCTTGAATAATGGTGTGACCTGTGCTACTTTCCAGTCTTTGTGTACGGATATTTCGTCGAGTGAACGGTTGTATATGATTATTAAGTATGGAGATACTGGATCAACCTACTCTGAAAGGAACCTAACGTGTACGGTCTGGACGAGAAGACTCGCTTTAGTTAAGTGATTTAGGTTGTTTCATTACTTCGAGGAAATCTGTTTCTACGTTACTAACGTTTGTAGCTGTTCTTAATTCGCATTCCGGTAAACATTCTTTTTTGGTGTAAGAGTTTCGAAAGTCATCTTTTATTAACACTGCTTTGGCAGCACTGTCGTCGGTAGTATTTCCACTGCTAACGCGCAGAGAAGCCATTGATTGTTTCTTACCGCTAGCATACTTCACGTATGGACAGAATCTCTTTGGATTTTATGCTACGTTTCGAGACAAAGTCTCGTTGTGGAAACTATTATAATTATCTCGCACTGAAGTCCGCGCTAAATTTGGAGCTTCTATAAAAGATACCATTCTTGGAGATTTTGCATACGTTTTAATTTTTAATATTGTTTTCGTTGTTTCTGCAACAGTGTTCTGACCTGTTTTGTGTACCAAGGAAGATCAGCTCCGTCGTTTGTTAATTTGTTTGGTACAGATCTCTCAATTGCTGCCAATACTATTTCTTTGAATTAAAGCCACATAGGGTCCACACTTACATTGTTAATTTGGAAGGAGATTGTCTCTCAGGAAGGCGTCAAGTGAATTTTTATCTGCTTTTTCAGTAGGTAAATTTTTCGTTTATTTTTGGAGGAAATGGGAGTTACAATGTTCAATCTCGCTACGACAACCATTTGTTCACTGACCTCTGCATGCGTTCTAATTCCTATTATCTCAGGATTATTTGTTGCTTAGTGGTCAAGTGTGTTTTCATAATTGTAAACTATTCGCATCGGATCATGAACTAACTGCTCGAAATAATTTTCAGAGATCGCATTTAGCATCATTTAGGATGATGCTTTATGCGTATCTTCGGATTCAAACACGTATTTTCGCCAACATATCAAGGGTAAATTAAAGGCACCAGCGCCTGTAACTGTACGGGTCGGGTACATGTTTAAAATTAAACTCAAGGTTTCCTTTAACCTTTCAGAAACTGTATCATCTGAATTGGGAGGTCGGCAAAAAGGATCCAATTATTATTTTATCCCGGTTGCCAAGAATAATATACTAACTCGCAGGAACTATCTACTTCAATTTCGGGACAAGATACACTACTTCTAACAGCAACAAACACGCCACCGCCAACTGTGTTCAACGTATCCATTTGGAACACCGTTTGGTTCTTCGCTAAAAAATGGTTCAAATGGCTCTGAGCACAGTGGGACTTAACTTCTGAGGTCATCAGTCCCCTACAACTTAGAACTACTTAAACCTAACTAACCTAAGGACATCACACACATCCATGCCCGAGGCAGGATTCGAATCTGCGACCGTAGCGGTCGCGAGGTTCGAGACTGTAGCGCCTAGAACCGCTCGGCCACCCCGGCCGGCTCTTCGCTAAAAATTTCGACTGAATTTATCTCCGGCTTTAACCAGCATTCAGTGCCTATAGCGATTTTAGCACAGGTGCTTTCTACTAGCGCTTGGAGCTGTGGTACTTTCCGAACACAGCTAAGACAATTTACAAATATTATACCGATGGTTCCTTTGTCTATGTTCTTCCTGTGTTCGGTCTAAACTCTTTGAGACTGAAGCCCTTTTTGTGTTTCCCAGAGATCCCCTAAGCTAAGAAACCACCCAGTCCACGCCACACAGCCCCTGTTACCCGTGCAGCCACCTCCTTCATATAGTGGACTCCTGACCTATTCAGGAGAACCCGAAACCCAACCACCGTGAGGCGCATGTACCTCTACATCCGACTGAACCAATATGTTGCTCCTACGTATATATCGCGAAAAGGTGATGAAATTAAAAGTTTGAGGAGTTCGAACCCACACTGAATCTTACCTGCAATCGTACTTTATGTGAATCATTCGGGACCGGAACTGGAACAGGAGAAATGGCAGTGGAACACAAAAAGGCCTCCGACACGCACCAGACAAGAAAGCGAGTTGCTATTCCTCTGTCAACCAAATCTGAGCTATGTCGGAAGTTTCAAATCTCTAACTCATTGCGAAATGGCAGTGACAAACTAAGTACCCTCTGCCACACTCTAGACAAGAGTAAGAGTTAATATTGATTTGTCAACCAGTTCTGAGCTATGTTTTAAAATTTCGTGTTCCAGCCCATAAGAAAGATAATTTAAATTAACTGCAAAGTTTGTATGCAACAAACAGATAAGAAAGTGATATTCATCTTCTGCTGCCCCCCCCCCCCCCCCATCTTTTCTCTGTTCAACCATGCCCGTCAGGTCACCATTGGGAGCACAATTCCGATGTTATCCTCACAACATGCTGGTCTTACTTTCTCAGCTCCACACCCACAACACCGAAAAAATCGGCCAGAAAGCGATTTTATATTACACTGTCACCCAGTTTTGAGATATGTTTAAAATTTCATCGCCAAGTTAGTTCAAAACCAACTGGAAAATTCGTACCGAACAAACAGGCAAGAGAGCCATCTAATTAAAACACGGTAAAATAGTTCAGTATTCCCCTTTCGTTTTTGGTAAATATCCTTTTGTAGTTAGGTAAATTCCGGGACTGGCGACTGAATAATAGGTCGGATCTAAAACAGCCCGCTCCACTCTTTGGAGTGAAGAAAATAGTTTATCTACCAAGAATCACTGAAACTCACCTGACACATATTCACTCAGACAATGTCGCACACTCGCGTTCTCAATTACACGTACCGACATATACAAACTAAATTTTACTATATCTTTATGACAGATAAAATAGCTCAAATCTCACTGTTCCAACCAAGGTGTAACGCTACAGCAGCATTTACGTAGCTTGTACTATGAAATACCAAATTTGGTTTATTATGTAGTATGCCCCAACAGAACAATTAGTCCTGTCACGGAAAAGCCACTTGTAACACTACGCTCGGGCGCACGATACTCCTTAAAGCCTGTACTATGGTGAGTTGACGGGCTTCACCTTAAGAGAAAGGATTTTCGTATAGATGTTGACCGCGTGTACCTGAATGGAGGCAAATCAGACTTACACCCACTCAGTAATAACAGTGATACGTCAAGCAAGTCCGAAATGCAACTACACGTCAGGACGGACAAGAAACAACACAGAAGATGTTACCAATTTGTTAATAATACGGTCGCCAGCCTAATTAGGCATTAACTGAGTTTCTTCCCTGTACAAGTTGATGTACGTTCGAGCATAACAACACGTAGTAACACTGCATAATATGGTAAATTTTAGAACCAGAAAATCTACTGAACTGATAATTTCACTTTCTGTACCAATATGGATAAACCATAAATACACAACATTACACTATAATGTTTACTACGAAACTTCGTACTGTCTATTGATCTGATTAAAATCGGGCATAGGTTACCCTAGAAATAGCACTTTCGAAACACACATACAATGTCAATTTAGAAAAAGGTAAAACACTGATAAATTTTGGTTTTATATTGACTTTAACTTTGCTGGTCAAATCAGTTCAGTACACTTCAGAATTCAAATGAATAGAAAAGAAGAAGGGGGGCGGGGGACCCTGAGACTGTTATGATCACTGTATTGAAATTTTGATTATGGAAATCATTAAGCACACAAGATTTCCAATATATGAGTTACTACTCTTTTTTTTGTCTTATTTCCTTATCATTTAACTACCATTATTTTTGTCTCAAATTAATTAAACTTCATTACTAAACCAATTTCAACATTATCTTCCAACTTTGTCAGACCTTTGTTATTTACCTATATATTCATTAACAACAAAGTTATTTAAACATCATTCTAACATAGATAGGTCTGCAGGTAATTATTATTAACATAAACTTTGAATCTTCATTTCGGGACACTCGGATTGCACAACATGTGGAAAGGACACTGTCTAGGTTAGTCGTGAGGGTAATTAAATGATAGGACAGTTCTGGTAAAATTTAAGTTGTTATTGAACAGTATGGAACAAAAGTAACACTGGTCCACACGAATACAATACTAAAAGTTTCAAACTGTTCGTATCGATGCGGCGGTCGGCAAGCGGCGAGATGGCGAGGCACAGAGCACACATACAATCACAGCAATGGCTCTAGATGTATCGGCACTTTGCTTCTTCTTAGCGTCGCAATACTTTTCCATTTAGTGCCTATGGAATATTGCCATGCTGCATAGGCGTCGGAAACGGCACATCCGAGGCTCAATGAAACCTCGTCTTCAAGGAGAGCCTCCTCGATCCAGAACGTGTTGCTCAGATCAATGCCCAACTCCGACTACTACTGCTGAGCCCGTTATGCCGTGCAGGGCCCGTGTGTATTTTCCCACGCTCGCCTGGCATCCACCTTCTACCGCTCCCCTACAGACAGGGTATTCACCAGAGGTTTTGCATTCTACATATCCCAATACATTGCCTACGTATGGACCACACGCACAATTACAACTTTAACATCTAACAACAGATTCACCGTTTCTTACATTTCAATTCTGTTACAATATTGTTTGACATTTGACATAAACATTAACATTCACATCGAAATTTGTTTGCAGTTTTCTTAACACAATGACATGAAAAGAAGAGAAATGAAATCAGAATATCGTTTACACTAATTTATCGAAAATCAGAAGAAAAAGAATTATATGTACAATAGTACAGCGTTGTTGTTGTTACACATGCCCCTGTTTCCAGTAAATTTCACTAAGTGCAAATTTGATGGGAACACTAATTTTTATATTCATACAGTGGTTCTGAATCTTTGTGTGATTGTCCCATCAAAAAAATTTATACCACAAACTTCCTTTCACTCACATTATATAGGTCTATAATTTATTAATATATCAAGAACATTTACCTATCGTTTGCTTAAGTGCCTTTGGCACAGTCCAACCTCCTATCAGAACATGAATTAAATAGCAAATTACTCATTTTTATCAAATTTCTCAAAGAAATAATTTCAAAATCTAGAACACAAACACTTAACTACAAAAGCAAATGCAAATATCTATATACACTATAAGACAATTTGTTGCTGCTTGCACTGAATGGCAGTCCATTTCCTTACTTACTAAAAAAACATACAATAACATTTAGAAAATTTACCACACATATTTGCTGCCTATTATTCAGATTTGGGCAGTCCATTTCGCACCCTTTTATCACATCTCCTGCATCACACTTACAATTCTCCTTTAACTATTTATCCGCCCTCTTTGGTGTTTGGCAGTTCTTTAGATTATGACTCATATACTTCCTATTTTGGTTTTTGGCAGTCCCATCTTCTATTTGGTTTGCAGCATTTGTTATTTCTTTTCAGCCCTTTTCTCCATACATCTTTATATTTACAGTACATTTGGTAATCTGAAACTCACATAAGTACATTAGCACACTGATATTGGTACACATATATTTACAAAGATTAGTTACATTTGGAATAAATTAGTTTCAGCGTAAGATACAGCACATTTACTGCAAATTGCTCTCTGAGTGTACTTAGGTCACTCACTCCTAGGAACATACAGTTTCAGGTCCACAACGTTTCTTACACCTAAAGGTCTTTTGGATTTTGGGTAGATCAGGTAGTAAGCATTATCGGGTGGAATGTTGTGTATTATATACGGTCCATTATAAATATATTTAAATTTGGAAATTTCATGGTTCAGTTAACTAGATTTTTCGTGGGTTTTTAAAAGAACATAATCCCCAATTTTAAATTTTGAAACTTTAAGATTTTTATCGTGTCTTTTAGATCTAGATTCAGCTTTTTGCTTTGCCCTTTTTCTGACTAATTCTTTCTTTTGACTCAACCCCAAGCTTGTACAAGGTGGAAACTCCAGTTTTTCCTCAATTAAACTTTTACTTCTGCTGCCTAACAAAATTTCTTCCGGTGGGAACCCAATAGTTTCATGATGTAAGGTGTTCATGGGGTTCTCAAAGTCCAATATAAATCTGCCCCAGACTCTAAATCATGCCCCTTCCTGTTTTTCCCACAACGCACCTTGGTCGACTGTGACATCGTCCCAAGATACGTTCCTGACCTATGAACTATTTATATCTGGTGGCTTTCTAGGTTTCTGGAGTTCAAAGTCTTTGCTTACTTCAACTCTTTGCAAAATAAACACTGAGTCGTCCGGTGGCTCTTTCTTTCTTTGTTCAGTCTCAACATCTGGGTTTTGTTTTGAAACTTCATCATCAATATGTACAATATCGCAATTATCTGTATTCCCGTTATTTTCACTAGTACCGAAATACTCGTCATCTGAACTATCGTCCGAATCCGACCATTCTGGATCGCTTTCAGGTTCTAACATAAAAGCTTTTCTGAGACAGGCACTAAGTGCTTCCTCTGCATTTTCGTCAGGCATTAATTTTAAATCAATATCCTCTTTTGGCAAAACGGCCTCATTTTCAGTTTTACTCACATCCACTGTTACTTCATATTTAGTGTAATCCTCGTGGACTTCAATTACTTTTAGGTAATTCCCTGCCCCTTCTCCATGATACCTTTCGTTAGCAGCGTGTACTGTTGGCGGATCGTTAACAGATCTTACTTCCTCGTCAAAGCTTAGGATTTCATCCTCCAATTCCTTCCTATCTTTAATCATTGTCCTATCGGCAGCAAGCGTACTTTGCGCGGCGCTATTTATTCCCTCCTTTTTAAATTCGGGCCACGTCACCTTATCGACGTCCCTACTATTTCCTTTATCACTAATTAACGTCCTTGCCCCATACTGCTTCTTAAAATCCTCCCACTCACATTGCTTGAGGCCTTTGTACAGATCGTCGATCTGCACACGCCAATCAGTTACTTCTGCTAATTCATTCTCGCCTTTTACTTTATTGCTAACACTGCTAACCGCACCTCTCTGTGTATCCACTGTTTCAGCTACTATTTCCTTCGCCATGGAATTATCACTCGTAATGTATTCACCAGTTCTTACGGCTATGTTCGTACCTAATGCTGCCGCATTGCTAGCGGCTTCTCTCTGAACAGCTGTTCCGCTAGGCCGGGCCGTTGCCCTCTGATGCTGCGCGGCGAAGATGACTCACCAGCGCTCGCACCTGAGGCTTGTTCCGCAACAACACGTTGCGTCGTTCCACGCACGTCTCTAACCTGTCTCATAACTTTACTGTCAGTCCGGTAACTTTTCTTAAATCGGGGCCGGTATATACTGTCCGCTTCCGTTTGGCCCGCAACGTTAGCGGAATTCAGTTTCCCGCGTCGTTATCATTTTGCGCGGTGTACCCTCTACCGCGACCTAGATAACTTCCTCTTCCTCTTCTTCTGCCCCTACCTCTTTGTATCATATTGACGCGAAACCCATCGCCATCATTTCTTTCGTCATCATTACGATTATTTCTGTTACCAAAATTTTGATAATTGGCACGAATTTCGCGCCAGTGGTCCTCGTCTTCGACCCTTTCGAGAAATGCTTGGAAGCTGCGATGATTGCTTCCCAAGTATCTCTTCGATTCTTCTGGAAGCTTTTTATATAGCTCCCATATGATTTCAGAATCGGTTCTCCCTCTTAAATGCGTCAATTTTCGCTACTAATATTCGCAGAAACTTTCAAAGAATTCCTGCCCCTGTTATCATGAAGTTTAGCCATGATAAACTCGCGCCACAAATGATCCTGTTTTTGTTCGGCCAATATTCTTCCGTAAACTTTTGCTTAAATTCTTCGAACGTAATTTTTTCGGTATTCAAATTAATTCCCCAGCTTTTAGCGTCACCTGCTAAGGCGCTAATTACTACGTTTATCTTTTCCTGACCAGACAAGTGTTCAGGAAATATCCCCTCGCAATTTTTGATGAAATCTAACGGATGCCATCCGTTATGTTTTTTGGCGGGATCGAAGCGTTCCTCACCTTCCAATAGCTTCGTAAGTGGTGTGCCATTATAGACAACACCAGGCCTATCTTTAAATTTACTCTCGAGATCGATTATTTTGCCTTGAATTTTCGAAGTATTTTGTTCACACTTTTGTACACATCCGGTCACTTTTTCGCCTAAATCTCTTTCAGTGTCTGAAACTGCCTTTTTGAACTGTGAGATTCCGTGTTGACATTCGTTTACGATCTCAGTTTTAAGACCGAAAACTTTTTCGTCTACTTTTGTTTCAACTAGAGGCTCTACTTTCTCTTGGATGTTGAGAATTTCAACATCAAAGCTACTGTTAATGTTGTCAATTTCCTCCTGCATAGTATCCATATTTTTATTAATAGTGTCAATTTCAAACTTCATAGTATTTACTACAGAGCTTAAACTACCCACTTTTTGTTTTACCTGTTCTATTTGTTTACTAATTTTAATTCCTTGTTCTTCTACTTGTGCTTTAATCTGATCATTCTGTGTTTTGAGCTCATTACTTTGTGTTTTGAGCTGCTCATCAACGTGTGTTTTAAGCTGACTAACCTGCGTTTTGAGCTGATTACTTTGTGTTTTGAGCTGCTCTGCAACGTGTGTTTTAAGCTGATTATTCTGTCCCGCAATTTGTTTTGTTAATTGTTCAAATAAATCGTTCATGCTTAAAATTTTCACACTGTTTGTGCTACGGAATCGGTGTGTTCCGATCCTACTTCAAAAGTTTCTTTCGGTTCTTTCTTTATCTTTGGTGAATCAAACATGTCAGTGGATTCGTTCACGTACCCACTATCATCTACAAAGTCGTCCTCTACTTCGTGTGTTATCCCTTGCTGTGTCCGAGGCAATCTCGACATTTCAATCTGCTCGTTAACATGTTCGTGATATTGTATGCACGCCAATTGTCTACCACGAACGCCATCTGTTATCTGGCCGCGTAAACACCTACTATTGCCAGCCGCATTTTCCATTACGCTCGGCACATCTACTGTTTCTACGTTCTTGTCCATACTGAAGGCTAATTACACCACACTACCGTACTTGACGTTTACTGCTATTTATTTTACTGAATAATATTGCAATTCGTGCCACTGAACATCCACTGTTCGGTATTCACATTAATTTGTGACCGACAACAACTGGATGTCCTGTCACCGGGAGCCACTTGTAACGCTTCAGCAGCATTTACGTAGCTTGTACTATAAAATTCCAAATTTGGTTTATTACGTAGTATGCCCCAACAGAACAATTAGTCCTGTCACGGAAAAGCCACTTGTAACATTACGCTCGGGCGCACGATACTCCTTAAAGCCTGTACTATGGTGAGTTGACGGGCTTCACTTTAATAGAAAGGATTTTTGTATAGATGTTGACTGCGTGTACCTTAATGGAGGCAAATCAGACTTACACCCACTCAGCCATAACAATGATATGTCAAGCAAGTCCGAAATGCAACTACACGTCAGGACGGACAAGAAACAACACAGAAGATGTTACCAATTTGTTAATGATACGGTCGCCAGCCTACTTAGGCATTAACTGAGTTTCTTCCCTGTACAAGTTGATGTACGTTCGAGCATAACAACACGTAGTAACACTGCATAATATGGTAAATGTTAGAACCAGAAAATCTACTTAACTGATAATTTCACTTTCTGTACCAATATGGATAAACCATAAATACACAACATTACACTATAATGCTTACTACGAAACTTCGTACTGTCTATTGATCTGATTAAAATCGGGCATAGGTTACCCTAGAAATAGCACTTTCGAAAAACACATACAATGTCAATTTTAAAAAAGGTAAAACACTGATAAATTTTGGTTTTATATTGACTTTAACTTTGCTGGTGAAATCAGTTCAGTACACTTCAGAATTCAAATGAATAGAAAAGAAGAAGGGGGGGGGACCCTGAAACTGTTATGATCACTGTATTGAAATTTTGATTATTGAAATCATTAAGCACACAAGATTTCCAATATATGAGTTACTACTCTTTTTTTTTCTTATTTCCTGCTCATTTAACTACCATTATTTTTGTCTCAAATTAATTAAACTTCATTACTAAACCAATTTCAACATTATCCTCCAACTTTGTCAGACCTTTGTTATTTACCTATATGTTCATTAACAACAAAGTTCTTTAAACATCATTCTAACATAGATAGGTCTGCAGGTCATTATTATTAACATAAACTTTGAATCTTCACTTCGGGACACTCGGATTGCACAACATGTGGAAAGGACCCTGTCTAGGTTAGTTGTGAGGATAATTAAATGATAGGACAGTTCTGGTAAAATTTAAGTTGTTATTGAACAGTATGGAACAAAAGTAACACTGGTCCACACGAATACAGTACTAAAAGTTTCAACCTGTTCGTATCGATGCGGCGGTCGGCAAGCGGCGAGATGGCGAGGCACAGAGCACACATACAATCACAGCAATGGCTCTAGATGTATCGGCACTTTGCTTCTTCTTAGCGTCGCAATACTTTTCCATTTAGTGCCTATGGAATATTGCCATGCTGTATAGGCGTCGGAAACGGCACATCCGAGGCTCAATGAAACTACGTCTTCCAGGAGAGCCTCCTCGATCCAGAACGTGTGGCTCAGACTAATGCCCAACTCCGACTACTACTGCTGAGCCCGTTATGCCGTGCAGCGCCCGTGTGCATTTTCACACGCTCGCCTGCCATCCACCTTTTACCGCTCCCCTACAGACAGGGTATTCACCAGAGGTTTTGCATTCTACATATCCCAATACATTGCTTACGTATGGACCACACTCACAATTACAACTTTAACATCTTACAACAGATTCACCGTTTCTTACATTTCAATTTGGTTACAATATTGTTTGACATTTGACATAAACATTAATATTCACATCGAAATTTGTTTACAGTTTTCTTAACACAATGACATGAAATGAAGAGAAATGAAATCAGAATATCGATTACACTAATTTATCGAAAATCAGAAGAAAAAAAATTATATGTACAATAGTACAGCGTTGTTGTTGTTACAAAGGATGTGGGCAGATTTATTTGATTTTCAGCTGTATGCCGGCTGCGTAAGTCCCCTCTCAAACGTTTCCAGCTGAGGTTCCCTCTGCCACCCTCCCAGACTATCGAGGCATTCCGCTCAAAAGAACTGCGATTTTGTAATACATCCACCTCAGACAATCTGTTTTGCTCCTTTTATTATCAAATGGAATGTAAATACGTAATTGATCTACTTGTGTCATGCTCTTTAACCGGACATAGCCGCACCGGGGCAAAAATGCGAATATCAAACTGTATACTATGAGATTTCAACACCATTCGTAGTTAATAGGAAGTAATCGTGCTTCTAATGTAGGTTAATTCTTACAAAGAAGAAAAACAGCAACCAGCCACTACTAATACTGCTATTTATTTCGGTAAATAGCGCCGTTACCGTTTTCGAACTGGCAAGTTCATCATCAGACGGCTGTCCACATGATTTTCAAGATGCGATTAACATTATCGTCCGTTTTCGATTTTTTATTATTCTACCGTGGCGAAGTATTTTTGGTGTGTTGTTACCGTCGAAAATTCCGCGCGATTTTCTTGCGAAGTCCGCAGCTCGTGGTCTCGCGGTAGCGTTCTCGCTTCCCGAGCACGGGGTCCCGGGTTCGATTCCCGGCGGGGTCAGGGATTTTCTCTGCCTCGTGATGACTGGGTGTGTGTGTTGTACTTAGGTTAGTTAGGTTTAAGTGTTTCTAAGTTCTAGGGGACTGATGACCATAGCAGTTAAGTCCCATAGTGCTCAGAGCCATTTGAACCATTTTTTTCTTGCGAAGTTGCAGGATTGTATTTTTTCGAACCTTCCAAAATATTTTCGTCGGTAACAACACACCAAAAATACTTCGCCACAGTGTAATAATAAAAAATCGAAAACGTACGATAATGTAAAGTGCATCTTGAAAATCATGTGAACAGCCGTCTGATGATGAACTTGCCAGTTCGAAACGGGTAACGGCGCTATTTACCGAAATAAATAGCAGTATTAATAGTGGCTGGTTGCTGTTTTCTTCTCTGTAAGAGTTTGTACACAGTCACGGTCTCACCAAGTCAGTTTTATACAAAATAGCAATCGTGTTTCTGATTGGCAGACGCATACGAATATTCCTCTACGCAGCTATGTTATTCTTATCTCTGGTGCGAGATGATAACGAAGATATCAGCAGTGCGCTAGTGCGTGTAGCGTTCGGTGACTGTACTACAACTTCCACAACTGCTGCTGGGAGCGCATCAGACGCCACTGCACTCGGTGAAGTCGGCAAATTACGCGCGAGTCGCAGCTGCACGCGGGTGTGGCGCCTAACGGCGTTAGCTTCTAACGCGATTTGCCGCGCCTCTGCACTCCACAGCAGTCCGCTCACAGACGTTCCTGTCGGAATTTCTCGGCCCGCTTTGCACGTCGCGTGGTGGTAACGAGGAGTTGTGTCTGCCGCCGTCTCCCCAGCGACGCGGCTAAACAGTCGCAACTAGCTAAACACGACTCCTTGAACACGGCGAGAGAAAAAAGAGCCAAGTAGGACTACAAATTATACTCATCGTACAAAAGACACAAGTAGTCTTTCCAAAAACAATTAAATATCATTATCAAGTACCGGGTGATCAAAAAGTCAGTATAAATTTGAAAACTGAATAAATCACGGAATAATGTAGATAGAGAGGTACAAACTGATACACATGCTTGGAATGACGTGGGGTTTTATTAGATCTAACAAAATACAAAAGTTCAAAAGATGTCCGACAGATGGCACTTCATCTGATCAGAATAGCAATAGCCGGCCGCTGGTGGCCGAGCGGTTCTGGCGCTACAGTCTGGAACCGCGCGCCCGCTACGGTCGCAGGTTCGAATCCTGCCTCGGGCATGGATGTGTGTGTTGTCCTTAGGTTAGTTAGGTTTAAGTAGTTCTAAGTTCTAGGGGACTTATGACCTCAGCAGTTGAGTCCCATAGTGCTCGGAGCCCTTTGAACCATTTTTTTAGAATAGCAATAATTAGCATAACAAAGTAAGACAAAGCAAAGATGATGTTCTTTACAGGAAATGCTCAATATGTCCACCATCATTCCTCAACAATAGCTGTAGTCGAGGAATAATGTCGTGAACAGCACTGTAAAGCATATCCGGAGTTATATTGGGGCAGTGGCGTCGGACGTTGTCTTTCAGCATCCCTAGAGATGTCAGTCGATCACGTTACACTTGCGACTTCAGGTAACCCCAAAGCCAATAATCGCACGACCTGAGGTCTGGGGACCTGGGAGGCCAAGCATGACGAAAGTGGCGGCTGAGCACACGATCATCACCAAACGACACCCGCAAAAGATCTTCTTTTTTTTCGTTCTATTAAAACCCCATGTCATTCCAAGCATGTGTGTCAATTTGTACCTCTCTATCTACATTATTCAGTGATTTATTCAGTTTTCAAATTTATACTGACTTTTTGATCACTCGGTACATTAATTCCTCGCAGCGTTCAGACCAGTGTATCATCCTCAAAGTCTACTGCATATGTATCGAATCCTTATAGTAGAGAGAATTTCAAAAATTCTATGGAAAATATCGATCAAATTAAGAATTTTTAGGGAAACCTTTACAAAATATACTGGCGTTTTAGGGAATGTAAGTGTAGGGGATCTCAAAATACTACCACGCGTAAAATCAGAGTGAAATCTGGTATTGCAGGGCAGAGCGGATCAGGTTGTGGAAAGGGGCCAATATCAATTACTGTTAGTTATTTATTTATTCCTCAGAAACACAATGCTCAGTTTTCTCTTTAAAAGAACAAGGATCAATTCTCGGCTGAGGGCCCAAGTAACATCTCAAATATAAGGATTAAATAATTCCTTTTAAAGCACAAGGATTTAGAGAAACAGCTGGAGGCCTTACTTAAGTAAAATTAAAATATCTTTAAAGAATTCCTTTTAAGGCACAAAAATTTACACACGTCTGAAGGCGTTACTTTAAGTAAAATTAAAATATCTTCTCGGCTAAAGGCCCAAATAATATTTGAGATCAGCAAAGGAAATTCTTTAAAAGGCAAGCATTTACCAATTTTGTTTAAAAGCCATAATAAGGAAGATTTAAATTAATGCCTCCGCTGAAAGCCCAATAATATTTAAGCATAATAAAAGGCAACCTTTAAAGATAAGCATTTACTCAGTACAACAGAAAACCACATTAAAAAAACTTGAAATATCTTGACAGCTGAAAGCCCAAACAATTATTCAAAGTAATTAAAGACAAACCTTAAGATAAGCATTTACACAGTAAGGCTGAAGGCCATTTTTAAGAATTCAACATAAATAAAGGGAAACCTTTCAGACCGGAATTTACACATTACTGCTGAAAGCCACAAATTAAAAAAAGAAAGAGAAAAAGAAAAAAAAACGTGGCAGAAGGCCTGAATACAGAGCAAACAGGAATTTTAAATAAAACACGGCTGAAAGCCTAATCTTAAAATACTTCACTTAAGTTTCGGCTGAAATCCATATACTGAGCATAGAACAGACAAAATTAATACACGGCCGTAGGCCTGGTACAGTACTTGCGACAAAAGAAAATCACAATCACAAACAACAGAACAGTGGCGCTCAGAAGTGTTCCAAGGGTCGGCATGGGGAGGAAACTCTAACAACAATTTATGTGAGACAGACTGCCAAGCGTGACACTAAATAATCGGGTGGCAGCACGACCAACGGACGGCTGACGAACCAACCAGCAACCTAATCGATTCCCTTAGACCCGACCAACGGCCTGACAACCGAAAATATCAGCGAGGACGAAGATCGTAGCAGCACTACGTCTTGATAATTGGCATCTCAATACAGCCAAGGCACATAAACCACGCAAAAATATAAACTAATACCAAAGCTGTCGAACTACACGCCATGCCGGACAGTATCAACACGGCGAGGGAACACACACTCGCTGCTCTTTCCCAACCGACGGACTGCCTACTCCAGTACGCTGACAGCATTCGTAACTGCTCAGTGGAAATCACAGAAGCTACACACAATCCAACGTAAACACTTGCACCAAGAACTCCGACAACCCTAAAGCCAATCACCGTGGAACAACAGGGAGAAAATGACAAGTCGACACACACAGAGTTTCCATAAGCAGTCGGCGACCAAATACATGTCGTCCAACGAGACGACCGACCGAACGCCCAACCAAGGTCGTCCGCACTCTAATTATGCGTGTCAGCAATGGTCGGGCGAGTCTTGGCTGTCCGGAGGTGACTGCAGCTCCAATCCGACTCAACTCGATGTCCATTCGGAACTCGGAGACACGGCGATCCGGGCACACTGGCTCGGACCCAACCATGCAGAGGTAACTCTTGCCCATCGGCCACGACATCTCTGCAGAAGGAAGGCACCGACACACTTCCGGCAAGATGACCAACTGACGAGGCACAGAAACGGTCAAAAGACCAAATACACGTCGCCCAATGAGACGAGCAACCGAACGACCAACCAGCGGTCGATCCCGCTCCAATCTCCTTCCGTCGGACAGTTCATGTGTGTGGCCAGCGGTCGGCAGGTCCTGGCTGCTCGCAGCTCACTGGCGCTCCGTCCCCGACTGAACCCAGGCACACGAAGACCCGGAAATACTAACGGTCGCTCCAGAGATAGCACGACATTGCGCTGCAGCTGCCACACACGGACAAGTAAACCATCAACTCAGTGACGCAAAAAAAAGAAAAAATAATAAGAAAGAGGCGACAGAACCATAATAACAAGATGACGAGCAATAAACGAAATGACCGCGAGCCGCACACGGCTGACAAATTTGGTGTACTAGGAGTAAAAGAGTAACCAATATTTCGTACTATATCTATACAAAAGTTTCATACCAAATTCTGTACACGCGTATTAACAGAAAGACAGACAGACACAGATAACTTTTTTAGTACATCATTTCAATTTTTACCCTATTTGAAGTTTTTTTAGTTCCGTTAGTTCCTGTCCCACTGAAAACAAAGTCGATCGTTTTCTAAATTCTCAACCTCTCCAACCTGAACGCGATGAGAAGTGTGTGGATCAATTGGGGATAATAAAGATGGTACGTCTATGTTCTCCAGTTCAAAATTATACGCTATTTATAAAATCATCACATTGAATGGGGGCTAGGAAAATGGAGGTTTAGTGCACTAGCAAGACCACCACATATGATATCAGAGATAGTGAGGCACTAGTAAAACACGTAATATCATGAAAAGTACAATATGTATACAAAAAGTTTCATATCACCCTCCCATATACACGATGACAACAAGCATGTCCATAGTAGTTGTTTTCTTCAGCGGTTCAACCCACATCTTTCCGAAAAAGCGAGTTTTTATATAACTCTCCATTAATTACAGCTTTCTCATTACTATCTGGGGCCTCTGGATATCTATTCTGCAACTAAAACCTGACCTCCATTATCGTTGAAGTACAAAATATCAAATAATATATGAACGGGCTTTTCTCTCCGAAATCATATTTTTCGTTATAAACCACAAAAGGGCCTGATATAACGTCTCGTTTTTTACTAGGTGGTCCATAAACAGTATACAGTGTTGAAATATCTACATCTACATCTACATACACTACTGGCCATTAAAATTGCTACACCATGAAGAAATGCAGATGATAAACGGGTATTCATTGGACAAATATATTATACTAGAACTGACATGTGATTACATTTTCACGCAATTTGGGTCCATAGATCCTGAGAAATCAGTACCCAGAACAACCACTTCTGGCCATAATAACGGCCTTGATACGCCTGGGCATTGAGTCAAACAGAGCTTGGAGGGCGTGTAGAGGTACAGCTGCCCATGCAGCTTCAACACGATACTACAGTTCATCAAGAGCACTGACTGGCGTATTGTGACGAGCCAGTTGCGCGGCCACCAGTGACCAAACGTTTTCAGTTGGTGAGAGAGCTGGAGAATGTTCTGGCCAGGGCAGCAGTCGAACAATTTCTGTATCCAGAAAGGCCCGTACAGGACCTGCAACATGTGGTCGTGCATTAACTTGTTGAAATGTAGGGTTTCGCAGGGATCGAATGAAGTGTAGAGCCATGGGTCGTAACACATCTGAAATGTAACGTCCACTGTTCAAAGTGCCGTCAATGCGAACAGGAGATGACCGAGACATGTGACCAATGGCACTCCATACCATCACGCCGGGTGATACGCCAGTGTGGCGATGACGAATACACGCTTCCAATGTGCGTTCACCGCGATGTCACCAAACACGGATGCGACCATCACGACGCTGTAAGGAGAACCTGGATTCATCAGAAACAATGACGTTTAGCCATTCGTGTACCCAGGTTCGTCGTTGACTACACAATCACAGGCGCTCCTGTCTGTGATGCACCGTCAAGGGTAACCACAGCCATGGTCTCTGAGCTGATAGTCCATGCTGCTGCAAACGTCGTCGAACTGTTCGTGAAGATGGTTGTTGTCTTGTAAACGTCCCCATGTATTGACTCAGGGATCGAGATGTGGTTGCACGAACCGTTATAGCCATGCAGATAAGATGCCTGTCATCTCGACTGCTAGTGATACGAGGCCGTTGGAATCCAGCACGGCGTCCGTATTACCCTCCTGAATCAACCGATTCCATATTCTGCTAACAATCATTGGATCTCGACCAACGCGAGCAGCAATGTCGCGATACGATAAACCGCAGTCGCGATAGGCTACAATCCGAACTTTATCAAAGTCGGAAACGTGATGGTACGCGTTCCTCCTCATTACACGAGGCATCACAAGAACGTTTCACCCGGCAACGCCGGTCAACTGCTGTTTGCGTATGAGAAATCGGTTGGAAACTTTCCTCATGTCACCATGTTGTAGGTTTCGCCACCGGCGCCAACCTTGTGTGAATGCTCTGAAAAGTTAGTCATTAGCATATCACAGCATCTTCTTCCTGTCGGTTAAATTTCGTGTCTGTAGCACGTCATCTTCGTGGTGTAGCAATTTTAATGACCAGTAGTGTACATACTCCGCAAGCCACCGTATGGTGCGTGCTGAAG
The DNA here is from genome assembly GCF_023898315.1 of Schistocerca nitens. NCBI lineage: Eukaryota > Metazoa > Arthropoda > Insecta > Orthoptera > Acrididae > Schistocerca > Schistocerca nitens. The sequence continues at coordinate 27,647,193 of NC_064620.1, read as the reverse complement.
GATACGCTGAACTACTGCTAGCATTCATTTCCTATTCCACTCACAAATATAGCGAGGGAAAAATGACTTGATGTATGCCTCGATAGGACGCCTAATTTATCTCATCTTATCTTCATCGCTCTTATGTGAAATTTACGTTGATGGCAATAGTATCGTCCTGCAGTCACTCTCAAAAGCAGGTTCTCTACCTTTTCTCAATAGTGTCTCCAGTGATCCCCTTCTGAGCTGCCACAGCAGCTCCTTACTACGAGGGGCGTTCAGAAAGTAAGCTCCGATCGGTCGCGAAATGGAAACGACTATGAAAATCCGATAAAGCTTTGCACAGATGTGTTGGGTAGTGTCTCTAGTATAACCCCAGTTAGCATCGCGTCGCTCTTCTCATTTCTGAGCTCGCAGTGAGTGCGTAAAGATGTCTAGAAAATAGTGTCTGCCGTCAAGTACGAGGGCCTGGTGAGAAATTTCGCCTGAAGCTATGCAGCTAACATTACATAACTGTCGTGCTGTTTCTTCTTCAAGACAATTCTCAGCCGCATTCTGCAGGGGCAATGAAGATGCTCCTGCATCGTTTTCAAATGGAAATGTGAGATTACCCACAATACAGTCCGCAATTGTCTCCCCCTTAGTTTCATCTCTGGTCACATGAACCGCTGTCTTTGAAGACAACATTTTGACACAGACAACGATGTGTAGGCCAGCGTGGAGAATTGGCGGAAAGCACTGGCGGCTGCCTTCTATGATGAGGCTATTGAAAAGTTGGTACAACGCTATGACAAAAGTCTGAGTCAGAACGGCGACTACGTAGAGAAGTAGCTGAAAGGTGTAGCTAATTGTTACAAGTAAAACATTTCTGATGTTCACTGTGGTCTCAATTTGGCAATCAATCGGAGCTTACTTTCTGAACAGGCCTCGTACTTGCGTGTTGTTCGAACCTGCCGGTAATAAATTCAGCAGCCCGCCTCTGAATTGCTTCGATGCGTTTCATTAATCCGACCTGGTGAGGCTACAAAACACTCGATCAGCACTCTGGTGTCCTATTTGGGGTCTCCTTTACGAATGAGCCACACGTTCCTAAAATTCTCCCAATAAACCGAAGTGTACCATTCGCCTTCCCTAGTACAATCTTTACACGCTCATTGCACTTCATATTACTTTGCAACGTTACGCCTACGTTTTAATCGACATGGCTGTCTCAGGCAGCAGAATACTAGTGCTGTACTGCCACATTATGGGGTTGTTTTACCAACATCTGCGTTAACTTAAATTTTTCTCCATTTACAGCTAGCTGTCACTCATCTCACCAACTATAAATTTTATGTAAGTCACCTTGCATTCTCCTACACACACCCAGTGAGGACACTTGCCTATACAATGCAGCAGCATCAGCAAACAGCCGCAGACTATGTTTTCCCTGTCGCCAGATCATTTATGTATACAGAAAACAACATGAGTCCTATCACACTTCCCTTACGATACCCTTGTCTCTGATCAACACTGATAGTCGAGGACAGCATACTGAGTTCTACTACTTCGAGCCACTCGCGTATCTGAGATCCTGTGCACAGGCCGTAACATCGTTAAGGGGCTACGGAAAGGCTCAAAATCATGAAAAGTTCAATTTTTACTTTCTTGCGTTTTCTGAATCTGCAGACTATTACCTTTTAATAGATATATAATTTATTCAATTCAGAAGACTACAACTATTTTTAAATTTTTTTTGAAATGTGTTCTACATGGGCGTGACCCACTGTGGCGCTGTTAAACTGCTGTCAAATGGTGTTATTATTAACGTCCGTGTTCATCAGGTACATTTTAGTGATGTGAGATAAAGTATGTGAGTTTTGGCTAACCTGTGATGGTTCAATATATATCGCTGGTGTGATAGTCGATTGTTTCATGTTTATTTACTCTGTCGTTATCTCGAAAATATTCGTAATTAATTCTGTTTCTTGAGTCTCTGTTTTGTTGAAGTATAATAATGAGTAAAAGTAAAGTTATTAGAAATCCTCTGATCCTTTCAATGATGGCAACATTGTAAGGTGCAAGTTATTTAGAAATATGGGAATGAAGATGGGTTCTAACATGGTACGAGCGATGTTTGCTTTAGACAAGGAACGCCTTCGGGCTGCAGACAGGGCTGTAAAGAGTCTAGAAATACAAGCAAGAGTAAACAGGAGGAGGAACAAGAGGAAGCTGGAGGAGGAGTTTGCAGAGGATGAAGATAATCCATCCTATGGACCTGGAATGCACTAAAAAGTTAATCCAATCTTTGTCGCTCGATTCCCAAAACTTTTATTTTCTCATACTAATTACATGTTTTCTAAGGATCTTCCAAACATATTTGTTTCAAACTTTCAGTAAATGTTACACAGTACCTTCTGCATAATTTAACACAGCCTTTTTCCTAAAAAACTATATATTTTTGAATACATAAATAAAAAATTGCAAAAAAATGTTGTGAATTTTCATTACAATTGAACAAAAATCATCTTTAATAACTGAACTAAAACTTTGTAAAATCCCTGTGTTAAGTTGTAGCCCATATTCCAATAAATAATCTGTAAAATGTTCAACTTCCTACATCAAATACTTTGTGAGGAAAGATGTAATTTATAAGCGTTATTTTAACATTGCAAGTATAGGGCGTTCCGGAGCCCCTTAAGAGTGAAGTGGGGCGCCGTGTCAAAAACGTTTTGGAAATCCAGAAATATGGAATCTGCCTGTTGCCCTTCATCCATATTTGGCAATATATCATGCGATAGAAGGGCCACCAGAGTTTCGCACAGCGATGCTTTCTAAAACAGTGCTGATTTGTGGACAGTAGCTTTTCCCTCTAAAGGAATATTGTTTTATAACTGAGAATCTCTTCAAGGATTCTACAGCAGACCGATGTTAAAAGTATTGATCTGTGACTTCCCGGGGCCGTTCTCTTACCCTACGTATACACAGCAGTCACTTGCACTTTCCTCCACTCCCTTGTGACTTTGCACGGGACGAGAGACTCGCCATAAATTCAAGCTAAGTAACGGGCTAATTGTGTAGAATACACTCTGTAAGTCGAGCCGGATAGCCGTGCGGTCTGAGGCGCCTTGTCACGGTCCGCGTGGCTCCCTGCGTCGGAGGTTCGAGTCCTCCCACGGGCTTGGGTGGGTGTGTTGTCCTTAGCGTAAGTTAGTTTAAGTTACATTAAGTAGTGTGTAAGCTTTGGGACCGATGCCCTCAGTAGTTTGGTCCCATAAGAATTTACCACAAATTTCCAATTTACTCTTTGTAAAACCGAACTGGGATTCCATCCGGACCTGGTGACTTACTTGCTTTCAACTCTAACAGAGCCCGTTGCGAGGACAGTGAATTATATCTGACCTCTAGTATAACAAGGATGCCTGAAGAAACCATATGTTAATTAAAATCTCTAAACTAGCTAAGTGATATCTTTATAAACCTCTCTGAAACTATATTCTACATCTACATGGACACTCTGCAAATCACATTTAAGTGCCTGGCAGAGGGTTCACCGAACCATCTTCACAATTCTCCATTATTCCTATCTCGTATAGCGCGTGGAAGGAATGAACACCTATAACTTTCCGTACGAGCTCTGATTTCCCTTATTTTATCGTGGTGATAGTTCCGCCCTGTGTAGGTGGTGTCAACAAAATATTTTCGCGTTCGGAGGAGAAAGTTCGTGATTGGAATTTCGTGAGAAGATTTCGTCGCAAAGAAAACCGCCTTTCTTTCAATGATTTCCAGTTCAAATCCTGTATCATTTCTGTGACACTCTCTCCCATAATACAAAACGTGGTGCCGTTCTTTGAACTTTTTCGATGTACTCCGTCAGTCCTACCTGGTAAGGATCCCACACTACATAGCAGTATTGTAAAAGAGGTCGGATATGCGTAGTGCAGGCACTCTCCGTAGTATGTTACATTTACCAAGTGACCAGCCAATAAAACGCAGCCTCTGGTTAGCCTTCCCCACAACATTTTCTATGTATTACTTCCAATTTAAGTTGATCGTAATTGTAATACCTTGGTATTTGATTGAATTTACGGCTTTTAGATTAGAGTGATTTATCGTATAACCGAAGCTTAACGAGTTCCTTTTAGCACTCATGTGGATGACCTCACACTTTTCATTACTTAGGGTTCACTGCCACTTTTCGCACCATTCAGATATTTTTTTCTAAATCGTTTTGCAGTTTGTCTTGATCTTCTCATGACTTTATTAGTCGATAAACGACAGCGTCATCTGCAAACAACGGAAGACGGCTGCTCAGATTATCTCCCAAATCGTTTATATAGATAAAGAACACCAAATGGCCCATAACACTACCATGGGGAACGCCTGAAAGCACTTCTGTTTTACTCGATGACTTCCCGCCAATTACTACGAGCTCTGACCTCTCTGACAGGAAATCGGAAATCCAGTCACATAACTGAGACGGTATTCCATAAGCACGCCATTTTACTACGAGCCGCTTGTATGGTACAGTGTCAAAACCCTTTCGGAAATCCAGAAATACGGAATCGATCTGAAATCCGTTCTCAGTAGCACTCAGCACTCCATGTGAATATAGTGCTAGTTGTGTTTCACAGGAACGATGTTTTCTAAACCCATGTTGACTGTGTGTCAATAGACCATTTCGTTCGAGGTAATTCATAATGTTCGAACACAATTTATGTTCTAAAATCCTGCTGCATATCGAGGTTAACGATATGGGCCTATAATTTAGTGAATTACTCTACTACCTTTCTTGAATATTGGTGTGACATGTGCAACTTTCCAGTCTTTGGGTAAGGATCTTTCGTCGAGCGAACGGTTGCATATGATTGTTAAGTATGGAGCTAGTGTATCAGCATAGTCTGAAAGGATCCTAACTGGTATACAGTCTGGACCAGAAGACTTGCTTTTTTTAAGTGATTTAAGTTGGTTCACTACTCCGAGGATATTTACTTCTACGTTACTGTTGTTGGCAGGTGTTCTTGATTCGAATTCTGGAATATTACTTCGTCTTGTTTTGCAAAGTCATTTCGATAGGGTGTGTTTAGCAAATCTGCTTTGGCAGCACTGTCTTCGATATTATTACCAGTATGCTAGTTGAAGGAAGCCACATACTTTGGCCAATATATAGTAAACGAAACTTATTAATAATACAAAATAACTACCTTGTTTGGTTGGGGGTAGGGGGTAGGGGGAGTGTTTACAGCCTCACGCCACGAGATGCAAGTGGAGAAAACATAATTTCAGTGTGGAATGTTTAAGATCACGTTACTAACCTCTGTACTTTCCTCACTTCCTAACTAACTCTCCTCCCCCATCCACTGACCCCTTTCTAAAAAAGATAAGCATTTAGCTTTTTTGGTGCAGTAGAGGAACAGGAGCGTCGTTGTGGAAGTTGTGGAGGGAAACTTGTTGAAGACTCTGTGGCCAGTTTTGACGGGTAGACTTGTCACGTTGGAAGCCAGTAGATTTAATCGGCGCAGCATCATGATGGCCACAGCAGGTATTTCGTCGGCTTTTTCACAAGAAAGGGTTCAAATTGCTCCTTCAATATCGTTAATTGTATAATCCGTGGGCTAACATCTAGTAATGACAGCGAAATTCCCCCCATTCTTGCTGCACAGGCAGTCTCTGTGAAGAGAGCGGTCATTCCCTTAAATTGACAACATTGCGTGTCATGTCAAGGACGCGTCGTCTGCTTTTCGCAGTCTTCATAATTTGCTTCTGTCGTTTGGTGGAGCCTCGAGTTCACGCTGGAAGCTCCTGTGACTGACCCTTTTGATATTGTTGCGGTCTTCCCGGTGCGCGTGTCAATGCGGTAATTGAAAATGGCTGTCAGCTGCAATGGAGGGCGATGACAATGCTAGCCACTCGTTGTGAAGACACACGAGAAAATCCACCAGACATGTGTCGGCAGAATATCCCGAGGTGAGCGCCGACAGGTAGCACGTTTTGTGGATGTAATTTATGTTCACAATCTTCCAATCAGCGCGGAAGAATTAAGTCTATGGCATGATCAACATAACGATGATAGACCCGTAAAACAAAATACTGTTATTTCTACAGTAGAGATAGGCAAAAGTTAAATATATATAATGACGTACTGAAATTCTTCCAAATTTTTTATGTCACAGCCCTTAAAGTTTTTTAATCAACACAAATGTTATTAACATTACAAACATTGAACGAGATTTTCAATCTGCAGCGAGTTTGCACTGATATGAAACTTTCCTGGCAGATTGCAAGTGTGTGGCGGACCGAGACCCGAACTCGGGACCTTTGGCTTTCACAGGCAAGTGCTCTACCAACTGAGCTACCCAAGCGCCAGTCATGCCCCGTCCTCTCAACTTTACTTCCACCAGTACCTCGTCTGCTACCTTCGAAACTTTACAGAAACTCTCCTGCGAACGTTGCAGGACTACCCCTGAAAGAAAGAATACTGCGGAGACATGGCCTAGCCACATCCTGGGGGATGTTTCCAGAATGAGATTTTCACTCTGCAGCGCAGTGTGCGCCGATATGAAACTTCCCTGGCAGATTAAAACTGTGTGCTGGACCGAGACACGAACTCGAGACCTTTACCTTTTGCGGGCAAGTGCTCTACCATTTGAGCTGCCCAAGCACGACTCACACCCCGTCCTCACAGCTTTAATTCCACCAGTACCTCGTCTCCTACCTTCCAAAGGTAAAGGTCACGATTTCGAGTCTCGGTCTGGCAGCGAGTTTTAATCTGCCAGGAAAGCTTCATTACAAACCTTTATTCTTCATCTCTGTATTTTACTTAACCTTATCACCCTGGTGATGAACGCTTTTCTCGCAGGAAAAGTCATTACCGCCACTGTACAGTGAGTGACTTTGTTGAGAGAGCCGCCACATCCCTTCTGCTTACACCACTTCATCACTTTCACAGTGAAGTCCTCGAAGGTGCAGATGAAAATCGGATGGAGCCAAGACGGGAATGTATGGAGGATGATGGACGACAGTGAAGCCAAGACGTCGGTTTCTTACATGTCTCAGCGTTAGTGCTTAGCCTCGTATTTTGATGCCGAACGAAAGGATGTTCCCTGTGTGGACGAGCTCTTCGAACTGGGAACTAGATTACAGCACGATGATTCTCACGAACCGACGTAGTTATGTTACACACCGCCATCTTAATGGTACAATTCGGAGCTCTCTAGCGGCAGAGGGCTACAAATACATAGACATGAAGTATGAATATGTAGGGCGCTGATAACGTCTATTTTCTTTAAAAAAGTTTTAAGAATTTGAACGTAAAAAAGTAAGATTTACTACTTTTCAGCACACTCGTAATTCCTCCATGCAGTCATATAATTTCAAAATGGTTCCGATGGCTCTGAGCACTATGGGACTTAACATCTATGGTCATCAGTCTCCTAGAAATTAGAACTATTTAAACCTAACTAACCTAAGGACATCACACAACACCCAGTCATCACGAGGCAGAGAAAATCCCTGACCCCGCCGGGAATCGAACCCGGGAACCCGGGCGCGGGAAGCGGGAACGCATATTATTGCTTAGAAGAGTATTTGGCGGAGGCTTTAACAGTGACTAAACGAACTTCTTTTTACATACATGCAATCAAGTTAACTAAGGATGCAGAAATGTAATACAGTACTGATTCACATCTCATCTCTGGTCTCTTTACGCTCACTAATTGTAGTACACACATACACACACTCACACGCACACACACACACACACACACACACACACACACACACACACACACACACACACACACACACACGTTCTTTGAGCGCGACATCACGACTTTGAGAGTAATATTTCATTATCATATGTTCATTTGCCTGAGTTCCATGTATGGTCTATCTATTGGACACGTACCAATCATGTTCAGGAGGGCCGTCAAGAAACTGATATAGACTTCGTACTTCGTAGTTTTTGCATAAAATTCGGCACAGCACCTGGTTCATGTGTGAAGGTCTGTGTAGCACGTCCATCAACACTTTCTGACAACGCAGGGAGTCCCACGGATGTTGGAAGTCAGAAACGTATCTGTTCGATGAGCTGCCTCCTACTCTACAGGAACCAGCCAAGGGAAATGGTGTGGGACATAACTTATTCAACTGGTAGATACTGTCATGGTTTACGTTGTTACCCGCATATCTACCAGAGCAATTAAATAACTGAGCGCCAAAATGATGTCTGTATCGTCCAGAATATTGGTATCAACATATCTATAGGCAGCATACTTGACATCTACAAAATGGCGAGGACGGCGCTTATACAGGTATTCATTTGAATTCCTTCTGGCGTACATTCGATTCCATCTATACAGGACGTTTAAGAAGCGTAAACCATTAAACTAGAAAAAACAAACCGACAAACGTATATCCGGAAACAACTACTAGTGATGAAAGCTAGAAATACCGGACATACAGCCACATATCCAGTACTTGTTGTGTTACCGTCCACTCTGTCATACGATAATTTGTCTGTTGATGCTATAGCAGGTACTCAGTTGCCAACAATCATTATACAGCTTCCAACCACCGTTCATGAGCTCTTGCGAATATATGAGGCGACTTCAATAGTAATGGAATTGTCGGTTGAACAAATACGGAATTTGCTGTGGGACATTGTGGAATACTCCCGCTTGAGTCCCTGTAGTTTCATGAAATGTCGATATGTGGCGACGCTGTACAGAACCTTTAACATGGCGTACGTAACGGAGGAGTGTTCCAAGCAGAGAGTTGTCATTGAGTTCCTTTTGGCAGAAAACCGGAGTATCGGAGGTATTCATAGGAGCTTACAGAATGTGTGCGGAGACCTTGCAGAGAACAAAAGCACGGTGAGTGACAGGGCGAAGCGTCGGTCATCGTCGCAACTAAGTCGCACACACCCGTCCGATCACCCGCGAGCTGGCACCCGCGGACAACTGACTCCTCCAATGTTAGAATCTGTGGACACTCTAAATCGAGGTGGGCGACGGATGACAGTCAAGCAACTCGCCGCACACCTGGACGTCTCTGATAATATTTCTGACCAGTTCTGGCTCTCTAAAGTGTATGCCCGCGGGATTCATCTTCGCCTAACAGAAGAGAGCAACGAAGGACCATCTATGCGGGACTACTTCCGCGTTAGAAGGTTGGCCGTGACAATTTTGTGTTGAATATCATCACGGTCGACGAAACGTGGACTCATCACTTCGAACAGGAAACAAAACGGCAGTCCGTGGAGTATCGACACACCATTTTGCTTCCGAGGAAAAACTTTCAAACAGCACCCTCAGTCGGTAACATCATTACGACGATTTCTGGGACTTTGAAGGGGTTATTTTTTTCGATGTCCTCCATCATTGTGCAACCACCAACGCTGAAGTGTATCGTTATACCTCACGAAATTGAAGAAACGCCTTCACTGTGTCCGTCACACACAAAAAATGCAAAGGACTGCTTCTTCTCCATCACAGCACAAGGCACCACAATAGACTGCTCACAAAACTACACTGGACATCTTACAGTCTGGCTCTCACAGCTACCGACTTTCATCTGTTTTGCCAAATTAAGGATGCACTCCTCGGGAAGCAGTACATGCACGATTCGGTGGTCATTTATGCAGAAAGGTGTCAACTCAGACCTCGACCAGTAGAATGTCCTTCTCACAAAGGTGACTTAGAGCCGCGGCACTGAGCGGAGATTGTATTGAAAAATACCGTTATGTAGCCAGAAGAAAGGGTAATGCTGTGGTACATTAGAATCATAAACAAAGCCGACCTGCTTTTAGAAAAAAAATGTGTTGCATTACTTATTAAAAACCCGTAGCAAACTTGAGATTTGATCCCGTACATGGAACACCCTCTCTTGCAATATGTGCACGTTGTCGACAGGTGTGGAATTCACAGGTGCTTTATAAACGTCCCATAGACATAAATGCCTTTTATTACTGTGAATGATATCGTATCTACAAATCGCTGCAACAGTCACCTTAACATTTCTCCATTTGAAACGCAACTTTGGGTATGTCGTTCGAAGTACATGGCATCTTCATGTCGATTGACGTCATTGGCTAAACCGCAGACGCATACCGTATTGGCATTACGTAATAGGACTCCACTTCACTATTTACGTTGTTCACAATACAAAGAATTTTTAATCTTGTTTCGATGCAAACACAACCACAAAACGGCATATTACCTAGAGAGGTGATGCAGCGTCTAGCACACTGGACTCTCATCTTGGTGGGCTACTGTTCAAATCCTCGTTCGTACATTAACATTTAAGTTCATAATGATTTCCCGAAATTGCTCCAGGAAAATGTCGGAATGTTTCCTCAATAAGAGGCGCGGCCCAATTACAGTCCCATCCTTTCTCAATCCGAGCTTGTTCTGTGTCTCTAAGGACCGCGTCGAGGGGACGTTAAATCCTAATCTAAGAGATAATTTCTACTCCCTCACTCACTTTTTACTAATATTTAATTAACACTACGCGTTTTGGCAGCATGCTGCATTCGTCAGGTGCCTTATAGCTACACGTGCAGTAAGTGAATCTGTATCGTGATAAGGTACATTTGGTGCGTTTATTTTAGTGGGTACTATATCTGAGTCCTATGTCTATATCATTTAGTTTGTGTATTTACCTACTTCTTTGTGTAAATTTAGGAGTAAGACACGCAGAGCACAGTAGCAAACACGCCACGACTTCGTCATTCAAATGTTTACATCATTCCAGAGACTAATGCTAAGGTGAAGTACATCCATTTGATGATATAGTACATGCAATTAGGATACCTTTTCTGTGTAGGTGTACTTTCGTAATGGCACATATTACATGATATGATTCATTGGTTAAACCTTTTTTAAATAACATAAGTGTTTGATATTGGAGACATTTTTGGAAAAAATTATATTGTTCCTTTCTAGTCTAAACTTGTCACCACGTACTTGCTATGAATGAAAAATATTTAATTCTTCATTTGGTGTTCTTCGCAGTTTTACTTAATATATAAATATTAATCGCGATATCATGGAGTGGTGGCAGCTATTCTTTATGTGGGTGCCTATTGCTGATCTAGTGTAAAAGTTTGTGTGGTAGGCACTCCATCTTCTTTCTATCTTTTCTATAAGTCTCAGCCTTACGCGCATACTATTTTTTAAACATCTGATCGCGCCTGTGTGCGTATATCTGTCCGAGTGTTTATGTGTGTATTACAGTCTGTTATGCGTTGCGGAAGCAATAAACGATTATCACACCCCGATTGAATGTTCTGATTTTGAGAAGAACGAAGGCTCTCTTACTTGCTAAAAACATTCAACAGTCAAGTTCGCATTAATGTTTATTTATTTTAAACAACTAGTTTCGACAGACTTTGCTGTCATCTTGAGGTCTTAAAAGATCTTTTTGTTTTGAAATGTGTTCGTTTTGCGTTGGACCTCACCCTGTGTTGTCATGTGGATAAGAATCAGCATATTATAGTTATATCAATGATTTTATAATGCTACTAATGCTGAATTTCGGTAAGTATCCTACCTGACACACCAATAAAACTAATGTCGTCACACTTAACACCACTGTAATGTATATGGAGTGGTAATGCACCTGACGATGGGAGCATGCTGCCGAAACGCGAACTTGCAGATTAAATATGAGTAAAAAGTGATTGAAACAGTAAAGAGTATTTCATAATTTTACTATATAGTTGCAGACCTCAAACATTTCAGTATAACATGGGCAAATTTTTGATCTAATCTTCCTTTCATACGTTTTTCAAGAAAAGCTTGTACGAGTTACCCGAAGTCGGAGATGTTTGTAAGTACCATGTCCGACAGCAGCATCACAACGAGAGGATACAAACACGGGCAAACACATCCTACAACAAACAAGCGTTGAACGGCTACAGAAAGGCAGCTGAAAGCAATGAGGCTCTGAGCACTATGGGACTCAACATCTTAGGTCATAAGTCCCCTAGAACTTAGAACTACTTAAACCGAACTAACCTAAGGACGTCACACACACCCATGCCCGAGGCAGGATTCGAACCTGCGACCGTAGCAGTCCCGCGGTTCCAGACTGCAGCGCCAGAACCGCTAGACCACCGCGGCCGGCGAAAGCAATGAGCACGCACGTACTGGACACGAGTAAACGGCCTGTATCTGAACAAGTATTTGTTTCCAGACATTGCTCATACGACAGTTTTTACTATTTGCCAATACTATCCTCTGAGAAGGGAGAATTTTACAAATACCCTATATAAAGGTCACTTCACAGGCCGTAAACCTGCTTTACATTTGTGTTGCTAGTTATGCAGTACAAAAAATAATTAAAATATAAAATAAAAGTAGTGTAAAAATAAAGCAGTCACTATCGGCTCTACACAACGAGAATATTCATCTTTTCATCGCCTCTTTCCTCTTTAATAACAGTCAAGCTGAAGTATCCATTTATTATGCTAACCTGATAATAGAACATAATTGTGAAATACTTCAAGTATTTTCTTAAGTACTGCACCACTATGTCACCTTGGGCAGATGTTCCGCAAAAGCACCTCATTACCATGTTTAAAACAGCTTTCATGGAATGCTAGCAATGCACGGATCAGGGAGCGGGATGACAAGTCCACAAAACAAGACCTTCTCAAGTAAATTTTCTTTAATTACAAGAGTTATCAACAGAGGAAATTTCGCTGGATTTAAGAAGACCGTCCTCAAGTAAATTTAACATAGATTAATAAAACAATCGTCAAGCAATGTTACACAGTTGAGAAAAATTAATAACACAACTGAGGAAGAAATCTTAACGTAAAATACCACAATTAATAAAAATATATCTCAATTGAACATAACACCGTTAGGAAAGCAGTATCCAAGGAAATTGAACAAGGTTAAAAAAAAATTCAATTATAAAATTAGACGTACAACCACCTTATTTTCGAAACTGTAAGAACAACCGATAGAATGAGTACTTCAATGATTAAATGAAATAAAAGAATTGTAATCTACTTCTTTGTAGTAAAACTGCTGATGCAGCACATCAGTGAAGGTCGTCTTGTTGAAGGTGACCCTATGGCTTAAATATTACGAAAGTAACTCGTGCTTCAGCCGTGAGACCACATCAACGCTTCCCAGCGCTCCAAGAAAGTTAGTCGCAGTGACGGGGGACTGGGCTCTCAATTTTCGCCTTGAAATAAGTCACTCAGCCAACGAACCATCAGGGTGTCTGGTCGTCCTCGCAAACTCATCGATAAGAGATGGTGCTCGGCTCATTTCGTAACTGCCGCCACCCTGATTTTTTCGCGTTAGAATTTTTTAATGTCCTCCATAGATACCACCGACTTATCTGTACGTCCTTCTAGGACATTTCTCAATTCCAGAAAGAGAGTAAAGAGTCAGAAGGACTCAGATCGAGTGAACAGGGGAGGAGCGGAATAACGGGAAAGTATTTTGCGGTCAGAAAACTCCGTGATGGAAGTGGCCGTGTGACATGGGGCGTTGTTATGACTCACCACAAACTTGTCAGCAGTATCCGGTCTGATTCTATACATCCTTTTCCTCAGTGTTTCAAGAACATCTTTGTAAAACACTTGGTAGAGAGTTTGTCCTGGAGGAACAACTTCTTTAGGCACGATGACTCTACTCTCAAAAACGCAAAGTAGCACTTCATTGACCTTTGGTTTACTCATTCAAGCTTTCGTCTGTCGCGGAGGTGGAAAAGATGTGTAGACGGTCCATAAGTAGCAATGCTATTAATCTAAAAGCAGTCTTAACAATGTTTTATATCAACAGCCTGCATTTTAAAGAGGTACTGAACAGAATTACGGAGAAGAGAAATTTGTGGCACATTCTGACTAGAAGAAGGGATCGGTTAATAGGGCACAATGTGAGGCATCAAGGGAGCACCAATTTAGTACTGGGAGGAAGGGTGGGGTGTAAAAATCGTAGGGGCGGACCAAGAGATGAATACAATAAGCAGATTCAGAAGGATGTAGGTTGCAGTAGTTACTCAGAGATGAAGGGGTTTACACAGGATACAGTAGCATAGAGAGTTGCATCAAACCAGTCTTTGGACTCAAGATCACGACAACAATATTTTAAAGACGTGGTGATAACTAGGATTCAGAACTTGAAAATATCATTTCGAACACTCTTAACAACATCAACACACTTTCTGTAACGTGTACAAGCAACGATGGGATAATTTACACCCACTGAAAAAAATTAAAAATTCAAATTTCGTAATTTTTTTTTTTACTTTTAATCGAAATACACTCCTGGAAATGGAAAAAAGAACACATTGACACCGGTGTGTCAGACCCACCATACTTGCTCCGGACACTGCGAGAGGGCTGTACAAGCAATGATCACACGCACGGCACAGCGGACACACCAGGAACCGCGGTGTTGGCCGTCGAATGGCGCTAGCTGCGCAGCATTTGTGCACCGCCGCCGTCAGTGTCAGCCAGTTTGCCGTGGCATACGGAGCTCCATCGCAGTCTTTAACACTGGTAGCATGCCGCGACAGCGTGGACGTGAACCGTATGTGCAGTTGACGGACTTTGAGCGAGGGCGTATAGTGGGCAAGCGGGAGGCCGGGTGGACGTACCGCCGAATTGCTCAACACGTGGGGCGTGAGGTCTCCACAGTACATTGATGTTGTCGCCAGTGGTCGGCGGAAGGTGCACGTGCCCGTCGACCTGGGACCGGACCGCAGCGACGCACGGATGCACGCCAAGACCGTAGGATCCTACGCAGTGCCGTAGGGGACCGCACCGCCACTTCCCAGCAAATTAGGGACACTGTTGCTCCTGGGGTATCGGCGAGGACCATTCGCAACCGTCTCCATGAAGCTGGGCTACGGTCCCGCACACCGTTAGGCCGTCTTCCGCTCACGCCCCAACATCGTGCAGCCCGCCTCCAGTGGTGTCGCGACAGGCGTGAATGGAGGGACGAATGGAGACGTGTCGTCTTCAGCGATGAGAGTCGCTTCTGCCTTGGTGCCAATGATGGTCGTATGCGTGTTTGGCGCCGTGCAGGTGAGCGCCACAATCAGGACTGCATACGACCGAGGCACACAGGGCCAACACCCGGCATCATGGTGTGGGGAGCGATCTCCTACACTGTCCGTACACCACTGGTGATCGTCGAGGGGACACTGAATAGTGCACGGTACATCCAAACCGTCATCGAACCCATCGTTCTACCATTCCTAGACCGGCAACGGAACTTGCTGTTCCAACAGGACAATGCACGTCCGCATGTATCCCGTGCCACCCAACGTGCTCTAGAAGGTGTAAGTCAACTACCCTGGCCAGCAAGATCTCCGGATCTGTCCCCCATTGAGCATGTTTGGGACTGGATGAAGCGTCGTCTCACGCGGTCTGCACGTCCAGCACGAACGCTGGTCCAACTGAGGCGCCAGATGGAAATGGCATGGCAAGCCGTTCCACAGGACTACATCCAGCATCTCTACGATCGTGTCCATGGGAGAATAGCCGCCTGCATTGCTGCGAAAGGTGGATATACACTGTACTAGTGCCGACATTGTGCATGCTCTGTTGCCTGTGTCTATGTGCCTGTGGTTCTGTCAGTGTGATCATGTGATGTATCTGACCCCAGGAATGTGTCAATAAAGTTTCCCCTTCCTGGGACAATGAATTTACGGTGTTCTTATTTCAATTTCCAGGAGTGTATACTATTTAAAGAGGTACTGATGTAAGTGAGGTCCTGAATCTGAAAATACTGAGTATGACATCTATCAGGGAAATTTTTAGGGTCAACATTAACTGGAAACTTTAAAAAAATTATAGAATGTGGTAGAAGAAATCAACAGATACATTAATTTATAAGAAAACTTAAAATATAAAGTAACTGACTATATGCCCGCCCGATTAGCCGTGCGGACTGACGGCTTTCCGGATTAAGAGGGAGCGCTTTGTCCCAGGCAAGAATCCGCCCGACTGACTTGTGTCGAGTTCCGACGAGCTGGCCAGTCTGTGGATGGATTTTAGGCGGTTTGCCATCTGCCTCGGCGAATGTGGGTTGGTTCGTTCCCCTTATTCCGCCTCAGGTACACCGTAACTGCGTTTGCTACACAAACAAGTTCTCCATGTACGTGTACATCACCATTTCTCTACCACGCAAACATAGCGGTTACACTCGTCTCGTTTGGGGGGGGGGGGGGCGTGACCGGAATCGCATAATTATCCCCTGAAAGAGTGGTTCGATGTAGCGCGGTGGAAGAGTGAAGTGGACTGAGGTAGTCGTCGAGGGGTTGTGGACCACTGCGGCTGCGGCGGGGACGGATCCTCTCCGTCCTTTCTAGGCCCCGGTTAACATACAATACAGTACAATAGAACTGACTATATTGCGACATTTTCAAAAGGTTGGCATAAAGGAGAATTTTAATTTCATCTCCACCCTTTTAACTATTCGAGGTTCCGCACAACTTTGAACGAACGTCATTAACTATAAGCGAAAAAGTGTGCTCGGTGTACGCCAATCCATTCCCCAGTGACAGTATTCCACTGCAGGATTTTACACGCCTGTGTCATTAATTTAGTGCTCGTTCTAAGTAGGTAGGCCAATGAGTAAATTTTTTACAACTTTTTTTTTGCATTGCCACTGTAGAACATGGCGCTGAAAATATTCATCCTCTCATCTGGAACATACGAGGGCAGTTCAATAAGTAATGCAACACATTTTTTTTCTGAAACAGGGGTTGTTTTATTCAGCATTGAAATACACCAGGTTATTCCCCAATCTTAGCTACACAACACTATTTTTCAACGTAATATCCATTCAATGCTATGGCCTTACGCCACCTTGATAGGAGGGCCTGTATGCCTGCACGGTACCATTCCACTGGTCGATGTCGGAGCCAACGTCGTACTGCATCAATAACTTCTTCATCATCCGCGTAGTGCCTCCCACGGATTGCGTCCTTCATTGGACCAAACATACGGAAATCCGACGGTGCGAGATCGGGGCTGTAGGGTGCATGAGGAAGAACAGTCCACTGAAGTTTTGTGAGCTCCTCTCGGGTGCGAAGACTTGTGTGAGGTCTTGCGTTGTCACGAAGAAGGAGAAGTTCGTTCAGATTTTTGTGCCTACGAACACGTTGAAATCGTTTCTTCAATTTCTGAAGAGTAGCACAATACACTTCAGAGTTGATCGTTTGACCATGGGGAAGGACATCGAACAGAATAACCCCTTCAGCGTCCCAGAAGACTGTAACCATGACTTTACCGGCTGAGGGTATGGCTTTAAACTTTTCTTGGTAGGGGAGTGGGTGTGGCGCCACTCCATTGATTGCCGTTGTGTTTCAGGATCGAAGTGATGAACCCATGTTTCATCGCCTGTAACAATCTTTGACAAGAAATTGTCTCCCTCAGCCACATGACGAGCAAGCAATTCCGCACAGATGGTTCTCCTTTGCTCTTTATGGTGTTCGGTTAGACAACGAGGGACCCAGCGGGAACAAACATTTGAATATCCCAACTGGTGAACAATTGTGACAGCACTACCAACAGAGATGTCAAGTTGAGCACTGAGTTGTTTGATGGTGATCCGTCGATCATCTCGAACGAGTGTGTTCGCACGCTCCGCCATTGCAGGAGTCACAGCTGTGCACGGCCGGCCCGCACGCGGGAGAACAGACAGTTTTGCTTGACCTTGCGGCGATGATGACACACGCTTTGCCCAACGACTCACCGTGCTTTTGTCCACTGCCAGATCACCGTAGACATTCTGCAAGCGCCTATGAATATCTGAGATGCCCTGGTTTTCCGCCAAAAGAAACTCGATCACTGCCCATTGTTTGCAACGCACATCCGTTACAGACGCCATTTTAACAGCTCCGTACAGCGCTGCCACCTGTCGGAAGTCAATGAAACTATACGAGACGAAGCGGGAATGTTTGAAAATATTCCACAAGAAATTTCCGGTTTTTTCAACCAAAATTGGCCGAGGAAAAAAAATGTGTTGCATTACTTATTGAACTGCCCTCGTACATAATACATTTTTTGTCTGTTGGAATGTATGGTTCTCATGAAACACAAAATTTTGGACTCATGGCTAACAGCACGGATCAATGCGGCTTATTTTTGGGTTAGTTAAATACCTGAATGTCGTTTGAAGCTGCGGTGAGAACGGCGAGGATTCTTCAAATATCTGTCGCTTTGTCCACAGTTCGTTTGCAGCGCTTTGTCCTCCACAGTACTGTTAACTACGGGCTACTGTGTCACTGAAAGACTGACATAGGAAACCAAATTACTGAATATTCTCGTTTATCAAAGTATATTGCAAAAAACTTTTTTTCTTGTTTAGTATGAACGACCTGGCGAGTGGGGGGTTTACAGACTCCACTGTACGTATAAACATTGAGGTTTCTTAGGAGCTTTATTTTAATGAGGTAGTGAAGTGAGAAAAAGGTATGGGTGTTCCAATTGTCTCCAATGTAACTTGATATTAGTAACATACTACTCGGTTCTCCACTGATCAGACTTACAGTGTTCTTGTGAACCGGAATCTCTGTTCAAATGGTTCAAATGGCTCTGAGCACCATGGGACTCAACTGCTGAGGTCATTAGTCCCCTAGAACTTAGAACTAGTTAAACCTAACTAACCTAAGGACATCACAAACATCCATGCCCGAGGCAGGATTCGAACCTGCGACCGTAGCGGTCGTGCGGTTCCAGACTGTAGCGCCTTTAACCGCACGGCCACTTCGGCCGGCGGGATCTCTGTAATATGACACACGTAAAACCTTGGCTGAGTTCTTTTCACAGATCAAAAATAACATTAAGACACATAAAAAAGAAATAAAGATTCTATTTTCCCAGCTCCGTTAATTTTCAAATACAGGAAAGTGAGAAGCCAGTCTAGATTCAGTTGATACCTAAACCGCCAGCGGATCGTTTTAGGTTAGGGATGACAGCATTTCGGTGGATGAGGTTAGAGTAAGAATGGATGTGAAGGGGTACACCCACGAAGATTATGATAATTTATATATATTTATCGCGAGAAATCACAAAGGTTAGGTGTTCTTGTTTATGCTTTTACATTTTTTCTGGTTATGATACATCTGCATTTTGACAATAAAAGTGAAACACCCAGAAGGAAAGGAGGAAAGAAAATTAATCTTCTCGAGTTGAGAGGGTATGCGAGGTTATTTCAGTGATTACAAAACTAGGTCAGATTTACAAAGAACTTGGCAGAAAGTGTTTATTTATCAGTATGACGTTGTACCTGTTCTCGCCTCTATGTGTGGCCTAATTCGGTTGAGAAGGGTGCCGTAAAGCCGTTGTACATCATAATAATTATTTCATTTCGAATCATGTTCAGACGTTTTCCGTATTCTAGGCTGATGGTCTAGTTAGATTTCAGAAACTTTTTCGTACGTAATACAGACGTCGCCGTAATCATTTCCGTTCTACTCGCTTACTACTAGAAAATATTTAAGGCATATTCTACATTGTATGAGTCCCTTCTCCTTTAGAGTTCATTTCTGTGAAAGCTCAATTCTGCTACAGAATTTGCTTAGGCTTCCAGTATTAGAGCTTACTGAATCTGTCACATAAGATATATTTTGAGAATTACTTCAAATAAAAAGTATAATTTATCTTAGCGATGTAACTGTGTGGAACGCGTAAGTTAACCTTGAATACATTTTATTAACCGTATGTTTACATTATGTACCTATCCTCATCACTGAATTATCTGTGAGAGAAAGACTTTAAACTTTAATGGGTTGTTGAGTCGTACTTAAGTAAATAAATTAGTGAAATCAAAGTGAACTAGAAATTAGAATATAAATGAAAAACTTGGTTTAGTTTAGAGAGTTACATACTCGCAAACAGCGGGCAGAACAGCAGAACAGAAGAGACAATGACCGTGAAGTCAGCAAACACTGGGACGCCACATCCAAGGTATCATCAGATGCACGATTTCACTCGCAATAATTAAACGGGCCACCTCGCACTGCGCGTCTCCAGTCAACTGGGCGAGACGGCGACACGAGATACACACCGCTCCGCATAATCAGACGCCACCGCCGCCGCCACCGCCGCCGCCGCTGCCGCAGCAGAAGACTTCACAAACGACACAGCTGCCGCTCTCCGAACCAGAATATTCAGTAAGATACAGTTGTACAAATCTTCAATAAAAGTTATCTGATGTAAAAATGATGTTTCATTCGACCTCATACCAGAGCCAAGGAAGAACCCACCCTGCCCACATGTTGTTAAGAGAGAATAGTTAATTTATTTAATATTTTCCCCCTGACAGAATGCTTTAGAATGCTCATCCTGACAATTGACAGCATCGAAAGAGAAAACCCAGTTACATTTAGTAACAGAAGTGCTACATTTAGTAACACAACTGTTACATTTGGTGTCAGAGAAAAAACCCTTGGCTCAATATGAGGTGTGAATGACAGTCACTAAAGGTCCACAGTTAGTATTGTTTAATGTGTGAAAGGATAGAGGTTTGCATAGCAGTCGTAATATTTTTTTTATTTAGAAGGGTAATCTCTCTCATAACTTAAGAGTTTGTCGAAAATATCTAAACATCTTTTGAATTCAGTGTGGTAATATTGTGTAAGTAATAGTTTGTAAAATGATGACACGAAATCGTACAAAGTCAGAGCCAGCACCACAAGCGGTTTCTACTGATGAAGCTATTCAGAGCTTAGTTAATCAGATAGCACAGCTTAAAAATGATAATAATGCATTATGTAAGCAGTTGTGTGAGGTTATGCAAACCAGTTCAATCCGTCACACCCTAGATTCCCCAGCAGCAGCCTTAGTAACTCCTTTTTCAGGTAAACCTGGAGAGGATATAACAGCCTTTTTTGATGATTTAGTAGCAGCTGCAAAGTTAGGATCATGGTCAGATGAACAGCTCTTACAGATGACAAAGTTAAGATTGCTAGGTGAGGCTAAAGCACACGTATTATACCATGAAGAATTACGGAATGCACCAACATGTGATGAATTGAAGAAAGGATTGCTTAAACGTTTTCAAAAACAGAACAGCTGTAGATTTTATAGGGAAAAGTTAAACACTATCACTCAGAGGCAAAACGAGTTGTTAGAAAGCTTTGTAGATAGGATTAGAAAAGTTAATATTAACACCTATCAGTTGACAACTAGTGATGAAGCAAATAAAGTTATGTTACAAGAGGCAGAAAATTGAGCTCTGGATACATTTTTACGTGGGTTACCTCCTGAAACGTCCCGCCGTGTCAGGGCAGAGTTTCCTAAAAATTTAGCATAAGCTGTATCTGTGTCGACGGCTTTTGAAGATATTGACATTGCCACCAGATACAAGGAGAAGCGAAATTTATTTTCAGCAGGAGTACGATGTTTTAGTTGCGATCGACAGGGCCATATAGCAAAAAACTGCAGACGACCTCAATGCACTAATTGTCAAAGAATAGGTCACACATTCAAGGAATGCAGGTCTAAGAAAGTTTTTGGAAATAGAAATCAGTTAAACTCAAACAGGAATGTCGGAGCCGCCGCCAGGCGTTCCCAATAAAATTTCATGCCATTAAGGCGAATGTGAAGGCGGAATGCTGGTTATCTGCTACCATACAGGATAAAGAGGCAAGGATACTAGTGGATACAGGCGCAAACGTATCAATAGTAAGTAATGAATGTATTGGAGAAAAGAAATATGACCCTCCAAGGTATAGATTGAGTGGAGTAGGAGGAGGTACAGTGAAGTCATTAGGATGTACATCATTGATTTTCTATATTCACGGTGTACAATTTCTGGAAGATGTAGAAGTGGTAACAAACGTAACTGACGGGTACGACGCGATCCTAGGACTGGATTTCCTGAATAAACATCACGCTAAAATCGACCTCAGACAGCAAACTGTAGAACTTAGCGGAATAGTGTTTCAGCTAGGTGACACCGCTGCAAAGGGCCCTCTGCCGCAAGATTTCCCTAACCGGAAGGCGAAATCAACTACACTGCGTGCAACGTCCTTGAAGGTTGATTCGCGGGATCAGATACCATCTGGCTCAGGAAAACTTTTCTGCATGACCGTTGACCCCGAAGTACCTACAGATACAGTGTGTCTAATAGAGCCTTTAGAGGAAAATGAGGAATTAGATGGATCACATTGTTTTGTACGTAGAAGTGCTGTACGGGTTCAAGACGTTAAGGGAGAAAGAAAAGTACTGGTACATATTAACAATTTCGGAGTGGAGGACAAAGAGTTGCATAAGGGAATATTAGTAGCTACAGTCAGTACTTTTGAAGAAGAAGACTTCATTTGGTCAGATATTAATGATGGTCAGAAACCAGACGCCTATAAAACCACATTACGCCAGAAGATTGAGCATTTGAAAGGTAGAAGCAGTTTTAGTTGAGTTTCAAGATTTATTTAATGCAGAAGGACCATTGGCAGCAACAGATATCACACAGCATAGGATCCCAACAGGAAATAGCCCCCCAGTTTATAGGAAGCCTTATAGAATTCCGCATCACTTACAGCCAGTACTGGATGAATTTTTAGAACAGCATCTAAAAGATGGAATTATAGAATATTCTGATTCGCCTTATAATTCAAACATCGTAATTATTCCAAAGAAGTCTCCCGACGGTACGAAACGATATAGATTTTGTTGTGACTACAGACTCCTTAACAAACAAATTGGAAGTTGCTCCTGAAGATAGGCATAAAACAGCATTTTCTACCCCTGGAGGCCATTGGCAATTAAAAATAATGCCTTTCGGTTTGAAAAATGCACCAGCAACTTTTCAAAGACTACTCGATGGAGTATTGAGAGGACTCAAAGCTCAGCAATGTTGTGTATATCTAGACGATATTATTGTATTCTCCAAAGACATTAATGAACATGCTGTGCGTCTGCGTAATGTTTTTCAGAGACTTAGAAAAGCTAAATTAACATTAAATATGGAATAATGTACTTTTGCATTGACAGAGGTTACATACCTAGGGCATGTCATTAGTGCAAAAGGAA
Organism: Schistocerca nitens; assembly: GCF_023898315.1. NCBI lineage: Eukaryota > Metazoa > Arthropoda > Insecta > Orthoptera > Acrididae > Schistocerca > Schistocerca nitens. The sequence continues at coordinate 27,624,224 of NC_064620.1, read as the reverse complement.
TTAAAACAGATCCTCGATTAATTTCGGCAGTTAAGGACTTCCCAACACCACAACGCGTTAAGGAAGTACAAAGTTTCATTGGTCTCGCATCGTACTACCGGAAATAGGTTCAAAATTTCGCTGAAATTGCCCAACCCTTAACCCAATTATTGAAAAAGGGTGCAAAATTTCATTGGTCTGAAGATTGTGAATCAGCATTTCAAACCCTTAAAGATAACACACAGTCCAGTATTAGCCTACCCAGATTATAATAATGAATTTATTTTATCCTGTGACGCAAGTGGTCATTCAGTAGGAGTTGTTTTGAATCAGAATATTAATGGCACGGAACACCCCATAGCTTATGCTTCGAGACAACTAACAACAGCAGAATGAAATTATTCCACAACGGAGAAAGAATTGTTAAGAGTTATTTATTGCATCAAATACTTTAAATGCTACTTGTATGGTAGGAAATTCAAGGTTATTACAGACCACGCAGCTTTAAAATGGTTGCTTGGGTTAAAGGATCCATCTAGTCGTCTTACCCGTTGGGCCCTATGTCTTTCCGAAATGGATTTCGAAGTTATCCATAAACCAGGCAAAAAACACACGAATGCAGATTGCCTAAGTCGGAAATAGCACTTTTGGAAGCAACAGGCCGAGATACTGAGGACTGGAGAAGGGCAAAAGATGAGGATACGGAATGCAAAATATACGCAACTCAAAAACAATTTTGCTTTGAAGATGGTGTATTATGCCGTAAAACAAAACTTGGACCGCGAATTGTTGTTCCCCTACACCTTAGACAAGAAATAATGGCAGAGGCCCACGATCATATCCTTGCAGGACACGGTGGACAGCGGACAACCGAAAGACGTGTAGCAGAGTGATTTTGGTGGCAAACCAGAAAGCAGGATGTTGCGCAGTACGTTCGTAATTGCATTGCGTGCGCACAACGAGCTGAACTTTCTCGTTCAAAAATACCCTTACAGAGGCTCCCCGAGGCTTCATGTCCATTTCAAATCTGTAGACTGGATCTCTACGGGCCATTTCATAAAACACCGGCTGGTAATAAGTATGTCCTTACAATTATAGATCACTTTTCACGCTATCTAGCTATGGTGAGTCTCCCAGACCAGCAAGAAAATACAGTTGCCCAAGCTTTAGTTAACAACTGGAGACTTGAATTTGGCGTACCTGAAGCTATTATCACAGATCAGGGATCTAATATTATGTCTGAATTAATGAAACAGCTATGCCACTTACTAAAAATACGTAAATTACGCACAACTCTGTTCCACCCTCTGTGCAACTGGCGCACAGAAAGAGTTCATCGGACAATTGGCAAGATGCTTAGTTATTACATTAACGAACAACATTCTAATTGGGATACGTATTTACCAATAATCGTGTCGGTATACAACGCCAAAACGCATGAAGCAACTGGCATGTCACCTTATGAAGTGGTCAATGGGAGAAAATTGCCGTCCCGTTTTGATGTAATCTGGCAGAATAACGGAAAAGTCGGAGAAACAGTAAGAGATTTCAGTCGAATGATGAAGGATGTATGGAAAAAGGTTCTAGAATCTAATACAAAGGCTTTGGAACGACAGGAAAGATTAGGTAATACCCAAGCTAAATCTCCAAATTACAAAATCGGTCAGTGGGTGATGCTTTCAACTCCATATATTGCGAAAGGAAAAACGAAGAAATTTGTAACAAACTACAGAGGTCCTTATCAAATTATTGAGATCACGTCACCAGTCAACGTTAAACTGCAACTGCCCACCCGAACTACTATTGTCCATGCAAGTCGTTTAAAACCTTTCAAGGGCGCTCCAGATGTAATTCCTTCAACAATAGTGTCTGCTTTTCTGAAGGGTGGAGGAAGTACCCGAAAAGGAAAGAGAGTGGCCACGCCAGCACAACATACAGACATGGCACCATACAATCTTCGATCAAGGGTGCGAATGTCCTAGTTGAATCTTAGTAGACTGTGGACTGTATACAAACGTAAATAATTAATAAATTATAATGGTTTATTTTTTAAGAAAGAAACGTTGAACGTAGAAACATGTAGATCTTGTAGTTAACAATGTATTCCTTCTTTGGTTGGTTTTTGTTTTTACTAGGTTGGTAGGTTCATAACCATGTTATTTGCTCTTTTCAGAAAACGCCATGCAAAACATTTCCTGCACAAAACCTATCCTACCTCAATGACCTTCTGAAGTCAATAGATATGTTCATAAACTCACAGCGAGGCAAAATTGATGCCAATGTTATGATGCATCATCTCTTAAAATTAAAAGGTGAACGCAAAACTAAAATTATAATGCTAGGAACGGGTATATCTGGAACCTTTGTGTTGGTGTTTCTGCTTTGTACAGTTTTCTTTTATTTAAGACGAAAAAATAAGCCAAATAATAATATACCACTTCATCAAATCCCTGTTAACTGGATACCACACTCTTAACTGGTGTAATTCAATACTTCCTTTTGAGCATTAGTGTATTAATTTTCTTTATTGTACTTCATTCTTTATTAAACAGACTCATGTTAAAATAAACAATACTGCACAATAGATATTCTTGCATTAGTATAGGGTACATTAAACAGGTGTTGCTATGTAATTTTCTAAGTGAAAAATCTATTTTCTGTTTATTCATTGTCATCAAGATTTGTTACACTTATTACAATGATTTATGTGTGAACTATGTGATTTATGAGCGTACAGTGCTTTAGTTAAGTGATAAAGTATTTTCAACATACTTAATGTGAAGCGTGTGCAATATTCTAAGTCGAGAGTTTGCATTGCTTATGTTAGTGCTTTTGCCGTGTGAAGAGTGGAGGAATGTTGAGTGGTAAATTCGAGGGCGAATTTCTCCGAAGGGTGGATGAATGTTGAGTGGTACTTAAGTCAATAAATTAGTAAAACCAAAGTGAACTAGAAACTAGAATATAAATGAAAAACTTGGTTTAGTTTAGAGAGTTACATACTCGCAAACAGCGGGCAGAACAGCAGAACAGAAGAGACAATGACCGTGAAGTCAGCATGGTCCACATAAGCGGGCGGTGTCATTTCAGCCGTCAGGGCATCGCCCGACCGGCTCACGTGTTTCTCGGTTGTCGCATGTGAGCAAAGGCCCTCGCCTACATTCCAAGAGCCAATGACCGACGTTAAGAAGATTCTTCCAGAAGCTTTTCAACGTGACGGAAGAGGCAATGACCGGCTCACGTGTTTCTCAGTCGTCACATGCGATCAGAGGCCCCCGCCTACATTCCAAGAGCCAATGACCGACGTTAAGAAGATTCTTCGAGAAGCTTTTCAATGTGACAGAAGAGGCAATGACCGTAAAGTCGTTCACCTCCAGTAAATTGAAGTGAATAAATACGTGAGACGCAGTGGGCCAGAGAGATGAAGACAGAGGGAGACGGGGTCGGAGACGGAGACGGAGACGAAGAAGATGAAGAAGTAGCAGTAGTTTTCAGTCAGTTTCGGTGCTGAAGACCGTCATGCAAGAAGAGTCTGCATCATGCACAGACGAGCCAAGTCCGCCGATGTGATGTTATAGCAAGCAGCAGCCGCGGTCCCAGAAGACAGAAGTTAAAAGGTATTAGAAGTCTGATCTTTACGTACCCAGGTGACTCGTGAGGACGGGAAGGAGACGGCCTCACCTCAGCAGTCACCTGTGAGCTGGGATGAAGACCTGACAGCCGAAGACTGGCAAGCGGGAGTCCGTGGTTCGAGTCCGGCCGGGACACTGGCCTTGCCCCGCCACGCTGCTCCGCTGGTCGACGCACAACACACGCGGCCGCTTAGAGAAGAGAAACACTGGGACGCCACATCCAAGGTATCACAATCCGATGCAAGAGTTCGCTCGCAATAATTAAACGGGCCACCTCGCACTGCGCGTCTCCAGTCAACTGGGCGAGATGGCGACACGAGATACACACCGCTCCGCATAATCAGACGCCACCGCCGCCGCCACCGCCACCGCCGCTGCCACAGCAGAAGACTTCACAAACGACACAGCTGCCGCTCTCCGAACCAGAACATTCAGTAAGATACAGTTGTACAAATCTTCAATAAAAGTTATCTTATGCAAAAATGATGTTTCATTCTACCTCATACACGAGCCAAGGAAGAACCCACCCTGCCCACATGTTGTTAAGAGAGAAAAGTTAATTTATTTAATACTTTCCCCCTTACAGAATGCTTTAGAATGCTCATCCTGACAATTGACGGCATCGAAAGAGAAAACCCAGTTACATTTAGTAACAGAAGTGCTACATTTAGCAACACAATTGTTACAGGGTGTCTAATTTCGTGTGCAGTTTCGTGATCATATTGGAAGGACAGAATTTCATAGCCACTACTCAGAGAAATAAGTATGATGCTATATGAGCCTGCTACTTGTCTCATATAAAATTGCTATTATGGTGTAAGTTTTTTTAGACCAATCATACTCTTTCTTGGTGTGTAGACGAAGATTTCGGGCTTTCTTTTATCGTCTCTGTTTGTCTGCACAAAGTGTTTGAAACTTTAGACCCCAAGTTCTTATGAAACATATTATTGGTTAAAAGGAGGACTATATTTCTACCAACTACCAACACGTGTCCAGAAATACGTACCAGAACTTGGCCATTTCATCTCTCTTGAGAAGTACTTATACCTTACGTTTGAGACTATTTTCCTGTTGACACTTATTGTTCATTTCTTATTGGTTGTGTTTGTGTATGTACTTAGCTATCTGTGGTGTCACTGCCAGACACCACACTTGCTAGGTGGTAGCTTAAATCGGCCGCAGTCCATTAGTACATGTCGGACCCGCGTGTCGCCACTGTGTGATCGCAGACCGAGCGCCACCACACGGCAGGTCTCGAGAGACGTACGAGAACTCGCCCAGTTGTACGACGACGTTGGTAGCGACTATACTGACGAAGCCATTTCTCTCATTTGCCGAGAGACAGTTAGAATAGCTTTTAGCTAAGTTAATGGCTACGACTTAGCAAGGCGCCATTAGCCTTAAATAGCTTGTATATAAAGAGTCACTTGTATCGCCACAATCTCCAGGTGTCTCATCAAGAACGATGTATACAAGGATGTATTAAAAGTTAAGTATATTCCAAAGATACGTATTTTCTTTATCACATTCATTAAGTCTTCTGTTTCAGACCTCACTCCATCCTTCGTGAGTTAGCGCGTGCATCTTGGCCGCCTCTTTCAATTAGTGTGCGTAGTGTTGGCAAGTCTGCCGACACTACAATTTTGGCGACGAGCGTAAAAACGGTCTTCGTTCTTCTTGCTTTGCTTACATTACTTGTGTCATGGCTTCTCCAGATGTACTGTCCGAATTTTATCGCTTGCAGAATCAGCAGACGCAGGCGTTATTGGATGCCCTTGGACAGCTCGTCCAGGGTCAACGCGCGCTGCACCCCGATGCGGCCGCCGCCGTTTCATCGCTACCGCAGCCACAACACGCCGTTGCACCATCCTTCCGTAATTTTCATTCAACGCAAGAAACGTGGCCACAATGGTCACGCCAGTTTGGATTCCATCTAGCCTCCTACAGAATTCAAGGTAATGAGCGGCAGCCGTTTTTGCTTTCTTGTGTCGGTGTGTCCACCTACCGTGTGATAGTGAAATTGTTTCCCCGACGCGACATAGCAACTCTGTCCTACGAAGAAATTTTGTCTGCTTTAGATGCCTATTTCAAAGAAACAGTTAATGTCGTTGCAAAAAGGTATACGTTCTTTCGTACGAAACGTACGGCCGGTCAGACTAATAGGGAGTGGGTTACAACATTGCAAGGACTAACTAGGGATTGTGATTTTTCATGTGAATGTGGACTTCCGTATTCAGATACTATGGTGCGTGATGCAATAGCACAGAACGTTTCTGATGTTCGCATACGGGAACAGATTTTGAAACTAGTTAATCCCTCCCTTCAACAAGTGATAGACATATTGGATAGGCAAGACACACTTGACTTTGCTCAGGAATCATTTGAAACTTCGCCAGCAGTGTGTCGCATTGACCGGCCCGCCGGGCGCGCAGCACGGGACGCTGAACGGCCCTCGCGCACGTCAGCGCAGCTGCAGCCTAGCTCGCAAACACGAGTCCAGCCGCGTAAGCATGCCAATGCAGTTCTAAAATCATGCCCGCGGTGTGCAACTAGACATTCGCGTGACAATTGCCCGTCACGCCAAGCTATTTGCTTTTACTGTCATAAGAAAGGACATGTTCAAAGTGTTTGCCAGAAAAAGCTAAGATCAGACAATCCAAACCATTCCAGGCCCTTTGCTTCGCGCCGGAATCGAACCAGGGACAATCAGGCTCGTGGACCTTCGCCCATGGACATTCATGTCGTTAATTCCACCCCGTCCAGTGCCACTTTATCTCACAGTGACTGTGTTCGTCCCACAAAAAGTGTGCTTCGACGTCGCCGGAAATCCCGTAAAGTCGCAAGTTCTTCTGTACCTGTATCAGTTCAAATTGCACGTGAAAGTCGCTCTTGTCGTCAGCAGGACAATAAACTTTTTGTAGACTTAGACTTTGGAGGCAAAGTGATACCATTCCAGCTCGATACCGGTGCTGCAGTTTCATTGCTCAATAAAGACATGTACAAACAACTGGGCAAACCTTCGTTGCGTGCCGCAAATGTTCAGCTCAATAGTTATTTAGGACAGCAGATACCTGTGTTAGGACAGTGCAGCCTTCTTGCCACATACAAGGGACAAACAAAACTTGTGTCATTTTACATTCTTCGTTCTTCTACGGCAGTGAACTTGTTTGGTTTGGATTTATTTCAGTTGTTTAACATGTCTATCGTAAATCAGGTCCTATCAGTGAACCAGACTGTGCTTCAGACATTGTTTCTCGTCTTTGTGAAGAATTTGCAGACATTTTTGCACCGGGCCTTGGTTGCGCTAAGAACTATGAAGCACATTTGGAACTCAAAGGGGACGCGCAACCGAAATTTTTCAGAGCGCGCAATGTTCCCCACGCATTGCGTGATGAGGTCGCAAGAACGTTACACGATTTAGAATCTCAAGGTGTAATTGAACGTGTGCAGGCTTCTCTCTGGGCCTCACCCTTAGTAATTTTGCCAAAACCTTCCGGAAATTTGAGACTTTGCGTGGACTTCAAGGCAACTGTGAATCCACAACTTGTGACTGCTACTTTTCCTTTGCCACGCCTGGAAGATCTTTTTGACAAACTGTGCCCGGGAAAGTATTTTTCGAAATTGGACCTAGCAGATGCGTACTTGCAAATACCGGTGGACGCAGAATCCCAGCGCGTATTGGTGGTTAACACACATCTTGGATTGTACCGATTCAAAAGACTGCCATTCGGGTGTGCATCCGCCCCTGCATTGTTTCAGCAATATTTACGAACTGTTTGTGCGTCGGTCCCTACTGCTGCGAACTATCTGGACGATATTGTGATCTCCGGAAAGACAGAAGCCGCACATTTAGCAAACCTCCGAACGTTATTTCAGGTCTTGCGACGAAATGGTCTTCGCTTGAGGAAGGACAAATGTGTGTTTTTTGCTCGTGACTTACCATATTTGGGTCATGTCATAAATGCACAAGGCATACATCCGAGTCCAGAGCACCTCCGTGCCATACAGGAGTTACCTTCGCCACAGAACTTGAAACAGCTCCAGAGTGTGTTGGGAAAAATTAACTACTATGCCAGGTTTGTGCCGCGCGCTCTTCCATTTCAGCTCCGCTTCATCGCTTAGGCCGTAAAGGTGTTCCGTTCGTCTGGACGACGGAATGCGAACGAGCCTTTCGCCGGTTGAAATCGGCGTTGCTTTCAAATACTTGCCTTACGCCATTCGATCCCCAGAAACCACTTCTGTTGATGGTCGATGCATCGGATTTCGGGATCGGTGCTGTGCTTGCGCACAAAGATGGTTCACATGATCGCCCTATTGCCTTTGCTTCAAAATTGCTCTCGTCTGCGCTACGCAATTATTCCCAGATAGAGCAAGAAGCTTTAGCTCTCGTGTTTGGTGTTACTAAGTTCCATGATTTCTTGTATGGTCGTCACTTTACCATCATCACAGACCACAAACCTTTGACATCGCTTTTTCATCCGAACAAGCCTGTACCTCCACGTACAGCGCAGAAATTTTTTTATTTATTTATTTATTTATTTATTTATTGTCCCGTGGGACCAAATTAAGGAGGAATCTCCATGGTCATGGAACGAGTCAATACATGAAATTATAACACGATATTAGAAACAGATAAAATGAAATATAAAAAAACATTAAGGTGACAAGTCGTAAGTTTAAATAAAGAAAATCAACAATGTAACACTGGAATTTGCTTAATTTTTTAGCTCTTCCAGGAGCTCCTCAACAGAATAGAAGGAGTGAGCCATGAGGAAACTCTTCAGTTTAGACTTAAAAGAGTTTGGGCTACTGCTAAGATTTTTGAGTTCTTGTGGTAGCTTATTGAAAATGGATGCAGCAGAATACTGCACTCCTTTCTGCACAAGAGTCAAGGAACTGCATTCTACATGCAGATTTGATTTCTGCCTAGTATTAACTGAGTGAAAGCTGCTAACTCTGGGGAATAGGCTAATATTGCTAACAACAAACGACATTAAAGAAAATATATACTGTGAGGGCAATGTCAGAATTCCCAGATTTTTGAATAGGGGTCGACAAGAGGTTCTCGAACTTACACCACATATAGCTCGAACAGCCCGTTTTTGAGCCAAAAATACCCTTTTTGAATCAGAAGAATTACCCCAAAAATAATACCATACGACATAAGCGTATGAAAATATGCGAAGTAGACTACTTTTCGTGTTGAAGTGTCACTTATTTCAGATACTGTTCTAATGGTAAATAAAGCAGCATTTAGTTTCTGAACAAGATCCTGAACATGGGCTTTCCACAACAGCTTACTATCTATCCGTACGCCTAGGAACTTGAACTGTTCCGTCTCGCTTATAACATGCCCATTCTGTCTGATTAAAATGTCAGTTCTTGTTGAATTGTGAGTTAGAAACTGTAAAAACTGAGTCTTACTGTGATTTAGCATCAAATTATTTTCCACAAGCCACGAACTTATTTCATGAACTAAATTATTTGTTACTGTTTCAATATTACACACAAGATCCTTCACTATCAAGCTGGTGTCATCAGCAAACAGAAATATTTTTGAATCACCTGTAATACTAGAAGGCATATCATTTATATAAATAAGAAACAGCAGTGGCCCCAGCACCGACCCTTGGGGAACGCCCCACTTAACAGTGCCCCATTGGGACTGAACATCACTACCACTCTCAATATTGCGGATAATTACCCTCTGCTTTCTGTTCTTAAAGTAAGAGGCGAACCAATTGTAAGCTACTCCCCTTACTCCATAATGGTCCAACTTCTGCAGTAATATTTTGTGGTCAACACAGTCAAAAGCCTTCGTTAAATCAAAGAAAACACCTAGCGTTCGCAACCTTTTATTTAATCCGTCGAAAACCTCACAGAGAAAAGAGAATATAGCATTTTCAGTTGTTAAACCATTTCTAAAACCAAACTGAACATTTGACAGCAAATTATGTGAATTTAAATGCTCCAGTAACCTTGTATATACAACCTTCTCGATAACTTTACCAAACACCGATGGCATAGAAATAGGTCTAAAATTGTCAACATTATCAATGTCTCCCTTTTTATAAAGTGGCTTCACTACCGAGTATTTTAATCGATCAGGAAACCGACCACTCCTAAAGGAAAAGTTACAGATATGGCTAAGTACTGGGCTAACATACATAGAACAATACTTCAGTATTCTGCTAGATACCCCGTCATATCCATGAGAGTTCTTGGTCTTTAGTGATTTAATTATTAACTCAATCTCCCTCTTGTCAGTATCATGGAGGAGCATTTCAGGTAACAGTCTCGGAACACTTTTTTCTAAGAGCGCTATATGATTCCCTGTTGGAATTAGGTTTCTATTTAGTTCACCTGCTATATTCAGAAAGTGATTATTAAATACTGTACATATATGCGACTTATCAGTAACACGGACATTCCCACTACGCACTGATTCTATATCCTCGACCTGTCTCTGCAGACCAGCAACTTCCTTTACGACTGACCATATGGTTTTAATTTTATCCTGAGACTTAGCTATTCTATCTGCATACCACATACTTTTTGCCTTCCTAATAACATTTTTAAGCACCTTACAATACTGTTTGTAATGGGCTGCTGCATTTAGATTTTGACTGTTTCTAACGTTTTGATATAATTGCCACTTTGTTCTACAAGATATTCTTATCCCTCTAGTCAGCCACCCAGGCTGCCTGTTTGTGCTAGTACCCTGTTTTAAACGTTGTAACGGAAAGCAACTTTCAAAGAGCATGAGAAAGGTCTTTAGAAAAGCATTATATTTATCGTTTACTGTCTCAGCGCTATAAACATCTTGCCACTCTTGTTCCTTTATAAGGTTTACAAAGGTCTCTACAGCAACCGGATCAGCTTTCCTGAACAGCTGATGACTATATTTAACACGAGTTGCAGCATAAAAATCTTTTAAAGTTAAAATTTGCGCATCGTGATCTGAAAGGCCATTCACCTTTTTTCTAACAGAATGCCCTTCGCTGGTCTCTTTTCCTCTCGCAGTAACGCTACGATATCTTGTATCGGTCCACTGCTAAGCACGGAAACGCTGATGCGTTGTCCCGTTTGCCTGTTGCTGAGGATAAAGCATTCGATTCTTCCGAACTTGCTTGCATGTTCATTGATTCGGAAACCGATGACGTGGTCGAATCGTTTCCGATTGATTTTCGTCGTGTCGCTACAGCCACAGCTGCTGACCCTGTCCTTGCTACTGTTTTGCGTTTTGTTGCTACGCAATGGTCCTTGTCAAAGTCATGGATCGAGGATCCGTTGGTTCGCCGATTTTTTGCTCACAAGGGGAGACTTTTTGTACGACGTGGTGTTTTGTTGTTGCGTTCGGATAATGATCACTCCAGAGTCGTGGTCCCACGTTCGTTACAGTCCTCTGTCTTAACGGCTTCTTCACCAAGGCCATTGGGGTATCGTGCGTACGAAACAACTTGCTCGTCAGCACTGTACTTGGATCGGAATCGATGCTGCGATTACGAATATGTGCTCTTCTTGCGTGGCGTGTGCCGAACAACAATCCGCCCCGCCGCGGAAATTCTTTGCATGGCCGACAGCCACTTCCCCTTGGCAACGCTTGCACATCGATTTTGCTGGTCCATTCTGGAATGCTCGATGGTTGGTTGTGGTGGATTCCTTCAGTAATTTTCCTTTTGTTGTCCGGATGTCTTCCACGGCGTCTTCTGCCACCATCCAAGCGTTGTCCGCTATTTTTTGCATTGAAGGTCTTCCCCAGACTATTGTTTCCGACAATGGCCCACAATTCATGTCCGCAGAATTTCAGTCATTCTGCAAGGCCAATAGTATTCAACATCTGACATCCGCGCCGTTTTCGCCTCAGTCCAACGGTGCCGCTGAACGGTTGGTCCGGACTTTCAAGTCACAGATGTTGAAGTTGAAAGAGTCGCATTCTAGGGAGGACGCATTGTTGCTCTTTTTGTCTTCGTATCGCTCTCAGCCCCGCGATGGTCGCTCGCCGGCTGAGTTGCTCCATGGTCGTCCTCATCGAACATTGATGTCTTTGCTGCATCCGCCGCATCAGGTTCCAGTGCAGCGGCAGACTACTGCTTTTGCTCCTGGCGACGTTGTTTTCTATCGCAACTGTCGCGGTTCACGGCGTTGGCTCGCAGGGCGCATTCTTCGCTGCCTCGGCCGCGCGATGTATTTGGTTTTGGGGTCCTCTGGTGAGGTGCGTCGGCATCTCAATCGGCTGCGCCTCTGTCGTCGCCTGGGTTCTGCCGCTCCCCGTCTGCTTTCAGCGACGGTGCCGTCCGGTCAGCGCCCTGGGGACCCATCTACTGGCTCGCCTCTTCCCCAGGTGTTACCGACGCTGCCTTCCATTTTGCCTCATGGCGACGCGCCGCCGCCGCCGCCTGTTCGCCCGCCGGCGCCGCCCGCAGTGGACGCGTCGCTGCAACCGCCAGGCGCCTCGCTGGGTCACGCGCCGCCGCTCGCTTCCCATGACCAGCTGTCCTCCGCCATGGAACTCTTGCCCGCTCCGGACCAGATGTCGTCTTCGCCCTTCGGGTGCCCCGACCACATGGAGGTCGACCCTTCGGCCCCTCCTGTCTCTCTACGGGCGCATACACCGCATGTTGACGTGCACCCTGGACTAGGTTTTCTGGCTTTCCTAGCTCCCCTCGGACCGAATGGCCGGGTGCGGGTGGCACAGCCTCGCCTGTTGTTAGGCTCCCCACCTCATCGCATACGTCAACATGGGTCCTCCCCACGGCGGGCGGAAGCCTTATCACACGACCGTTCGCCGATTTGCGGGGGAGGAATGTGGTGTCACTGCCAGACACCACACTTGCTAGGTGGTAGCTTAAATCGGCCGCGGTCCATTAGTACATGTCGGACCCGCGTGTCGCCACTGTGTGATCGCAGACCGAGCGCCACCACACGGCAGGTCTCGAGAGACGTACGAGAACTCGCCCAGTTGTACGACGACGTTGCTAGCGACTATACTGACGAAGCCATTTCTCTCATTTGCCGAGAGACAGTTAGAATAGCCTTTAGCTAAGTTAATGGCTACGACTTAGCACGGCGCCATTAGCCTTAAATAGCTTGTATATAAAGAGTCACTTGTATCGCCACAATCTCCAGGTGTCTCATCAAGAACGATGTATACAAGGATGTATTAAAAGTTAAGTATATTCCAAAGATACGTATTTTCTTTATCACATTCATTAAGTCTCCTGTTTCAGACCTCACTCCATCCTTCGTGAGTTAGCGCGTGCATCTTGGCCGCCTCTTTCAATTAGTGTGCGTAGTGTTGGCAAGTCTGCCGACACTACACTATCCTACTTTAATGCCGGAACCAGACGCAGCAGTTACAACCATCTCTCATAACATCTATTTCGTATACGTGTCGTTCTGAGGTCGTGGTGACATCAAAAGGAGTTCTATGATTCCTAGAAGTAATACTTGGACAACGTATCTGTAAGTGGTCACGAACTGTGGCTGGCGGACTTATAAATCTGTGCTCTGTACCGTATAGGCGGAGTTTTTTTTTTGGTCATCAGTCTACTGACTGATGCGCCCCGCTACGAATTCCTTTCCTGTGCTAACCTCTTCATCTCAGAGTAGCACTTGCAACCTACGTCCTCAATTATTTGCTTGATGTATTACAATCTCTGTCTTCCTCTACAGTTTTTGCCCTCAACAGCTCCCTCTAGTACCATGGAAGTCATTCCCTCATGTCTTAGCAAATGTCCTATCATCCTGTCCCTTCTCCTTATCAGTGTTTTCCACATATTCCTTTCCTCTCCGATTCTGCGTAGAACCTCCTCATTCCTTACCTTATCAGTCCATTTAATTTTCAACATTCGTCTGTAGCACCACATCTCATATGCTTCGATTCTCTTCTGTGCCGGTTTTCCCACAGTCCATGTTTCACTACCATACAATTCTGTACTCCAGACGTATATCCTCAGAAATTTCTTCCTCAAATTAAGGCTGGTATTTGATATTAGTAGACTTCTCTTGGCCAGAAATGCCTTTTTTGCCATAGCGAGTCTGCTTTTGATGTCCTCCTTCCTCCGTCCTTCATCAATCCTGATGTTAAGTTTCTCGCTGTTCTCATTTCTGCTACTTCTCATTACCTTCGTCTTTCTCCGATTTACTCTCAAATCATATTGTGTACTCATTAGACTGTTCATTCCGTTCAGCAGATAATTTAATTCTTCTTCACTTTCACTCAGGATAGCAATGTCATCAGCGAATCGTATCATTGATATCCTTTCACCTTGTATTTTCATTCCACTCCTGAACCTTTCTTTTATTTCCATCATTGCTTCCTCGATAAACAGATTGAAGAGCAGGGGCGAAAGGCTACAGCCTTGTCTTACACCCTTCTTAATACGAGCACTTCGTTCTTGATCGTTCACTCTTATTATTCCCTCTTGGTTGTTGTACAAATTGTATATGACCCGTATCTCCCTATAGCTTACCCCTACTTTTTTCAGAATCTCGAACAGCTTGCACCATTTTATATTGTCGAACGCTTTTTCCAGGTCGACAAATCCTATGAAAGTGTCTTGATTTTTCTTTAGCCTTGCTTCCATTATTAGCCGTAACGTCAGAATTGCCTCTCTCGTCCCTTTACTTTTTCTAAAGCCAAACTGATAGTCACCTAGCGCATTCTCAGTTTTCTTTTCCATTCTTCTGTATATTATTCTTGTAAGCAGCTTCGATGCATGAGCTGTTAAGCTGATTGTGCGATAACTCTCGCACTTGTCAGCTCTTGCCGTCTTCGGAATTGTGTGGATGATGCTTTTCCGAAAGTCAGATGGTATGTCGCCAGACTCATATATTCTACACACCAACGTGAATAGTCGTTTTGTTGCCACTTCCCCCAATGATTATAGGCGGTGTTTATCAACGATTTATTAATCAAACTCTGCAATGTGTTGCCGCAAACAGTCGAAGTGGCAATATTAATTTTGTTTATTATTTGATTACTAGTTTCGGGCTTAAGCTCATTCTCAAATCATCCAATAAGGTATTCATCAACAAACATTAATCAGTGCATAACGCATTGGATAATTTGAGAGAGAGCTTAAAGCCGAAACTAGCCATCAACTAATAAAAGGAATTAATACTGCAGCTTCAACGGTTCTCTGCAATTCATTGCATAATTTTGTTAAGTAGAATAGTTGCTGATGTCATGCCTTCCAGGAATCCGGAAATGAGTAAATTATCGGTGCTTTTGGAGAAAGCTGACATTCCAGAAAGCAGTTGATGTGATTTATGCTCGATGGACCACCATTTCATTTTACACTCCTCATACGTCAGCACCTCTGACAAACGTTTATCCAGAGGTGGACTGGTCGAGGATGTCCTGCAGCTTGACTTTCTTGCTGATTTGAACACATTCCTTGACCGTAATGCGATACAGAAATTTAAAAGTTTTTGGCACAAACGACACACCTAAAAATTTTAAGGGAGGGCATACCCCATGAATGAGACCATTTGTTAGCGCTTCTCGCACTATGAGCCGTGTGCGGTTCGCATTGATGCCGTTCATAGCTTGGCTTCTTCTAATAGCGACAGTCGTGTCTCGTTTTCTTGGTGTGTTCACTGGCGCCACTACGTGAGCTCGCCTTGTCTGTCCGTGAGTGGCAGCAGCAGTGCTTATCGATAGCACGTACTGTGGTACCATTTTTGGAGCGGCCTCCAGTATTTCCGCGTCGTCGTGTGTCGAGCGAGTTGAGTTGGGACGGAGCAGCAGTGAGGTCCGGACAGGCAGTACTCGCCCGACCGCTGGCGACACACATGCGCTGTCCGACGGAAGGATGTGGTCGCGAGAGTGCACGACCACGTCAAGGACCGCCTTCAGCGAGTTTTCGTTGAATGGACCGCGATATTCGAGTAGTGCAACTTTCACTGGTGTATGTAAGTGTGTGCCCACCCGTCCAAGTGACCTCATGGCAATAAGTTGTCGGTCGTCGATTTATACTGGGATCTTTCCTGTGCCTGACTTGAGTGGGGACGGCCGTTGGTTGGTCTTTCTTCCGGTCGTCGCAACGGACAACGTGCATTTGGTCTTCTGACCGCTTCTGGTTTCTCTATGTTTGTGCCGACTTATAATTCGTCCGTGTTGTTTCACAGCGACTGGTTTTAGTATTGTGAGTTGTTGGTGCAATTGTTTTCCCGAATCCGTGTGTATCTTGTGGTTTTAAATGAGCAGTTATTTTAATGCTGTCTGCGTACTGGGTTTGGTGAGGAGTTGCAAAAGAATTAGTTCGGCTTCGAACGGAGCAGCGAGGAGATCCGCAGCGCGAGGGCAGGCCGGTAGCACAGGCACTGTCGGATCAAGGGGCTATAACTGACGACCGAACCAAGGACATTTGAAGATGAGTGAACCTTGTCCAGTACTGAAACCACCACTGTTTGAGATCTCACTGTTGTTTGCATGCTGCTGCTCTCAGGGTCGGTGAGACCAACTGCAACAAGTGGAGTCTGTAACTTTGGCGGAAGCTATTAGCCACCTTCTACTCCTTGATGTTAGTTTGGACTTAGTATTATTTTTATTAGTGAAGTGCAACCAGCAGATTTTCTGCCTTCTGGACGCAGACAGCCCATTTACCTGCACTGGAGGTTAGCGTACTTTTCCGGCAGTGTACCTTTCTTCGTCGTGTTGATGCTGTCCGACACGGCGTGTAGTTCTACAGCCCCCTTAATTGGGAGGTCTACCTTGGTTCTAGTGTTTCCTTCAGCCTTGGGTGTATTTCTAGAGACATGGTGCTGTCCGCCTCTTCGTCCTTGCCTAAAATTATTCCATCGTTGTACCGGTGATCGGGCGTTAGCCGGATTGGTTGGTCGGTCGGCGCTTAAGCTACCCCTAATGTGATTTGCCATCGTGTTACGCGATTACAGCTCTTGGCTGCCTGTCTCACCGATTACACAGCTGTAGGCACCTTCCTCAGGTCGATCCAGGGAGCACTGCCTGTGGATCACTCCGTCTTATTTGGACAAGTTGTCATAATTGTTTAAAATTTACCCTAATGTTTTAATACGTTATTGTCTTCCCAACTTGTAATTCCAGCTTTCAACCATTAATTGTTGTAACACTGCTTGTGGCCTTCAGCCGACACATTATTTTCAATATTCTCTTAATAACGCCTGCAGCCGTCACTATAGCCTGTTACAGTTCGTTAAGATTGTTTGAAAACGGTATTAGTATTTTAACATGCAACTGCCTTCCTTACTTGTAATTCAGGCCTTCACCTCTTGTGTATTCTGAAATTGCTTGTGGCCTTCAGCCCACGAATAATTTTCTTCTTAATCAGGCCTTCAGCTGTTGTTTGTGTGTAACATTGTTTATGGCCTTCAGCCGACCAATAGTTTGCAATTTTTTCTTAATAAGGCCTTCAGCCGTTACTATATCTTGTTGCCATTTTGATTGTTAAGAAGAATGGTTCATAGGGCTCTGAGCACTATGGGACTTAACATCTATGGTCATCAGTGCCCTAGAACTTAGAACTACTTAAACCTAACTAACCTAAGGACAGCGCACAACACCCAGCCATCAAGAGGCAGAGAAAATCCCTGACCCCGCCGGGAATCGAACCCGGGAACCCGGGCGTGGGAAACGAGAACGCTACCGCACGACCACGAGATGCGGGCTGTTAAGAAGAATATATCTTAGTATTTGTCAATGTCTAACTGCCGTCCTCGCTTCTAATTCAGGCCTTCAGCTGTTGTGTATTCTGAAATGGCTGCTGGCCTTGAGCCGTTAATTGTTTGTAACATTGCTTGTGGCTTTCAGCCGACAAATAGTTTCAGTTCTGACTTGATAAGGCCTTCAGCCGTCACTATAACTTGTTACAGTCATTAAGATTTTTAAAAGGGTTTTTGGTATTTTTGACGTGTATTTGTCAACCTTACTGGTAATTCAGGCCTTCAGCCATTGTGTATTTTTGAAAATGCTTCTGGCCTTCAGCCGCCGTTGATTGTGTGTAACATTGCTTGTGGCCTTCAGGGGACAATAACGTGTAATTCTTCTAAGGCTTTCAGCCGCCAGTGTAGTAAAATTTTTTAAAGAATGATTGTTGAGAATTTTGTTCTTTAAAAATTTCTAACTGATTAGGCCCCGTCCACACCTTTCCAGCTTTCCCCAAGTCTCACGGCTCACATTTCGTGATTATTTATGAAGAAGGAATGAAATATCCGTTGTAATTAGTAGTAATGACAATGAGCATTACACACAGGGCTGACAAGCTCAAGACCGATACGGAATATTGTGCCCTACTACTGAACAAATATTCGTTTCCGGACTTATTCACTACCTGATCAACAGTATCCAGACATACGTGTTGTTGTTGTGGTCTTCAGTCCTGAGACTGGTTTGATGCAGCTCTCCATGCTACTCTATCCTGTGCAAGCTTCTTCATCTCCCAGTACCTACTGCAACCTTCATCCTTCTGAATCTGCTTAGTGTATTCATCTCTTGGTCTCCCTCTACGATTTTTACCCTCCACGCTGCCCTCCAATGCTAAATTTGTGATCCCTTGATGCCTCAAAACATGTCCTACCAACCGATCCCTTCTTCTAGTCAAGTTGTGCCACAAATTCAATACCTCCTCATTAGTTACGTGATCTACCCACCTTATCTTCAGCATTCTACTGTAGCACCACATTTCGAAAGCTTCTATTCTCTTCTTGTACAAACTGGTTATCGTCCATGTTTCACTTCCATACATGGCTACACTCCATACAAATACTTTCAGAAACGACTTCCTGACACTTAAATCTATACTCGATGTTAACAAATTTCTCTTCTTCAGAAACGATTTCTTTGCCATTGCCAGTCTACATTTTATATCCTCTCTACTTCGACCATCAGTTATTTTGCTCCCTAAATAGCAAAACTCCTTTACTACTTTAAGTGTCTCATTTCCTAATCTAATCCCCTCAGCATCACCCGATTTAATTTGACTACATTCCATTATCCTCGTTTTGCTTTTGTTGATGTTCATCTTATATACTCCTTTCAAGACACTGTCCATTCCGTTCAACTGCTCTTCCAAGTCCTTTGCTGTCTCTGACAGAATTACAATGTCATCGGCGACCCTCAAAGTTTTTACTTCATCTCGATGAGTTTTAATACCTACTCCGAATTTTTCTTTTGTTTCCTTTACTGCTTGCTCAATATACAGATTGAATAACATCGGGGAGAGGCTACAACCCTGTCTCACTCCTTTCCCAACCACTGCTTCCCTTTCATGCCCCTCGAATCTTATAACTGCCATATGGTTTCTGTACAAATTGTGAATAGCCTTTCGCTCCCTGTATTTTACCCATGCCACCTTCAGAATTTGAAAGAGAGTATTCCAGTTAACGTTGTCAAAAGCTTTCTCTAAGTCTACAAATGCTACAAACGTAGGTTTGCCTTTCCTTAAGCTTTATTCTAAGATAAGTCGTAAGGTTAGTATTGCCTCACGTGTTCCAACATTTCTACGGAATCCAAACTGATCTGCCCCGAGGTCGGCTTCTACCAGTTTTTCCATTCGTCTGTAAAGAATTCGCGTTAGTATTTTGCAGCTGTGACTTATTAAACTGATAGTTCGGTAATTTTCACATCTGTCAACACCTGCTTTCTTTGGGATTGGAATTATTATATTCGTCTTGAAGTCTGTGGGTATTTCGCCTGTCTCATACATCTTGCTCACCAGATGGTAGAGTTTTGTCATGACTGGCTCTCCCAAGGCCATCAGTAGTTCTAATGGAATGTTGTCTACTCCCGGGGCCTTCTTTCGACAGGTCTTTCAGTGCTCTGTCAAACTCTTTACGCAGTACCTTATCTCCCATTTCATCTTCATCTACATCCTCTTCCATTTCCATAATATTGTCCTCAAGTACATCGCCCTTGTATAAACCCTCTCTATACTCCTTCCACCTTTCTGCCTTCCCTTCTCTGCTTAGAACTGGGTTGCCATCTGAGCTCTTGATATTCATACAAGTGGTTCTCTTCTCTCCAAAGGTCTCTTTAATTTTCCTGTAGGCAGTATCTATCTTACCCCTAGGGAGACAAGCCTCTACATCCTTACATTTGTCCTCTAGCCATCCCTGCTTAGCCATTTTGCACTTTCTGTCGATGTCATTTTTGAGACGTTTGTATTCCTTTTTGCCTGCTTCATTTACTGCATTTTTATATTTTCTCCTTTCATCAATTTAATTCAATATTTCTTCTGTTACCCAAGGATTTCTATTAGCCCTCGTCTTTTTACCTACTTGATCCTCTGCTGCCTTCACTACTTCATCCCTCAGAGCTACCCATTCTTCTTCTACCGTATTTCTTTCCCCCATTCCTGTCAATTGTCCCCTTATGCTCTCCCTGAAACTCTCTACAACCTCTGGTTCTTTCAGTTTATCCAGGTCCCATCTCCTTAAATTCCCACCTTTTTGCAGTTTCTTCAGTTTCAATCTGGAGGTCATAACCAATAGATTGTGGTCAGAATCCACATCTGCCCCTGGAAATGTGTTACAATTTAAAACCTGGTTCCTAAATCTCTGTCTTACCATTATATAATCTATCTGATACCTTTTAGTATCTCCAGGATTCTTCCAGGTATACAACCTTCTTTTATGATTCTCGAACCAAGTGTTAGCTATGATTAAGTTATGCTCTGTGCAAAATTCTACAAGGCGGCTTCCTCTTTCATTTCTTCCCCCCAATCCATATTCACCTACTATGTTTCCTTCTCTCCCTTTTCCTACTGACGAATTCCAGTCGCCCATGACTATTCAATTTTCGTCTCCCTTGACTACCTGAATAATTTCTTTTATCTCGTCATACATTTCATCAATTTCTTCATCATCTGCAGAGCTAGTTGGCATATAAACTTGTACTACTGTAGTAGGCATGGGCTTTGTGTCTATCTTGGCCACAATAATGTGTTCACTATGCTGTTTGTAGTAGCTAACCCGCACTCCTATTTTTTTATTCATTATTAAACCTACTCCTGCATTACCCCTATTTGATTTTGTATTTATAACCCTGTAATCACCTGACCAAAAGTCTTGTTCCTCCTGCCACCGAACTTCACTAATTCCCACTATATCTAACTTAACCTATCCATTTCCCTTTTTAAATTTTCTAACCTACCTGCCAGATTAAGGGATCTGACATTCCACGCTCCGATCCGTAGAACGCCAGTTTTCTCTCTCCTGATAACGACGTCCTCTTGAGTAGATCGCGCCCGGAGATCCGAATGGGGGACTATTTTACCTCCGGAATATTTTACCCAAGAGGACGCCATCATCATTTAATCATACAGTAAAGCTGCATGTCCTCGGGAAAAATTACGGCTGTAGTTTCCCCTTGCTTTCAGCCGTTCGCAGTACCAGCACAGCAAGGCCGTTTTGGTTAATGTTACAAGGCCAGATCAGTCAATCATCCAGACTGTAGCCGCTGCAACTACTGAAAAGGCTGCTGCCCCTCTTCAGGAACCACATGTTTGTCTAGCCTCTCAACAGATACCCCTCCGTTGTGGTTGCACCTACGGTACGGCTATCTGTATCGCTGAGGTACGCAAGCCTCCCCACCAATGGCAAGGTCCATGGTTCATGGTTCACATATGTAATGCAAAATTGGCCACTAGATGTTCCAAGAGGAGAACTCGGCAGTATAAAAGGAATGAGTGAGCCTTATGTTGTCGGAAGAGAAACAGTGACAGCAGACTGGATCTATCAGGTGAAAACAGTAACTTCGAATGTGGACTAGTCATTGGATGCCCCCTGAGCAACAATTTGCAGGGATATTTCAGCCCTTGTAAAGTTATATAAGTCGGCTGCTGGTAATGTATTGTGAAGCGTAAACGCGACGGAAGAATCGCAGTTAAACCAGATCTTGGCAGACCTATCGAACTGATAGACTGGGTCCTTAAACAATGCAGAGAGTGGTTCGAAAGACCTTCTGAAATCAGCGTAAGAAATCGCTTGTGTTACTAGCCATCTAGATAGCCCAATCACTGTGCATATGGAGTTACAAAGAATGGGGTACAATGGTACATCATCTCATCATTAGTTATAGGTTTCTGTTATCTATGATCAACGATGATTCAGGTTGCACAAAGAACGAACGACGTCACTGGACAGTGGATGACTGGAAACGAGTGATTTGGTGTGACGTATGGAGGGCCCTCCCGATCGAAGGGTTTGGGTTTGGCGAATGCCTGGAAAACTTTACTGTAGTGACAGCACTGAATTAAGGACGAAATGGTCACACAGAACGGAAGTCTGTTAGAGTGTGGTCTCTTTATAGTGGTTAAGTAGACTCTACAAGTGATAGAATACGAAAACTTTTACAGCATTATGTACTGTGCACTGAATATTGGAAAGGGTTGTACCAGGGGGGAATGTAAAGGCCAGCACAAGGCCTGTGTTGTAGAACGAGAACCCAAGGGTAATAAAACAGCAGCACCATTCAAAGTTAAAATTCTTAACAGAAAATTTATATAATTTGATATAGCAATTTTAACTAATAGCATGGATTTGTGATAATGAAAATTTCAGGAAATTTTTTTTTCAGGTCTCACTAAGCTAGATCAATCTCAGATATACAGGGTTTTTATAAATGAATCGGCTGGTCCCGGCTGAGGTTCGAGTCCTCCCTCGGGCATGGGTGTGTGTGTTTGTCATTAGGATAATTTAGGTTAAGTAGTGTGAAAACTTAGGGACTGATGACCTTAGCAGTTAAGTCCCATAAGATTTTACACACATTTGAACATTTTTTTAATAAATGAATATCGGTGTTTTAACGGTTTATAATGTTTATTCAATTACGCTTACAGTTATGAATGATATGTAAAATGAAAGAGCAACTCAAGCAGTTGTGTTTTGCACGAGTGCGCATGCGCAGCGCGCAATGTTTCCGCCGCAATCCGCTAGACAGCGGTAGTAGCGAAGATGTTGAACAGAAAGCGTTTTTTGTTTTGCAGTTTGCGAAGACCGAATCTGTAGTTACTGTGCATCGTGCGTTCCGGCTGAAGTTCGGTTGTGATCCTCCAAGTGATAATAACATTCTTAGATGGTGTCATCAATTTGAAGATACCGGCTGTTTTTGTAAAGGGAATAGCACAAGACGACCAAGAGTTAGTGAAGAGACTGTCGAGCGAGTTACAGAGACGTTCACACGTAGCCCAAAGAAATCAGTCCGGAAGGTTAGTCGTGAATTACAAGTTCCCATGTCGACTGTTCGACTGTGTTTGGAAAGTTTTAAGAAAACGCGTACAACTACGTCCTTACCGTTTACAGTTACTACAGGCTCTAAGGCTGGCAGACCATGGATTACGCGCCAACTTCGCAAATGAAATGTTGTTTCATGACGATTTTGTGGATCATGTTGTCTCCAGTGATGAATCGACCTTTCAGCTTAGTGGACATATTAACACTCACAATGTGCGCATCTGGGGCTCAGAAAAGCCTCACGAGTTGTTAGAAATGCAATGAAATTCCCCCAAAGCGACTGTTTTTTGTGCCCTATCCCGGCGGAAGGTTTATGGGTCTTCCGTTTTTGGTGAACCTACTGTAACTCTCACTTAATACCTTGATACACTAGAGCAATGGCTCTTCCCTCAGTTGGAAGAAGATAAGGCAGAGAACTTAATTTTCCACCAAGATGGTGCGCCACCTCACTGGCATAGTGCAGTATGTGATTGGTTGAAATTCACTGTACCCAAGTGCTGGATAGGCCGCAAGGGCCCCAAGGACAGGGCTTTTCCTTTGGGGCTTCATATTTGAAGACAGTAACTGTTCTCGAAAGAACAGAATACTGTTGATGACCGTGCAGCTTTTCCCTGGAATAAATGATGACTAACTGAAATCCTCAGCTGCCGACAGGTGTTTTTGATATACCTCGATGTGGACAGTTTGTGTGCCCCGACCGGGACTCGAACCCGGGATCTCCTGCTTACATGGCAGACGCTCTATCCATCTGAGCCACCGAGGACACAGATGAATAGCGCGACTGCAGGGACTCATCCCTTGCACGCTTCCCGTGACACTCACATTCCCAACTGTCCAAAATTCTACATATGTAATGTACCTTATAGACATTTGCCCATCTACTCATTACTCGTGCACGCTTTGGCGATTCCCGTAAGAGTTTGGGCAACCTGTGCGCACAAAGGTCAATGGCTGGGTAGCCTTTAACTATATATGTGAAGACAGTAACTGTTCTCGAAATAACAGAATACTGTTGATGACCGAGCTGCTTTCCCCTGGAATAAATGATGACTAACTAAAACCCTCAGATGCCGACAGGTGTTTTCGATATACCTCGATGTGGAGATCCCGGGTTCGAGTCCCGGTCGGGGCACACATTTTCAACTGTCCACATCGAGGTATATCAACAACACCTGTCGGCAGCTGAGGGTTTCAGTTATCATTTATTCTTTGGGGCTTCATCAAGGATCGTGTGTACGTGCCTTCGCTACCATCAGACCTTCCTGAATTAAGAAACCGGATTGAAGCAGCTGTTGCTACAATCACTGAAGACACACTTATCAACGATTGGGAAAAACTTGGCTGTAGACTTGATGTGGGCCGTGTGACAATTGGTGCTCCCATTGAACATTTAAAAGGTTCTTCTGTTTGAGTTTCTCTTTCATTTGACATATCATTTATAACGGTAAGTTTAATACAATAAATATTATAACGCATTAAAACCCCGATATTCATTTACAAACACCCTGTATTTAAAATAATAATCTGTTAAAAAGGATAAATTAAAGAAAACACTATCATAAATATTTTTAACAAATCCGAAGAAAATTCGGATTAATGTTTCTTGAAGTAAGATGTTTGCTTTACATTCTTAGCAGCTATGAAGGCAACCTACATCACCATGAATTTGTGCCAAAGCTTAAGGCGAGCAAATACTGACGTTTAGAAAATGACTGATTAAATTTATAACATCAAGAATACCAACACAAACAGGAGCATTCGTCACTTCATTTCGAAAGCAATCACTTCCCTAGACACACAACTGGCTAAAATCGTAAAACCAACATTCAATAACTCGCTATTAATAATTTACAGAGATTATAACATGATTAAAAGAATTTCGTGCACTCACACAGAATGTAAAAAAAAAAAAAAAAAAAAAAAAAAACCACTGCTAGCCACATTTAAATTCAGTTCAGTTCCCAAGTGTAAAGCAAATTAAGCGAGGCACTTTACCACAAACCTTTAAACACAAAAAGTTTAACACAACTGTTTTCTTTACAATTTAATCCATAATCCAATGCCAAGGCGCCAACACACTCCTTACTCATAGCAATACTACAAATACGGTTACTGATCGGCTAAGACCATTTGGACCGCTTAGACACCTTAAATTGCTTGCTCAACAACCAGCAATGACAGCAATGAAAGGCGACCAATTACAGAATCCGAGGAGCAGTGCAGTAAAAGAGACGTTTGAAATCGCCAGAAATGGTCCCATCAGGCAGCGTAAACAGTGGTACCGGTAGACACGAGGCCACCACTTCACAGCGTTTCCAGTCGCTAGAACTGATCCCATCTGGCAGCGTACACAGTAGTACCAATAGACACGAGTTACCCCCTTCACAGCTCCATGGAACACCTTAGCGAAAGACAATCGTAGCCAACCAAGTCAATAGCAACCGACTGACTCTGGGCCGGTCTGCACACCCCATCCACGCCAACGAAACTCCTCCAGACACCCTCGCGTTACCACAGGCACTGACTCCATGTGACCTGAGGGGGTCAGAGCCTCCCCCCCCCCAATAATTTAAGAAAATTATTAGTTATATTATGCTTTGTAAAATCACTAAATTATGATGGAATTTTTTATTTTCCTTGTTGGACTATAGTTACCTTTTAAAATACATTCAGTAATGACTTAAATCAAATAATTATGATGGTAGTACGCAGATTAACTGAAAACGAGTGGTGTGAATCATGACAGTGTTACGGTGCTGCGGCCCCTCTTAGAATTTGTCCCGGTGCGCGAACCTTTGGGTAAAGTCTGGCGCCAGCGGACCAGCGCTGCGGCCGCGGCGACATCAAAACGACTGAGGCAGAAGCGCCTGGAAGCCTCAGCCTCGTGTCGCCTCGACGCTTCGAGACATTACGACGCCGTGGCTATATAAAGCCCACCCTGATGTCGCAGTCATTCAGTGTGGATAGTTTCGTTCAGTGCATGCTGCAGACGTGTTTAGTATTCCGAATTAAGTCTCTAGTGGACTCTTTTAATTGACTATATTTTATTCGTTTACTATAGTCTCTTAGTGTACTGTGAATTAAGTTTGCAATGGATAAATTTGTTACCAAAAAGGCGCGCTTGAAAGTAGATGATACTGCAAGACAACCTCCAATAATTATTGTGTCGTCGATTGCTTCGTTGTCTACAGGCGAGAACCGTTCACAACCAAAACCTGGATAATCCGGTAAGGGAAGATCATTTCAGTAGTCTTGGTTGATCAAATATACATTGCTAGAATATGAAGCATCTGCCGAAAAAGTTTTTGTAAACCCGGCAAAGAGGCAGATGCTTGAAATCTATTACAATTTTCTCCAAAAAACAAAAAAATTAAAAAGAAACAAAGAAAGAAAAGAAAAAGAGATGCATTTACTTCCGTGGGGTTTGTAACTGGAAAAATGCTTAGGAAAAATTCTGTGTTCATGAAAATGCGTTTACACACGAAGAAGGTGTTCTGACACTAAATTCTATCACTAACCGAAGTGTGGCCTCCCAACTGAATGAACAGTTAGATAGTGATATGATCAAAGGCCGTTTAACTCCATAGACAAATTTTATTAGCGTGAAATTCCTATAAGGACAAGGACTAGCGATCAGAGGGCACTAGGACAGAACTCAGTTGTTTTTCCAATTGTTGGAACTCCGAAAAAATGACATACCTGAGTTTAAAGATTCGTTAGAGCGTTCGGGGTATAAGTGGACGTCCTAGGATATTCAAAACGACGTCATTGATCTACTAGGAAACTTTGTGTTGAGAAAGGTATGGACTTCAATCTAGAAGACTGAAAATATTTCTATTATGGTTGACGAAACAAGTGATTCTTCGATTCACGAACAGGTGTCATTTTGTATTCGTAGTATCGATGGTTCCTTAATCATCGACAAAGACTTTATTGGCTTTTATGAGACCCCCAGGCAAAACAAGGCCCCGGGAGTAGACAACATTCCATTAGAACTACTGACGCCATTGGGAGAGCCAGTCCTGACAAAACTCTACCATCTGGTGAGCACAATGTATGAGACAGGCGAAATACCCTCAGATTTCAAGAAGAATATAATTATTCCAAACCCAAAGAAAGCAGGTCTTGGCAAGTGTGAAAATTACCAAACTATCAGTTTAATAAGTCACAGATACAAAATACAAACACGAATTCTTTACAGACGAATGGAAAAAACTGGTAGAAGCCGACCTCGGGGAAGATCAGTTTGGATTCCGTAGAAATATTGGAACACGTGAGGCAATACTGACCTTACTACTTAATTTAGAAGAAAGATTAAGGAAAGGCAAACCTACGTTTCTAGCATTTATAGACTCAGAGAAAACTTTTGACAATGTTAACTGGAATACTCTCTTTCAAATTCTAAAGGTGGCAAGGGTAAAATAAAGGGAGCGAAAGGCTATTTACAATTCGTACAGAAACCATATGGCAGTTATAAGAACCGAGGGGCATGAAAGGGAAGCAGTGTTTGGGAAGGGAGTGAGACAGAGTTGTAGCCTCTCCCCAATGTTCTTTAATCTGTATATTCAGCAAGCAGTAAAGGAAACAAAAGAGAAATTCGGAGTAGGTATTAAAATCCATGGAGATGAAATAAAAACTTTGAGGTTCGCCGATGAGATTGTAATTCTGTCAGAGACAGCAAAGGACTTAGAAGAGCAATTTAACGGAATGGAATGTAGTCTAATTAAGTCGGGTGATGGTGAGGGAATTAGATTAGGAAATGAGACACTTAAAGCAGTAAAGGAGTTTTGCTATTTGGGGAGCAAAATAACTGATGATGGTGGAAGTAGAGAGGATATAAAATGTAGACTGGCAATGGCAAGGAAAGCGTTTCTGAAGAAGAGAAATTTGTTAACATCGAGTATAGATTTAAGTGTCAGGAAGTCATTTCTGAAAGTATTTGTATGGAGTGTAGCCATGTATGGAAGTGAAACATGGACGATAAATAGTTTGGACAAGAAGAGAATAGAAGCTTTCGAAATGTGGTGCTACAGAAGAATGCTGAAGATTAGATGGATAGATCACATAACTAATGAGGAAGTATTGAATAGGATTGGGGAGAAGAGAAGTTTGTGGCACAACGTGACCAGAAGGAGGGATCGGTTGGTAGGACATGTTCTGAGGCATCAAGGGATCACCAATTTAGTATTGGAGGGCAGCGTGGAGGGTAAAAATCGTAGAGGGAGACCAAGAGATGAATACACTATGCAGATTCAGAAGGATGTAGGTTGCAGTAGGTACTGGGAGATGGAAAAGCTTGCACAGGATTGAGTAGCATGGAGAGCTGCATCAAACCAGTCTCAGGACTGAAGACCACAACAACAACAACAACATATGTTCATCTACATACAAGCTGATACATTACTTCCATTCTCTTACAATTACTTGACCCTGTCATGCCTCATAAAACAACTCTTTAACATTACACAAACTCTTATTTGATCAATTAGCTTCTCACCGCATTTTATAAACATTTGCTTTCTGATCTGGTTCTCATTTTACTACTTCTGGCACAAATAATTTTGCAATGTACTGACACTAAGCTGATTTTTGACTTATTGATTCGCTGACATCTTACACTCTACATCAACAGTAACTACTTATCCTTATTTTAAGTCAACTATAAATCTGCTGCATGGTTCCTGAAAGAATTACTTTTATGACCACTACCAATCCTAAGTACTACACACTAACTTTCTTAACCTAAGGATAGAGAAAGATGGCAGAGTGAAACTTGAAATAAGATATAAAGTCTCACCCAGCTGGGAGTCTACCAGCCGCCACTTGGTATACCAGCAAAAGAGTTGCTGGCTCCCTACACCTAACTTTCTTGAATTCGTACCTCATGATCCCTTCGTCTATCTTCTTCCCTCTCATAATTCCTGTCATTATCATCATTATCTCTCCTATGAATGTGGTGAAACTGGCGACCATTGCCATGGTTCCTATGTCCATTACCCCCACCTCTACCTCTGTAATTTGGTAGGCCATTAAACTGATTCTGATGGTAATTATTTCCACCTTGGTTCTGATCATACATCTGGTTGTTTTCCTGTGCACAAATAGTTTTTAATTGCTGCAATACTTCCATTAAAGTATCTTTATCTTTAATCAGGCTTCTAGATAATTTTTCTTGCATCCTACAACTTAACCTCCTTTCAATTGCTGATATCATTATGTCGTCATTAAACGGCTGCTCCAATGTTTCATTCAGCTCCCATAGATGCTCAGCAAATTCTCTCATGGTACCTCTCCAGGTGTTAAGGGACTTGCGATGCAGTAAATCTTCAAGTGTTGCACACTGGTGACTTTTGGACCAGTATTTCTTTAAAAACTCTTCCTAAAATTGACAGTAGGTGGTAACTTCTTTCTTCCTAACTCTCCAGGTAAAAGTTTCACCTTCCATTCTGTCTATTGCGAACTGAATTGTATCTGCATCTCGTAAGTGTGCTGGGAAAACTCCTCATAACCACTTAGTAAATATCATTGGATGAAACGCCCCTTTGGGTTTATATTTCTGCCCCATGTTGGTCTGGGTATACCTATAATCAGCATTTACTAATGTAACGATCTTGCACTCTCCTACTGTTAAGGTGGCAATATTTACCTTCCTATCAATCTTTTAGGTTTTAGTTTCTAGCTGTTGGACTCCCTCCTGCAGCTGTTTGATCTCATTTGTGCCTATATGTTCCACAGCCTCCTCCAATTTCACTTGCCTATTTCCCAATTTACCAATATTAACATGGAACTGCTGTTGTATTTGTACCACGTCTTTAATCTGTTGGTGTTGTTGTGTTTCAATTTTCTGCATTTTCTCTTCCAATTCAGTTTTGAGGTCCATGACATCTCCCTCAGCTTTTCCAATGATCTCTACTTTCATATCGATCATCTCTTCCCGATCTACCTTCACCTGTAGCTTGTCATCTCTCTCCTGAAAATATATTCTCATCTGTTCCTGAAATTCCTGCAGTCCTTTCCTTAATTTTTCTTGGTTTTCTTGGAACATCTCTGCTATACTTTTATTGATTTCTTTGTTTTCTTTCTTGATTTCGTCATTTCCTTTGGACATCTCTCCATTACACTTCTTGATTTCTTCATTTCCTTTCTTAATCTCATCATTTCCTTTGGACATCTTGTCTATACGTTTGTTGGTTTCTTCATTTCCTTTCTTGATTTCTTGGGACACCTTGAATATTATTGTTAACTGCGATTCTCTATCCTCTAAACTCAGTTCCTTTCCGATAGGTTTTATTGGTGTCTCAGAGTAACCAGTTGAATGACGCAATGGGCTGTCCATTGACATTCCACTACTACCACTTCCTGACTCATCCGTGTCCTACTGCCCTATCCCCATTTTCCTAACTACCTCCTCTACAACCTTTTCTTTCAGTTCAGGATACATTCCCAACTATATGCACAGACAAGAAAAAAAATACAATAAAAATAACCTCCTAGTAACCCAAACACTCACTAATTAACTAATAACGAAATAATCCAACATTGCATTAGGTTAACCCAGACTGGCAAACTAGACCTCTCCATTGAACATCATAAAATACAGAAACCTACTCAGATCAAACATGAATGACTGCATTTATACACAAAATCTCAAAGTAACATACACACAACTTAAATTCAAATAAACATGTAGTTTATAATAAATAATGCAAATGAGACACTATTCTCTGCTGTACAGCATGAAAACACATGCATATTAGCATACCAGGCTTCAGAGCAAATTTGCAAAAAAATGTTAAAAAATGTTGTTCTTATAATTTCTGCAATTGTCAAATTTAATTTGAAGTTCCTTCTGCGCTCTGAAGATAGTGCAATATTAATTAGTCTCGCGCCAGCAAGTCGTCCTCACTCACCGCTCGACGCTCGTCGAAGTCGCGATGTTTTGACGTTTGAAGTCGCGCCGCTAGTCCTGTTGGCGT
The DNA here is from genome assembly GCF_023898315.1 of Schistocerca nitens. Taxonomy (NCBI): domain Eukaryota; kingdom Metazoa; phylum Arthropoda; class Insecta; order Orthoptera; family Acrididae; genus Schistocerca; species Schistocerca nitens. The sequence goes on along the minus strand of NC_064620.1, from coordinate 27,593,425 downwards.
TGGCTCCTCCGGCGCGGCAGCTGTCAGGCGATGCGTTGCTGCAGCTGGTGTGTGGTGCCGTGTGCACTGTTTACGTCCGCGGCGAATCGCACTGAAGCAGTCTCGTAGTTCGGTGGTTGGCGACAGGATAGAGCTGCTGTCATGAATTTCGCTGCTCGGCGGGTAGGTGGCGCAGACGTTGTATACTTCGAGGGTTCGCCACTAGATGTCTAACTCCGCGTCGTCGTTGTTTCTACTTCAACCACTTGGCTCCGCTGTAGTCACCTGTCAGTGTGGTACATCTCCGCTATCCAAGTCCTTGCTGTCGCGGCGTGTGGACCTTCCTCACTGCTTCAGATTCTTTGGCTAGCCGCTCACGGAGTCTGGGTGACGTCATCCAACAATTGCGCCAGTCAAAACTCGCAAATTCGGTAACAGTTTATGGGTCCACATCAAATTGAGCGATTTACACCGTTCGAAAGACAATTTCGGATCCAAAGTCACTTGAAAACTTATTCCTGATACTTTCGTAACAGAAATTTGGCTGGTTCACTCGCGATTATGCACAAACGCGCCTTTTCTTAGAATATGAATATTACAGCAATTCACGCAGGTTCTCGTGTCCATACTTCAATATATTGTTTATTAATATTGCTTTTGTCACTTGAACTCATAAAAACAAATTGTTTACAGTTTCTCAGTCAGTTTTGCACTTAATTGTCTAAATAATGTGCTTCTTTCCCGCGATTTCTAATTTCAACATAAATGTCATATTACACTGTTTCTAGTTGGAATACTGTAACTTTAGTCATGGTAACGAAAATACCGGATTGCTCTTGCACTAAAATTGCCCGATAATTCCAAATGTCATTCCATTGAAACCAAAACGTAGTGCTTAATAAACCATTGTTTGGATCCGAAGATTGCAATGTCCTTTTCACGGGAGCCAAGATGAAACACCCCCATTTAAATTCCTTTATTGGATTTTGTGTAATTTATCGAAGCTGCCAAACAGTTAATTATTATGATTATATGACCGTGTGCTTAATGGATAAATGGCTATGGTTTCAGGGGTATTTCAACCGAGTGCGGCTGTTTTGCAACTGAATAGTGGAATGATTGAAAGTTTGTCTATTATCAAGGACCACAAAGGTTGCGATGTACAGACTGTATTGTATTTTCTACCAACACACAAATTTTGAGGCAGTTGCTACCTTCGCCTTACACGTCTAATTACAGTTATATCTTTTTATTGGTTGTTGATTTTCAGTACTTCGTAACATGCAATGCTGATGGTTAACATTCACAACAATCCTCACTGCAATCCATGGTTGTTGCTGGCCGACGCGGTTGACGCGAAACACGTAATCCGGCACTTGTCACTTTCTGTTTCATATCACTCGCGAACCGGTATCAGTGAGGGTCAACCCCCCTTCGATCAGGGGGACGTGCTCACTCGTCATACTCCGGTGGATTTTGCCGGTCGCAACTCACTCGACCACCATTCTTGCCTGTCTCTCCCGCACTACCGCTCACTCGTCACTCTCCCATACTACTCCGCACTCGACACTAGTCTCACTGCCTCCTGCAGCGCTTGACAATCGACTCCTGTCTACTATCGACTTAGAGGTCGGATACTAGCATCTATAACCGTGGGATCACGGATCCCTTACAGACTATTTTATAGCCATCTTGTAAAGTCTTACAAGTTTCCTCTTTCTCTATGAACAGTTTGTTCCGAGTGAAGACGTTTAGTGCTTTTCTTCACCTACTTTCTACATGTTGCCATTCTCCTTCACCAACGTTAGTCAACGGAAGCAGTACCAAGGAGTTTCCCATAGCAAACACGACCAAGGGGTGGGAGGGGGGGTACGTTGTTCCCTCCCGGAAAAAAATTTGAAAAAAAAACGAACAAAATTCGTTACTTGTTGTTAAATTGTATCAAAGACATACTATATGTTTTAAAGAGTTACTCATTGGTAAGTAGGATCCAGGACCTAAAAATACCTTCTGGCACCCACTTAGCAATACCAGTGTACTTCAGGAACATGTACTACTGACTTTATGACCACCAAAAAATATATAGAAAACGCATATTTCATTCATTTTCTTGACTTTTACTCTCAACATTCTATTAAAAGAGCTACTGACGTGACATAAGGATACGAACCTGGAAATTGTGGTAAGTGACATCTACAACTGGGGCTTAAACTAAAAATTTAAGACGTACACTACCGACAAAAATAGTACACCCATTTGGAGGTTTTCAATTCACTCAGGATTTATTGTTGCAACAGTGCATGTAGAGTGCATGCACAAGCGGTTTTGTGGTACGAGGTATCTACATTTGCTGAAACACCCACATTAGTAAGTGGCGTAGCCTCCACAGGTGGAAACGCAGGCGCTGACTGTGGCATCCAGCATGTCGTACAGCTGGAGACTACTACACTACTGCCCATTAAAATTGTTACACGAAGAAGAAATGCAGATGATAAACGGGTAATCTTTGTACAAATATATTATACTAGTACTGACATGTCATTACATTTTCACGCAATTTTGGTGGATAGATCCTGCGAAATCAGTACCCAGAACAACCCCCTCTGGCCATAATAACGGCATTGAGTCAAACAGGGCTTGGATGGCATGTACAGGTACAGCTCCCCATGCAACTTCAACAACATACCACAGTTCATCAAGAGTAGTGACTGGTGTATTGTGTCGAGCCAGTTGCTTGGCGACCATTGACCAGACGTTTTCTGTTGCTGAGAGATTTGGACAATGTGTTGGCCAGGGGAGCAGTCGAACATTTTCTGTATCCAGAAAGGCCCGAACAGGATCTGCATTATGCGGTCGTGCATTATCCTGCTGAAATGTAGGGTTTCGCCGGGATAGAACGAAGGGTACATCAATGGGTCTTAAAACATCTCAGATATAACGTCCACTTTTCAAAGTGTCGTCAGTGCGAACAAGCGGTGACCGAGACGTGTAACCAATGGCACACCACACTATCACGCCGTCGTTGGGTAGCTCAGTTGGTAGAGCACTTGCCCGCGAAAGGCAAAGGTCCCGAGTTCGAGTCTCGGTCCTGCACACAGTTTTAATCAGCCAGGAAATTTCATATCAGCGCACACTCCGCTGCAGAGTGAAAATCTCAGTATGGGAACAGAGGACGTAGGTTGCGAGTGCTACTGTGAGAGAAACAGGCTGGCACAGGAAAGGAATTCGTGGTGGACCGCATCAAACTAGTCAGAAGACTGACGATTTTTTAAAAAAATAATGTAGTAGAATAATTCGTTATCAGCAATAAATACTCTTTTCTCAAAATTTTAATAAATATTCTCACTAGGTTACAAATTTTCAAAAGGTTGACGTAAAGCACCTACCCTCTTGGTATTGGAAGAGTTAATTACGTTTCCTTTACATACGGAGGGTTGTAAGCAGGCCGGTGCCCCAGCTCGCCCCGTTGCGAGCGTGCCCTGCGCTTTCCCCATTTTCAGCACATTTCCGTGCCGCGGTCCCCGCTACAGACAGACGAGCGCGCTGGGAAGACAGCCGCTTTTCGGCCCTCACGGGCAGAGCGTCGCGCTGTCTTCCCAGCGCCGACACAGGCGCTCCGCCTCGCCCCCCAGCCACCCCCACGCCCGCTCCCGGCCCGTCTCGTCAGCTGAGAGGCGGGAGCGGCCCTTCGCTGCGACAACAGCCGCGCGCCACTCTGCAAACACACTCGCCGGCGGGTCGCGGGAAACGGATTCCGCAGCGCCCCTCCCAATCTGGGCGCCTCTGCAAACTGCGCTGCAGAAACACGCCGCGGGCGCCGGGCCGGCATTAATATACGTAGCCTCGCAAACACTCGCGCTGCCGTACAAGATACAACCCTTACCCAGTCTCCTAGAACCCCCAACCCCCCCCCCCCCCCCGAGTCACTTCTGACGCTCACATGTTGAAAATATCGTATCTTTTTCTGTTCTTCACGCTCCCATCGTTATCCGCTTCTGACAGTTAAATTTACAACTCCAGAAAGGACGCCAAATACTTCTTACGCAAATACAGTGTTGTTGTTGTTGTTGTTGTTGTCTTCAGTCCTGAAACTGGTTTGATGCAGCTCTCCATGCTACTCTATCCTGTGCAAGATTCTTCATCTCCCAGTACGTACTGCAGTCTACATCCTTCTGAATCTGCTTAATGTATTCATCTCCTGGTCTCCCTCTACGACTTTTACCCTCCACTCTGCCCTCCAATACTAAATTGGTGATCCCTTGATGCCTCAGAACATGTGCTACCAACCGATCCCTTCTTCTAGTCAAGTTGTACCACAAACTCCTCTTCTCCCCAGTTCTATTCAGCACCTCCTCATTAGCTATGTGATCTATCCATCTAATCTTCAGCATTATTTTGTAGCACCACATTTCGGAAGCTTCTATTCTCTTCCTGTCTAAACTGTTTATCGTCCATGTTTCACTTCCATACATGGCTACACTCCATACAAATACTTTCAGAAACGACTTCCTGACACTTAAATCTATACTCGATGTTAACAAATTTCTCTTCTTCAGAAAATCTTTCCTTGCCATTGCCAGTCTACATTTTATATCCTCTCTACTTCGACCAGCATCAGTTATTTTGCTCCCCAAATGGCAAAACTCCTTTACTACTTTAAGTGTCTCATTTCCCCATCTAATTCCCTCAGCATCACCCGACTTAATTCGACTACATTCCATTATCCTCGTTTTGATTTTGTTGATGTTAACCTTATATCCTCCTTTCAAGACACTGTCCATTCCGTTCAACTGTTCTTCCAAGTCCTTTGCTGTCTCTGACTGAATTACATTGTCATCGGCAAACCTCAAAGTTTTATTTCTTCTCCATGGATTTTAGTACTTACTCCGAATTTCTCTTTTGTTTCTTTTACTGCTTGCTCAATACACAGATTGAACAACATCGGGGAGAGGCTACAACCCTGTCTCATTCCATTCCCAACCACTGCTTCCCTTTAATGTCCCCTGACAGTGTAGCAGGATCAATACTTGATTATACTTCTGGCTTATGTGGTGAGTGCTGGGTGCGGAGCTTAGTATACAGACCTACGAGATCTGGCAGAAACAATTGTAACATTACTGGGCATACAGTGGATGTGACTGGGAATGATCGTCACGTTTACTTCATTCCCTGATGTTAATACTGCATGTCAGAGCTCTTCAATCCTGGTGGGTGACGAGTGGTGGTTTGCGATCTGAAGTTTTCTTGGCGTATTTCCAATTTGAACAGTTCTCGGGTATCTGACCGGGTAGTGTCGTAATTTTTCCACAATATTTCGGCAGACGTACACGTTGCCATCTTCAGGTGGTTCCTGACGAATGCTTTGCTGTTGGTCTCGGAGCCCTATACAGGGTGTTACAAAAGGTACTGCCAAACTTTCAGGAAACATTCCTCACACACAAATAAAGAGATGATGTTATGTGGACATGTTTCCGGAAACGCTTAATTTCCATGTTAGAGCGCATTTATTTTCGTCAGTATGTACTGTACGAGGGCAGTTCAATAAGTAACGCAACACATTTTTTTTCTCGGCCAATTGTGGTTGAAAAAACCGGAAATTTCTTGTGGAATATTTTCAAACTTTCCCGCTTCGTCTCGTATAGTTTCATTGACTTCCGACAGGTGGCAGCGCTGTACGGAGCTGTTAAAATGGCGTCTGTAACGCATGTGCGTTGCAAACAACGGGCAGTGATCGAGTTTCTTTTGGCGGAAAACCAAGGCATCTCAGATATTCATAGGCGCTTGCAGAATGTCTACGGTGATCTGGCAGTGGACAAAAGCACGGTGAGTCGTTGGGCAAAGCATGTGTCATCATCGCCGCAAGGTCAAGCAAGACTGTCTGATCTCCCGCGTGCGGGCCGGCCGTGCACAGCTGTGACTCCTGCAATGGCGGAGCGTGCGAACACACTCGTTCGAGATGATCGAGGGATCACCATCAAACAACTCAGTGCTCAACTTGACATCTCTGTTGGTAGTGCTGTCACAATTGTTCAACAGTTGGGATATTCAAAGGTTTGTTCCCGCTGGGTCCCTCGTTGTCTAACCGAACACCATAAAGAGCAAAGGAGAACCATCTGTGCGGAATTGCGTGCTCGTCATGTGGCTGAGGGTGACAGTTTCTTGTCAAAGATTGTTACAGGCGATGAAAGATGGGTTCATCACTTCGAACCTGAAACAAAACGGCAATCAATGGAGTGGCGCCACACCCACTCCCCTACCAAGAAAAAGTTTAAAGCCATACCCTCAGCCGGTAAAGTCATGGTTACAGTCTTCTGGGACGCTGAAGGGGTTATTCTGTTCAATGTCCTTCCCCATGGTCAAACGATCAACTCTGAAGTGTATTGTGCTACTCTTCAGAAGTTGAAGAAACGACTTCAGCGTGTTCGTAGGCACAAAAATCTGAACGAACTTCTCCTTCTTCATGACAACGCAAGACCTTACACAAGTCTTCGCACCCGAGAGGAGCTCACAAAACTTCAGTGGACTGTTCTTCCTCATGCACCCTACAGCCCCGATCTCGCACCGTCGGATTTCCATATGTTTGGCCCAATGAAGGACGCAATCCGTGGGAGGCACTACGTGGATGATGAAGAAGTTATTGATGCAGTACGACGTTGGCTCCGACATCGACCAGTGGAATGGTACCGTGCAGGCATACAGGCCCTCATTTCAAGGTGGCGTAAGGCCGTAGCATTGAATGGAGATTACGTTGAGAAATAGTGTTGTGTAGCTAAAAGATTGGGGAATAACCTGGTGTATTTGAATGCTGAATAAAACAACCCCTGTTTCAGAAAAAAATGTGTTGCATTACGTATTGAACTGCCCTCGTACTTCCTCGATTCACCGTTAGTTGGCCCAATTGAAGGAAGGTAATGTTGAATTCGGTGCTTGTGCTGACATGCGACTCATTGCTCTACAGTACTAGCGTCAAGCACATCAGTACGTAGCATCAGCAGGTTAGTGTTCATCACGAACGTGGTTTTGCAGTCAGTGCAATGTTTACAAATGCGGAGTTGGCAGATGCCCATTTGATGTATGGATTAGCACGGGGCAATAGCCGTGGCGCGGTACGTTTGTATCGAGACAGATTTCCAGAACTAAGGTGTCCCGACAGCAAGACGTTCGAAGCAGTTGATCGGCGTCTTAGTGAGACGACCTAGAACGACGGGGACACCTGCAATGGACGAGGCAATTCTTCGTGCAGTTCACGATAACCCTAATGTCAGCGTCAGAGAAGTTGCTGCTGTACAAGGTAACGTTGACCACGTCACTGTATGGAGAGTGCTACGGGAGAACCAGTTGTTTCCGTACCATGTACAGCGTGTGTAGGCACTATCAGCAGCTGATTGGCCTCCACGGGTACACTTCTGCGAATGGTTCATCCAACAATGTGTCATCCTCATTTCAGTGCATCTACATCTACATCTACATGACTACTCTGCAATTCACATTTAAGTGCTTGGCAGAGGGTTCATCGAACCACAATCATACTATCTCTCTACCATTCCACTCCCGAACAGCGCGCGGGAAAAATGAACACCTAAACCTTTCTGTTCGAGCTCTGATTTCTCTTATTTTATTTAGATGATCATTCCTACCTATGTAGGTTGGGCTCAACAAAATATTTTACCACCGAGCGAGGTGGCGCAGTGGTTAGACACTGGACTCGCATTCGGAAGGACAGCGGTTCAATCCCGCGTCCGGCCATCCTGATTTAGGTTTTCCGTGATTTCCCTAAATCACTCCAGGCAAATGCCGGGATGGTTCCTCTGAAAGGGCACGGCCGACTTCCTTCCCCATCCTTCCGTAATCCGATGAGACCGATGACCACGCTGTCTGGTCTCCTTCCCCAAACCAACCAACCAACCAACCAAAATATTTTCGTATTCGGAAGAGAAAGTTGGTGACTGAAATTTCGTAAATAGATCTCGCCGCAACGAAAAACGTCTTTGCTGTAATGACTTCCATCCCAATTCGCGTATCATATCTGCCACACTCTCTCCCCTACTACGTGATAATACAAAACGAGCTGCCCTTTTTTGCAGCCTTTCGATGTCCTCCGTCAATCCCACCTGGTAAGGATCCCACACCGCGCAGCAATATTCTAACAGAGGACGAACGAGTGTAGTGTAAGCTGTCTCTTTAGTGGACTTGTTGCATCTTACAAGTGTCCTGCCAATGAAGCGAAACCTTTGGCTCGCCTTCCCCTCAATATTATCTATGTTGTCTTTCCAAGTGAAGTTGTTCGTAATTTTAACACCAAGGTACTTAGTTGAATTGACAGCCTTGAGAATTGTACTATTTATCGAGTAATCGAATTCCAACGGATTTCTTTTGGAACTCATGTGGAACACCTCACACTTTTCGTTATTTAGCGTCAACTACCACCTGCCACACCATACAGCAATCTTTTCTAAATCGCTTTGCAACTGATACTGGTCTTCAGATGACCTTACTAGACGGTAAATTACAGCATCATCTGCGAACAACATAAGAGAACTGCTCAGATTGTCACCCAGGTCATTTATATAGATCAGGAACAGCAGAGGTCCCAGGAGGCTTCCCTGGGGAACATCTGATATCACTTCAGTTTTAATCAGTGATTTGCCGTCTATTACTACGAACTGCGACATTCCTGACAGGAAATCACGAATCCAGTCGTACAACTGAGACGATACCCCATAGGCTCGCTGCTTGATTAGGAGTGTCAAAAGCTTTCCGGAAATCTAGAAATACGGAATCAACTTGAGATCCCCTGTCGATAGCGGCCATTACTTCGTGCGAATAAATAGCTAGCTGCGTTGCACAAGAACGATGTTTTCTGAAGCCATGCTGATTACGTATCAATAGATCGTTCCCTTCGAGGCGATTCATAATGTTTGAATAAAGTATATGCTCCAAAACCCTACTGCAAACCGACGTCAATGATATAGGTCTGTAGTTAGATGGATTACTCCTACTACCCTTCTTAAACACTGGTGCGACCTGCGCAATTTTCCAGTCTGTAGGTACAGATCTATCGGTGAGCAAGCGGTTGTATATGAGTTCTAAGTAGGGAGCTATTGTATCAGCGTAATCTGAAACAATCTGGACAATCTGGACCTGAAGACTTGCCCGTATCAAGCGATTTGAGTTGCTTCGCAACCCCTAAGGTATCTACTTCTAAGAAACTCATGCTAGCAGCTGTTCGTGTTTCAAATTCTGGAATATTCCATTCATCTTCCCTGGTGAAGGAATTTCGGAAAACTGCGTTCAATAACTCCGCCTTAGAGGCACAGTCGTCGGTAACAGTACCATCGGCACTGCGCAGCGAAGGTATTCACTGCGTCTTGCCGCTTGTGTGCTTTACATACGACCAAAATTTCTTCGGATTTTCTACCAAATTTCGAGACAATGTTTCGTTGTGGAACCTATTAAAGGCATCTCGCATTGAAGTCCGTGCCAAATTTCGCGCGTCTGTAAATTTTAGCCAATCTTCGGGATTTCGCGTTCTTCTGCAACTTCGCATGCCTTTTCCGTTGCCTCTGCAACAGAGTTCGGACCTGGTTTGTGTACCACGGGGGAGCAGTTCCATCTCTTACCAATTTATGAGGTATGAATCTCTCAATTGCTGTTGTTACTATATCTTTGAATTTGAGCCACATCTCGTCTACATTTGCATAGTCAGTTCGGAAGGAATGGAGATTGTCTCTTAGGAAGGCTTCTAGTGACACTTTATCCGCTTTTTTAAATAAAATTATTTTGCGTTTGTTTCTGGTGGATTTGGAATAAACGGTATTGAGCCTAGCTACAACGACCGTGTGATCACTAATCCCTGTATCAATCATGATGCTCTCTATCAGCTCTGGATTGTTTGTGGCTAAGAGGTCAGGTGTGTTTTCGCAACCATTTACAATTCGCGTGGGTTCGGAGAAAGCATTTAGGACAATCTCGGAAGATGTTTTCTGCCTACCACCGGTTTTGAACAAGTATTTTTGCCAACAAATCGAGGGAAGGTTGAAGTCCCCACCAACTATAACCGTATGAGTGGGGTATTTATTTGTTACGAGACTCAAATTTTCTCTGAACTGTTCAGCAACTATATCATCGGAGTCTGGGGGTCGATAGAAGGAGCCAATTATTAACTTAGTTCGGCTGTTAAGTATAACCTCCACCCATACCAATTCGCACGGAGTATCTACTTCGACTTCACTACAAGATAAACCACTAGTGACAGACACAAACACTCCACCACCAATTCTGGCTAATCTATCTTTCCTGAACACCGTCTGATACTTCGTAAAAATTTCTGCAGAACTTATTTCTGGCTTTAGCCAGCTTTCTGTACCTATAACGATTTCAGCTTCTGTGCTTTCTATTAGCGCTTGAAGTTCAGGGACTTTCCCAGCACAACTACAACAATTTACAACTACAATTCGGACTGTTCCTTGATCCAAGCACGTCCTGTATTTGCCATGCTCCCTTTGAGATTGCAGCCCACCCCGTACTTTCCCGGGGCCTTCTAACCTAAAAAGCCGCCCAGTCCACGCCACACAGCCTCCGCTACTCGTGTAGCCGCCAGCTGAGTGTAGTGAACTCCTGACCTATTCAGCGGAACCCGAAACCCCACCACCCTATGGCGCAAGTCAAGGAATCTGCTGCCAACACGATCGCAAAACCGTCTGAGCCTCTGATTCAGACCCTCCACCCGGCTCTGCACCAAAGGTCCGCAGTCGGTTCTGTCAAATGTTCTCTTTGCGGATGAGGCTCATTTCCAACGTGATGAAGTTGTAAATTTTCCCAATCAACATGTGTGGGCTGAAGAGAATCCGCACGCAATTGTGCAATCACGTCATCAACACAGATTTTCTGTGAACGTTTGGGCAGGCATTGTTGGTGATGTCTTGATTTGGCCCCGTGTTCTTCCACCTACGCTCAATGGAGCACGTTATCATGATTTCATACGGGATACTCCATCTGTGCTGCTAGAACATGTGCCTTTACAAGTACAACACAACATGTGGTTCACGCACGATGGAGCTCCTGCACGTTTCAGTTGAACTGTCCGTACGCTTCTCAACAACAGATTCGGTGACCGATGGATTGGCAGAGGCGGACCAATTCCATGGCCTGCACGCTCTCCTGACCTCAACCCTCTTGACTTTCATTTACGGGGGCATTTGAATGCTCTTGTCTACGCAACCCCGGTACCAAATGTCGAGACTCTTCGTGCTCGTATTGTGGACGGCTGTGATACAATACGCCATTCTCCAGGGCTACATCAGCGCATCAGGGATTCCATGCGACGGAGGGTGGATGCATGTATCCTCGCTAACGGAGGACATTTTGAACATTTCCTGTAACAAAGTGTTTGAAATCACGCTGGTACGTTCTGTTGTTGTGCGTTTCCAATCCATGATTTATGTGAATTGAAGAGAAGTAATAAAATGAGCTCTAACATGGAAAGTAAGCGTTTCCGGACACATGTCCACATAACATATTTTCTTTCTTTGTGTGTGAGGAATGTTTCCCGAAAGTTTGACCGTACCTTTTTGTAACACCATGTATTCTAGCCGTTACCCCCTCCACCGTTTCTCTCCTGCTGACTTCGGTGAGTCCGGCGCGGCCGATACTGGAGGTGGTGGGGGAAGCGGCGCCTGGGTCTGAACTGGGATCTGTAGTCTCCCTGCTGCCGCCGTCGGGGGCGGTCCTCGATCTCTGGGACCGCATCTTTCTCTCGATGCTGAGTGCAGGGTTTCAAGCCGTACTAAGTTGAAGACCTCTGTCTTTATTAATTAGATCGTCCTGTAGTCGGACTTCGATGGTCACTTTAGTAGCGCAGTCCCAGAAGTAGGAGGACTGACAGAGTATTTTTGTTTCTTCATAGTCCACAGTATGGCCAGTCTTTATACAATGGTTAGCCACGGCTGATTTAGTGGCCTGGCGTAATTCGGTATGGCGCTTGTGTTCGCCCACCTCTCTTCTACAGTGCGGACTGCCTCCCCAATGTATGATTTTCCGCACTGACAGGGAATTTGATAAACGCCTGGTTTTCGAAGGCCTAGGTCACCTTTCACTGAACCCAGTAGAGCCAACGTTTTAGCTGGGGGTCGGAATACACATTTCACATTGTGTCTCCACGGGATTCTATCGATTTTTCTTGAGGTGTTGCCGACAAACGGAATGCCAATGACTTGTGTTCCTCTGTTTTTTCTTCTTGTTCTCTGGGCGCACTCTGTCTGAGTGCGTGTCTTATTTGCTTCTGGTTGTACCCATTTTTCCGAAATTTTATCTCGAGGTGCTGCAATTCGGCTGGAAGGCTCTCCTGATCGCAGATCGTGCCCTGTGAACAAGTGTGCGCAAAACGCCCTCACGCTGGGAGTTGCGGTACAAATCGGTGTGTGTAGGTTTTCTGTATACACTGTGTCCCAGCTTGCCGTCAGGTTTCCGTTTCACCAGGACGTCAAAAAACGGTGAGGCGATAGCTGCCGGTACGAGACACTTAAATGGCGCTTGGAGGAGCACGTAAGTCACTTTAACTGCAGCAACACTTGTCTTGGGTGACAGCCGGCCGTCTAGGAAGGCTGGGCATACCGACGCAATCAGGCTTCGAAACGGCGCCCACTGTGTGTTGGTTTCTGCGTGAGGCCGTCAACGCCCATCTGACATCTCGTCTCGTACTCTCACTGGGGTCTAGACACAGCTTGGAACTAATGCCCTGCCTGCTCTCTGCCACCAGGGTCCCCTATCATCTGTTACTGCCTCTGCTTCATCGATTGCATGTTCAGAGTGGAGCCACGGACATACATCGCTGGCCGTGCGGTTCTAGGCGCTACAGGTTCGAATCCTGCCTCGGGCATGGATGTGTGTGATGTCCTTAGGTTAGTTAGGTTTAATTAGTTCTAAGTTCTAGGCGACTGATGACCTCAGAAGTTAAGTCGCATAGTGCACAGAGCCATTTGAACCATTTTGAACATTCATCGCTGGGGTCGCATGCATGCCAGTCCAATCACTGTTACAGTGCTGAAATTAATCGTCGGTAAAACAGATGCCAGACTGAGATTCATTGGAAGAATCCTAAGGAAATACAGTCCGCTAACAAAGGAAGTAGATTACAGTACACTTGTTCGCCCACTGCTTGAATATTGCTCACCGGTGTGGGATCCGTACCAGATAGTGTTGATAGGAGAGATAGAGAAGATCCAACGGAGAGCAGCACGCTTCGTTACAGGATCGTTTAGTAATCGCGAAAGCGGTACGGATATGATAGATAAACTCAAGTGGAAGACTCTGCAGGAGAGACGCTCAGTAGCTCGGTACTGGCTTTTGTTGAAGTTTCGAGAACATACCTTCACTGAGGAGTGAAGCAGTATATTGCTCCCTCCTACGTATATCTCGCGAAGAGACCATGGGGATAAATCAGAGAGATTAGAGCCCGCGCAGAGGCATACCGACAATCATTCTTTCCACGAACGAAACGAGACTGGAATAGAAGGGAGAACCGATAGAGATAGTCAAGGTACCCTCAGCCACACACTGTCAGGAGGCTTCCGGAGTATCGATGTAGGTGTAGAGAAGACGCACCGAGAGTAAGGTCGCCACCACGTGGCATTGACGAATCCACGGACGCCGACGTATCCTCGCCAGCTTGCCCCGCTCTTAGTGCACGGACCAACAGCCATTGCCCACCTCCTCTGGAAGCTGCATCTGAACCCTCCCGAGTCAATAAATTGTTTGTCACCACTGACTGCCTACACCGCCTCCACCAGAGAACCATTCACCCACACAAAGTGTACAAATTTAGAGTAGTAAGTTTGGACAGGACAGATAATCAAATGGTATTGCGTTATCTTGCTGGAAGATAATGTCACAGAGACCTCTCAGATAGTGCGTATCCCATGATCTTACCAAGTCACAAATTTAGCGTCTGCTGTCCAAATTCCCGGCTATCAGAACGACAGGTGTTGTGTATCTAGTGGCTCCCTATACGTGCACACCAGGTGTTCGAACCATGGTTTATGCGATGATAAATACAGTACTTAAGAAATCGTTTTCCTTGCAGCTTTCACATACACAGATACGTCCATCTTGAGTCTCTAGACAGATCCTGGAATTTTTGGCTGGCCGGTGTGGCCGAGCGCTTCTAGGCGCTGCAGTCTTGAACCGCCCGACCGCAATGGTCGCAGGTTCGAATCCTCCCTCGGGTATGGATGTGCGTGATGTCTTTAGGTTAGTTAGGTTTAAGTAGTTGTACGTTCTAGGGGACTGATGACCTCAGACGTTAAGTCCCATAGTGCTCAGAGCCCTTTGAACAATTTTTTGGAGGTTTTGAAAAGTTGAAGTTGCAGTGAGGTGGTTTGATCTCTCACTATCCTTTAAACAATCAATCCACCTAACTGGGTGGGCTTCAAGTTGCCTGCCTCCTCGCTAAGCAGTTGCAGATATTGGTTTAACCGACAAAGCAGCTATGACGAAAATTCGACTAAATACTTGTCACGCAAAGGTCACATAACTCCAGTCCATAGGCAATAGCTGATCGTTTAACTATCGAGATTTCGGGATTCTTACATGACTCGTTTGAAAAAAATGTCTGAAATTTCCTTTAAGTTGATTTATTGAGTTTAAAACACAGAGAATGGCCATCAGATACGTATTTAATATCCCGACAACCATTATGCAGTGATACTGGCTCTCTCTGTTACACGTTTACACTCAAAAGTAGGCAGAAGATATTTAGTTGGATCCGATATTTAGAACGTCCTAAACACTGACCCACGACCAATTGCGAGTTAACACGTTCAGTTATTCAGTAGGCTTCTGGTAAAGAAGTGCTCAGCATAAAGTCTCGAAATCTGCTTGAAACAAGCCACGGGGAGTTTATGGGCGACACGAAGTGTTCACACGTGAATATCCTCTAAAATAAATCACTCACAAACCTCAAACTTTCACAAAATACTCAACACTGTAGTTACTTTTCGCCACCGACACGAAAACTCGGGCACTTCTATACTCACGGTATTTCTAATAACCGCCAATCAGATTACCAGAAGTAATTTAGACTACAGATTACGATTTCTTTCAACAAAATAAGGTACTAATAAATTTAATACTCAAAGCCCTTTCTGGTAACATTTTACAAAATCGAGGTCATTCGCACATACGTCACAAATTCCCCTATTGCACAACAACTTTCTCACGCGTATATTTACATAGTTTGAACGAAATATCACGTTCTCGCTTTACATATGTCCTCCACCCACTCTCTCAGTCTCTACAAAACACTCTCATAAACAATATGTGATGAAACAGTAAATTTTGAAAGTACTTTTAATTACGTCAGAAATGTGTGGTAATGAAACTAAAGAAAATTCCAGAAAATTAGATTATATGAACCTTTCGTCTTGGCTGTAGTTTCAGTAGATACTATACTGAGTTCATTTCGGATGCTAACTCAGTTTTCAATGTAAGCAAGGTTATTAGGTGTGTAGGTAAAAATTTACACTATTGGCCATTAAAATAGCTACACCACGAAGATGACGTGCAACAGACGTGAAATTTAACCGACAGGACGAAGATGCTGTAATACGCAAATCATTAGCTTTTCAGAGCATTCAAACAAGGTTGGTTCCGGTGGCGACACTTACAACGTGCTGACATGAGGAAAGTTTCCAACCGATTTCTCATACACAAACAGCAGTTGACCGGCGTTGCCTGGTGAAACGTTGTTGTGATGCCTCGTGTAAGGAGGAGAAACGCGTACCACCACGTTTCCGACTTCGATAAAGGTCGGATTGTAGCCTATCGCGACTGCGGTTTATCGTATCGCGACATTGCTGCTCGCGCTGGGCGAGATCCGATGACTGTTAGCAGAATATGGAATTGGTGGGTTCAGGGTAATACGGAATGCCGTGCTGGATCCCGACCGCTCGTATCACTAGCAGTCGAGAGGACAGGCATCTTATCCGTATTGCTGTAACGCATCGTGCAGCCACTTCTCGATCCCTGAGTCAGCAGATGGGGACGTTTGCAAGACAACCACCATCTGCAATAAAACAGTTCGACGATATTTGCAGCAGCATGGACTATCAGCTCGGTGACCATGGCTACGGTTACCCTTGACACTGCATCACAGACAGGAGTGCCTGCGATGGTGTACTCAACGACGAACTTGGGTGCACGAATGGCAAAACGTCATTTTTTCGGATGAATCGAGGTTCTGCTTACAGCATCATGATGGTCGCATCCGTGTTTGGCGACATCGCGGTGAACGCACTTTTTAAGCGTGTATTCATCGCCATACTGGCGTATCACACAGCGTGATGGTATGGGGTGCCATTGGTCTCGGTCACCTCTTGTTCGCGTTGTCGGCCCTTTGAACAGTGGACGTTACAAAAATGGTTCAAATGGCTCTGAGCACTATGGGACTCAACTGCTGTGGTCATAAGTCCCCTAGAACTTAGAACTACTTAAACCTAACTAACCTAAGGACATCACACACATCCATGCCCGAGGCAGGATTCGAACCTGCGACCGTAGCGGTCGTGCGGTTGCAGACTGTAGCGCCTTTAACCGCTCGGCCACTCCGGCCGGCTAGTGGACGTTACATTTCAGATTGTTACGACCCGTGGCTCTACCATTCATTCGATCCCTGCGAAACCCTACATTTCAGCAGGGTAATGCACGACCGCATGTTGCAGGTCCTGTACGGGCCTCTCTGGATACAGAAAATGTTCGACTGCTGCCCTGACCAGCACATTCTCCAGATCTGTCACCAATTGAAAACGTCTGGTGAATGGTGGCCGAGCAACTGGCTCGTCACAATACGCCAGTCAGTGCTCTTGATGAACTCTGGTATCGCGTTGAAGCTGCATGGGCAGCTGTACCTGTACGCGTCATCCAAGCTCTGTTTCACTCAATGCCCAGGCGTATCAAGACCGTTATTACGGCCAGAGGTGGTTATTCTGGGTACTGATTCCTCCGGATCTATGCAGCCAAATTGCGTGAAAGTGTAATCACATGTCAGCTCTTGTATAATGTATTTCTCCAATGAATACCCGTTTATCATCTGCATTTCTTCTTGGTGTAGCAATTTTAATGGCCAGTAGTGTATAACTCCGAAATTATTGAAGTTACTAATTTGAAATTTTCGCAGTATGGTTGCGTTATCCATATAATTTTGTATATAAAATAAGAAAAACATCTATTCATATTTGATAGCATTTCCTCAGATTCACAGTAAATACATGTAACGTCTTGCCCGCTATGTCAGTCAAGTACACTGCTCACTCGGCCCAGTAGCCAGTGCCGGCTGCGCCAGCGTCAGGACCAAAAAATCCTCTCCTCACGGCTCCACGACAAGCTACGCTTTCAGTGCAAGACGACAACTCGAAATAATTGGCTACTTAACAAAGTGGTGCCACTCCGAAGTTCAGTGTAGGTGCGCCTGACTCTGCTGACGCGTCAAGTATAACAGCAGTAGTGGACGCCCCGCTGTTGCTCCATAGGGCTTCAGACGTCGTTGCACTGTCCCTGTGGACGCTTTCGTTACGTAAACGAGCCCATTTCCTAATAGTAGAGGACGTATTTAGACGCTGAGAAACATCCCAAAAGTTGCGACGCACTACAAGTATGGTGATGGACGGTTTCGAATAATGTTTGGCTTGCGGTCACACACGGAGGCGTTTAAAAGTTAGTTTGACATAAACGGAAAGAAACCAAAATTTTAGTAGAGTAGCTAACTGAAGACAGTGAGTAAGTCCAAACCCGTTACAGAAGTGTATGTACAGGGTGTTTCAAAAATGACCGGTATATTTGAAATGGCAATAAAAACTAAACGAGCAGCGATAGAAATACACCGTTTGTTGCAATATGCTTGGGACGACAGTACATTTTCAGGCAGACAAACTTTCGAAATTACAGTAGTTACAATTTTCAACAACAGATGGCGCTGCGGTCTGGGAAACTCTATAGTACGATATTTTCCACATATCCACCATGCGTAGCAATAATATGGCGTAGTCTCTGAATAAAATTACCCGAAACCTTCGACAACGTGTCTGGCGGAATGGCTTCACATGCAGATGAGATGTACTGCTTCAGCTGTTCAATTGTTTCTGGATTCTGGCGGTACACCTGGTCTTTCAAGTGTCCCCACAGAAAGAAGTCACAGGGATTCATGTCTGGCGAATAGGGAGGCCAATCCACGCCGCCTCCTGTATGTTTCGGATAGCCCAAAGCAATCACACGATCATCGAAATATTCATTCAGGAAATTAAAGACGTCGGCCGTGCGATGTGGCCGGGCACCATCTTGCATAAACCACGAGGTGTTCTCAGTGTCGTCTAAGGCAGTTTGTACCGCCACAAATTCACGAAGAATGTCCAGATAGCGTGATGCAGTAATCGTTTCGGATCTGAAAAATGGGCCAATGATTCCATTGGAAGAAATGGCGGCCCAGACCAGTACTTTTTGAGGATGTAGTGACGATGGGACTGCAACATGGGGCTTTTCGGTTCCCCATATGCGCCAGTACTGTTTATTGACGAAGCCGTCCAGGTAAAAATAAGCTTCGTCAGTAAACCAAATGCTGCCCACATGCATATCGCCGTCATCAATCCTGTGCACTATATCGTTAGCGAATGTCTCTCGTGCAGCAATGGTAGCGGCGCTGAGGGGTTGCCGCGTTTGAATTTTGTATGGATAGAGGTGTAAACTCTGGTGCATGAGACGATACGTGGACGTTGGCGTCATTTGGACCGCAGCTGCAACACGGCGAACGGAAACCCGAGGCCGCTGTTGGATCACCTGCTGCACTAGCTGCGCGTTGCCCTCTGTGGTTGCCGTACGCGGTCGCCCTACCTTTCCAGCACGTTCATCCGTCACGTTCCCAGTCCGTTGAAATTTTTCAAACAGATCCTTTATTGTATCGCTTTTCGGTCCTTTGGTTACATTAAACCTCCGTTGAAAACTTCGTCTTGTTGCAACAACACTGTGTTCCAGGCGGTGGAATTCCAACACCAGAAAAATCCTCTGTTCTAAGGAATAAACCATGTTGTCTACAGCACACTTGCACGTTGTGAACAGCACACGCTTACAGCAGAAAGACGACGTACAGGATGGCACACCCACAGACTGCGTTGTCTTCTATATCTTTCACATCACTTGCAGCGCCATCTGTTGTTGAACATTGTAACTACTGTAATTTCGAAAGTTTGTCCGCCTGAAAATGTACTGTTGTCCCAAGCATATTGCAACAAACGGTGTATTTCTATCGCTGCTCGTTTAGTTTTTATTGCCGTTTCAAATATACCGGTCATTTTTGAAACACCCTGTATGTTCCATCCACCTAAACCACTGGATCGATTTCAACCAAACAGCCGGCCGGTGTGGCCGTGCGGTTCTGACCGCTTCAGTTTGGAACCGCGTGACCGCTACGGTCGCAGGATCGAATCCTGCCTCGGGCATTGATGCATGTGATGTCCTTAGGTTTAGGTAGTTCTAAGTTCTAGGGGCCTGATGACCTCAGAAGTTAGTCCCATAGTGTTGAGAGCAATTTGAACCAATCAACCAAACATGGTACCACTTATGGTCCAGAAGAACCACTGCGATGGTTAGAACCACGTAGGTCTCTAAGGCGTTAGCATGGTGGTGAAAAAGGAGCCTATCTCACTACGCGCATATATCCGGACTATAGTCGTCCTGTATTTGTGAATAAGAATACTAAGAGGATTGCAACCAACTATACACATGCTTTCAAACGTTAAAGAGGCTTTTTCTCCCTGACTATCCCACACAATCATGAAATGGAAAAAGGTTATCGTACACTAAACTTACGCTGTTAATGCAGTAAGACTGTCGCGTCAGGCACGAGTTTTTAATTTATTACGTCTTTATTGCTAACTGCATTCGCGACACTTTTTGCAGACAGTATTCACATATACCACCTAACGTACTTGGAAAAACATATCGTCATAGCTCAGGAGGCACGGCATCGTAAACTGTGAAACGCGTTAAAAATGCCGTATGATGCATGACGTTTTAATTTATTACGCCTTTGCTACTAACTCTATTCGCATCACATTTCGTAGGCAGAATCAACATATAACACTACATGTACCTGGAAAATTATATCGGTACACGAAAGCAGTTCAGGATATACGACGTCACAGATCTTGAGCTGCATGCAAACGAAACTGCAGGGTGAAATTTGCCAGAGATACGATTAAAATATATTTATAGGTACTTGTGAAATATTTTAAATATATGAAGATGTGAGAATGACATAGTTCACAGTCACACTATCCTCAGAACACAATTTTTTGTTTTAGTTCAACTTCTGTTCAGCATGGGAAGCTAGTGAGAAAAATAGTTTTACTTTCGGTTACTAGATGGCAGAGCAGTTTACACTTGTTGTTCCCTTCCATTCAGGAACTAGTCTTTTCTGTGTGTGAAAAAGCCAAAAGGCACAACCAAACGGTGCTTGCAAAGAAGAGATTATTTCCATACGTAACAGGATGAAAATTAATCATGGAGTGGAAGCAGTTATTGCTTCTCTGATGAATATTCATCCGAAATGACACGATGAGTAGGAAAAACTTAGTTTTGAAACAATACAAACATTGAGGCTTATGTTTGTATAACACTACAATGTTATTGCGTAATTGTAACTATTATTTAGATGCTCATTGAAATACACATATGACAATCACAGAGAAATTATACTACTTCTGTTCATAATAATTTTAATGTTATAAGGCTATTTGTATCTGTATTAATGTATGTTATATATGTTAAAGTGGCTTTAGTTTTACTTATTCTAAATATTTCGTTTGACGAATGTAAAAGTCTCCAGAGGTAACACTTACTAAAATATCTAAAGATAGAAAAACAGAATAAACATAAAAAAATGGAAGAGGGTAAAATCTAAACACAATAAAAATTCTGGCAAAGGATACATATTTAATAAAATAGGACAAACTATTGGTGCTACAATTCTTCCCCCTGAATGGACATCCAACAACAAATATTGGAGTAAAATTCATGAAGGTTTAGAGGACATATTGGATTCAGTTTCAACTGCCAAAATAATTACCGATTGAGCAATATTATGTTGCAACAAGAACAAAGAAGGTAACTATAAATAATGAATATCAGATATTCTACTTTTATATTGTGTTTTTTCTCATAGGTAAAATTTTATTTCGACTGATTAACATTTTTGTATTTTCAGGTACCCAAAAATGTGAAAAGTACAGTTTCCTGGCGAATGGTTACTCTTATGTACCAAGTTAAGGTTAATGGCAGTAATATTTTAGTATGCACAGAGGTATTTTTAAATGTGCATAGGTTCCACAACAGCCCAATACTTCTTAAGAACTTACAGAAATGCTTGCCTGATGTTGACTGCACTCTTACAATAGATGGAAGAGGTACCTAAAGAATAAATTAATGTCATTTCGCGACAAATCTATAATCAAGTTGTATTCTGTTTATTTATGTTGTTTTCCTTTAAGCCTTAAGTGTGATACTGAATCAAAAATTCACTAAATTTCTCTGAGGTGGGTGTTTAAAATTGAAATGTGTTTTATTTGTTTTCAGGAGAAAAGGGGGACCCATTATGGAAAATCTCACCTGGAGCAGTTCAGACAGATCAAAACTTCATAAATAATATACCTAAGTATGCAAGTAACTACAGCTGTTCATAGAACCATAATAAAGTGAACTTCCACTGTGACATGTTGAGCTCTTCATTATATCAATAATACTGTTTTAATTATTGTGGAGCACATCGTGTTTCACAAGAAAAATTTTCAAAATTTCGAAATATTCTCAACAACGATTTTAATAGTGGTTTTAAACTGCCACTTTCAGACACATGTCATGCGTGTGGTAATTTCAAATTCAGACTAAAAATGGACAATTGACCAACTGTGAAGGTATAATTAAAAGATTAAAACTGAAAGCGAACTACATCGGGCCAAAGCATGTACTGGACCAAATAGTATTGCGCAGCTTTCCAAGTTACGTAGAGCAAATCCGTAAGAACGTCTTACAATAGCCTTTGATTTACAACAAACCTTCCGAACACCACGACTGACGTCCAGGCCTGAATTCTGTAAGACGAAATTATCGACAAATAATTTAGGTATTCATTATTTTTGGTCAGAAAAGCGACATATGTTCATGAGGAGCGAAGATGAAGCAAAGCACGGATCTGATGAGATAGGAGGCTATGTGATAAAATTTCTAGAAGTAGAACAGTCTCATGCAATCATTCTTCGCATCGTTAGTGATAAATGCGAAGGCCAACTGGGCAATTGTGGCATTAGAGAGATCACTAGTGCAATCAGGAAATTTAAGGCCGTTGAACATTAGTTTCCACCAGATGGGCACACGTGATTGGCCTGTGAGTGAGATATCGGTTGAATTGAGAAGCATGTTAAGAACAGAAACCCCACAGTGTACACGTTGATGATTAGGTTGCTGTCATTATTGATTCTAGCAAAAAGAAGCTATTTTCAGTTGCCAAAATGAAGAAAGCCGACCTTAAAGATCTGACACTTTTGCAGATAAATAATGCAAAGAAGTACAAGATGATGATCTCAGTTCCGATTTTCGGAAGCTAGAGCTTTTCGTTTTGATGAAGGAATACCATCACCTTCAAAAGTGGAGGATCAGTACACTGATTCTGAAGAATTCAGAACTGGAAATATTACTAGAATAGTACGAACACATCAGGAGCTTAATCCATACCAGCTGTCATGGAAATACTTAACACCTGTTTAAATTTGCGAGGAAAAAACTGATAGATGTTATGTCATTAATGCCATATACAAACAAACACACCAGGTGTTCCGAAGGGATAGTTCAAGAATCTGAGTGAAACAAAGAAAGAAAATGACACAGAGGTGATAGATATTTGTTATATCACTTGAAATATTGTAGTCACTATCATTCTAAGTTCTGGTATATGTTGATCACAATTTTGTAAACCTTCTTTTTGTATGAGACATGCCAAATCCCAGTGCTATGTCACCAAGCGATAAAATTTCGTTTAACAATGTGAGCTTTTTTTCTCCAAATAACTGTGTGCAGAAGTATGTGAAAACATTGGAGAAATATTCTACTTGTGTCGGAAACGCAGAAATATTTATATGTTTCTCACGGATTGATTCCAAATTTTTAAAACTCTCTCCTCACAAATTTATATTTTATGGCTTTGGATTGTATCATTCTCACTGCTTCATATGTAAAATGCGTGCATGTGGGCAAAGCGATGGGTAAAATATTCCTACTGAAACCCTGGATCGCTTTCAACCAAACCTGGTACCAACATAAGTCACTATCTAGAAGGAAATACTGTGAGGGTAAGAACCAGCAAGCTCCTAATGGGGTAGGGATGAAACCGAGGAGAAAGAAGGGGCAAAGAAGAGGTGGACAGAGACATGACGGAGGAGGAGATAGAGTGGAGAATAGGAGCCAGAGTGGTTGAGCAAGGACAGTGAGCGAGGAGGAGACAGAGTTAGATTGAGGAGGAGGAGGAGATGGAAAGAGGGAGAAGGAGCAGATCGTCATAGAGTGAGGGTAAGAGTGGATAGACAGAGAGAAGGGGTAGAAACAGATGGACAGAGAAAACAGAAGGAGTAAATGGACAGTGAGTGGTGCAGGAGGAGGCGGACAAAGAGAAGGGGAGAGGACATGGACAGGGAGGGGGAGGAGTAGATGAACAGAGAGGATTGTAAGAGGAAAAGAGAAGGTAGAAGGAGGAGATGAGCTAATAGAAGACAGGAAAAAATACATGCCCAGACAATGCCTGGTACTCACCTAGTACTTCATAGAATGAACGTATCTGTCTTAAATTTTATTTGAAAAGAAATGACTTTCTGAGTTACTAGAGGATAATAAGTTGAACTGGTACAAAATAAGAGATTAAGAAGCACTTACAACAGAAATTTACTCATTAAAAAAAGATCTGAAGTATGAAATGCGTTAAATATTTTTAGTGTGCTAAGGCTGAGGTAAGTGGAAAACGCAACTGTTCACAGTTACACAGCAGTAACATACTCTAAAAGTCATGTTACTGACATTGGTTGCATGCTGTCCTTCGTTTTTTCCTCTCATTACTTATCGCCAAATCTCTACATACATAGTGAATATAAGATATGTTTCACGGTTTTTTCCAACATAAAGCAACTCTTCTGCGGATTCATCAAGTTCGAACTTAAATGATCGTGAATATCTCCTCATATAATCCGTTTACTTGTTCAGTCAACTGGCGAAGACTGCCTTCCCCATCCCCCATCATACTTCTATTTCTTCATTTCTTACATTTCTAATACATTTAATTATTAAGAACTTTTTGTTGTGACACGTTCATATACTTCACATTTCTTCTTCCCACTTATCCTTATCTCACTTCCATAAAATGCTATGTTTCGTTGTGCCTATCGGAGAAACCTCCTTCAATCCATAGTCCACATTTTATTATCGTAGAGTTCTTTTATAGCAAAAATCCTAGTCTGATTTGATTATTCCTATTTGGCTTTGATATTATTACTGTTTTATCATATTTTGGAACCTTTCTTCGTGTTAGGTTTTCTTAACTTTTCTCCCATATCCTCCCCACATTTTGATGTGTAGCGACTATTATGTTTGCTTTATAATAGTTTGCATTATCTCTGTCATTTTTTCGTAGATTTATAATCTAAAATTTGATATAAGTAGGCCGTAAATTCACTTCCACAACTCTAAATCTACGTCTCTATGATCCACGAAAGTTACAGTATGTTACACTATAAAATGACCATTTCAGAAGAGCGAAAAAATGTTTCAACAAGAAGTCATACTATTTTTAAATAAATAAATCGGTTTCATTACATCGCTGTTGGCGTAATTTTAATCATCAGAATAAATGTTTTCATTGTCGTTTGTCTTAAGGTGTTACAGAATAATACTTCAAATAAATTCACAATTTGTGGTAGTTTCAATCAGGTAAACCAACATGAAATGGAAGACGGGATGTCAGAAGCTCTGGACCTCCTTATAGATATCAGAAACAACCTTCACTGGCATATTTCAGTTCACGTTGATTTCACAACTAGTATGAGCAGCAATATGTTTCCAACACTGTAAGGGAACAGCTTACGGTAAATTCATTACTCTAATGTTTTTGAGCACTGTATAAAACAATCTAATGATCAAAGTACAGTCTTCAGAGAGAAATAGAAAATTTAGCAATGGATGTACCATTGAACGGTGCATTAAAACATCATCAGCAATTAATGCCATTGTTGGGAACACAAACAATATTCCTACTTTTCATATAATGAATAACTAGCTACTGAACTCATGACTTTGGTGAACTCACTGTGAGAGAGCTAAATTTGCTGCATTTATAAAAAATTTTCCCCAGCAGTTCATTGAAAAATTCCAAAGTCTTACAAAAGAGGTTAGCTCTATAGTAAGCAAAACTTGGGTTTGAAAACTTGGGAGAGTGCATTTATCTAATCCACCTTGAGGTTGTGATTACAATTCATCTGTTAGCACTTTTTATGAAAAGCCTTCAAATTATAAAGACATTAGGATGACTTAAAGTCCCAGAAGGAAAAACATGATGCCAAACGGAAATAAGTATTGCTGCCCTTATTTCACCAGCATATTTTCACCACTTTATGTGTATATGGTGAACAACACAGGGAAGAACATTGGGGAAAATACATAAAGGTAAAAATGGCATTGAGTTTATTTAGAAAATTGATTGCTAATGAAATGCGGATTATCTAGTTTCCTAACATGAAAAACAGCAGCAGCGAGTCCTGTAATTCATTTGCAAAGGTGTGGAGTTTCTGTGGAGAGCCAGTCCTTCTCGGGGAGTTGAGATGATGCAAGTGGGCGTCCCCAGAACACTGAAACTGACGTGTAAGGCCATCCTCTCGTCCTCCAGCATGTGGTCCCTACTTTTAGGGGTTAATAGCAAGGAGAAGAATAACGCTTTGAGAAGTGGAAACAAGCGTTTCCCACACGCAGCTACCGATTAATATGATCAGGTAAGTGAGAAGACGTTACTACTGCAGCTATCACTGTTTACGAGAGAGACATCTGAGCTGCCAGCACTGTAGACGGGAGACCTTTCCCATTAAGGTAACCTCGGGAGTGTTACTTGGGAATATCGATTGTCGATAATCACTGTGTACAGGTACTATCGTGGTTTCACGAGAAAACCGAGGAGCCGCCAGAACGGGCCATAAGGGAACAAAAATTCTGAAGATGGCTTTAGCATCAGACGAAGCAATAAATAAACAAATGTTATTGGCATCTTGACTGCTGATTTTAGCCTAAATATTTCTGATATTGGTGTAAAGTTGTTACTTTAATTTGCTATGAAAGCGGTACTGATAGACAATAAAAGCAGGTTAAAAGCTGTGAGCTGTTTGGGGAAGTTAACCGTGCATTACTGCGCAACTGTTTCACCAGGTATCTAGTCTAGGTTTACCAAATTCCCAAACAGACTAACATTAATTATAATCTTTTAATAGTCATACAACAACCGGTAATATATATATATATATATATATATATATATATATATATATATATATATATAAAGAGAATTTAAATAAAAAGAAAGAAATCAGTTTATATTTGGAAATTTATTTTAAGATTGATCATTGAAATTTCAGCATATTAAACTCGATTCATAACTAAGCTGGTGCCTTATTTAGGATTGTGAAAATGTGAGATTGTAATCTTACGGAACACATCAAATATGGAGCCAAGATTGGGAGACTGCATACAACACTGCATTCATAAAATAACACACGAAGAACGTTGAAACATATGCAAGAGGAAATTAACCACAACCAACCGATTCAATTTTCACCCAAAGAAATTACGTTCGTAGCACAATCCCGTCCGTCATGTAATTACCACACACTGGTATACTAAATACATACTAACTCTCTGTGAAATCTTCCCGAAAAGAATAGCTGAGGGCTACTTTGATGATTACACCACATGCTTCACGTGGTCAACTTGGTTTACACAAAGAGTGTAACTCCACAATGATTTTGGTAATTAAAATAAATTAGATCGAAAAGCAGTTTACGAAAGAAAAACCTCGAACTGGTTACTGTCGTCTTACTATTAACCTGATGGGTCAAACAGTTATATAAGCACGTGGTACTGGTCTCGCAAAGTACACCCCACGTGGGTTGAACATAAAGAAAAGTTGCTATATTGAAAAATATTGTCAAGACGAGACGATATAATCACACAAGCATTCGCATTTAAGATTGATCTTAGTTACAGTTACTGATCAACACGTGGTTCCACTTTACTCACAAAGTAGTGACAAAGCAACTACCGGAAAATAATCTGAACTTCACACGAGAATTACACTGCGCTGCAATTTAAGATAACATTAGATATTTTAGAGCTAAACCTGAAATAAAGGTGATTCAATTTTCAGTTAGGCTGAACTTAAGAAATCCATTGTCCTACGGACTTAGCAGACACGCGCTTAGCCGGAGATCTTACCACTTCCGACGCTCGCCACGGACAGACTGCCTGGTCCCTCCCTTCCTGAGGGGTGGCTCACAAATACAAACGGAAGTGGCCAGAGGGGCAGCTTCCTATACCAACATGACAACGGACGGACAGGACCATACTAAGGATAGAAACCTCTTTGCTTTTAGAAATCGTAGCTACCTGTTCCGACCTTGGTCCTACTGTTCTCTAGCAGACAGCCTTGTCTGCTACCCTCAAGCATGCAACTAGAAATACATTTGCTCATTCATCCTCTCACACAGAAGGGAAGGGGGATGACAGTATCTTATCATATACAGTATATAAAAGAAAGCGGATGTAGGTTCCGTATGAGACTGTGTGACATGAATTACATATAAACTGTGTTTTAAAGTGTAGTAGTGTGACAGATCGTTCTTGTTTATGTGTAAAAGTAACACGTTCCACTACTCAGTCTCCTCCCAGATAGTCAGAAACGCCACAGTAAATTTAGAAGAGGAATTTATGCCGTATATGGCAACATATTTCAGAAATCAACATGAAAGGAATCCAACAGAGACCTTTCATTGGCTTGTTTGACTGTGGGTGATATGATTGAGATGTGGAATCGCCAAAGAACAACCACAACTGTACCAAATCAGGGGAAAGCCTTATGTGCTGTCGGACAAGTACCGTCAAGATTAAGGAGGGTGGATGTAAAATATCGAATAAAATCAGCGTTAAAAATCATGTGTCAGTTCCAGAGCGCCACCAGAAATCCAGCTAATGCAACAACTGTGCATAGGTAGCTAAAAACAACGGCGTGCAATTGTCGAGTAACTTCTCATGGATCAAACATTTCCGTAGTAAATGGTAAGCGTCGCAGTATAAAGTTCGACGCTACTGATCAGTGGAGGACTGAAAATGAGAGATCTTAAGTGAAGTATCACGCTATTATCTGTGGAAATCCGATAAATGTTTGGTTTGGGAAATGCCTCGATTACCTGCCATTACACGTTGTGCTAGCAGTGAAGTACGGTCGAGGTGCTACTGTGGTATGGGGATGTTTTTGTGTTTAGGATGTGGTTACCGTATTGTGTATAGTAAAATACTGAAGAAATGTGCTCTTTGTACAGTAGAGAAATAGTCTGGAGACAATTATTGTCGCTATCAGCGAACAATGTACCTTGAAACATATTAGCATCTGTGATTCAATCATTTGTGCTTAATAACATTTCTAAAATGTAATGGCGTGCCCAGAGGGTCGCCGTGAACTCAAAGCCCACTAGGAGGTGCTACTGACTGCCGAGCCAGTGTGTGTGTGTTGGACCTTCCATCAAGCTACGGACCCCCTTGAAGATGTCTCCCGCAGTCGAAGACGAAACGTTGGGAATCACCTCAGAATTCATCAACCGACCACGGCATAACAGCCCGGATAATTATAATGGACATGATATTTCCGGCCGTGAAAGTTTACATTTTGGTGATAATTACAGTACAAACAGCTCTGTGGATCACCATGGAAAAAGATATAGTCTGAACTTACATTCGATAAGAATGCAGAAATGAAAAACTGGAAACATCTTTTCGTACCGAGGAATAAAATTGTTAAATAATCTGCCAAAGAAGAGTGAAGAGATTACCAGAAGGTTGATACTTAAAAAGGCAGTTAAAATGTACTTGTCGAAAAATGCGTAACATATTGGATACTTTGATAAAACGGCCTGGGGTTGCAGTACAGATAATATAGCTCGAATTAATGATAATGATAACAATAGCAACAATATCACTTGTAGTAGTAATAATAATAATAAGAAGAAGAAGAAGACGATAAAAACTTCTGCCCTTTAATAAACCACTTTCAGTCAAGGTTTTCTCTTCCTACTTCGTTTCTTTTTTGGCAAATCTTACTCTCAAAGCTAGGCAGTGTAGAAATGCTCAAGATAAACATATACCTTATTCTCTTTCTCTGCTCAAAATCTCACCTCGGTACACAAAATACAGACCAAACATCGTCCTTATGGTCCTGGTGTCAGCTAACAGTATCTGATGTGTTAGATTACGATATAATGTGTGTATAGTGCACAGAATATATTCAGTGACTGTTAGTGAAGAATTAATGAACAATGTACAACTAGGCTTTTCCATTATTAAATAACTTCTTTGCTAGCTTTATGAAACATTAGGGGTAAACCGAATAAGGTAGCACTGGTTTAAACTGACTTTTTTGTACTTGGAGGATCGAGGTTATTGTCTCCATCCAGGAAAATGCCCAAATGGTTCCCATTATAACTCCATGTCCAACCACCCGTCCCATTCCTACTTGGCTTTCTAATGTTACCCTCCCAAACATCAGTATTACATTTTTCTTTGTGTCTTTGTTAGTTTCAAAAGCTTAGGTAGGTGTAAGATATACAAAAGAAAAACGTTTTGCTTACTTTCATTTTCTGTTGTGGTTGCTGACTCCAATTCTTGCGTTTAGGGGTACATTCTTGCAGCTGAAATTTTTACTTCTGGGTTCCAGATGACTAAATAACAGATGAAGTATTATCTGTCGCTATGATTTCCTTTTATTTCATTCCATTTTTCTATATCACACTGACTTCAGAATTTTTAATTCAGAACATAAATTCACATTGTTGCTGACCAGATTTGATATTCGTCTGCATCCATCAGAGGAATGTCCACTACTACCAACATTCTGCGGTATTCACTATATTCCAAAGAGTTTAACAGGCGAAAGGGTTTGCCAACTTTCTTAACAAAAGACGAATTTTCACTAAAATATATCATTATTTTCTAAATGAGTCCAGAAAAAAATTTTCAACTATCATCAGATTGTGCAATTAATAATACGAGATTAGGTAGACCAGAAATTTCGGAATTTAAAACAGTTTTAAAGGAAGATTCATTTTAACTGTATGTACATAGTACCATCAAATTAATTTCTTTTTATACATTTTAGCCTGAAATATAATACATTGTATACAAAATCATATGAAATTCATTTAGCTAAACAGCTGAGATGAAGTTCACCTATACAAGATCGATAGTGTACATGGTATCGGTTATTTATATTAAAAACGGTAGCGCTAGAAGAGGGTGTACCATTACAACATGTAACTGAATAAATTCTTGTATGTATGAATTCCCCCCCATGAACCATGGACCTTGCCGTTGGTGGGGAGACTTGCGTGCCTCAGCGATACAGATGGCCGTACCGTAGGTGCAACCACAACGGAGGAGTATCTGTTGAGAGGCCAGACAAACAAGTGGTTCCTGAAGAGGGGCAGCAGCCTTTTCAGTAGTTGCAGGGGCAACAGTCTGGATGATTGACTGATCTGGCCTTGTAACATTAACCAAAACGGCCTTGATGTGCTGGTACTGCGAACGGCTGAAAGCAAGGGGAAACTACAGCCGTAATTTTTCCCGAGGACATGCAGCTTCCCTGTATGATTAAATGATTATGGCGTCCTCTTGGGTAAAATATTCCGGAGGTAAAATAGTACCCCATTCGGATCTCCGGGCGGGGACTACTCAGGAGGACGTCGTTATCAGGAGAAAGAAAACTGGCGTTCTACGGATCGGAGCGTAGAATGTCAGATCCCTTAATTGGGCAGGTAGGTTAGAGAATTTAAAAACGGAAATGGATAGGTTAAAGTTAGATATAGTGGGAATTAGTGAAGTTCGGTGGCAGGAGGAACAGGACTTTTGGTCAGGTGATTACAGGGTTATAAATACAAAATCAAATAGGGGTAATGCAGGAGTAGGTATAATAATGAACAAAAAATAGGAGTGCGGGTTAGCTACTACAAACAGCATAGTGAACGCATTATTGTGGCCAAGATAGACACAAAGCCAATGCCTACTACAGTAGTACAAGTTTATATGCCAACTAGCTCTGCAGATGATGAAGAAATTGATGAAATGTATGACGAGATAAAAGAAATTATTCAGGTAGTGAAGGGAGACGAAAATTTAATAGTGATGGGCGACTGTAATTCGTCAGTAGGAAAAGGGAGAGAAGGAAACATAGTAGGTGAATATGGATTGGGGGGAAGGAATGAAAGGGGAAGCCGCCTTGTAGAATTTTGCACAGAGCATAACTTAATCATAGCTAACACTTGGTTCAAGAATCATAAAAGAAGGTTGTATACCTGGTAGAATCCTGGAGATACTAAAAGGTATCAGATAGATTATATATTGGTAAGACAGAGATTTAGGAACCAGGTTTTAAATTGTAAGACATTTCCAGGGGCAGATGTGGATTTTGTCCACAATCTATTGGTTATGAACTGCAGATTGAAACTGAAGAAACTGCAAAAACGTGGGAATTTAAGGAGATGGGACCTGGATAAACTGAAAGAACCAGAGGTTGTAGAGAGTTTCAGGGAGAGCATAAGGGAACAATTGACAGGAATGGTGGAAAGAAATACAGTAGAAGAAGAATGGGTAGCTCTGAGGGATGAAGTAGTGAAGGCGGCAGACGATCAAGTAGGTAAAAAAACGAGGGCTAATAGAAATCCTTGGGTAACAGAAGAAATATTGAATTTAATTGATGAAAGGAGAAAATATAAAAATGCAGTAAATGAAGCAGGCAAAAAGGAATACAAACGTCTCAAAAATGACATCGACAGGAAGTGCAAAATGGCTAAGCAGGGATGGCTAGAGGACAAATGTAAGGATGTAGAGGCTTGTCTCACTAGGGGTAAGATACTAACTACAGGAAAATTAAAGAGACCTTTGGAGAGAAGAGAACCACTTGTATGAATATCAAGAGCTCAGATGGCAACCCAGTTCTAAGCAAAGAAGGGAAGGCAGAAAGATGGAAGGAGTATATAGAGGGTTTTTACAAGAACTATGTACTTGAGGACAATATTATGGAAATGGAAGAGGATGAAAACGAAATGGGAGATAAGATACTGCGTGAAGAGTTTGACAGAGCACTGAAAGACCTGAGTCGAAACAAGGCCCCGGGAGTAGACAACATTCCATTAGAACTACTGATGGCCTCGGGAGAGCCAGTCATGACAAAACTCTACCATCTGGTGAGCACGATGTATGAGACAGGCGAAATACCCTCAGACTTCAAGAAGAATCTAATATTTCCAAACCCAAAGAAAGCAGGTGTTGACAGATGTGAAAATTACCGAACCATCAGTTTAATAAGTCACAGCTGCCAAATACTACCGCGAATTCTTTACAGACGAATGGAAAAACTGGTAGAAGCGGACCTCGGGGAAGATCAGTTTGGATTCCGTAGAAATGTTGGAACACGTGAAGCAATACTCACCTTACGACTTATCTTAGAATAAAGATTAAGAAAAGGCAAACCTACGTTTCTAGCACTTGTAGACTTAGAGAAAGCTTTTGCCGACGTTAACTGGAATACTCTCTTTCAAATTCTGAAGGTGGCAGGGGTAAAAAACAGAAAGCGAAAGGCTATTTACAATTTTTACAGAAACCAGATGTCAGTTATAAGAAGGGCACGAAAGGGGCATGAAAGGGAAGCAGTGGTTGGGAATGGAGTGAGACATGGTTGTAGCCTCTCCCCGATGTTATTCAATCTGTATATTGAGCAAGCAGTAAAGGAAACAAAAGAAAAATTCGGAGTAGGTATTAAAATTCATGGAGAAGAAGTAAAAACATTGTAATTCTGTCAGAGACAGCAAAGGACTTGGAAGAGCAGTTGAACGGAATGGACAGTGTCTTGAATGGAGGATATAAGATGAACATCAACAAAAGCAAAACGAGGATAATGGAATGTAGTCAAATTAAGTCGGGTGATGCTGAAGGAATTAGATTAGGAAATGAGACACTTAAAGTAGTAAAGGAGTTTTGCTATTTATGGAGTAAAATAACTGATGATGGTCGAAGTAGGGAGGATTTAAAATGTAGACTGGCAATGGCAAGGAAAGCGTTTCTGAAGAAGAGAAATTTGTTAACATCGAGTATAGATTTAAGTGTCAGGAAGTCGTTTCTGAAAGTATTTGTATGGAGTGTAGCCATGTATGGAAGTGAAACATGGACAGTAAATAGTTTGGACAAGAAGAGAATAGAAGCTTTCGAAATGTGGTGCTACAGAAGAATGCTGAGGATAAGGTGGGTAGATCATGTAACTAATGAGGAGGTATTGAATAGGATTGGGGAGAAGAGAAGTCTGTGGCACAACTGGACTAGAAGAAGGGATCGGTTGGTAGGACATGTTTTGAGGCATCAAGGGATCACAAATTTAGCATTGGAGGGCACCATGGAGGGTAAAAATCGTAGAGGGAGACCAAGAGATGTATGCACTAAGCAGATTCAGAAGGATGTAGGTTGCAGTAGGTACTGGGAGATGAAGAAGCTTGCACAGGATAGAGTTGATGGAGAGCTGCATCAAACCAGTCTCAGGACTGAAGACCACAACAACAACAACATGTATGAACTACATTATTTTTCTTGTTATTAAATTGCAATACTGTGGCACGTCCTCAACTTTGTGAAAATAAAAGTCATACGTGGACGAATAAAGCTAGTACTACTACTAAAGCTATTAGTACTACCACTACTACTACAACAACGAGCCAGACGATATTCTCAGCAAGATCTGGAACTTCCCAAAGAAGAACGAATCCACTCACTGGAACGTATAACACCGAAAATGACTTGATGAGTGTGAGGTTTAAATAACATGTTTTCCCGAAGAAAGAATATAGTTTTTTGGTTCTTCGTTTCAATTTTCTCTTCATTTTATGCTATTGACGAGGACTGTGATGCTTGGTGGTGGGAGTCTGCGATGGCTATTCTAGTAGCGTCGAGTGCGTGGTACCAGTGGCTGGGAATTTCCCGGGCGAAAGGGCACGCGCGGGCGGAACACGCCGCCTGTACCTGTATCAGAATAGCCCAGTGATTGACAGAGGAGTGTGGAAAGGGGACACGGCACCGTTTCGACGTTACGAGGGCGCACAGCACAGCTGTAGCAGGAACAGCTTTGCCGTTTCTAACTGGAAATGTTCACACGTTTCTCTAATGTGAAGCACAGACTCACTTTGCACGATCGTATCAGCTTCTTCATTATTCCGTGAACGGTCGCTCCTAGCTGCCGGCGTTCTGTTGTTTAAAACAGACTCCCTGTATAGAGGAACAGGGCAGAAAATGACAGCGAATCGCAGCAGTTACGTTAACGGTAAAAAGCGCTCATTGGACGGTAGCAGCATTCCTGTGAACAGTTAGCAGTAAGTAACCTGCTCCGATCCAGATATAGAAAATTTTTAGCTAAAGAATTAAAAATGCTTCACGTGTATTGCTTACTGTCACCCGATGAAAGCATCAAAGGCCAAAAAAGCACCGATAATTCAAAATGGTCTCCATGAGTGTGGGTGATACTGAATTTGAACTTCAGAATAACTTGGGCACTTGAGAGTCACATTTCGCTAAAGTATTAATGCTAATGTTCGTTTGCCAGGATCGTATGTCTCCGAACATTCTTCATCGACCGATTTGAAATTTTGACACAACGTTGCATTCGAATACGAGTGTGCTTTTATATACCTACTGGAGATCCATATGCTGTATAGCCATATGTACAGTGTATAGATGGCAACGTTGTTAGTAAAAACCTCATATTCGTTATTTTCAAAATATTAAATCTCCGAAAGATCTTCATCGATTCCGTTGAAATTTTGACACAACATTGCGTTCGAATACTCCTCTGTTGTTATGTGGTGCTTCATAGGTATATAGGAGAGAAGCATATTCTGGTGCAACGTCGAATCCAAGTTTCAAATCATCGGGGAAAGAAAATTCGGACACTTATGGTTTTGTGTAAACGAAAATTTACATCTACGTAAATAGAGATGTAAATTTTAAACCATCGTAAGTTCTTCACCGAATGCTTTGAAATTTTGACACAGTGTTGCATTCGAGTATCGGTGTTTTATATATACCTACCAGACCGCCACATATAAAGTGTAAATGTATATGTAGTATGCGTAGGGGAAATCAATAAAAAAGGAGATGTTCGTGTGTACAAATTCGTAAATCTCCCAAAGTTCATCATCGAATACTCTAAAATTTTGACATAATGTTGCATTAGAAACTGATGAAATGTATGACGAGATAAAAGAAATTATTCAGGTAGTGAAGGGAGACGAAAATTTAATAGTCATGGGTGACTGGAATTCGTCAGTAGGAAAAGGGAGAGAAGGAAACATAGTAGGTGAATATGGATTGGGGGGAAGAAATGAAAGAGGAAGCCGCCTTGTAGAATTTTGCACAGAGCATAACTTAATCATAGCTAACACTTGGTTCAAGGATCATAAAAGAAGGTTGTATACCTGGAAGAATCCTGGAGATACTAATAGGTATCAGATAGATTATATAATGTAAGACAGAGATTTAGGAACCAGGTATTAAATTGTAAGACATTTCCAGGGGCAGATGTGGATTCTGACCACAATCTATTGGTTATGAACTGCAGATTGAAACTGAAGAAACTGCAAAAAGGTGGGAATTTAAGGAGTGGGACCTGTATAAACTGAAAGAACCAGAGGTTGTAGAGAGTTTCAGGGAGAGCATAAGGGAACAATTGACAGGAATGGTGGAAAGAAATACAGTAGAAGAAGAATGGGTAGCTCTGAGGGATGAAGTAGTGAAGGCAGCAGAGGATCAAGTAGGTAAAAAGACGAGGGCTAATAGAAATCCTTGGGTAACAGAAGAAATATTGAATTTAATTGATGAAAGGAGAAAATATAAAAATGCAGTAAATGAAGCAGGCAAAAGGGAATACAAACGTCTCAAAAATGAGATCGACAGAAAGTGCAAAATGGCTAAGCAGGGATGGCTAGAGGACAAATGTAAGGATGTAGAGGCTTGTCTCACTAGGGGTAAGATACTGCCTACAGGATAATTAAAGAGACCTTTGGAGAGAAGAGAACCACTTGTATGAATATCAAGAGCTCAGATGGCAACCCAGTTCTAAGCAGAGAAGGGAAGGCAGAAAGGTGGAAGGAGTATATAGAGGGTTTATACAAGGGCGATGTACTTGAGGACAGTATTATGCAAATGGAAGAGGATGTAGATGAAGATGAAATGGGAGATAAGGTACTGCGTGAAGAGTTTGACAGAGCACTGAAAGACCTGAGTCGAAACAAGGCCCCGGGAGTAGACAACATTGCATTAGAACTACTGATGGCCTTGGGAGAGCCAGTCATGACAAAACTCTACCATCTGGTGAGCAAGATGTATGAGACAGGCGAAATACCCACAGACTTCAAGAAGAATATAATAATTCCAATCCCAAAGAAAGCAGGTGTTGACAGATGTGAAAATTACCGAACTATCAGTTTAATAAGTCACAGCTGCAAAATACTAACGCGAATTCTTTACAAACGAATGGAAAAATTGGTAGAAGCCGACCTCGGGGAAGATCAGTTTGGATTCCGTAGAAATGTTGGAACACGTGAGGCAATACTAACCTTACGACTTATCTTAGAAGAAAGATTAAGAAAAGGCAAACCTACGTTCCTAGCATTTGTAGACTTAGAGAAAGCTTTTGACAACGTTAACTGGAATACTCTCTTTCAAATTCTGAAGGTGGCAGGGGTAAAATACAAGGAGCGAAAGGCTATTTACAATTTGTACAGAAACCAGATGGCAGTTATAAGAGTGGAGGGGCATGAAAGGGAAGCAGTGGTTGGGAAAGGAGTGAGACAGGGTTGTAGCTTCTCCCCGATGTTATTCAATCTGTATATTGAGCAAGCAGTAAAGGAAACAAAAGAAAAATTCGGAGTAGGTATTAAAATTCATGGAGTAGAAGTAAAAACTTTGAGGTTCGCCGATGACATTGTAATTCTGTCAGAGACAGCAGAGGACTTGGAAGAGCAGTTGAACGGAATGGACAGTGTCCTGAAAGAAGGATATGAGATGAACATCAACAAAAGCAAAACGAGGATAATGGAATGTAGTCAAATTAAATCGGGTGATGCTGAGGGGATTAGATTAGGAAATGAGACACTTAAAGTAGTAAAGGAGTTTTGCTATTTAGGGAGTAAAATAACTGATGATGGTCGAAGTAGAGAGGATATAAAATGTAGACTGGCAATGGCAAGGAAATCGTTTCTGTAGAAGAGAAATTTGTTAACATCGAGTATAGATTTAAGTGTCACGCAGTCGTTACTGAAAGTATTTGTATGGAGTGTAGCCATGTATGGAAGTGAAACATGGACGATAACCAGTTTGGACAAGAAGAGAATAGAAGCTTTCGAAATGTGGTGCTACAGAAGAAAGCTGAAGATAGGGTGGGTAGATCACGTTACTAATGAGGAGGTATTGAATAGGATTGGGGAGAAGAGAAGTTTGTTGCACAACTTGACTAGAAGAAGGGATCGGTTGGTAGGACATGTTTTGAGGCATCAAGGGATCACAAATTTAGCAATGGAGGGCAGCGTGGAGGGTAAAAATCGTAGAGGGAGACCAAGAGATGAATACACTAAGCAGATTCAGAAGGATGTAGGTTGCAGTAGGTACTGGGAGATGAAGAAGCTTGCACAGGATAGAGTAGCATGGAGAGCTGCATCAAACCAGTCTCAGGACTGAAGACCACAACAACAACAATAGAATACACTCTTTTTTAATTTATTTGATATATAAATTAATATGTAGTACATAAATACGAACGTTATTACGAAAAATCTCGGGAAGTTCTTGACTGATTTACTGTAAAATTTTGCACAATACTCAAATGATTATCTGGACAGACATAGAGTACATATTTTAGATATATATAATATATAAAAGTATATTTAATAGTGAAACGTTGTTAGTAAACAGTAAAATGGTATTTGTGGCTGATCAGCTTACGAACTGAATGATATTACGGAATCTCTAGTATTACTTTTTAATTAGTAGTATTTATTTTGCTTCAAGAAATTATTTCCGACATTTACGGAGTCAGAGATTCCATATTGCATCCTGTCTTATAGTTTCGTCTGTGTGTACTTATCGATGTATCTGCTGACGTACAATCTCTGTTTAATTTCGTTGGTCATTTTTATGTCTAATTCTTTTGTCTAGCGTCCGCTGATTTTTGTCCTGTTTTGTTTCCGCTCTGATTACGTACGGACGCATTGTCATGACTCTCTGAATGAATCTATGTTAAAATGTACCTTAAGTGCTTATAATATAGTCAAAGTTAACTTTAATAAGATTTTCATTTCTAAATTTCAACCCTCCATGTCAAATTAGAGATAATTTAAATTTTTAAAAATATTTTTAGACAAGATGATACAAATTTAAATCGGAATTGTCATGAGTTCGTTGGTGGTGATTTCATATTTGACGATTTTAAAGAAATGTGTAGTAAATGTAGGAATGATAAATTTGGATTATGAGTTAAATATAGTAATAAAATTAAATAGTTTTGAACAATGTAGAAAATGAAGTTGCATGTATGTAAACAAAATGCATAAAACATCAAAAACAGTAACATAAAACATAAACAATTAAAAACAAATTCCACAGATTACTCTCCTGGGCCAAAATCCCCATCTCAGAGTAGCACTTGGCAACCTACGCCCTCAATTATTTGCTGGATGTATTAAGTCTCTGTCTTCCTCTACAGTTTTAGCACTGTACAGCTCCCTCTACTACCACAGAGATCATTCTGTGATGTCTTCACTGTTGTGCTATCATTCTGTGTCTCCTCCTTCTCATGTTTTCTTTCCTCTCTGATTCTGAGCAGAATGTCATCATTCCTCACCTTATTAGTGCACCTAATTTTCAACATTTGTCTGTAGCACCACACCTGAATTGCTTCGATTCTCTTCTGTTCTGTTTTCACCACCTAAATATCCTCATTTACATTCTCTATGTCTTCATCTTCAGCTTGCAATGTCAGTGTGTATAACGGAACCATTACTTTCGGAGTTGTTTTGCTGCCGATTATGATAAGAACAGCCCTATCACTGAACTGTTTCTGCCCTACCTTCCTATTCATAAAGAATCCTTCTCCCATTATACCATGTTCTGTTGCTGTTGAAATTACCCTATTCTCATCTTAGCAGAAATCGTTGTCTTCTTTCCATTTCACTTCACTGACCCCTACTACATCTAAAAAGAGCCTCTGCATTTGTCATTTCAGATTTTCTAGCTTCTCTACCACGTTCAAGCTTCTGACATTCCACTTTCCAACGCACAGAACATTATCCCTCATTGTTAATTCAATCTTTTTTCATTGTCACCTCCCGCTTGGCAGCCCCTCCCAGAGATCCGAATTGGGGACTGTTCTGGAATAATTTGCCAATTGAGAGGTCATCATGACACTCTTTCAATTACAGGCCACATTCCCTGTGGATTCACGGTATGTATCTTTAATGCAGTGGTTCTCCATTGCCTTCTGCATTCTCATGCTGTCGATCATTACTGATTCCTGCACCTTTAGGACAGGGACAAGAGAGTGCCCTGAATCTTTTATCATTCTTCCGCCCTCTTTGACAAGGCCGTTGGCAGACTGTGGTGACTTCTTATGTTGGAAGTCTTGACCCTCCAATGTTGATTATTAATCAAAATTTAAGCGGTGGCGAGTTTCGAAAATGGGATTGAGATCGTTATGATTATTAATGAAGGACGTTACTTTAAGACCACAAGTGCAGATGCATAGAAGTATTTAGTTTTTCTCACTCCAGACTTTACTGGTATCATCCACTTACTAACCTTTCATCACACTCCAGAGATTTTTATTTTTGTATTGCTTCAATTCCAGCATTTCGCAAAATACTGGATTCCTGCAGAGGGCTGGATGCTGTGATACTACTATCGCTTGTAGTCTGCTCACGCCGGCTAGGTGCCCAAGTTAACCCCAGATACAATGACCTTCCATCATTTAGAACACAACACAGACGGTGCCTCTTTGGCATGGTTTAGTCCGCAAGCAGTATTCTGTTCAGAACCTCCAACCTGCGCTCCTCTTTCCCCTTGCAGTGTTTGTCCTGTGAAATGGCAGACGCTCCCACATAATGACCGGACACTGGCTGTCTTCATGGCTGAGCTGGTCTCCACTCAAGCAATAGTCAATAAGACTCGCTACTACACTTAGACAGACCTGTAGAAGAAGAATTTAATTTGTAAATATAGCAATTGGATGTGTCAGTCACTAACATCAATCACACTTGCGTTCTCTTTTTTACTTCCGGTTTAATTCTGTTTGCCTGACATAATTAATTTATTGGAAATTAACTGTGGTGCGTGACATTTTTGACAGAATCGGTCCTGTAACAACTTACATGAATGTGGTGTGTTGTTCACTGCCGGCCGAAGTGGCCGTGCGGTTAAAGGCGCTGCAGTTTGGAACCGCAAGACCGCTACGGTCGTAGGTTCGAATCCTGCCTCGGGCATGGATGTTTGTGATGTCCTTAGGTTAGTTACGTTTAACTAGTTCTAAGTTCTAGGGGACTAATGACCTCAGCAGTTGAGTCCCATAGTGCTCAGAGCCATTTTGTTGTTCACTATTTGCCATCCTGAGCTTAATTGGTTCGTACTATACCACATTAGAAATTCAAAGTAAGTGACATGTTATGTGAACCGTTTTTCTCTTACAAGGGGAGGCCGCCAATTGTGAAATTCAGGTTCGATTCATACTGCGCATAATAAAAGCTCATGGCCAGAGGTGTAATGTGGCAAAGCACCAAGATGCACTTCTCAACCGTCGTCGAGAAAATCGACAGTTAAAAGAAACCGTTGCTGTGAAATACTCTTTACGATTAATGGTTTTCTACAGCGTCGTGGCGCAGCGGTAAGCGCTCGGGTTTGTAATCCAAAGGTCCCCGAATCGAATCTCGCGCCATACAATTTTTTTTTTTACTATTAGTTTTTTTAATTCATATATATATATATATATATATATATATATATATATATATATATATATATACTATTAATGAATTTTTTGTATGAATTGCTTATGCATGTTGGTGAAGGCGGATCGCTCTCCAATTGTACCGCCTCCATTTTTCCGTTTGTTTAACAGGGTGTCCCAAAGCTCTCACGTCCGCACTGATTTTCGACGATGTTATAAGTTGCGCTAGGGACCGCATCTACCTTCTTTCGAAGTTAGCTGGCAACTACGCTGTTATGCGGCGGCTCGTTTCGGCCCATTCAACATCTGTCCTTCAAGTGTGACGAGCGAGTAACGGAGTTTATATTTCATACCTGCCACAGCAAATTTGTGTTCGTGGGGTCTCTATTCTAATTCGAACGTTTGACTTACGCTATACGTATTCCTTTCGGAATATCGTTTCTATGTCTTCCGTTAACTATACATGGTTAACATTATGAAGACAATTAATAACATTTCTGAAATACAACTTTGTTTGAGGAAAACATAATGATGTTCGAAGTCGCCAGTTTTTCCACGACAAACGACTTTCAACAACTTATTATATGGATAATTGTTGCAACTGATTGCCGGGAATTATATATATATATATATATATATATATATATATATATATATATATATATGTGTGTGTGTGTGTGTGTGTGTGTGTGTGTATTCACACATTTGAATTACAAAAAACAAATACTAAAAGAAAAAAGGTTGCATGGCGCGAGATCGATCCGGTGACCTTCGGATTACGAACCCGAGCGCTTACTGCTGCGCCACGACGCTGTAGAAAATTATTAATCTTAGAGAGTATTTCACCGCAACGGTTTCTTTTAACTACATTTTCTCGACAACGGCTGAGAAGTGCATCTTAGTGCTTTGCCACATTACACCTCTGGGCATGAGCTTTTATTATGCGCAGTATGAATCGAATCTGAATTTCACAATTGGCGGCCTCCCCTTGTTAGGTGTGTTGGGTGCACAACACGATCACCTCCTCTTTTCATAGCCCGGAATTTAGGCTGTAGGCGTCTCATTTCAGCTGTCTCCCTACCGTTATCGCTCAACAAGGTAACTTACGACAGCATGCTACCCAAGCTGTTCTGACTGACCTGAATACAGAGGAAGTGCAACAGTTGCCAGGCCAGAACGCTCTCCCGACGTTGATGCACAGTCTTATTAGCGTCAATTTTCTACCAGAAACGGTTGGTCTGTGTACGAAATTTCGCACGCCGCATTTCCCACATTACCTAAAAATTTGATCATGTGTTCTTCCTTCTGTACTGTCAATGCGTAATTACGGATATTTCGTTGTGTGGGGTGATTCCATGATGATGTTATAAGCTGTCAGGGATGTGGATAAGGGTAGAGGAGATATTCTGTGGTGAAATAGATAAAATTTGACATTTTGTGTTTTCTAATCCGTAACGGACATTAGGCTCTTGTGATAATTTCATTATATCATGCACTAGAAACAGACAATTTTAAAGCTTTCAAATAATACTTTTTAATGTGACATGCGACTGACTATTTGTGGCACCTCGTATATACTGGCGCATTCAAACAGCTATACCTTGGAAACGATACAGTTTAGAAGACTGTTAATTTCCTTGTTCTGTTGCCACTTTTGCGTCTCAGAAGTCCGCATTACAAATAAACAAATCAGTTCGTAACACTAGTTTATGTGAAAATATTACTCGACCACAATATTATGACACCTGATAGGGCTCTTCAGTCGACTTGAAGCCGATTAAAGCGTGCTCTGCTGGTTTAACGGCCAGACAGCTTGAGCGGGAGTCCATTCAGGATTGCACAGTGCATACGCCAAAGGGAAATATTGGTGAGGCGCGTGTTTCCGATAACGGCCACGGGAGGCGAAGTGCAATTATATCGTGGTTGGGTAGCAGTGTGCTAGCAAGTGATTTCTGTAGTGTACTTGCATATATTGTTCTTTTATACGTATATAAAATGAATAAG
Organism: Schistocerca nitens; assembly: GCF_023898315.1. Taxonomy (NCBI): domain Eukaryota; kingdom Metazoa; phylum Arthropoda; class Insecta; order Orthoptera; family Acrididae; genus Schistocerca; species Schistocerca nitens. The sequence goes on along the minus strand of NC_064620.1, from coordinate 27,550,089 downwards.
TGTAAAAGTATGTTCAAGAAACGGTAAATTCGTAGATAACGCATGTAAGATCCGATTTTGCGTTTCAAGTTGTACGTGAAACGTGTGCAAGCAGTGAACGAAGAATGACCCAACTAATGAGTCTGAAGTGACCAGTGTAAGTACAAGAAAGCCGAATTTTCTGGTAACCTTTGGCAGTAATGGTGCCTATCGAAGCTACACTCCTGGAAATGGAAAAAAGAACACATTGACACCGGTGTGTCAGACCCACCATACTTGCTCCGGACACTGCGAGAGGGCTGTACAAGCAATGATCACACGCACGGCACAGCGGACACACCAGGAACCGCGGTGTTGGCCGTCGAATGGCGCTAGCTGCGCAGCATTTGTGCACCGCCGCCGTCAGTGTCAGCCAGTTTGCCATGGCATACGGAGCTCCATCGCAGTCTTTAACACTGGTAGCATGCCGCGACAGCGTGGACGTGAACCGTATGTGCAGTTGACGGACTTTGAGCGAGGGCGTATAGTGGGCATGCGGGAGGCCGGGTGGACGTACCGCCGAATTGCTCAACACGTGGGGCGTCAGGTCTCCACAGTACATCGATGTTGTCGCCAGTGGTCGGCGGAAGGTGCACGTGCCCGTCGACCTGGGACCGGACCGCATCGACGCACGGATGCACACCAAGACCGTAGGATCCTACGCAGTGCCGTAGGGGACCGCACCGCCACTTCCCAGCAAATTAGGGACACTGTTGCTCCTGGGGTATCGGCGAGGACCATTCGCAACCGTCTCCACGAAGCTGGGCTACGGTCCCGCACACCGTTAGGCCGTCTTCCGCTCACGCCCCAACATCGTGCAGCCCGCCTCCAGTGGTGTTGCGACAGGCGTGAATGGAGGGACGAATGGAGACGTGTCGTCTTCAGCGATGAGAGTCGCTTCTGCCTTTGTGCCAATGATGGTCGTATGCGTGTTTGGCGCCGTGCAGGTGAGCGCCACAATCAGGACTGCATACGACTGAGGCACACAGGGCCAACACCCGGCATCATGGTGTGGGGAGCGATCTCCTACACTGGCCGTACACCACTGGTGATCGTCGAGGGGACACTGAATAGTGCACGGTACATCCAAACCGTCATCGAACCCATCGTTCTACCATTCCTAGACCGGCAAGGGAACTTGCTGTTCCAACAGGACAATGCACGTCCGCATGTATCCCGTGCCACCCAACGTGCTCTAGAAGGTGTAAGTCAACTACCCTGGCCAGCAAGATCTCCGGATCTGTCCCCCATTGAGCATGTTTGGGACTGGATGAAGCGTCGTCTCACGCGGTCTGCACGTCCAGCACGAACGCTGGTTCAACTGAGGCGCCAGGTGGAAATGGCATGGCAAGCCGTTCCACAGGACTACATCCAGCATCTCTACGATCGTCTCCATGGGAGAATAGCAGCCTGCATTGCTGCGAAAGGTGGATATACACTGTACTAGTGCCGACATTGTGCATGCTCTGTTGCCTGTGTCTATGTGCCTGTGGTTCTGTCAGTGTGATCATGTGATGTCAATAAAGTTTCCCCTTCCTGGGACAATGAATTCACGGTGTTCTTATTTCAATTTCCAGGAGTGTATATTCAAAGCTTTGGTAAGCCCAGAGTTATTAAAGAAATGGTTGCATGGGACGCCCAGAATGAGGACGAATCCCTCAATAGTTTTGTGTGGTGCCATGTGCATAAAAATTCATTTCTTGGCTTCACGATTCTAAAATCAGCAGTGTCCAACGCTGCAATATTACTTCGCAGTGGTAACAACAAAAGACAAAAAGTTTTGGATAAGAAAGTAGTGAGCTTAGAGTAGAAGACAGCTGGAGGTAAGCGAGAACGGGCTGCGCCTCGCGTCGGCCAATTAGAGTTTCCCGCCGTGTAAAAAACCTCTTTTAGTGCAAGCTCATGGCTTTCCGTATTTTGGGGGAAGGGAGTATGGACAAAAACAAGATAATAGTATGTAGTAAACATTGGCTCTAACATGCTTGACTTAAGGTTGGTTGGTTTGGGGAAGGAGACCAGACAGCGAGGTCATCGGTCTCATCGCATTAGGGAAGGACGGGGAAGGAAGTCGGCCGTGCCCTTTGAAAGGAACCATCCCGGCATTGGCTGGAGCGATTTAGGGAAATCACGGGAAACCTAAATCAGGATGGCCGGACGCGGGATTGAACCGTCGTCCTCCCGAATGTGAGTCCAGTGTCTAACCACTGCGCCACCTCGCTCGGTGCTTGACTTAAGGGCTATGTCACTTGTTCAGTTCAAAGGATTTGTTTAAAAGTAGCAATGATGAACAAATGCTCCTAGCCTTTAAGGCATGAATGTTTGCAGGACCTTTTTTCTCGTTTTCGTCCATACGAACTGCTTACAAAACGTGCAAAGCAAAGAGCTTGGAGTAGTAGATGTAGACTGACAGAGCTACTAGAACTATTTTTGCTTATACTTTTAGACAAAATCGTTTCCGGACCAGGGTCTCTTATCTGAAATTGAAACATTTCCCGTTCTCCGTCATCACAAAAAGTTTGCATTATCATCTCGACATCACCCTGTTTGCTATACTTTCTGATGTTGGGTTTTCAATGGCACTATACAGCTTTTCAAGTCAGCTCTGTAATAGCTGTTCTTACTGTTATCACTGTTGCCCCCCTTCTGACAGTCGTGTACCACAGGTCTCTAGAGGAACGGAAGGTTCCAAATGATTGGAAAAGAGCTCAGGTAGTCCCAGTCTTCAAGAAGGGTCGTCGAGCAGATGCGCAAAACTATAGACCTATATCTCTGACGTCGATCTGTTGTAGAATTTTAGAACACGTTTTTTGCTCGAGTATCATGTCGTTTTTGGAAACCCAGAACCTACTCTCTAGGAATCAACATGGATTCCGGAAACAGCGATCACGTGAGACCCAACTCGCTTTATTTGATCATGAGACCCAGAAAATATTAGATACAGGCTCCCAGGTAGATGCCATTTTCCTTTACTTCCGGAAGGCGTTCAATACAGTTCCGCACTGTCGCCTGATAAACAAAGTAAGAGCCTACGGAATATCACACCAGCTGTGTGGCTGGATTGAAGAGTTTTTAGCAAATAGAACACAGCATGTTGTTCTCAATGGAGAGACGTCTACAGACGTTAAAGTAACCTCTGGCGTGCCACAGAGGAGTGTTATGGGACCATTGCTTTTCACACTATATATAAATGACATAGTAGATAGTGTCGGAAGTTCCATGCGGCTTTTCGCGGATGATGCTGTAGTATACAGAGAAGTTGCAGCATTAGAAAATTTTAGCGAAATGCAGGAAGATCTGCAGCGGATAGGCACTTGGTGCAGGGAGTGGCAACTGACCCTTAACACAGACAAATGTAATGTATCGCGATTACATAGAAAGAAGTATCCTTTATTGTATGATTATATGATAGCGGAACAAACACTGGTAGCAGTTACTCTGTAAAATATCTGGGAGTATGAGTGCGGAACGATTTGAAGTGGAATGATCATACAAAGTTAATTGTTTGTAAGGCGGGTGCCAGGTTGAGATTCATTGGGAGAGTCCTTAGAAAATGTAGTCCATCAACAAAGGAGGTGGCTTACAAAACACTCGTTCGATCTATACTTGAGTATTGCTCAACAGTGTGGGATCCGTACCAGATCGGGTTGACGGAGGAGATAGAGAAGATCCAAAGAAGAGCGGCGCGTTTCGTCACAGGGTTATTTGGTAACCGTGAAAGCGATACGGATATGTTTAGCAAACTCAAGTGGCAGACTCTCCAAGAGAGGCGCTCTGCATCGCGGTGTAGCTTGCTCGCCAGGTTTCGAGAGGGCTCGTTTCTGGATGAGGTATCGAATATATTGCTTCCCCCTACTTATACCTCCCGAGGGGATCACGAATGTAAAATTAGAGAGATTCGAGCGCGCACGGAGGCTTTCAGACACTCGTTCTTCCCGCGAACCATACGCGACTGGAACAGAAAAGGGAGATAATGACAGTGGCACATAAAGTGCCCTCCGCCACACACCGTTGGGTGGCTTGCGGAGTATAAATGCAGATGTAGATGTTATTTTTACTAGAGTATTTACTGCACTGCCCACGGAATAAAGGAAGTTCGCCAGCAGAACAGCTGAGGTAGGTTCAGTTCTACTTCGTTACTACTGGATATGGTACCAGAGACGACTCATTGGAGGCTCCGGATCGACAGCACCCCTCCTCGGCGATCGGCTGTAATGAGCGCAAACCTGCGAGACGGGCCGCCTGCGCAGGCAGCAGGCTGGGGCGCACAGTGGCTCCGGCTAATTACTGCTGAGTGTCGCGGGGCGCTGCGGGTACTAGAGGCTGCCAGGAGGGGACTCCGCGGCAGGCACTTGTTTATTTCTCTCCGTCGAGGACCATCCACCTCTGCACCTCTCCCGCACCTCCGCCGCTGCTGCCGCCTCGGCTTCACCACCAGCCACCTTCCCCAAGCCGGATTCCTCTTCCTGTAGGTTGCCATACGTGCTGTGTACCCACCCTTTAGAATTTAACTGAAGGTGTCTCCCTTCGCAAACACGCGTCCTGCATGTTCCATTTACATTACCCAACGCACGTGCAGAATTTTTTAGTACTGGTATTCCCCATTTTCTATACTAGTGGCCATTAAAATTGCTACACCAAGAGGAAATGCAGATGATAAAGGGGTATTCATTGGACAAATATCTTATACTAGAGCTGACATGTGATTACATTTTCACGCAATTTCGGTGCATCGATCCTAAAAAATCTGTACCCAGAACAGACACCTCTGCCCGTAATAACGGCCTTGATGCGCCTCGGCATTGAGTCAGACGGAGCGTGGATGGCGTGTACAAGTACAGCTGCCCTTACCAGTTGCTCGGCCACCATTGACCAGACGATTTCAATTGGTGAGAGATCTGGAGAATGTGCTGGTCAGGGCAGCAGTCGAACATTTCCTGTATCCAGAAAGGCCCGTACTGGACCTGCAACATGCGGTCGTGCATTATCCTCCCGAAATGTAGTGTTTAGCAGGGATCGAATGAAGGTTATAGAGCCACGGGTCGTAACACATCTGAAATGTAACGTCCACTGTTCAAAGTGCCGTCAATGCGAACTGGTGGTGACCGAAACGTGTAACCAATGGCACCCAATACCTTCGCGTCAGGTGATACACCAGTAAGGCGATGACAAATATACGCTTCCAATGTGCGTTCGCCGCGATGTCGCCAAACACGGATGCGACCATAATGATGCTGTAAACAGAACCTGGATTCATGCGAAAAAATGACGTTTGGCCATTCGCGCGCCCAGGTTCGTCGTTGAGTACACCATCGCAGGTGCTCCTGTCTGTGATGCAGCGTCAAGGGTAACCGCAGCCGTGGTCTCCGAGCTGATAGTCCATTCTGCTGCAAACGTCGTCGAACTGTTCGTGCAGACAAACGTCCCCATCTGTTGACTCAGGAATCGAGACGTGGCTGCACGATCCGTTACAGGCATGAGGATAAGATGCCTCTCATCTCGACTGCTAGTGATACGAGGCCGTTGGGATTTAGCACGGTGTTTCGTATTGCCCTCTTGAACCCACCGATTCCATATTCTGCTAACAGTCATTGTATCTCGACCAACGCGAGCAGCAATGTCGCGATACGATAAACCGCAATCGCGATAGGCTACAATCCGACCTTTATCAAAGTCGGAAACGTGATGGTACGCGTTTCTCCTCCTTACACGAGGCATCACAACAACGTTTCACCAGTCAACGCCGGTCAACTGCTGTTTGTGTATGAGAAATCGGTTGGAAACTTTCCTCATGTCAGCACGTTGTAGGTCTCGCCACCGGCGCCCACCTTGTGTGAATGCTTTGAAAAGCTAATCATTTGCATATCACAGCATCTTCTTCCTGTCGGTTAAATGTCGCGTATGTAGCACGTCATCTTCGTGGTGTAGCAATTTTAATGCCCAATAGTGTATCTCTGATGAGAAGTTAGATTTCATCTTCTGAAGTCGTTTCGCGTCTGTAGTTTCCTTAGAGCGAATCAGCATGTGAGCTATACGCTAATTCCATTAATGAGGTGGCTCGTTCAACTCGAAGTCCTGGTGGTGGAAAACAAGATAGAAATTCTTTGCAGATAAGGGAACTAGGTGGGGTAAGAGACATATACTTCTGATGAAATAACTGTGACGAAGCACGAGGTAGGATAAGACCACTGTCGAACTCTAAGAGGCACCAACACATTGAATGTAAGTTATGCAGTCCTGCGTGTACCCTGTGGAGCGAAGTGCCACGACAAACTAGGACCCGTCCTGAGGGCAGAGTAACTCAGGTCCAGCGTCTGAGGCAACTATCGACGGAATATCCTTTGCAGCTCCAGCAGCCCTGATGCAATTCCCCGCAATCACTGTCTTCCTTCCAGAACATTCTGTCGTGGCTGGTCACATAGCTCCTGCGTCCCTTTCCACAAAAACGGAACCTATCCTGCTTCCCAGCGACCAGGTTGCTTTGCTACATGTTCATCTTATGTAGTCTTATGCATTTCTACTCACATCCATGACCCATTCGTGAGAGTTGGTTCATGTCTTCTTGGCTCGAAAATTTACCCTATCTGCTGTCATTTTTAATGAAGAAATGTTGTCATACATTACAAAAAATATATGCTTCGTGTCTCTAAAGACTCTTTTCGACCTCTAATTTTATCAGTTAGCCAAATGGAAAAACAGGTATTTGAAATTGATAGAAAACGGTTTTTGGCCATTTGCCATTAGTTGCACAAAGAACACGAAGATACGAGGATCGATTTCTTGCCATGTTCACCGCAGCATACCCTCATCACTCCTGGCAATTGGGGAAGAGCCACAGTTTGAGATCAACAGCGTCATATACTTTTGTGCAAACCTTTCTCATCCATCAGTCTGTAAATAATTCCTGTAGAATCTCCCTGAAACTCAATTCTTAATGTGTTGGCGCACCATTTTGCTGATAAATTATGGTTGGTTGTAGGTTATGTAGATGCGGTGCCATACACTTTGTCAAAAGGTCAAGGTAAACATTTGCAGGTACTGATGTCTTAATGAAGGAATATGGACTAATGATGCCACTGGACATGATCCAATACCGCCCTTTTATCTTGGGCTATCTTGCTGAGGTTCCCTGGTGACAAGCGTTCTTTAATGATCGCAAAATTTTCACACTGTGTATTTACAGTCTACGTGGAAGATGAAAGTTTACTACATCACTGTAGCCAGCTCTGGTCAGGAAGATTTTATCTATATAGATTTGTCCCAGCACGTTAACTGTTAGGTCTTCCAACCACGATTTATCATTTAACTCCAGTGAGTGCAACAGTTGCATTTTAGAAGTATATAATAGTATATTTTGCTGTATTGCTCTGCGCCTTCTAATGTGTTAGCTGTAGCTGACTGCTGGTAGTATAGATAGTCTCGGGCTGACGACGAGGAAGGCCTGTCTTACTCGACATTCTCAGTCCTGCACTCGCCGCTTTAATGAACCCTGTCCTTTGTTTAGTCTCCCTGGAAGGTGAAAGGTTACTACATCACTGAAGCCAAATCTGGTCAGGAACAATTTATCTGTATGTATTTGTCCCAGCATGTTAACTGCTAAGTCTTCCCATCATGATTTATCGTTTGGCTCCTGTGTGTGCAACACTTCCGCTTTGCAAGCATGTAGTCGTATATTTTTCTGTAGTCCTCTACGCATTTGAATGTGTTAGCTGTAGTTGATTGCTAGCAGAAAAGACACATTATCTATGACAACGACACAATGCTTGTCTTACACGACATTCTCGGTCCTCTAGTCACCCCTTTAATTAACATCGTCAGTGTCCCAATACACTTGACCACAAAAAGGCAGCTGGCTGGAATTTATTTATTTATTTATTTATTTATATAAATGTCAACTTCCGTAGGACCAAATTGAGGAGCAAATCTCCAAGGTCATGGAACGTGCCAGTACATGAACTTACAACATAAAAAGTAATAACAGATAAAAATAAATATTCATGAACCTGAAAGAAAATCAGTACATAAGTTTAAGCAAACGCTATCAGCAATACAATGAGAATCATCTTAATTTTTCAAGTAACTCCTCGACAGAATAGGAGTGACCCATGAGGAAACTCTTCAGTTTCGATTTGAAAGCGCGTGGATTACTGCTAAGATTTTTGAATTCGAGTGGCAGCTTATTGAAAATGGATGCATCAGTATACTGCACACCTTTTTGCACAAGAGTTAAGGAAGTCCGATCCAAATGGAAGTTTGACTTCTGCCGAGTATTAACCGAGTGAAAGCTGCTTATTGTTGGAAATAAACTAATATTGGTAACAAGAAACGAAAATAAGGAATATACATAATGAGAGGCCAATGTCAAAATACCCAGGCTCGTGAAAAGAGGTCGACAAGAGGTTCGTGAACTCTCACCACTTTTTGCCCGAACCGCCCGTTTCTGAGCCAAAAATATCCGTCTAGAATGGGAAGAGTTACCCCAAAACATAACTTCATACGACATAAGTGAATGAAAATTAGCAAAGTAGACTAGTCTTAGGTGGAGATTTCAATTTACCAGATATAGACTGGGACACTCAGATGTTTAGGACGGGTGGTAGGGACAGAGCATCGAGTGACATTATACTGAGTGCACTTTCCGAAAACTACCTCGAGCAATTAAACAGAGACCCGACTCGTGGAGATAACATCTTGGACCTACTGATAACAAACAGATCCGAACTTTTCGACTCTGTATGTGCAGAACAGGGAATCAGTGATCGTAAGGCCGATGCAGCATCCCTTAATATGGAAGGTAATAGGAATATAAAAAAAGGGAGGAAGGTTTATCTGTTTAGCAAGAGTAATAGAAGGCAGATTTCAGACTACCTAACAGATCAAAACGAAAATTTCTGTTCCGACACTGACAATGTTCAGTGTTTATGGAAAAAGTTCAAGGCAATCGTAAAATGCGTTTTAGACAGGTACGTGCCGAGTAAAACTGTGAGGGACGGGAAAAACCCACCGTGGTACAACAACAAAGTTAGGAAACTAATGCGAAAGCAAAGAGAGCTTCACTCCAAGTGTAAACGCAGCCAAAACCTCTCAGACAAACAGAAGCTAAACGATGTCAAAGTTAGCGAAAGGAGGGCAATGCGTGAAGCGTTCAGTGAATTCGAAAGTAAAATTCTATGTACCGACTTGACAGAAAATCCTACGAAGTTCTGGTCTTACGTTAAATCAGTAAGTGGCTCGAAACAGCATATCCAGACACTCCGGGATGATGATGGCATTGAAACAGAGTATGACACGTGTAAAGCTGAAATACTAAACACCTTTTTCCAAAGCTGTTTCACAGAGGAAGACCACACTGCAGTTCCTTCTCTAAATCCTCGCACACACGAAAAAATGGCTGACATCGAAATAAGTGTCCAAGGAATAGAAAATCAACTGGAATCACTCAACAGAGGAAAGTCCACTGGACCTGACGGGATACCAATTCGATTCTACACAGAGTACGCGAAAGAACTTGCCCCCCTTCTAACAGCCGTGTACCGCAAGTCTCTAGAGGAACGGAGGGTTCCAAATGATTGGAAAAGAGCACAGGTAGTCCCAGTCTTCAAGAAGGGTCGTCGAGCAGATGCGCAAAACTATAGACCTATATCTCTGACGTCGATCTGTTGTAGAATTTTAGAACATGTTTTTTGCTCGAGTATCATGTCGTTTTTGGAAACCCAGAATCTACTATGTAGGAATCAACATGGATTCCGGAAACAGCGATCGTGTGAGACCCAACTCTCTTTATTTGTTCATGAGACCCAGAAAATATTAGATACAGGCTCCCAGGTAGATGCTATTTTTCTCGACTTCCGGAAGGCGTTCGATAGAGTTCCGCACTGTCGCCTGATAAACAAAGTAAGAGCCTACGGAATATCAGACCAGCTGTGTGGCTGGATTGAAGAGTTTTTAGCAAACAGAACACAGCATGTTGTTATCAATGGAGAGACGTCTACAGACGTTAAAGTAACCTCTGGCGTGCCACAGGGGAGTGTTATGGGACCATTGCTTTTCACAATATATATACATGACCTAGTAGATAGTGTCGGAAGTTCCATGCGGCTTTTCGCGGATGATGGTGTAGTATACAGAGAAGTTGCAGCATTAGAAAATTGTAGCGAAATGCAGGAAGATCTGCAGCGGATAGGCACTTGGTGCAGGGAGTGGCAACTGTCCCTTAACATAGACAAATGTAATGTATTGCGAATACATAGAAAGAAGGATCCTTTATTGTATGATTATATGATAGCGGAACAAACACTGGTAGCAGTTACTTCTGTAAAATATCTGGGAGTGTGCGTGCGGAACGATTTGAAGTGGAATGATGATATAAAATTAATTGTTGGTAAGGCGGGTACCAGGTTGAGATTCATTGGGAGAGTGCTTAGAAAATGTAGTCCATCAACAACGGAGGTGGCTTACAAAACACTCGTTCGACCTATACTTGAGTATTGCTCATCAGTGTGGGATCCGTACCAGATCGCGTTGACGGAGGAGATAGAGAAGATCCAAAGAAGAGCGGCGCGTTTCGTCACAGGGTTATTTGGTAACCGTGATAGCGTTACGGAGATGTTTAATAAACTCAAGTGGCAGACTCTGCAAGAGAGGCGCTCTGCATCACGGTGTAGCTTGCTCGCAGGTTTCGAGAGGGTGCGTTTCTGGATGAGGTATCGAATATATTGCTTCCCCCTACTTATACCTCCCGAGGAGATCACGAATGTAAAATTAGAGAGATTAGAGCGCGCACGGAAGCTTTCAGACAGTCGTTCTTCCCGCGAACCATACGCGACTGGAACAGGAAAGGGAGGTAATGACAGTGGCACGTAAAGTGCCCTCCGCCACACACCGTTGGGTGGCTTGCGGAGTATAAATGTAGATGTAGATGTAGAATTTACGTGTCGAAATATCACTCACTTTAGATGCCGTTCTAATAGTGAAAATGGCAGTATTAAGTCTTTGAACAAGATCCTGAACTTGGGCTTTCCACGACAGCTTACTATCTATCTGAACACCTAGGCATTTGAACTGTTCAGTTTCACTTATCATACGCCCGTTCTGTGAGATTAAAACGTCAGGTTTTGTTGAATTGTGTGATAGGAACTGTAAAAACTGAGTCTTACTGTGATTTAACGTTAGTTTATTTTCTACAAGCCATGAACTGAGGTCATGTACTGCTCTACTTGAAACCGAGTCAATTTTTCACACAACATCCTTTACTGCCAAGCTAGTGTCATCAGCAAACAGAAATATTTTAGAGTTATCCATAATACTAGAGGGCATATCATTTATATAAGGAACAGGAGCGGCCCCAACACTGATCCCTGGGGCACCCCCCACTTGACAGTACCCCACTCATATCCCACATCACAGCCGTTATCAACATTGTGAATAATGACCTTTTGCTGCCTGTTGCTAAAGTGAGAGGTAAACCAATTTTAAGCTACTCCCCTTACTCCGTAATGGTCCAACTTCTGGAGCAATTTTGTGAGATCAACACAGTCAAATGCCTTTGTTAAATCAAAAAATACGCCAAGCGTTCGAAACCTTTTGTTTAGCCCATCCAGTACCTCACAGAGAAAAAATAATACAGCATTTTCAGTTGTCAAACACCTTCTAAAGCCGAACTGTACATTTGATAACAAATACTGTGATATAAAATGATCAATTAACCTTACATACACAGCCTTTTCGATAACTTTTGCAAACACTGATGGCATAGAAATAGGTCTAAAATTATCTACATTATCCCTTTCTCCCTTTTTATAAAGCGGCTTTACTACTGAGTACTTTAATCGCTCAGGAAACTGACCATTCCTAAAGGAAAAATTACAAATATGGTTAAATACAGGGCTAACATGTGCAGCACAGTGCTTTAATATTCTACTAGACACTCCATCATAACCATGAGAGTCCTTAGACTTCAGTGATTTGATTATTGTGTCAATCTCCCTTTTGTCTGTATCAGAGAGGAGTATTTCAGACGTCAATCTCGGAAAGGCATTTGCTAAGAAATTTGTATGATTTCCTGTAGATACGAAATTTTTAATTAATTCACCAGCAATTCTCAGAAAATGGTTGTTAAATACTGTACATATATCTGATTTATCAGTAACTGAAATAGTATTACTGCAAACTGACTTTATATCGTCAACCTTGTGCTGCTGACCTGACACTTCCTTCACAACTGACCATTTGGCTTTGATTATATCCTGTGAATTAGCTATTCTATTTGCATACCACATACTTTCTGCCTTGCTAATAACATTTTTAAGCACCTTAAAATACTGTTTGTAATGGGCTACTGTAGCTTGATTGTGACTACTTCTAACATTTTGATATAATTCCCGCTTTGTTCTACATGATATCCTTATCCCACTAGTCAGCCAACCGGGCTGTCCATTACTGCTAGTACCCCGTTTAGAATGTTCTAATGGAAAGCAACTCTCAAAGAGCATGAGAAATGTGTTATGGAAAGGATTGTATTTATCATCTATATTATCGGCAATATAAACATCTTGCCACTCTTGTTCCTTGACAAGTTTTGAAAAACTCTCTATTGCTGTTGGATTAACTTTCCAACGTAGTTTGTAATTTTAAATACGACATTGGTTAGAGTACAAAAACCTTTTAGTGTTAAAATTTGTGAATCATGGTCTGAAAGGCCATTCACCTTTTTACTAACAGAATGCCCATCTAGTAATGAAGAATGAATAAAAATAATGTCTATGACTGTGCTACTGTTCCCCTGCACCGTAGTTGGAAAAAACACAGTTTGCATGTGCCGTGCGGTTCTAGGCACTACAGTCTGGAGCCGAGCGACCGATACGGTCGCAGGTTCGGATCCTGCCTTAGGCATGGATGTGTGTGATGTCCGTAGGTTAGTTAGGTTTAATTAGTTCTAAGTTCCAGGCGACTAGTGCTCAGTTGCATAGTGCTCAGAGCCATTTGAACCATTTGAACAAAAAGGCAAATATAGGTATTGTTAAGTAAACAGGTCTGATATGACTGACTGATCTTGCACGACTCCTTTAAATTATGTATACAGTACTCTGTATAGTTGTTGTAAAGCGATGTAGAATTGCGTCTCGTTCTGTAACTGTAGAGGGTCGAATGATTAGAGCGAGTAGGTTCGTTAAAAAGTGAGGGAATACTGGGAGCCCAAAGTCGTATGTACTTTACATTCTATTGTGGAGCTCAAGAATATGGCATCTCGATGCAAGTGGGTTGGTGGAGTTTCGAGTTAAGCAACACAAATGACTACACTGTATCACCGGCAAGCAGGAAGTGACGATAAGCAGCTCCAGGGTGTCAACATCGAGGGCAGTAATCGGGTCAGTTATGCCAGACGAATAACACCAGAATATAGCACGGATCTACTGGGGAAGAAGAACCAAAAACATGAGCGGCAGAAAATTTAAGGACCAAGTGTCAGCTCGTCTTCATCGCCCATCCTGAGATGGTGGCGTGACAGAGAGCCAGTGTCACACTTCGCCTCTTAGGCGCTGTAATTATCGTCAGACGCTGTCCTGGGAGTCCTCACATGGGCTGTGTTGTGACAACGCAGTATCACCATTGTCCTGAGACGTGGCCTCCACGAGTGCCGTGACAGGGTCCGGAGTCAAGTGTCCCGGCCCGCCGTTGCCAGACAGCCACAGCCGGGGGTGGTCGCTGAGACGGAGCACTGAGCTGCCACACCGCCGCCGCTGTTGCGCCCACCAGCAGCGATCGCAGCAGAACCCCAAGGCGCGTGGCTCCATCCGCTACTGTAGTTGAATTCTTTTATCTTGGCGGCTCGCGCATGACCGCCCAGACGCGGGAGATTGCTGCGTTGCCAGTTGCACACGACGCGCGCGCCAAGAGAAGCAGCGCCATAGTATAGTATAGTTCGCAAGCTTACGTTTAGGGGGGAGCGCGCAGTTTATGAAGTAAAGCCACCACGGCCGCATTAACCCTTTCGCTGCTACAGAGACGTGCTCCCGGCATTCCGCGCTGTGCGCGACTTTGTCACTGCACTGCTCGCCTGTGCTGACACATGGTGTTTCCGACTGCTTTGACACACTTATCATTCGATTCCACAAAAACTATTTGGCCCAAAAATTAGATTTTTACACATATTCTTGACTGATACCTTCCCCCCACTTCCATTGACTGATTGAAGTGCTTTAAAATAAAGCCAAACGCGCCCGGTGTAAATAAAACTTTTATTACAGTCGCAAAGACGGAATATTTCTCAATATTACATACGACACCTATGTGGTACTTAAATTAAATGAGATATTTTTATACAGTAAATTTTATATGAAATTTAGGTACCTTGTCCACATTTCATTCTCAACATTGTGGCAACTAAAATCGACCATACGGAAAGTATACACTATGACTTTTACCTCTGCAAACTCTTCAAAATTTCGTTCAATGGTTTACTACATTTAATGCTGCACAATAACTGGGTTGAACATCGAAACAAAATAAAGTCATTTATGGGGGGGAGGTATCAGTCAAGAAGATGTGTAAAAATCAAATTTTTGGGCCAAATAGTTTTTGTGAAATCGAATGATAAGTGTGTAAAATCAGTGGGAACACCATGTGTCTGCACAGGCGAGCAGTGCAATGATGACAAATTGCGCACAGCGCGGAATGCGGGGAGCACGTGACTGCAGCAGCGAAAGGGTTAATGATCAGACAATGCACTAGAAATTTCAAAAAATTGCATTCAAACGTATAAAATTCGTGAAGTAAGACACTTCGATATTGTTTTTAAATAAAGAAAATATTTTGCATCGCACAAGGGTAGAACTTCTTACCTTTCGCTCACTAACCCATCGCCTTAACCGTTACGCTAGCGCAGTTCGTCGTGCAACGTATTTCCATAAGGACTATAACAGCTCACGCAAAATTCTGACAAACACTGTTGGTATGCCTATGAATTACTCGCACTTCGTCGAAGTACAATAGGAAATAAACAATTACCGCTGTTCTTTATTGCGAAAAAGTGGTTCGTGAAATTGATACAAACACCTTTCCTTGCTATCGCCTGAATTAAGAGTTTTATTGCTTGTTTGGTTTAATTGATTAATAGAAAATGAAGCAATTGGCATAAAGAATGGTTTTTTCAAACTTTCAAAAAACAAAGTCTGCTATCAAGACATTGCTTTTGTTCTATTACTTTATTTATGACTGAACGTTTCTAATACGGAAGACACTCGTCCGTGCTCTGCTCTGCAGTCGAGATCTGGCAACGTCGTTCTCTGTTCATTGGCTGACTGTATTTTTTGACGTCAGATGCGCAGAACGAACCTAAACTCGGCCGCCAACATAAATGACACGCACTTTAGCAAGACCGTAGTACCACCGCCGAGGTAGCGGAATCCAGCAGTGCAATACATTTACGCCAGCGCAGCTATATTCGCCGCAATGAGTGTTCATGTGAGCGTCTGAGGATCACCTTCACCGCTGCCGAGAATACTACGAGCGGAAGGCAACCTCGCCCAAAAGGCCAACAAGTAATGTAATGCTGCTGATCATTAAATATTGTTACTATGTCGTCAGGAGCCAGCCTGCACATATCCCCACCATCCTCTTCCTCACGCCTAGCAGAGAAGCCACGTTCGAATCCGGTGATGGGTGGTAGAGTCCCGTGACTGTTTACATAACAACTGGCAACGAATCAAGCTGTTAGCTGTTTATAGTTTAACTATTGTGGTACTACAACATGTTACGGACGAATTTAAACATAATTTAGCCTTCTTAGTGTTTTCCTCTCGGAATGTACTTTAGCAGTATGGGTGTAATTTTGAAGAAACTAGATAATAATTTGTCAGAAAATGAACTTGATTCAGATAATTTATACGACACAGGACACTGAGATCCCTGTGCAAATGAGCTAAAACAGAAGTTATCACGACCCAACCACAACGTGTGTGTTTGAACTGTGTAACGAAGCCTGTGAACGATATCACATAGAACTGTGCAGTAAAAGAATGAAATCTATAAATAAATTTGCAAAAATTTAGAATGTTAATGTAGAATGTTAAGCAAAGTAGCTGAAGATTCAGATAATTTATATGACACAGGACACTAAGATCCCTGCGCAAATGAGCCTCACTACGGTTCAGTCACTTGTGCTGACGAAGAGAAGTGCAAAGTTGACAGTAATGGGGTGTGATGTTGATAATGTCGGTATAAGTAAAAGTGAGAGAGATTGGTAAAAGTATCAGCTTATGGTAAAACCAAAGACGGTATGACACCACCGCCTAATTACCTACTTTGATGCAAAATTTACGACCTTCGCAAGGAACTACTGATAATATGGCTCCACACAAGTATGTCATGTTGTAAGCATCCAGACCACTTCATTTATACGAAATCATTTCTGAAAATACAAATACATAATGTTATTCAGTAATACAACAACTAATCCAATTTAAGAACAACATTTGGGTTTCATTTAGCAATTGATGTAATAGAATTAGCGCATTGGAACATATGATGAGATAGTACACGTGGCGTACATATATTCAAGACTTATTTTCAGTTTGTAAAATAATTTATTCTTTGTAGGCAATTGGAAAATACCAGTCAGTTGGCAAGATAGACTTTTCAATGTGAGGCAAACAAAATACGCAACTAGCAAAAGTTGCTTGCAGGTACAGGAGTAGGAAACGAAATTTTTAATTGATAAAGAGCTAATTCCATTTCTTAATTCACGAAATCTGAATTAAAAGGTTTAGCCACAGGATAGAGAGCTTTTCGTGTTTATAACCAGGGATTTTACATTTAAGGCACATCCTACCTTTAAAGCTTGACACTCATATTTCAACCTGCACCAAAGTTAGAGGGTATTTCCTTTCAGGCTCTCTTCTTCAAGCAATTAATTGTACTCTGATAAATATTTTTGTTTGTCTGCATTATTAGATGTACCGAAAATGATGAAAATATTTGCAGCTGGAACCAAAAGCAAAAAAGTCGCTTTGGGAATTCTAATTTGCGTACGATAATGAGTCCCAGTAGTGACTTATGGGATATTGGGAAGATGTTAACACTCGTGGTAATGTTTTCACTGTAAAATCAATTTACGATAAAGATCCAGACTGAAATTTTCACTCTGCAGTTGAGTGCTCGTTGTTTGAGAGGTAGGAGGCGAGATACTGGCGGAATTAAAACTGTGAGCACGGGTACTCAGCTGTGCTTGGATAGCTCATTTGGTAGAGCACTTGCCTGCGAATTGCAAAGGTCCCGAGTTCGAGTCTCGGTCTGGCACACAGTTTGAATCTGCCAGGAAATTCTTACATTAAAGATGTTGCGTTCTCTCCTACCTCCGTCGAAATAGGAAATGAGAATCGTACAGGAAGAGAGGTGTGAGAAATGGGAAAAGTATTGAAATCCGAAGTGCCGAAATTGTGGAAAAAAAATATCATAATGACATTCGTGACCACAATCTTGTCGAACCGTTACCAGGGTTTCCAGCAGTTACATCAGGGCTAGAATGTAGCCACGAAGATGATTATTCACGGTCTAGATTTGAATTTAGTCAACGTTTGGTTGGTTGGTTGGTTTGTGGGATTGAAGGGTCATCGTTTGGTTGAAACAGATAGGCAATTTGGAAAAAATGGCAGAAAGAGAATTATTAAACATTTTTGAAATATCATGCATTTCTTAGAATATTTCATTCAATGAAAATCAGATTCAATAAATAACGCAAGGTAATTTGAAGCTGTTAACATTTATTATTTTTTAGTTACATGAGACCCTTATGTTTCATTGATACATTACTAGGAACGTTCCAAGCATCATGTACAGCATATCACAATTTTTTTAAATTTTCCACAGATGTTAACGAAAATGACCAAATACTTGTGTGTATGTTAGTAAGAGCCGTAGATACATCAAATATTCGAACAGAATATAAAATTTAGAGTTGATTGGTCTGGACTGTAAACAACACACATAAGGAATAGTCCGATTTTCCTTTAGATTGTATTGGTCTCATGATTTGCAAATTTGTTTCTCATTATCGCTTTAACAAACAATTGTATTGACAGCGAGCAATATCATTCACTACCGAATGTAAAATCCATGTTCAGTGATTACTGTCGCGAAAATTAGGAAATATTTTTCTGACTAAATGCTAACCAAAGAGAGTAAAACCCTTTCTTGTGACGGAGACAGGTAATTGTTCAGTAAGGAGAGGAGACAACGTCAATTACAGATGTTCATTGTACTGCTTTATCCGGTCGTAATAGGCACTGGATATTGTCTGTCAGAAATTGTCAGCTTTTAGAAACTTCAAAGGCTCCAGAGTGGTGTGTTGTTACTTTATCTTCTCCTGAGTCAGGTTAAGCGATTATGTTTACTGGATCATCCTGTGCAGGCTGTCTTATCAAATTTGAAGGACATGAAAAAAGTGACTTGGTTTAAGGTACTGATTTATGCTGTTCCTTGCTAAATAAACTGTGGTGTGCATACTGTAAGACCTTCAGTACACACACCATAAGATTATTTGACTTGCCACTCTAACGAAGTAGGCGAGTGTCAGCAATATGTCTCGTGGTCTTATCGTGGCATGTTTATCTTCTGCCATTAGGTCAGACGATAGAAATGCCACTTGCACGCTTAGAGTAGCGGATTGACGGTGACCAGCTTTAAACAGAACTTGATTAATTTTCACACACATTTATTAAAGTAATAATAAGCATAAAAACTACTTAAATTGGATCTGGATGCTATTTACAATTGACAATCTGAAGTTCCTTTGGTATCGGTACGTTAATCTTATTGTCACATACATTCTTTGACAAAAGTGTCTATACATTTATCTTCATGGCTATGTACAGGAATATGGTAATATTATTAGGCGCAGACTGAAACTTGACTATAGACAGGTACAGACAAATGTAGAACTCGTACAGACTGGTACAGACTAATGCAGACTGGTGCAGACTAGCGCAGACAAATGCAGACTGACTAATCGGAGGTCTATACACTCGTTATAATACCTTGAGCGTTCGTGTATCACTGCGCGAGTGTGATCAACGAGGAGAAAAGATTCTACGTTAGCAGCAATCTCATTGGCTGCATTACATATTAATACGCGGATCGCCAGAAGCAGAATTTGGTCCGTCTCCATGGCAGCGCCATCTTGTAGTGCGGAGACGGACGAGCGCTGCGCCTGCACTGTTGTGCTTAGCGGGGCGCGCTCTAGTGGGAAAGTTGTGTACGAGCTGACTACGCGGAACTATGTACACAACATGAACTCTATTCCTATTCGAGATGATAAGTAGGTGGCTCACTAATATTTGTGACTTTGGTAAAATGTCACACTACTTAGGTGTATCTCTAGGAAATTTTTATGTTGCTGTTCCCCAAAGTTTAGTTTTACTTGTAGCACCCATTTTAGATCCGGATCAATAAGTCCATTACCACTTACAGCGATTTTGAAATATTTGATGAGTGGATTTTAATGTTCAGTTCTGAACACATATGTCGTGTTGCCCTTGGAGAGCAGTCTCAAGTACGAAGTAGTCTTTGTATAATAGTCTAATTGTATGCTGTAGGCATACATGGGTATGTAACTGCGATAGCTACCAGAATTAATGTTGCTTTCTATAGTAGGATCCTGTTGATTTCCAAAGTTTCTCAGTTGGAGAAAGCTGCTTAGTACAGAGAGATAAGAGTTGCTGTCTTAGCACAGACCAAAACCCAGGCGATCATTGAAGGCAAAACCACCCCTTCCTTCCGCCTCCTTGATTTCTATCTCACCATCTATTGCCGTCCTATCGCCCTCACTCCCACCCTTAAGTACCTTGGCGTCACCCTCGACCGTCGCCTCTCCTGGACTCCCCATCTCCGGACAATCCAAGCCAAGGCACACTCCCGCCTCCGTCTCCTCAAGCTCCTTTCCGGCCGTACGTGGGGTCTGGACCCCTCCACCATACTCCACACCTATAAATCCCTCATCCACCCTATCCTTTGTTACACCCATCTGGCCTGGATCTCCGCCCCCCTACCTTTTATAAATCCCTCCAAATCCTTGAACGCCATGCTCTCCGCCTCGCCTATCACATCCCCTCCCCCACGCGGAACCTGTACGATCTCATTCCGTTCCCCCACCTCCTCCTTTTCCTTGAAAGGATACGGATCCTGTACAGCTCCCGCAAACTCAATCCTCCTCACCTGCTTGTCTTGCCCATCCTCTCCCACCCCCACCCGCTGCCGCGCCTGTATTCCCACGTCCCACCCGGTCTCCATCTCTCCACCCTCCTTACCCTCTCCCAAGGTGGCTTCCGCCAGCTCCCCCTCCCTGATGATGTCCTCCTCCCCTCCATCTACCCCTTCCTATCAACTTTGATCCTGCCCCCCCCCCCGCACTTCCGGTGTCCTTTCCTTTAGGCACCCTCCCTCCTTTCTCTTCCTTCCCTTCTTTTTCCTTTTCCCTGTCCCCTCCCTCCACCCCTCATCCCCCAGGCTTCCCCTCCCCTTCCTCCCTCCCACTCTCTCCCCTGCCCCTGGCATCTCTGCTCTCCCCTCTCGCTCTCCCACTTCCCTTCCTCCTCCTCCTCTCTTGGCAGGTCCCCGGACTCGCACACGCTCAGTGAACATTCGCACGCCGGAGATCATCGCCATCAGTGTCTCGTGTGTGTGCCTTCTTTTGTGTTTAGTGTTTGTTCGCCGTCACGCCGCCACTGTTCACGTGTACCGTCGCCATCATCCATGCTATGTGCATAGTGTCAACTAGTGTTAGTGATGTTTCTCGTCCAGCGTGAATGGCTCCATGTTTTTTGTTTTTTAGTGTCTACACTTTTTGCTCGCCTTTTTGATTGTATTCTCTGTGCCACCTATATGTATTACTTATTGTAAATCTCAAGGCTGAAGACCGGCGTACTCTGTTGCTGACAGCCCGCCTTGTTCAAGGTGATCAAAATCTCAATAAAGGAAAAAAAAAACTTATCACAGAGTGCTCCTTTTGTAAGTCAAAGTTTGGTAAGACTCGCTAATATAATCATCACTTGGTGTTCATTTAGTCTCGTGTTCTTACAGAACGCTAAAAGCTGATGACCAGGTGCTTTGCCAGCAACTTTTATTGCGGAGAATGCTTCAGTTTGAAGGCTATTAAGCTTGCACTGTACGATCTTTCACATTATTGGTTATGTACTACATTGCAGGCGGAGATGCTACATGATTACTCGATATCACACACACTGATGTCAGCTTTCTCGTGTGAAAATGTTTGTTTTCCATATTTGAACACTTATTATCAAATGTTTTCAAAAATCTGTATAATACAGTCTGTTGAGAATAATACTGTAAAATGCTAATGAAACGTACTGGCTCCACAATGCGGTCATCCCTTAAACAAAAGCCTCGCTTTATACCGGAATTCAGGTGAAACTACCGAAGTAATGGAAAAATGGAGGTGCATTATCTCGTACAAAATTGCATTTAGTGCTTAATGCAGATCAAATAAAAATGATTATGTTGCATGGAAACAGAAATGCATGCGCTAAAATAAACATCTTTAGTGGATGCAAAGGAATTATTTTGATAAGACACTAAATACTGGGAACTCTGTCTTTAGAGGAGATGCAAATGTGCACTTTAGTTTATGTGCACCATTTGTAGTGTTCAGTCTGACTCGACAGTAAGATGTGGAGGGACTCTGAGTGGGGTAGTGACAAACCGCTCGAAGCTCTGCAGACACCGAGGCACCGAAGCTGCGATTCATTCTTGTGATAAGTGCTTTCACCAGCAGTCTCGCTGTGCTTCACCAGCTGCAGAGAGAGGCAGAATGGGATGCCGTTGTCGAAATCTTTTAATTAAATCAACCCATATCCTTTTGTTACTAGTAATGAACGCTTATCTCCGACATAGTCACCCCGTGGATTTGCAGGCATTCTGATTCTCACATTACTACTGCTTTAATTACTTGAAAATGGCTTCTATTGGAGATAACCTGAGGATTCGAAGCTTTTGTTGATTCCATTGATTACTTCAGTTTTACGATTAGAGGCTATAAGCCGGTGATCAAAAAGTCAGTATAAATTTGAAAACTTAATAAACCACGGAATAATGTAGATGGAGAGGTAAAAATTGACACACATGCTTGGAATGATATGGGGTTTTATTAGAACCAAAAAAAAACAAAGTTCACAAAATATCCGACACATGGCGCTGGACAGAAAAAGGTCAGTGACTGCGCATGACAATCGTGTATAAAAGGAGCTGTAATGAAAGAGAGAATCAGATGCGCCAGCAGTCGCAGCATGTTGACGTTACCTGAAAAGGCACTTTTAGTGAAGCTGTATTATCAGAATGGAAAATGTGCAAGTTCAGCGTCACGATCCCATCGCCATAGGAAGGGGATTCGAACGGGTAAAGGTCCGTTGACAAATGCAGCTGTGCCGAGAATGATTTCGAAGTTCGAAGCCACGGGTTGTTTAGTCGATACACCTCGTAGTGCGTGACGCAGGTTCTGTAACTGCTACCGTGACGGGTGAGACGTGCGCCGATATGTTACAGAATCGCATCATCCCCAGCCTGGCTGATAAACACCTGCTGGAACGTACGATGTTTATGCAGGATGGCGCTCCACCCCATATTGCTAGACGCGTGAAAGATCTCTTGCGCGCGTCGTTTGGTGATGATCGTGTGCTCAGCCGCTACTTTCGTCATGCTTGGCCTTCCAGGTCCCCACACCTCAGTCCGTGCGATTATTGGCTTTGGTGTTACCTGAAGTTGCAAGTGTATCGTGATAGACTGACACCTCTTTGGATGCTGAAAGAAAACATCCGACGCCAATGCTTCACCATAACTCCGGACATGCTTTACAGTGCTGTTCACAACATTATTCCTCGACTGCAGCAGTTGTTGAGGAATGATGGTGGACATATTGAGCATTTCCTGTAAAGAACATCATCTTTGCTTTGTGTTACTTTGTTGTGACAATTATTGTTATTCTGATCAGATGAAGTGCCATCGTTCTGACATTTGGTTTTTTATTTGTTTTTTTTTTTTTTGTTCTAACAAAACCCCGTTTCATTCCAAACCTCTCCATCTACATTATTCCGTGATTTATTCAGTTTTCAAATTAATACTGACTTTTTTGATCACCCAGGACTTAGAAGTCAATGAATTGCATGGAAACATTAGGCTCATACCAGAACACTGCAGTTTCACTCGAAGTAATAACACTATTTTTTCCGCAGATCAGCCGTTTACGTAATCAGTGTTTTGTGTTTTATATTCTCAGAAGAAAGACACTGTAGATATAATTTTTGCTTTCTGAAAATAATGTCCCTATAACTTACGTCACCAAAAAAATAAATCTCTTACTCGTTGTGAGTGAGATATCCAGTATATACAATTTTTTCTAGTTTTAATTCGGCTGTAGATGTAATCACAAGTACTGAAAATGTAGCTCTATTTATCTTACAGCTTGATATTACGAGATGCGTCCAACAAGTAAGTTTCCCTTTTTATAATAAACAGTACACACAAATTACCCTGTTGAAATAATTTCACTTCCATGGTACAACATAGTTCAGGTATACATGACGACGTCGGAAAGTGAATATGAAAAGGTAGAACAAGTATGTGAGAATATTGAAAGGTTAATACAGTACGTAAAGGTAAATGAAAATCAAAAAGTCATGGGAGACCAGAATGCAGTTCTGGAGGAAGGAGTAGAAGAAATTGTTACAGGATAATATGGGCTTGGGGCAAGTAATGAGAGTGGAGAAAGACGAATGAAGTGCTGTAATAAATTCCAGCAAGTAATAGCGAATACTGTGATCAACAATCGAATGAGGAGGAGGTATATTTGGAAACGGCCAGGTGCTACGGTAAGATTTAGTTAGGTTACATCATGATCAGCCAGAGACTCCGAAATCAGATACTGGACTGTAAGGCATAACCAGGAGCAGATACAGACTCAGATTACATTGTAGTAATGCTGAAGAGTTGGCTGAAGTTTAAGAGATTAGTCAGGAAGAGCCAATCGGCAAAGAAGTGGGATATAGAAATACTAAGGAATGATGAGATTCGCTTGAAGTCCTCTAAGGCTATAGATACAGCGGAAAGGAATGCCTCAGTAGGCAGTACAGTTGAAGAGGAACGGGCGTCTCTAAAAGCGGCAGACACAGAAATTGGAACGAAAAACACAGGTAGAAAGAAGGTAACTGCGAAAAAAACATGCATAAGAGAAGAAATACTTCAGCTGATCGATGAAAGAAGGAGGTACAAAAAGTTCAAGAAAATTCAGGAATACAGAAATACTGAGAAATGAAATGTATAGGAAGTGCAGGAAAGCTAAGATGAAATGGCTACAAGAAAAATGTGAAAAAATTCAAAAATAAATGATCGTCGGAATAACTGACTCAGCATAGAGGAAAGTGAAAACAAACTTCTGTGAAATTAAAGGCCTGGGTGGTAACATTAAGAGTGCAGAGGAGACAGAGGATGGGTTTGGTGGAGAGAGTATACTGAAGGCTTCTGTCAGAGAAAAGATTTGTCTAATATCATTGAACAAGAAACAGGAGTAGATTTAGAAGAGATAGAAGATCCAGGTTGAGGAGAATCAGAATGTAAAAGAGCTTTGCAGGACTCAAGATCAAAGATGTCGGAACGGATAGATTACATTCCATCACAATATCTAAAATCATAGGGAGAAGTAGCAACAAATAGTCTGTTCACGTTTATATACAGAATCTATAAGTCTGGCGACACACCATCTGCCTGTCGGAAATATAATCTACAAAAATCCGAAGATTGCAAAGAGCTGACAAGTGCGAGAATTATCGCACAGTCAGCTTAACAGCTAATGCCTGCAAGTTGCTGACAAGAATAGTATACAACAGAAAAGAAAAGAAAATTTAAGATGTGTTAGACGACGATCAGCCCGGCTTTAGAAAAGGTAAAGGCACCACAGAGGTGATTCGGACACTGCAGTGATAACGAAAGCAACACTAAAGAGAAATCAAGACACGTCCATGGGATTTGTCGACCTGGAAAAAGCGTTCGACATTGTAAAATTATGCAAGATGTTGGAAATTATGAGAAAAATAGGGGTAAATCATAGGGGGAAACGGGTAATCTACAGTACGTACGAGAACCAAGAAGGAATAATATCAGTAGACAGCTAAGAACGAAGTCCTCGGATTAAAAACGGTGTAAGGCAGGGATGTAAGTCTTTCGCCCCTGCTTTTCGATCTGTACATCCAAGAAACAGTTATGGAAATAAATGAATGTTTCGAAATGCGATTAATATACAAGGTGAAAATATATCAGCCGGCTGGTGTGGGCGAGCGGTTCTAGGCGCTTCAGCCTGAAACCGCGCGACCGCTACGGTCGCAGGTTCGAGTCCTGCCTCGGGCATGGGTATATGTGATGTCCTTAGATTAGTTAGGTTCAAGTAGTTCTAAGTTCGAGGGGACTGATGACCTCAGATGTTAAGTCCCATAGTGCTCAGAGCCATCTCATTTCAAAATATATCAACGATACGATTCGTGGGAGACATTCCTATCATGAGTGAATTACGTGCTCTGCTGAATGGATCGAACAGCCTAACGAGTACAGAATATGGATTGAGAGTAAATCGAAGAAACACCAAAGTAATGAGAAGTAGCAGAAACTTAACATCACGATTGATGGTCATGAATTCTTCTATCTAGGCTGCAAAATAGCCCATGATGAATGGTGCAAGGCGGACATCAAAAGCAGACTAGCACTGGCAAATAGGGCATTCCTGGGCAAGTGAAGTCTACTAGTCTCAAATAAATAAAGGCCGTAATTTGTGGAATAAATCTGTGGGAATGTACGTTTGGAGCATAGCTTTGAATGGTAGTGATATATGGACTGTGGGAAACCGGAACAGAAGAGAATCGAAGCATTTGAGATGGGTGCTGGAGACGAATGTTGAAAATTAGGTGGACTGATTATGTAAGGTATGAGGTTCTGAGCAGAGTCAAAGAGGAAAGGAATATGTGGAAAACACTGATAACAAAAGGGACAGGACAACAGGACATTTGTAGTCAGGGAAGACTTCCACGGTACTAGAGGCAACTGATGAGGGCCAGTGAGGAGGGGGGGGGGGGGGGCTGTAGAGGAAGTTGGAGTTTGGAATACACCCAGCAAATAATCGAGGACGCAGGGTACAAGTACAACTCTGAGAGAAAGAGGTTGGCACAGGTAAGGAACTCGTGGCAGGCTGCATCAGACCAGTCAGTCTCAAAAACTGAAAATGCTTCTAGTACTTTCCAAGCATTTCCAGTAAAGTGACACAAGTTTTACTAAACCATTGCTGTACCAATTCGGACCCAGTGATCGTATCCAGCTGTTCAGTGTTGATGTGACCTCATCACTATTGCTGAAGTGCTTACCTTCAAGATGACCTTTGAGTTGGGGGAGAATGCGAAAATCACTTGAGGCATGATCTGGTGAATATGGAGGACCAGGGAACACTTGCGAGCTAAATCTTGCGAGCTACGCATTGGTAAATCGAGATGGATGAGGCCGAGTGTTGTCATCGTGAAGTTGCATCATGAAGGAAGAGAATTTTGAGAGATAAGGAACCAGGGTGTTTTCTTTTGAAGGCCAGGACCGACATGTACAACGATGGTTAAGTAAAACTTGAGTCATGTCACCAAAAATGCTTGGATAAACATGTGAAAACTGATGAAAAGTGGCAGGAGAAGACCGCAGAATCTCAATAATGTTAATTCACATGGCAAACATGTTGAAAAGTGGTAGGAGAAGACTGTACAATCTCAATAATGTTACTGCAACGTGATAAATTGTGTGTAATGTTCTTTTATATAAAATAATGTAGCTTGCTTACTGTTTTTATTTATAGCGATCCTTCCTCAGCTGTTAGTTCAATTACTATTGTCTTGTAGAGTATAATAACTGTTACTAAACACTTCCTACAGATATTAATAATTATTCATCAGTGAACGAAGATCTTTGCAGCAGATGCGTGAGAGTTATTCTTGTATGCAAGCTAACCAGCGTTACTCACTCTTATTTCACTGTTGGACTACACAATTTTTAGAATGAGATTTTCACTCTTTAGCGGAGTGTGCGATGATATGAAACTTCCTGGGAGATTAAAACTGTGTACTGGACCGAGACTCGAACTCGGGACCTTGGCCTTTCGCGGGTAAGTGCTCTAGCACAATTTTACACAATTTTTTTTGCTACATGGAGTTCTATAATAAGTACCGAATTGTTTTGGCAAAATTTTGAAATGTGTTAAAATATTTTGGTTGGTAGCTGTCCTTCCTGTAAGAGTATGATACAAAATTTCATTTTCATTCTTGTATCACCTACAAAAACAGAAATATTTTTCATCTTCTGTCAGATAAGAGTCTGCTGCTCCATAATATTTTAATTTTTGCATGGGAATATCGCTGTTCACTCAATCTAAGACCTCAGCAAGTCACACAATGTCCTCAGTGCTAACAGTTTCTAATTTGCTGATTTCATTATACCCTTTTTAAACGTATACTACCTCTCGAATTGCCAGTTATTTTGAAATCCTAGTTGTTTGCTAGGAGAATGTTTTTTCTATACCAATTGTTATTAAATGCTACTGTAAATTATTTTCTTGAAATTCTTGAATACGTCCGGCAGTGATGTTAACGAGGAGTAGGTTGTTACCACTGCTTTATCTCATCTTTTTTGACGTTGAATAACAGCAACACATAAGTGTCTGCATTGAAAAACACTTCAGTGAAAAGATTCATTACATAGGACACACAATTTAGTACAGTGTTCCTTCAGTTATTTTACTACTAACTTTATCATTGTCACTTGAACATTTATTTTTAACGGACTTGATAACAATTAAGACGGTCCTCTTGAGTTGTAAGCACTAGTTGAATTTCATCCAGATCTTTCGAATAATTTTTGATACTATTGGCTGTCCACTAAAGAAGTGGCAAAACTTGAAGGATCTTTTGCTGACAGAAAATTTTTTAAAAGTATCTTTATATTTGAAGTTATGTTTCATCAGATTGTTGTTTACCTATAAACTAAATTTATCGTCATTCTGTTTAAATTTCCATGAGTCATTTCTTACTAAGTTACAATTATTTTAATTTTCTTTCTGACGGAGCGTAGTTTTATTTATCTTTAACGTTCGAATGGGTTTACGTCGAAAAAATTTCATTAGAGCACGCAGATACTTGCTGAAAATCCAATAACACCAGCATCAGCTGCTGTGGCGAACTTTTTTAGTGCTACCAGTGACGAGATTCACAAATTATCACAAGTAAGTGGCTGCTTTTCAGTCGCAGTACACTGTACATGGCAGCCTAATAAACCAATTTCTAGAGATTATTCAGAACATCCAGTTTTGACGTAAAAGAAGGAACATAAGAGTCTTAAGTCTTCTCGACATCGAGGTCGTTAGAGACGGAGAAAAAGCTCGAATTATTTCAATGATAGGGAAGGAAGTGAGCTTTGGCATTTCAAAGAAACCCTCCCGGTACTTTCTAGACCGTTTTACGGAAATCGCGGGAGACGCAAATCAGGTTGGCTGAATGAGGATTTGGAACGTTGTCCTCCCAAATGCGACACCACTGTGAGCCATCATTAAGAAAGTAGAGTGGTCCATGTATGTGGCGAGTTTTAAGATCTGCATTGGGAATACGCGTCTTAATTGCCGTACTACACAATCACAATGGCGACCTAGGTTGAACGGCAAAGCATGCCAAAGTAACAGTAAAAACTACATTAGAACGAAAGATAACTGATAGAAGCGGTAGAACTAGACAGCGTCAAGTAGGAAACTTTACTAACGGTAAAAATAGCTTATTAAATTTAACTGGTCGAAAGACATTGTAATGTAGACATATTGCTACTAAATTTAGTAGCAAAGATATGATTATTGCTACAGGAATCTGAGAGTTATCTGTGGATGACAAATGTTAATAACTTAGGAATATGTGACGATATGCATGACAGAATCCCTCCGCTGGGCACTGGGCACGCTGGAAAAGGTGCATGACTTGGAACTTGGCGTCTTTCAAGATCCCAGTTCATTTGACAAGAGCACTTTATTTATTGTTAAGTTTTGCCATTATTTCCTTGTTGTAATATCAGATTGTTATATTCCACACTGTTTTTCTTATTAGTGGAATGAAAATTTGTTTACTTAATTTCTGTGGCGAAAGTACATCATTATACAATTTTCGCACGTTTTGTTTTACGTAGCTTTGTGTTGCAAAAACATCTTCTATTTTTACAGTTTAAATTTATACATATTAAACATTATCAGGACATACCGTTTTATTTTATATTTTTTAAGATAATTGATATATTTTCATATTTATCAGTTTTTGCTATATCTATAGAGATCGTAACACAAATGAGAAGAAAATAAAAACTTCAGTAAAATAAGATACCTGTTCTAATTTTACTATGATAGAAATTACCATGTCACCACAACACACTTATTCCTTTTTATCACATTCTAAGCCTATCATAATCTGGCTGGAATGTAAACTGCAAACAAACTTCCTATAGTAGCTACAAATTTTTTTTCACTTTTTTGTCTAAGTCTGTTGGACACAAAGATCACCTTCGTCGTGTGTTAGTGGGTTAGTGATTCACAGGTGAACTGAGTCCTTTAGGCTCGCAGTCATATCGAAGATCAAGAAAACCACGTTTTGCTCCCTTTTGAAGGCATCTTATCAGGCAGTCTTCTTTTGATGTAAGGATGCACAAGTGGTCGTCTTAACTGCAGCAGGAACTGTCGCCTCTGATGACTTGAAGTCATGCTTTGTGGGTGAAGATGCAACCATATAATCATCCCAGCGATTCCAGCAATTTCGATCATGCTATAGAAGAGTACGATATGGCTGCATCTCCTTAGGAATTTCAATCTTGTTTTTTCCTTAGAGTTCCGACATAGGTGGTTTTCACCGCCAGCAACTCTCTCACTAAAGGTATGCCACTGAAAAAATTTGTCATCTATAGTATTGCGGCCCTTCTTGAACTATTTTGCAGTTAGATCTCAAATGACTCTGGAACCCTGATTTATTTCTTTCTATTGGCCGAGTTATTTTCCCACGTAAATCTGTCCATTCAGTGTAAACTCAAATCTGGAATCGCAAGCCCACCACATTTTTAAACCCTATTTACAAGGTTTGCTTTTCATGTATTGTCGAAATAGACATGTCTCTCTAAAAGAAACAAGCTGTTCATCAACAGTTACGGAAGAAGACTGTGAAATGAACGTTTCTCAGATGCCTCTAAACGCAGCTAATTTATCATGAATCCTACGATCCTCTCTTGTTTCTTTATTGTCAAATCCGAGAAAACCTGTGATAGCTTGAAACCATTTTCAGGCTTATTGTTGCTCTGAAAATAGGCCTGCCATGGTCTTCATTCCACTGTTCACTCAAGTCCTCCATCCCTGTTCTGTAACCTCCAGAAGATACATGCAAACCAATGTAAGTCTCCAGTTTCTTAAGCATTTAGTTCCTTCCATATCTTAGGTGGACTACTAGGGTAATCTTCATTCCACTTTTTGTACACTCGCCTAGCCTCTCTGTTAGATTCACTTACCACGACGGACATTATTTCTGAAGTAATTAGGAGCTTTAGGGCTTCTTTCATTGAACTAGGGGGTACTACTTTAGGACCACGTTTATCACAAGTTATATTATGAGATGAAGTTTGGCACTTAGTTGGAAGCTCTTTGTACAAAACCATTCCATTTTTTCCAGTGAAATTATCTTTCGTAGTGTTTTCATTACGTACAGTTACATCATCGTCATTGTGAATAACGTCACCTTCATTACCTTCCTCTTCCATTACATCACTGTCTTCCCCCTCTTCACTACCTGAGGGCAAGTATTCATCATCATTCAAGGTATAAATGCTTTCATTATCGACATCAGCATCATCTCACATCTGAAGAAGAATCTTATCAGCTTCTTCAGCGGAAACCAGTTTTCCATCAACCCTAAGCGAAAAATTAATCCTATATTGAAATTCTAAAGTAACTTATAAGAAAATAGTTTTTCCTACAGTTCCCACAGTTTCCATAATTTTGACTTACTTACGTTATAATGAATAGACATTTCTTTCTTAATATGAATAATGTCATACATGTTTGCCAAGCCGTAAGATTTGAAAACAAATTCTGTGATTACCTAATAAAACCAGCCATCATCCACTTCCCTCGCTCATCAATTCTGTCTGAAGCTTAACAACTGAGTAACCTTCATTGTTAATAAGTTCTGCCAACTTCAGTCATTTTCTGGCAGCAATGAGTCAGTTAAACCAGCTGGGGTCTTTGAAGAGCCCGAGTGCCCATTTTCTTTGATTCCTAAATCAAGTCCTCATAACTTAAAGAAATAGTTATTAATGCTATTTCTGCATATTAGTCATTTAGATCATGGCAACGAGAGAGATGTCAGGCACCATGAACGTTGAGGTCCAGTAAATAATAAAGTGCAAGAAGTGTAAGTGGTATCCCGAAAGACCCCACATTCCCAGCTGAGAGATATATTCATCTCGGTGGTAGATACGGAAAACCGCAAATTAACTAAAAGACCTGATTAGGTTCAGACAATAAATATTTTTACCAAACCACGGAACACCATGCACCAGAGTAATTCCAAATTTTGTATGATGTAGTTTGGATTCTGAGTTTTCAAAATGTACCAAATAATTTATTAAATTTTCAGAAACCAGATTCCAGTGGAGACCTTAATGGTCCAACTACGCATGATGATCCCAGTACACACTATTTGAAACATAATGAAAAACTGTACAAAATGGATACTTGATGCGCCACGGAGATTTTATGATTCTCATGAATCATTTAAAATATGTCTGAAAGTGCTATTCATTTTTGCTGCTATATTTCTTTTATTATTACTAGCACAGTTAACATATCAAAATAAACTACTTAATAATCAATCCATAAAACAGCTATACAACTATATAATGTCGAAAAAGTTATGTAGACGTTACTACCTGCGGTCCTTGTCATAAACATTTAATTAAATTGCTACAGAAACAAGAATGAAAAATGTGATCTCACCCTAGCAGGCCTATTTCCAGTAAAACTGTTAACAAATGTGAACAGAGCAGTGCTAATAGTATATGTGCACCAATGTTTAGGCCGAAAACGACTTTTCAAATCGTTCTCTCAGATTAAACATTGTGTTGTTCCGAATCTAGAATTCGAACTTTGTGTTCTGCTGCCAGTATTGTTATCGGCTGAGTTTTTCTCCTTACCTTTCTAACGAAACAAGAGAAAGAAAGAGCCTCATTTTACTGAGTCTTGTATACAGTTAAAATGAGGCAAATCCTCTCTTTTATAAGCAGATGCCAATACATCCTGGAAGTCTGGAGTTACTAAAATACAGCTTGCGGCCATAGAAGGCTAACTTTTAATTGAAATGATAATTAAAAACTTCCTGTCATCGCGTTTTTTTTTTTTTTTTTTTTTTTTTTTTTTTTTTTTTTTTTTTTTTGGAGGACGGTGATGTACTGAAGACACGACGGGGAATTATAATTACAAAACTGTGTAGGTTGCACGCAAGAAACGTATAATCTCATGATGTATTCTACAGACTTCATCATACAAGTGATTAACATTTCAGAGCATCTGCATAATGTAGTCAGGAATAACGTCAATTGAAACTGGTATGGAACAAGATATTAGGCGCATAGTTTCGCAATTAGAAATCTCATTTTAATGCTGTTTTTTGTGATATCGTGCTGTTCTTTGATTGAGAAGTACTTATCATAATGTGACATTCTGATTGCGGCTTATGGAGAGAACGATTTATTATTGCTCGGTATTATTTATCACACTGGTCCCATTCAGGCTACTGCCATGTTACTGTGGGTTCAAAAGGGCCATGCCCATCGTGTACGAGGTACTCACTGGCATGCGACTAGTGCCCGAGAGGACAAACATATTGATTGTCTGGGTGCAAGAGTCGGCCGAAAAACTCCGTACTTCCTAGTATCGAATACTAATTGATCTGATTTGTTGTGGTACAAGAACTTACTTACGTGTTAAGTGTCCAATACATCGGCATATTCACCATCACGCTGTAAACACTTTTCGATAAGCTTCGATGTTCTTCTTGAGGTATTTCTGGGCATGCTCGGCGTTATAACGAAAAATAAATCTTCAACAGCATTACCCATTTCTTGGTCTGTAGCACAACCACGTGCAGACACATACGTCTCGAACTTTCTCACGTTGAGTTGTTATGTGTGGTGAGGTCAGAACCTCTTGGTGACCATTTCAGAGGAGCTGATCTGACGAAGAACAACCTCTTCACCGTCCTGGAATGTGTTCATTTAGGAACTCGTGCAATGCAAGAGAGTAGTGAGTAGGCCCTCCGTTTCGCTGCAACCACACACTAGGCATTCTGTGAGGCCCCATTCCTCTAGCTGAAGTATTAACAAAGTTGGTAACGTGTGTAAATAATCTGCGTCATTCGCAGTCCCTTCAAAAAAGTTCGGTCCAACAGTTTCAATGCTGCCCATATCATGAAGTGAGACGGGTTCCTCTCCAACTCGACTGTGTATTGAGGATTTTCTCCAGCCGGAAGCGACAATACTTCTAGCATGTGATCTGCGATAAACGAAACATTCATCTGAAAACGTAATCTTAACACGGTTCACCGCATTTGAAAATTAACAAAGCATGCCGTGCTAAAACGCATTCATTCTGGTCTGTCTCCGATAATTCGTTTACGAACATCGGTCGTGAAGGTATGACCTCATTGTCTTTGTTCGTGTGATCTCACATCGTTGTCCTCGGTACACCCAGTTTATGTGTCGACTTCATAGGACGTTCAACTGAAACAGAGACTCCGCCTCACGTTTCTTAACGCGTCTTCTTCCTGCCGCCACTCTGCCAAAAGAACAAAAGCAATTCTTCCCAGTCCAGAAGTGTTGCCTTTCGTAGTGGAGCCTTATTAAAGCTTTCCTCAAACGCTCCCGTAATCTGTCCCATTGTCTGCCCTGTGTGATTTCGTTCGCGAACCCACACACTTCTCACTAATTGCTCTTCAGTAGTGTAACTATGACCATTCAGATCATCCATGGCTACAAATTGTGACAGTGACAATTAAAACAGGTAAACACTAATTCCAACAATTGATTCGAACAATTGGCTACAGGTATCACAGGCAGCTACCTGCATAATAACGTTTGATACTAGACAGGGGTTACAGAGGAACAGGGACTTCTAGTCCACCCTGAACAGTATGTAAGGCGTCGGGATTTTGGACACTTTACATGTCGGGTGCCTCAGCGTTTTGCGTCGTTTCTAGTGTGGCAAGATAGTGGTTTTGCAACATGGGACAGGTTATTGTGTGTGTATTTCACTTGTTTGAGATTTAATACACGTGGTATCGAGAGTGACGAGAATAACTCCATTATATAAATTTGCATGTTTAAGTTAGGTAGAACCAGGGTGAAAGCATCACTGGATGGGAAGCCAGTTGTAGTTAGCCACACTGCGACACAACGGCCTGCAGAGTCACAGCCTAGTCAAGGTCAAGCACAGGCGACGGACACAGTCAGAGAACTGGGGGAGAACAGTATGCCATGTGAGCGGCGCGTGAGGACTTAACTTACCATTCTTGTGAATGATGGAGTGTCGATAATGAGGGTAACAGACCTGGCTGTTCACTTGAAAGCCAGCCAATTATACGACAGTGTACTTATTAATCCATTTGCTGAATGGGCAGCCATGGCTACTAGAAGTTAAAGAGCGACTTTCCAACCCCACTGTGGAGGGAAGCTAGGCTCAGGAGACGTGCAACTGTCCAGTGCGACAGGACCCTTTCCCTTGAGACGTCGTCGTGTGTGGTCGGAGGGCATCCCTCCCCGACGTGACGACAGAGAAAGGATATACATTGGTGTAAACGCTTTACTTACCCGGCTCCAAAATTCAGCCAAGAGCTAGCCGAATAATGTTCGTAAATCTCCTGAGCGGAGAGCGAAGAGAGCCAATACAGTTCAATTCTTGCGAGAACAGCGAGGGCAGAGTAACACACAG